>NC_053460.1:735751-1471502 GCF_015227805.2 Hirundo rustica
GTATGAAACACACAATAAGATAAAAACAAATACGTTTGGTGAAACATACAAGTAGAGACGTAATTTGTATATGGAGAAGCCATTTATAAAGGAAGAGATTCTGTAGCAGATCAAAAAGAGGCACATGCTGTTTCTCCTGTCATTCAGGAAATCCCACATCCACACAAAAATGATGAACAATCACGTTTTTCACACAAAAATTGCTCCCTAGTAATTAGTATATTTGGGAATAAAAAGGAAGTCCTTTTTACTTCCTTGTTCACCTGCATTTTTTCACCAGGAAATGAAGAAATACCATGAAATTACAAGCAGCCGCAATCCTTTTCATTCACAACAATTTTAAATATTAAAATACAAGCAGAGGTCAACCCAGCAGGCACAGATTTTATTGTCAAATCACAACTAAAACCAAAATTAGCTAAAACAATTTAATTTTGTTAAGAAAAGGTACAATGAGACTGAAATATTGTGTGCCTGCTTTTGACTTGTATCAATTCTTAAGGCTGAGTCCTAAACCTGTGAACAGGACACCCATTATCTAGAGCAGTTACATTAACGTAAAGGCAGGAGCCCCAATAACATCATCCTAATTCCGAACAGGCTGAGTCACCTCCTTAAATCCACAGGTAAAATCTACTGAAATAAAATTCCAGGTCTTTTCGACTGACAAGGAACTGCACCGTTCTGAATGTTGATTTCTGTTCAGGATTTGGAAGCATTCATAATTTGTGTTTGCCAAAGCAGCCGGGTTATTCCAGGGGGGAGATAGGATCAGCTTTCTGTCTGCCCGGGGTTCCTACAGAAATCTGACAACCCTCCTCCACGAGCCCCTCGGTCAGTAACTGCTCTGCCATTTGGGGTTGCTTCTTTTTCACCCGACTTGGCTCCACAGAGCTCAAACCACACGTTTAAAAATGGATTGGAACGTCCTGAAACAAAATCTGTTATTAACAATAATTCTCCCATCCCTCCTCCCCGTAACACTGAGCACAGATACATCAATAGGAGGGAATTTACTCAAAGCAGTAATATTTTAATCAGTAACTTAGAGAAATTAAAATCATACTTCATAAAAATCATACTTTGTAAATTATGCTTGTTAAAACATGTTTTGTAAAATATCATCCTTGGTAAAATAAAACAACTCTCATTCCATTTCAAAATTATTCATTTTTTTAAAGAAAAGCAGAAAATATTTGCAGAGAAAAAGAAAAAAACTAAAACAGGTAGCAAAAAAACCCAAAAACAAAAAAACAACTTTAAAAAATAAATTCACAGTTCTCATCAGCAATGTAAAAATTCTCTGGAATACGGATTTCTATGACATCCAGACCTACATTTGCAGAGCTGGTTCTGAGGATATTTTTGTTTACGTGCTCCTTTGCTGTAATAAAAGCAAATAATAAAATGCTAGAGCTATTTACTGGAACACATCCATGGGGGTTTTTCCACCTCAGATGAGTGATGGGCATAGACGGTGCCAGACCATTTCTACCCGGGTTTAAAATAACACTAAACAATTTCTATAATCTTTTTTCAAGGGCAGCTTGTTGGTAATACGAGATTTTTTCCACAAACTCCAGAATACTTAATTCCTAAACTGTTTTATCATTTGGCTGCCGAGTATTTCTTTCTCAGAGATGTACTTCAGAGCCTCACATGGAGAGATCCCGATACTTCCCTGGCTGAGCTCTTTGTAAGTGTGTCCCTTTCCCATACAGAAGCATGGAAGAAGCGCACGGAATAAAGGCTGCTTCCCAGGACTGTGACAGCCCACGCCTCGGGCTGCAAACCAAAAATAATTCCCTGTGTTTGCCCCACTCTGTTGGTTTTTCCCTTTCTGGGATGTTGCCTGAATTAAGGCTTTTGCCTCTCTCATCTCCATTGCTATTAAATTTTAACCCAAAACACGCAGCCTTTCCTTTTTCCACCATTTATGATTCCTGTTACAGCAGCCCCTGGCCCCCCACGTCCCTCCAGCCTCCCGCTCCCCACATTGGATTTTCTCCTCCTTAAATCTCAGGCTCTTCCCGCTGGCCTTGTGCACTACCAGGGAATCATTTGCTTTCATAATTTACATTTTTTTCTCTCCATCTCTCAGGGTTTGGCAAAGGATGCTGCCGGACGCAGTCACGCTGCAGGTGCTGTTCGTGGATGGCGAGTGCCCTCTGCAGGAAAACACCCCCAGCCAGGAAAGAATCTTGGAAATCTGGGGAAACAGGAGCAAAGAACTCCTGCGTGATTATGATTTTTACTCATTTCATTCTTACACAGACCATCAGCACTGCTGGTCCCTGAGCTGAACTTCCCCAAGCTGCTCCATCCCTCCCAACCCCACAACCACCTCGCAGCCCATTTCATATGGAACCAGATCCAAGGAGGATTTTCCTTTCTCAGGTGATGTTTTCTGGCAGGCTCTAAAATCTCTGCTACATCATTTCAGAGACAGACACATAGGATTCCTGCTTTTGTTGCAGCAAAGCTGCACAGGATGGATTTTTTCCTTAGTTTTTCCCAAAAAAATAAGTTCCTTAGGAAATTCCAAAACAAATCCTGCTCAGACCCCTGTACAGAACAAAAGCTTTTGGTGTGGGTGCCCTGCTCAGTCTCCTTCTTAAACAGTAAGTTCTGATTAGATGTTATACATATAGAGATAAAATCAATGCAAAACATTGACTGTGAGAAAGTTCAAGTGCAGATTTCAATCAAATAGAAAATAAAATAATAATTTGGAAAACCCAACAAAGAGAACACTTTTAAGGCAGGTCTCTAAGCAGGGCCTCCTGAGAGCCTTTTAATCAAAGGCCAGGTCCTGCACAGGGACCCCACTGCCACAGCCATCCCCAGCCATGACTCCATCGCCAGCCACGACCCCAAGCCGTGTCTCGTGTGGCAGAGGGTGGGATTAGGGAAAAAACCCTTCTCTAAAGGAAAAGCATTTTCAAAGAGCTCGTCCTTTCCAAGAGCTAATAATGCCTGTGCAGCACAATAGGCATCGCTCACCGTGCCACCGGCAGACTCCCAGGCTCCTTTCTCTGTCTCCCCCTTTTTTAAGGATATCACTTATGCAAACCTCTCCCGGCCTCTGCCTCGAGATTGTATATCAGAGCAGCAGGGGGGCTGATGAAGTGCTCATTTTTTTACATCAGTCTTATAAATTGCTCTCCCCATTAATTGTTTCCATGGAAACAATGCATTTGGCTTGGATGGGGATCCTGAAAAATTTTTAATGGGATTCTTAAAAATGTGCAGGAAGCAGGTGGGGGGTAGAGGAGGTGCTCTCAAACACCCTCAAAATAGATCCAGCCTAAGTTCTACCAGCATGTGCTGTTAATTGCTTGTGGCCCAAAGCTTCTGAGCCTGGAGTCAGTCGAGGATCTGAAAACATTATTCAAATGACCAGGAAAAAAAAGCACCAAAAGGGCAAGTACAGATTACGTGACAGCAGAGATGAGAATTTCCAAACACCTCCTGGCAAAACACAGCCATGAGACCATGACCAAATAACAATTCTTTAATGTCACAGCCTTAACTAATAATTTAAGCATGAGCAGTCCTTGATAACCCATCAGATCCTCCAGCGAACGCTGTGCTCTGCGCAGAACCGCCGTGCTGACAGGGACAGCAGCAGCAACACGGCCGTGCACACCCACCTTCCCCTTCCCCACTCTTCCTACGCCTGAGAGGATTTTTCTTTTAATTTTTTTTTTTTCCCCAGCAGGGAAAGTATTTGTATTACAGGGTATGAAACTAGTCCAACATGCAAGCTTATTTAATTTGGAAAATGTGTGGCTAAATGCCACTTGTTATGGGATTAGTTAACAGCTGCAAGTCTGCTACTGTGGAAAGAATTTTTTTCGAGAAAAAAAAAAGAAAAGGATTTAACTGCGAGCTGCTATGTGCTGTCTCCCATCGTTCTGTGTGGATTTTTGAGTTCCATCGGGTGTCTCAGCTCTCGGTGGGGCTGTCCTCACTGCACTGCCGGCTGAAGCCATCTACACTTGTACAAGCTCCTCCCAAGTAGCTCCAAGCGTTAGCAGCGAGCCTGGGACGCAGCCCCGGAGCTGCCCGGCATGTTCAGAGGACCGGCCCAGCCCCACGGCACGATCAGCAGCAGCTCCGGCCTCACTCTGGCCCGGCTGGCTCAGCCCAGCCACCCTCAGCCTCCAGTCACAGACACCCACAAGCGTCAGGTTACTGGCAGCTCTCAAATTATACCTCTAACTAATCCCCCAGCGCAGACAGGCTCTAAATTACTTGTTAAAAATCCTGTCCTCGCCCTGAGTGTCCTCTGCTGTCCTCCATCACTAAGTGCTGCTAATGAAGGAGCAGATCGTCTTCAACACATCAGTCACACAAGCCAAACCCACCAGTCACTGTATTTTCCATGACCTCCCTGCATGACCAGAACAGATATTTCCATGCAGATGCCAAGAAGCAAGTTCCTAAATCATAACTTGCCCTTCCCAGTCCTGAAGTGCTTCTCATTAGTATCCTGTTGCTGTCTTTTTTCCTACTCAGGAACAATTTTCCTTAAAATTATGGAATGGTTTGGGTGGGAAGGAACCTTAAAGCTCATCCAGTGCCACCCCTGCCATGGGCTGTGATACCTTCCGCTGTCCCAGGCTGCTCCAAGCCCCAATGTCCAACCTGGCCTGGGACTTGCAGGGAACCAGGGACAGCCACAGCTTCTCCAGAGCTGAGGCCCTTTGTCAGCCTCAACTATTGAGCATTACCCACAAATCTGGTGCTTGGTTCTGGGCTCAAGGAAGGACACAGAGCCACTCCAGGAGCTGAAAGAAGCAGCCACCTCCCATGGAAGAAGCCGCCGCAAATCCTCACCTTGGAGAGGCACGAGGAGGAAGACGGCTGAGAGGGTAGGAAACCCACTGCTGAGCACAGCAGAGGCTGCTCAAACAGTGTCACTTCCCATTCCAGGCTCTGCGCCTCACTGCTGCTCAACCTACAGCACAACAGTCCAAAAGGTTCTCATGGCAAAAGCCGTAACAAAGGAAATAAATCTGTTTGTCACCCCCTATGACAGATGTGACCTAAATTATCTTTGCAGAAGATGTATCCTAGTGGATGTACTGCTCTGGGGCCAGGAGGACTTTGTGCTTCTGGGCACAAACTGCTCGAAGCATCTGAGTGAGCCACAGCAGGGAGGAGGACAAGGGGTTGGCATCAAACCCCTGAAAAATTGCCTGTGCCTGCAGCTGTCTCAGATCAGTCATCTCTGAGCAGAAGCCAATGTGTGTTTCTCCCAAGGCTCTGGGGGGCTTTCTCCAGCCCTCAGACCTCTGGAAGTCCATCCCTCCACCTTAGAGCTTCTAACAGAAACCACAAATGACGGTTTCTTCAAGAATAACTTGAAGAAGGTGCTTTGCAGCCTGTCCTTGGAGAGAGGAGAGCCTGTACGGGGCCTGAGCTCACCAAACCCCATGTATTAGCTCCAGCCAGTGTCTGCAGAACTGCTGCTATCTATCCTAGCTGAAATTTTGTTTTAATCCTGTATTTATTCCCATAATTTAGAAACAACACAAAGATATTCACATCACATGGCAGGAAAATTCCTCTTTGCCTGTTCCTTTTGGGTACAATAACCCGATTACTTTCATGTCACATGCACACAACAAACGATCACACTGTGCTGACACACACCCTGCAATTATGTGGACACAGAAGGATGTCACATGGCATTTTTCTGCTGGAAGTGATACCCTGAAAGAGGGAGGACAGAGGTTTCTTAAAATCACATTTCTGTTATACCAGTGCCAATTCCTTGGCCACAGCCTGAGCCACTGTGCATCTGCTCAGCACAACCGAGACGAGACTGTGCAGGAAAAGCTTTTTCCTTGCAGAAGATCGCCAAACCAGAGGTCCAGCCAGGCTCCCCTGTGGCTGCACATCCCTGGAAAGGGAGCGAGTGCAGGATGATGGGGTGTGGTGGCTGCTCGGGCAGCATGGGCAGGCAGAGGCTGTGCCTGCAGCTTTGTGCTCAACGGCCCCAGCAGACTTGTAATACCGATGAGCACGTTGTGCTGAGACAAGGTACCAGCAGAGGGGCTGGGAAAGGCCTTTGAAAGATCTTTAAAAAGCACTGGAGATAAAAGCTACAAAGTTATACATACACGTTTTAAATGTATCAATATCTCACTCACAGTGATGAGCAGCAAACCAGCCCAGGGTTCCCGGTACTTCACAGGGATGCATAAACTGGATTTGCCATTTCCGTTAACAAATATAATCCCTCCAACAAAATTTTTAGTAAGTGGGACATTATGACTCTTTTCACAAGCAAGGCTTCCAAAGTTACGTGTGAGTGCTCAAGCAAGCACTCCCAGCCCTGTGCTCCTGGCTATGTCTCCACACAGGGAGAGTCCCTGTCCTGGAAAGAGCATCAGCACATCAAAACTTCAGGGACATCCCAGCTCCACTGGCACCTGCAGGCTGCAGATGCTACAAGTGAAAAGCAGCATGCGGAAGAAAACTGTCATTTCCTCAATTTCCTTTATCTTAAAGGGGCCCAGACTGGATAAATTATGTTTCTCATAACTCTACAGCAAAATTTTAGTTTTCTGTGACTCCTTTCTAAAAATGACAGAACAAAAATCCTTGTTTCCAAAGCTGGAGGTTTTCAGCCTCTTTTCCCTGGGGGGGGTCTAGCGAAGGGTTTTTTTCCATTTGTCCACATTTAAAGCTGGGTCCACTTTAAGAGAAAAAAGTGAGAACTGGGTTTTACCATTTCAGAAATGAAAGGTATTTACCCTCCAGACAGTAAAAGACCTTTTAAACCTTGCTGATGCAGGGGAGGAAATGGGAAGTTTACACATGTAAAGCTCCAGCCCTGCACACCCCGCCCCGCTCCTGCTCGGGTGTGCAGTTCACTGAAATCGATACAATTTCTCACCAGCACAGGCACACATCAACAGTGCCATACCTGCACCTTTTATCAATGCAAAATTTGCTTTCAAGAAGAAAACATTCTTCACAGCAAATTCAAAGTTTACCCGGTTTAAAAATTACTGAATAGAATCATGGAAGGGTTTGGGTGGGACTGGACCTCACAGCCCATCTCATTCCACCCCTGCCATGGCAGGGACACCTCCCACTGTTCCAGGCTGCTCCAAGTTCCAGTGTCCAACCCGGCCTTGGGCACTGCCAGGGATCCAGGGGCAGCCACAGCTGCTCTGTGCACCCTGTGCCAGGGCCTCATCCCCTCGAGGGAACAATTCCTTCCCAATATCCCATCCATCCCTGCCCTCTGGCAGTGGGAAGCCATTCCCTGTGTCTTGTCCCTCCAGCCCTTATCCAAAGTCCCTCTCCTGGAGCCCCTTTAGGCAGTGGAAGGGACTCTAGGGTCTCCCTGAAGCCTTGTCTTCCCCAAGCTGAACAATCACAATTCTCTCAGCCCTTCCTCAGAGGGAAGGTGTTCCATCCCTCTAAGTATCTCAGTGACCTTCTTTTCTCCCACCTCATGAAGTCACACAAAGCAAATCCCAACTGATCATGAGAAAAAAAGAGAGCTATTTGCTAGAGCCCTGATAATGTTTAAAAATATATAGTCAAACATCATGCTGAGTAGAGGCCTGATAAACGAAAGTCCATCTCTTACACTAACCTTCGAGGTAAAATTAATAATTAATTAGTAAAGCCAGGACATGGAATGATCGCTATCAATATTTTAATGCTTTTACTGCTAATTTCATTCTCCCTCTGTATTCTGCTGCTGGAGAAGCAGAAGAGCTGCGTGTGTGTTTTCAGTGCAGCCCCTGCCTCAGGGCCAGCGCTGGAGGAGCAGTGTCACCCACGATGGTGCCCCAAACATTCCTGCTGCCAGAACCCAAACTCAGCGTCCATGCTTTGGTACATGTGTTTGACACCAGCACACTCCAGCCTTCCACAGCATCAGCGCCAAGACAGGGCCACCCTCATGGCGCCAGCAGGCAAAACTAGGAGGGGTTTAATGAAGACAAGCAAAATGCAACTGAAATCTTCCCCAAGCATTAGAAATATCTATTCCCTCTCCCACAACACAGCAAAGAAAACTTTGGCCCAAGAGGAAAACTGCTGGGAAAGTTGTGAGAAGGTGACTCCACGCGGGTGCCAGGGCCCAGGAGCAGAGAGAAGGCGGTGGGCAAAGGAAGGGAAATGAGTGCTGCCCTCACTACTGGAAGGCGAAGTGTGTCCTGCCTGCTTTATTTACTCTTTATTAGTCTAATGAGGCTGTTTCCTGGGAGTTTAATTATCATAATAGAGACAATTCCTTTCTTAACCCTCTTTACAGCCTGGAAGAGAAAGAGCCTCTGACAGAGGAATGTGGAACACGAGCAAGGCTGTGTTTGCATCAGCCCGAGCAGAGCCCGACACCTCAGGCACGTGGCCACAACCCCTCTGCCGTGGGGGGTCCCAGCCAGGCTCCAGCGCCCACCCTCGCCCAGCACCCCGGCAGCACTGCAGAGCTCTGCTGCAGCACATGATTAATGCTACATAAAATGTGTGGGTTCCCAGCCCTTTGAAATCATACCTCTTCATCATTTCCATTTACAGTTTATTAATGAAATTAGATATGGTAAAGAGTTCCTTTCTTTCTTTTTTCCCTTAAATTGACTGTACATTTTTTTAGAGTTAAATCAACATATTTTCCATTCCATATTCAGCAAAAAATCAGACAATTAAATGTGAGGGTTTTTTTCTGCTGCTGAGATATTTCCATGGTGTTGCCATAATACATACAGCAATTTACTGTATTAGACCTACATGTCCGTTACTCTGCACAACAGATACAACAGATCAGATTAGAACAAGGTAAAGAGGCAGCGAGGATGAAAAGCACCAGACCTAAGAGACGAAAACACAAAGGCTCTGAAAAGCCACAGCAGAGCTGTGCTCACCCAACCACGAGGCTCTCCCAGCCCACTTCATCCACAGCTACACAATCCAGACAACACCCTGAAAAGGCAATTGCTAAACCCAGGATAAACCTGTGCCAGAGTCCAAAATCCAAAACAAGAAATCCTTGCCTAATTTTCTTCTAATCCAGCCTCACAGAAGGGATAAGGCACGAAGTCCTGATTCCTGGCGTTGATGACAGGAAGCCATTAAAACATCACTGGGAGGTCACAATCAAATTAAATGAGGCCAGAGACAAGGGTCACGCTGGTGTGACACAGGCACAGTGTCCAGGTGAGTTATCCATGTGCTGTTCCAGGCCTGTTACACACACGCACTGTGCCCAAGTGAGAAACATGCCATCCCTGTGTGTGTTACACACATGCTGTGCGCACTGCAGCCCCAGCTCAGCCCCTCCCAGGACAGCTCTCCGGCATTGCTGGCCTCTGGGGACCGCTCACTGAGCACTGTCCAGCAACCATCAGGAGGCAATTCTCAGATTCTGCTCTTTAGAAACATGGGTTGGAACGGGTGTTTACACGGCTGTCACCTTAACTAACACTGGAACTGTAAAATGCAGGTGAAATGAAATAACTAAAGGCATTTCCCCTGAAATTCTGATCACAGAGTTGCCCCAAGAGCATCAGGATTTGGGAGCCCTGCATTCCAACGCCGCATGTTTAGATGAACGGTATCTTTTCTGCATTGCATTTTGAAGGTTTGGGCTTGGCAGTAAGAAACTGCACTCTCACTAAAATTCATCCATGGATATCCCCTTTGAACGCTTCTTGGATGGTTATTTTCACTAACATTGTGTTTATTAGCAGAACAGAGGGAGAACTGTAAAGCAGGATCACGGGAGAGTTTGATTTCCAGGCAGTGATGAATGGCGGGGGAGGCCAGGTCACCCGGCTGCAACATCAAAGGGGCGACTGAACCAGCAGCACACTTGAAGTTAGTTAAAATGCCATCACCATTTTCTGAGTTTTGCTTTTTTCTTACATTTAAAGAAATTATATTCCCTAGTGCTGGCCTCAGCCATTATTTCCAAGTCTCTGATGATACCCAGGACTCTATAAAGGCATTACCTGCTGGCGTGCCAAGGAGGATTTGCCGCATGGTTTAATTGTGATACAATGCGCTCCGCTCCTTGCCATGTCATTTAAAGAGCTTCAATAATGCGCTTAATGCAACTTCCCGTGGGCCTGCCCCATCCTAAGGCACCAGGATTAAACTGCCAAGGAATTTGTGTGGGTCTGGTTCCTTTCGGGTTCAAACTGGACAGATTCTTTCAGAGCTCTGCCCTCCTTTTCTGTCAACAGCGAGTGAGGAACCAGGTGTTCCTGGGGTAGCACATGGCAAGAGAGGCAAGACCTAAGCCTTGGAGCTGAACCAGACACAGGCTAAAGAAATACAGTTGCGTACTATATGCACACTTACAGTTAGCAAAGGTAAAAGCAGTCTCAAATTGACTACTAGCACAAGATACCCCAGACTTTGGGTTGGAAAGTACCTTAAAGCTCATCCAGTTCCACCCCCGCCATGGGTAGGGACACTTTCCACTGTCCCGGGCTGCTCCAAGCCCCAGTGTGCAACATGGCCTTGGACATTTTCAGGGATGGGGCAGTCACAGCTTCTCTGGGCACCCGGTGCCACGGCTCATCCACTCTCACAGGGAAGGATTACTTCCTAAAATCCCAATTAGCCCTGTCCCCTAAATATGTGCATTCAATATACCTAAATAATTAACATGTGCATTGAATGAACCAAATCCTCAGTCAAGTCTTACTAGAGGCAAGTGGAACACAGAGAAGACCTGTGGTAGATGACACACACCTGCTGGGGCCTCTCCTGCGGCCAGCCCCTTTGCCGGTTCCTCCATCAGCAGTCGCTCAGCGGGGCTTTGGCTTTCCCTGGTGTGTCCTTCCTGCGGCAGTTCTCCTTCCACGGAGAAACGGACCCGTCCTTAACACGTCCATCCCTTCCATCGTTACATTTAAACAGTAAAAGCCGGTGCTATTTGTAATTAACCGGCTCTCGTCTGCGCCACGTTCCCACCGCGCCGAGCTCGCTCCGGCACCCGGCGGTTCCGACGGCTGGTACCCAGCGCGTGCCCCCTCACAGAGCCAGCGCGTGCATCCTAACGGACCCAGCGCGTGCCCCCTCACAGAGCCAGCGCGTGCATCCTAACGGACCCAGCGCGTGCCCCCTCACAGAGCCAGCGCGTGCATCCTAACGGACCCAGCGCGTGCTCCCTCACAGAGCCAGCGCGTGCATCCTAACGGACCCAGCGCGTGCCCCCTCACGGACCCAGCGCGTGCATCCTAACGGACCCAGCGCGTGCATCCTAACGGACCCAGCGCGTGCATCCTCACGGACCCAGCGCGTGCCCCCTCACGGACCCAGCGCGTGCCCCCTCACGGACCCAGCGCGTGCATCCTAACGGACCCAGCGCGTGACCCCTCACGGACCCAGCGCGTGCATCCTCACGGACCCAGCGCGTGCATCCTCACGGACCCAGCGCGTGCATCCTAACGGACCCAGCGCGTGCCCCCTCACGGACCCAGCGCGTGCCCCCTCACGGACCCAGCGCGTGCCCCCTCTCAGAGCCAGCGCGTGCCCTCGTCTTTCCGCCTCACACACCCACACATCGTCACACCGACACACACACTCACACACACACAC
Organism: Hirundo rustica; assembly: GCF_015227805.2. Taxonomy (NCBI): domain Eukaryota; kingdom Metazoa; phylum Chordata; class Aves; order Passeriformes; family Hirundinidae; genus Hirundo; species Hirundo rustica. The sequence goes on from NC_053460.1 coordinate 747,329, forward strand.
ACACACACTCACTCACACACACACTCACACACACACACACACACTCACACACACACACACACACTCACACACTCACACACACACTCACACACACACACACCCCTGCGCGTGCCCCAGGTGTGCCCCCACGCCCCGCTGCGCGTGCCCGCGCTGAGCGCTGGCGCGGGGGCACCAGGGGGCAACCTCGGCCCGGGAAGCGGCGCGGCCAAAGCGAGTGAAACAACACGGAATGAATAAACACACAACAACCACACAACCACACAACAACTACAGCCCCGAGGCAGGCGGCCAGGAACGGCCCGCGGGTAACGGTGCTCACAGGCACGGCTGTGGCCGGGGGCTGCAGGGACATGTGTGACACGTGTGGGATGCCTCAGGGAGCGAGGGCAGCGGGATCCCGAGCAGGGGAGGAAGCGGGGGAAGGTTAGACTCCCTCCCAAATAAATTTTACCTACTTTTCACACATTGACAATATTAGGAAGAAAGAACAAAAGCTTTTAAAAACCCAACCTCCACTAAAAAGGCTTGGGGAGTCGCAGAATCCCAGAATGGTTTGTGCTTAAAGCCCATCTCATTCCACCCCTGCCATGGCAGGGACACCTCCCACTGTCCCAGGCTGCTCCAAGCTCCAATGTCCAACCTGGCCTTGGGCACTGCCAGGGATCCAGGGGCAGCCACTGCTGCTCTGGGCACCCTGTGCCAGGGCCTCATCCCCTCCCAGGGAAGGATTTTTCCTCAGTCCCCCATCCATCCCTGCCCTCTGGCAGTGGGAGCCATTCCCTGTGTCCTGTCCCTCCAACCCTTGTCCCCAGACCCTCTGCAGCTCTCTTGGAGCTCCCTTAGGCACTGGAAGGGGCTCTCCCTGGAACCTTTTCCTCTCCATGTCAGTACAGCACCCACCCAGAAACAGGCTGGGTTCCTCTGGAGTGCTCTGCTTCACACCTGGTTTCAGAGCACAGCGGGTACATCACAGGGATGCTCAGTCTCCATCAGTTGGATCACCAATTTTCATGGATCACAAGGGGAACACAAAGTCTAGAAGACGTGCCCAGGCCGTGGTGTAATGCTGGACATTCCTGCGCGTCAGGCTTTCCTAAATTATCTCCTGGGTAAACAACCTAAAAGCAGCCTCTGTGCTCTGACGTACACCGCCTTGTTTCCCTGGGCATTTTGCCTGGGCGAAGAACCCGGGCCTTTGTCCCAGATTTTTATCTGAAGAATTGCATATATTTATCCAGGTTGGTCCAGCCTGACCCAGACTGCAAGGGCCCAGCCCTGCCCCTGCAGCCAGACCTTCCCCACATCTCCTCCCTCTCTGCACTGACAACAAATCTATCGCCACCGTGTTCACCCAGCATTATCTTATCAAACAGAAAGGGGGATAATATTGATCCTTTTCTCCGATTTTAAAAGAGGGTAAGGGGAAAAAAAAGAAAAAACCCAAGAAGGGGAAAGCGGACAAAGAGAGGCGAAATCAAACCCCTGAGCAACAAAGGAAGAAAACCAGGTGGAAGATGGGAATTGTTTTCTGAAGGCCAGCTAAGTGGAGAATTGAAACGAGGGAGGCTCTGCGAGAGGACTGGGGGATGAAAGAGAGCGAGGGTAAGAAACACAAGGGCTATATAAGTCTGAAAATGGCTAGAAAGAACAAGGGAGAGAGGAGACAAGAATGGAAACCTCTGATGTTGGCAGGAAATGTTGTGATTCTAAAGATGAAACAACTTGTGGGGAAAAAATGGGAAAAAATACCCCTGTGTATTTCCTAGGGTGAACTCGAGCAGCAAATGAAGCACGGCAGAGGCAGCTGCCGGACAGCGCTGGGCAGGAACAAGGCAGCACTGCGTCCTCTGAAGGAGAATTCGGGGTTAGGAAATCACACCCATTCACAAGGCCGGGAGTTTTCCAAGCCTGCTCCAGCTGCAGCTGCAGATGTGGCTTAAAAATCTGAGCAGGAGGCCCGTCCCCTGTGGCAGGACTATTTATTCCGTGGCCATAAGATTATGGCCATGAGGGGAATAAGGAGAGACAGGCTGGAGAGATACTTAAAACTGCCAAACTCATCTGAGACGAGTTACAGGGGACATACGTGGAGTCCAGGAAGAGAAACCTGATGGCTTTCTTGCTTATCTAGGAAATTATTACAGAAAAGTTTATCGTGCGTATTTTCACTGTCCCCTGCATGTTGGGAGCTTTAATTCCTTTGGACGGGCGCCAGTGTGTTAGGGAAAAAATGCTGGGGAGAGGGAAGGAATAGATTTACTAGAAAAAAACTACATTCCTTCCAACCTTTCTGCAGCTTCTTAAAAACATACAAAAAGCCTCCTTCAAGCTGCTCAGTGCCATACCAATTTCCTGTGTAGACCTGGATATTAGTATATGTTTTTCTGTGTCTCCGAAGTTTCCCAAGTTACCTAATGCATGCTCAGCATGGAGCATTTTTAAATGAGTTAGTCTTTATTGAATTATGATTTCCAGCAGTCACTAATAACAAAATTCAAATTGCTCCAGCAGACGAGGATTTGAAGAATGCTGAGAAGAAACTGAGTTTTTAAGAGAGTCTAGAAGAGCCACCCACTGCTTGTGTATAGTAACCGTGAGCCTCTCAATGGAATACTTCAAATAGTTAATTAGATTTGCTAAAAAAATAATAAAAAATCAGTCATTAGGCGTTCCCACTCTGGAGACGCTGAATAAAGGCTGTTACTGGCACACCTACGGCTCTGGCAAAAATGAAGCTAAAAATAGGGGGAGGTTTAAATAAAGTTTCAGGTTTTCCTCACACTGTCCCTGCAGTGGGCACGATGCAATTAGCAACACATCTAAAGGAGAAAGAGGAACTTTTATTCCATTAGGACTTCTTTTTTTGCCTCGGGAATTTCTTCAGGCTGCTAAAGAGGCGTTTTTCAAGCAAGGAATAATAGGGAGGCACGGAGCCCATCCACAGCACGCGGGGCTGGAAACTGCAGCTCACCTGCAAACTGAATTTGCTCTATTTTGTTAACCATTTATTTTGTCTTTACTGGCTGTTCAAAGGGAAGTGTGATAATCCCACTGTTCCTCGCTCGCTCAGCGGGGAGTTTAATCTAATAAAGCTATTACAGCCAAATGGATTAAAGCAACGTGAAGCATTAGTAATTTGAGGAGCGGTTAAAGAATGTTAACGCTGAGCCTCTGCGCGGATTCTTCTCCAAACACCATCCCAGAGATGAAAGCAGGGCTGCTACTCAATATGTCATTTTTCAGGCACAAAATTTAATTCTTTCAGCCTCCTCATCCAGATGTTTATAGTAAGAAGCAAGAGGCTGCCCATTACTGAGCAACTGCTGAAACCAGAGGCTGACCAGAGTGGGCAGGCTTTCAGTCAACCCAGTTTTCATTAATCCTTCTGTTGCAATAATATCTTTTTTAGAAGGGAAGATACGTGACCAAAGTCATCTGATATGATGTGTTAGGATGAACCGCAGCATTAAAAGCTGAGGGATTTCAGCTTTTAATGTTCCCTGTCTCATCCCCTTGGTGCAGCAGATGTGGAGCATCACTGCCAGGAGAACAGAGAGCCATGGCATGGCTGGGATGGGATGGGATAGGATGGGATGGGATGGGATGGGATGGGATGGGATGGGATGGGATGGGATGGGATGGGATGGGATGGGATGGAGGGATGATGGATGGATGGATGGATGGATGGATGGATGGATGGATGGATGGATGGATGGATGGATGGATGGAGGGATGGAGGGATGGATGGATGGATGGATGGATGGAGGGATGGATGGATGGATGGATGGATGGAGGGATGGATGGATGGAGGGATGGATGGATGGATGGAGGGATGGATGGATGGAGGGATGGATGGATGGAGGGATGGATGGATGGATGGAGGGATGGATGGATGGATGGATGGATGGAGGGATGGATGGATGGAGGGATGGATGGATGGATGGATGGATGGATGGATGGATGGAGGGATGGATGGAGGGATGGATGGATGGATGGATGGATGGAGGGATGGATGGATGGATGGATGGATGGATGGATGGATGGATGGATGGATGGAGGGATGGATGGAGGGATGGATGGATGGATGGATGGATGGATGGATGGAGGGATGGATGGATGGATGATGGATGGATGGATGGATGGATGGGAGGGATGGATGGATGGATGGATGGATGATGGATGGATGGATGGATGGATGGATGGATGGATGGATGGATGGAGGGATGATGGATGGAGGGATGGATGGAGGGATGGATGGATGATGGATGGATGGATGGATGATGGATGGAGGGATGGATGGATGGAGGGATGGATGGAGGGATGGATGGATGGATGGAGGGATGGATGGATGGATGGATGGATGGATGGATGGAGGGATGGATGGATGGATGGATGGATGGATGGATGGATGGAGGGATGGATGGATGATGGATGGATGGATGGATGATGGATGGAGGGATGGATGGATGGAGGGATGGATGGAGGGATGGATGGATGGATGGAGGGATGGATGGATGATGGATGGATGGATGGATGGAGGGAGGGAGGGATGGATGGATGGATGGAGAAGGACTGCAGAGACACAGCATCACCAGCAGGCACAGGCTAGATGGATCTGGAAATGGAGATTAATACATTCAAAATTCCTCTTCTGGTCTTTTTACTGTGTTTCCCATGCTGACATATGCATCGATACATAGCAGCAAGATAATTTCTAGGAAATTCAGAGGGAAACTTGGAAACTGGACTTGAAGCATGAAAGTAGCTAGCAGCTTAACTATGAAAAAATCTATTGTCTCTACATGATGCAAGTTCCACTTAATTCAGTCACTGGTTAATTTGTTTCTTTGTTTAATATGATAGAAACCCCAGGGATCAAATAATTCATAATAAAATTATATTAGTACTTTATTTTTGTCATTTCTGATTGCTCTGAGCAAGCATTATTGAATAGTTTGATCGTGGGATACAGAAAGTTACCATTTAATTAATATGAAAGGTGCCTAAATTTTGAATAATATTGAAGAAAAAAGCCTTAGGACATGGCAGGAGACTCGGTGTGTTATTAACTCTCTTGCTTTCTGTGCCGTGTTGGCTGTCAGCTTTGGGTGCACTTGGAGTTAGGGATTTAATCTCTAAAGCCTGGAGTTGCTCAGGAGGCTGTGGCCAGCACACACAACTGGTCTGACACGATGGAGATGTCGGGTGGGTGGGTGGGTGGGTGCCAGGGGCTGGCTGCTGCCCTCAGGGTTCTTGCGTTTAGGGGTCACTCCTCAGTGATAACCAGCTATCAGCTGGGTGAGCTTAGGAACCATCGACTTGTTACTGAGACTTTGACAATAACCACCAACGCTGGGGCCACGTGTTCACACAGAAAGAGTCACACAAAAAATGGTGATAGATGCTTTTCTAACTGAGATCAGAGGGGTCCACCTGTCTGACACTACCATAAGGCAAAAAGAAATTTCAGGAATTAAAGGGGCTCTGGGAGCTCCCTAAGAAAATCAGAACAACCCCACAAACTTGTATGAAGGCACGAACAAATAAAACCTGGTCTATAGAAGCTGTAGCCAAGAGGTTTCACAACATCCCTAAATCTGTGCCCACCTTTTAGCACTCATATAGCAGGAGGCTTTTGGACACCCTGGCCAAGTCACCCTTGGCACAAAGTAAGTTTATGCTCTTTAATATGGTTGGTAGAAAAGGTAACAGTTAACAGCACAGGAGAGGATAGTGAGGAAAGAGGGGAATCGGCAACACAGCTGGCACTGAAAATCAATGTTAATAAGCAGCAGAAAATGTATACTAGAGGCAAAAACTAGTGTATTTATAGACTCAACAATATCCCAGATCAGCAGGGTCAAAATAAAACATGTTTCTGTAACACATCCTGTTGGAGTATCCCAAAGGAAGTCACTGAAGACACCAACTCAGCCAGGTTAAGTCAACAAGATTTCCTAATAAATAAGTTTTGAAGTATATTAGACCTTGTACCCCAGGGTTTCTGTCAGTCTTTTACTACTGGAGCAAAGTAAGAGACACATTGTGGGGCACCAGTGTCCTCTGAGGTTCTGGGGTTTTCCCCCAGAGTATGCAAGAACAAGTACAGCCAGGGATGAGAATGAACCAGTAGAACAAAACAGACTCTGCTTTCCCTCAACACAAAGTCACATTAGTTTGAAATCCCAGAGTCTCTGATTCAATTTGGGAGCTGCAGTGGCGTCCCCAACAACGCAGCTCATCCATCTTACACTGTTTATGCTGCTGAGCCTCTTTGTGGCTTGCGAACCACCCAGCTCAGCTCTGCAGCTTTCATCTCGCTGTGCATGCTGCCTGGGATTACACCACACAGGAATTTTTAAGGAACCTGTCTTTTTACTCATATGTCTTTAAAAATCAGGCTTTTCTACATACACATCCAGATATTGTGATTTGACATTCCCACTGAAAACTCAATTTTCTCCCCACAGCAACAGGCCACTGAAGGTATTTATAAAGGCATTAGAGGTCATTCTGCTGCCTTCTGTAAAGACTGCACATATTCCTGTTTAGTATAATAGTTTCAAATGCAAATTGTCTGGTCTTTGTTGATATGACCAGAGTGGGAGCTGGCATGGAGCCTGAGAAGTTTGCCCAAGTTTCTCTGCGTTGTCACTATTTCCAACATGCAAAGGCTTTTTCCTTGCTGGGAGTAATTAAATAAATGTTCAGGTTATATCCAATCAACTCAATCCTCATTTTCAGGTCTTAAGCATCTCGCCACTACATTGGCCAACAAACACGGGACGTTGCCGTTCTCCACCTTTCCTACCAGATACAGAAATGCTGTTTGTTGTCAATCAGCTCTCTAAAGAGAGGGTTACAACTTTAATAGTTTTCATTTCCAAGTCCAGCTGAAGCATTTTAGAAAGTCCCTGGTGTTCGTTACCCATCACTGCCTGATGGCCATGAGTGCCTGCTCTTCCCAGACCCTCTTTAACCCTGACCTGCATGCAGAAGGTAGTGGAATGGCACCGTGAGAAAACCCAAGACAAGCTGGTTGGTTTAATATTTCTCTTGGGACAGTTTATCCAGTAGTCCCAGCTGATGGAACAGGAACACCAGTTGGTGTTTGGCTGGTTGAGGCTGATCTCCTTTGCTGACCCCGGCATTCCCACAGGCTCCCTGCGGCACTGTCAGCATCAAGCCTTCCACAGAGAGCCTGGGGGGAGCCCACGCCAGTGCTGGGCTCCTTACCAAGGCACATCTTCTGCCAGCTCCTAGCACTTGATAGCTGATTATCAAGCATGAGCTTTGGATGCCTTGGCATGTTTATTTAATGCATTTGGGAGCATTTAAGTTATTGCTCCCAACACCGCGACTTTCTTGCTTTGCTGAAATGCTTGGCCCCAAAGCACTTCAGGACACATTGTCCCTCGGCAAAGAGGGAAGGTGAGAAAACAGCGGGGGCCTGTTCCCTTCCCCCCTCCTCCCAGCCCCGCTATTCCTCCGAGACCTCCAGCATCATCCAGCACAGTGTGGAGTCAGCCGTGTGCTAATTCTGCACTTACTGCTGCCTCATTTAATCGCTCCATTTCCAGCCCCGTAACCAGAGGAAAGTGTTTCTCTCTGCTAGAATAACCTTCCTGCTCGGCCTGGGTGCAGCGCCAGCTCCGGCGACACTTGCTGGGGTGTCCCGGCAGAAGTGCAGCCACCAGGCGGGGCCGCTCGGAGCAGCGGGGACCAGCAGGGAGCCCCGGAGGGAAGAGATGTCCTGCCGGGGGTGCCGGGGGCGCCGGGGGTGCCGGGGGTGCCAGGGGTGCCAGGGGTGCCAGGGGTGCCAGGGGTGCCAGGGGTGCCCACAGGTCCCGGGGCAGCAGGGAGCCCTGGAGGGAAGCGATGTCCTGCCAGGGGTGCCAGGGGTGCCGGGGGTGCCAGGGGTGCCAGGGGTGCCCGCAGGTCCCGGGCAGCAGGCACCAGCGGGGAGCGGGGTTGGGCGATGCCGCTGAGGGCACGGGGTGTCCCTGAGCAGACACGGCCCAGGGCGCCTGTCCCAGCGGGTTCAGCATCCCAGCTCTGGTTCCTCTGGCTCTCCTGGGCCTGGGGCAGGAGGAACAGCTCGACCTTCCAGCTCCAGCTGGAGCAGGAGCTTTGGCTTTGGGCTGTGCTCCGTGGGGTGATCAGTTAATACAGGCCCGTGGGGTGAACCCACTTCACTGCAGAACAGGAGCCGAGAATAAACCTGCCAAGTGTTCCCTTTGCCCTTTCTCCTGCTCCATCGTTACCTACGGAGAGCAAATGCCTCAATCTTATCTAAACATTTCTTTTGCCTCTTTCATCACCTTCTGTAGCTGTGCACTACTTGTTTGGCAAGTCCCCGTTGCAGCTTGAACTAGCGCAAAACCAAAACCAACCGAGAAGCACCTGCTGGGAAAATAAACAGAAACTGACTATGTTTGTAAAACTTTCCTCTGTTGTTTTGCAAGATATTCACAACAGGGGATAGAACTATCCTCCTTGCAGGTCCAGTGTAAATAGTTCCTTTCGTTAAAATTAAAATAATCAGTGTTTTTAATGCCTGTCAAGGCTTTGCCAGTACAAAATGCTGGAGGCTAAAAAAGGACAAAAAATAAGTGTACAGCTGAAAACATATATTATAACTGGTCCCTTAAACCCTGGTGTGGGATCCTTTTATCATTCCTTCATGCCAAGGTTAGTAGGTTATTAACCTGTATCCTGAGGGAGAAAAGATGCACATCAATTATATCAATTGAATAGACAAATGAAAATCAAATTAAAAATTTAACACGTGCCACCATAATTACAATACAGAGCTACTACGAGGAATTTCAGCTGAGGAATGAAAGTGAGAAATGCTTCCCAAGTGCAATTTACAGGAGCAGGAAAAGTAGCCAGAGATGGGGAATTCCGCTGAAACTAAAGCCCATACAGGAGAAAAATTATTTTCTAAATCTGCCACCCACTGAGAACTTTTGATTGCAATTTTAGACTAGGATGCGAAAACATTTAGTTCATTTAAGCAATTAACTGTGTTTATATTGCGTAATTACACGTATTGACATTGGCATATTGAAACAATTAAATAAACAATGGCAACACTTCAGCCTTTCCTGGTATTTACACATCCCAACAAGCTGCAGCCCCGTGAAGCTTCCAGCTGGCAAAGTCCTTCTGGGAGCTTGGGATGCGCGAGGGCTCCGTGCCACAGCCGGGCTGCCACCTTCCGTGGGTGCAGCTGGTGTGGGAAAGGCAGAGGCACAGTCAGCTCATTCCAGGATCTCCAGGGCGTGTCAGAGGACAGGGAGGAGGCTGGACAAAGTAAAGCACCTGGAGGAGGCCAGGCAGGCGCTGGAGGCACCGCGGTGAGGCAGAGCCTGCTGCTTGTAGCACACCTCAAAGCAGCCTTTAGCCGACATTCCCAGGGCGAGGACAGGGCTGCAGACAGGTCCAACAGCTGCTTGAAACTGCTGCAAGAGCCCTTTGGAGGGTGTAGAAGAATTCTGCCCAAGTTGCAGCAGTGAAGCCTCCCTTTCCTTTGGGGATCAGGCCTGGCCAAGCGCCTGTGCCGCCGCTGCTCTGCTGGCAGCCCTCGCCTCCTCCTTGCTGTGCCATCCAGCAGAAACGCTTCCCACCGACGGCTGCCAAACATCTCAACACACAGCTGGGGGAGAAGCTGGAGGCTGCGCTGGGCCCTGCACATCTTCCTGGAGCTTCGGCGCTCCATCGCCTGCGGCTGAGGCCAATTCCTCGGAAGCAAACGGGGAACAAAGGCGGCGGCGCGCCGGAGCTCTGCCATTTTAATGCTATTTCTGTCTGTATAAAATCTCCCGTAATTTGTTTACGACTACCAGATTCAACAATAGTGTGCAAATGCAAACCCACTTATGTTAATGTCCTCTCTCGCTCTCTTTCTCAGATCAGATTCTGAATAAAAATTAGGTAAATACTCTGTTTGAAAATATATAAGATGAGAACTGGTTGGGGAGGGAGCAAGAGAACCTCCAAATGCATCGTCCTATCAACCACATTATTTTTTTACTTAATAACTTAAGTGTACTGTTAGTGAAATTACAACCTGCTTGTGACACAATAAATTTACAACAAAACTCATTCCATAAATTATTCAATTCGCTGACTCCAACGATGCTGGGAAATATCACCATGAGCAGATGATTAGCATGTGAAAGGAAAGCCATCTCCAGCCTGAAACAATCACTGTCACACCTCCATTTGAAGATGCCTGGTGGAGTTTTGTAAAATTACCATTAGGAATACACATTTAAGGCTTTGTAGTTTCTATAAAAGCATTAAGTATTTGATTCACATTAGATTCATTTGTTCTTTCTTCAACTGTCTCTTTTTCCTACAAACCATAACCGTTTGGATAAATGCTGGCTCAATCAAGTGTGCATTAAAACAAAAGAATTTAAGTTCAATAAAAGTGATGAATCAGAACTAGAAGCCAACCTTCCCCTTCCCTTCTCTTCCCAGGCCACAGGATTGCTCCAGCAGGAGAAATGGGCAGGTTTGGGAACCTGGAGAGCAGAATATTCTTGTCCCATGTGACACATGTTCCTGGAGGGATAACCCAGCCCCAGGACCACTGGTGTGGAGCTGTTGGATCAAATGCCAAGTTCTCCTCAGGGATGGGAAGGAGAGAAGGTTTGGGATGAAGAAACATTTCTTTGCGGGTAAACAGTGGAGCTCTCAGTGGGCAAAACTTGGCGTCTCCCAGCCTAAGCTGAACCACAGCTTTTTGGGGAGCCACCAAATGAAAATATTAGCCAAAATTCAGCAGTGGGGTCAGCAGATTATTCCCAGCTACAGGGAATGAGACTTCTCAGTGTAACTGTGCCCAAGTGCCAGCAGCAGCTACCCCAAGCACAAGCAAAATCACTGGAAGTGTTCTTCTGCAGCCATCCCTTAAAACTGTTCTGATAGAGCGAGGAAAAGGTTAAACCCTCCCCCTGTGCTCTGCTTTTGGCCCAATTGCTTGAACAGTTCTCTTTATTCCATTCTGTGGCTCTGCAGACGTGTGACGCCGCTGATGAACGAGCCACAGCCAGCCACTGCCACGCTCCACCCAGGGAGAACAGGCTGGTGGAGGAAATTCCAGCACCATTTCCTCAAGTGGCACAGATGAGTTATCAAAATGCCTCCACGCAAAAGACCCTTCTGATCCAGGCACGTGCAATGCAAACATCTTACCCGTTAGAGGTGTTGAAAAGGCTTCCAGCATCTTCTGCCTGCTGGATTTCCCAGGCAGAGAAATTCAAGGGGTATAGGTAAAGGATTTATTTCCCTGGAAAGGAGGAAGAAGGATTCTCCTTGTTCTGGGAATCAAAATGTTAAATTTTTATAAAATACTTTAAAAAATAAGTCCAAGAGCAGCGACCAAATGATTCAAGAGTCAGTGCCATGAGAAAATCCTCTTTCACAAGGGTGTTTTGAAATAAGAGCTACTGGTTTCAAGCTGCATAATGACACCACTGTGTCAACTTCCTCACCAACCCTGCCCCTTGTATTGCACAAACCAAAGATTGTTCTAGAAGTGGCAACTGCAAGAAAGGGAATTTTTGCTCCTTTACCAAGAAACTTTATTGGCTGTATGTGCAACTGCACTGCCCCATCCAGTGACCAGCTGCTGGATCCCGGGTTCATTACCAGCACTCACACTCATTCCCTAACTCCTTCCCGAAGCCTCTCCCATCTGAAAGCAGGAGCTTACATTATTCATAAGGATAATCACAAATATGCAGGGAGCTGCAGACATGTAATGGAGAGGCTGGCTTGTATCCCATCCAAATTCCACGCGCTTCATGGAGCTTATGACTTTCCCATAAATTTTTGCAGCATGGGACTTGCCTCCATTCTCAGCCACTCCAGCAGTCCCAAAGCGGGGACAGCTTTGGGAAAAGTTCTCATGCTCCCCCATGGAGTTTTATTACCTCTGAAGGAAGGAAATCAAGTGGAAATCTTGTGCCACCTTCCTGTGGGTTCTCCAGGGGATGTGTTTGCCTACACACACTGACTGCACTGAGAGAAGGCACAAACAGTGCTCGTGCTCTGAAACAGCACTCTGGAAATTCTGTGAAAATAAGTATATTTGAGACCACAAGAACAGCAAAATCAAGTTACTGCTGTTTCCACTGCCTCCATTAAAAAGCCAGGGATGGCCAGAGCCCTGCTTAGCGTGGGCAGCTGGCAGCCAGCAGGAGGGCAGGAGTTCAGGCAGCTTCTGTAGGGATGCGAGCTGGAGACATTCCTGTCTCACCTACCTGCAGGAAACACCTAAGGCAGCCACAGACCCGTGGCAGTGGCTGTGTGAGGAAGAAGGGAAGAGTCAAAGTCCAGTCAGCCTGGAAGAAAAGAATCAGATATGGCCAGTTCTGGGAGTTGGAATGATGTTTGCAGGAGAGATTTTGAAATGAGGACGGAGAGGAAAGGTGTGGGACCCTCATAGCCTATGTTACTGGAAATATCCCAACTGCTTTTAGACAAGATTATTAAATACCAGTAATAAAGTAATAGATTAAGAAAATGGAGGTACTTCTAAATCCCTTAAATCTAAGACCAAAAAAAGATTCTTTCCCTTAAGCTTCGAAGCCACCCTGAGCAGATCCATGTCATCGGATGCAGTCCAGTAAGGAAGCAAGAGACAAGGCATTCACAGCCACATTAACAGTAATAACTGTAACTTCAGCAGAAGACAGAATTATGGAGACATTAATAAGTGATGAGATCACAAAACATCTGGAGAAACGTGAGCTGATACAAAAAGTTGCCAGCAGAGTCTTATAAAGGGCAAATCTTGTTTGACAAATCTGCTGGAATTTTTTAAAGAGGTAACACAGACTCCAGACAGGAAGAAAACATGGGACATAATCTGTTTAGATTTTAAAAGGTTATTTGACACATCACAGCCCGCAGGCCAGTGTATTAAAGTACATCACTCAAAAAATGCACCAGCTTGGGATGGACGAATGAAATGAAGTTCACAGCCTGGCGGTATCATCAGCACAAACCAGAGGGAGCAAAGTGCAGCCAGCTTTGTTCTGGGCATGGAAGATGGAGAAGAAAATATCATAACACAAACATCCCTCCAGATGGATCACATCAACCATGGAGGACATCAATTAACACACTGTAATGGCCGCGGTGTTAATTTTAACTCAAAAATGAGGATTTTTAATATTAGAAGCCTTAGTATAGTGATGCCTTTGGAAGACACAAACAGGAGAAACTGGGAGAACCTCTAGGAATAGCTACAGAAGGTTTCATGATGGGCAGGAGGCTGACAAACCTGCTGGAGCCACACACGACAGGGAAAACTGTCTGAGCCCTCCATGAATGATGTGGTGGAGAAAGAACAGCCTGCATGGATGGCCAAGCCAAGGGCTGGCCCAAGAAACAGCCCGGATGTAGGTACCTCTGGACTAGATCCCTAGCAGGAAAGGAGATCTTCTCCCGGCTCCCTGGGAGCTGCAAGTCAGCAGCAAGCTGAGCCCGTGACAGCCGGCAGCAAGGAGATGTCCTCTTCACCAGCAGGTTCCACATTTCCCTCTGGCAGAGGGAAGCCATCCCCCTTGTCCTGGTGCTCCAGGCCCTTGGCCAAAGCCCCTCTCCAGCTCTTTTGGAGCCTCCTTGGCTCCAAACTGGTGACTAAACTGGTTCAGAGGTATCGTAAGACACAGCACAAAGTAGGAAGAAAATGTCAGTAAGACTGTGCGCCCTGGAAGGAGAGGCGGGAGCTTATTGTCAAGTATTAAATGTTTTCTAACTGCAATACGGAGACTTAAAATAATTTCTACGTAGGCTTTCTGGGTAAAAAGCACAGTCAGGGAAAAGTTACACTAATTTAAACAAAATTAATAAAGAAATGTTCTGCTTCTTTTTATCATCTTTCTACCTCTCATCATTTATCATGCAAATTAAATTGCAGTAATAGAAAATGTAAAGAAAACAAACTCTGTGGTATATTGAAACCTCTATCCAGCAAGAGATAAGGTTGAGTATTAGAAGGAAAGGTGCAGAAAATTAGCTGTCCAGACAATAACTGGGAGGGAAACTGGTTTATTTAGCCTGGAGGGATTTTTTGTTGCAAACTGACTAAATTAAAATCCAGACTATTATACCCAGTATCACACCAGAAAACGCCTTTTCCTTGCACTTTTAGATAAATTTTCATTGATCTCATTTTATGCATGATTACATTTTTAATGAGATGTACAGTATTTCGAAGCTAATTTTAAATGCCTTCTCCCTCTCCTTCCTCTGCTCCCCTCCCTCCTCCCACCACATACACACTTATGCTTGTTGGATTAACATTTCTGATAAATTGCTCGGCCAGAAAGGAACATTACCGAGAGGAAATAAATTACTTCCATCTTTCGCAGCTCCGGCATAGTAAAGTAACCTTTAAAATGGCCACTGTCTAATTCTGCCACCTTGCAATTCCTTCCAAAGGCAATCATTTTATTTCATGGAACGATTGCATTTGTTGTTGGTCACGCTGAACAACATAAGGAGCAAGGGAAAAAGTCACTTTCCTCCACTGGCAGTTCTGGCCAGAAGAGCCAGCAATGCCTTGAAACTCAAAACTCTCCTGAAATAAACAGTTTTATTGTCAGGATCTTTGACTCTCGTGAATAAAGTACAAAGCAGGTGAAGGTGGGTGAACTGGCCTAATGCCAGAGCATGGGGGGCTCGCCTTGAAAGTATTGGGCAATAATTGATTTTCAGCATGGAAAACTTGGCTTGCTCCAAGAAGTTTTCAATTTTATTTTCTTCCTTTGACTATTTTTGGTAAAGTCACACCCTGTAAAACAAAGGGGGAAATTGCAGGGACAAAGTATGAAATAAAATGCTGCCTCCAGCCCATCATTAAGGACCCAGCAGTTTATTTCCCTCTTTGATTTCAGGCTGCCTTTTTGTGAAGAGGGGCTGGTTTGTCCTGCCAGTTTCTCTCCAGTCCGTGCTCAGGAAGGGAAAATAAAGGAATGAGTAAGTAGGGAGGCTTGGGTCTCTCCTAAATGAATTTCAACTCTGTAATTTCCAGACGTTTAGCAAACTCTCCAGGGCTGTTCTGAATTGCCGCCTTGCCCTCCGCTCTCCCCCTTGGCTCAGCCGGCCTCGGTCGCTCCCGATCCCGGGAGGTGTCGGGGCGCTCTGGGCCTGGGGTCACTGGGCACCATCTGCACTTACCGGCGTGTCCTTCTGTGATTCTCCTTGTGCCTGAGCCACAGCCAGGGCCGGGGCACCGCTGGGCTGCACCTGCCCTGGGAGCGCTCTGCGGTGAGCGGGGACAGGTCAGGAGGAGAGGAACGGGGGACTGCCGGATGGGACAGCCCAGTACAGCAGTGGAGAACAGGAGAGAACTGGCCAGGATCGCAGGGGAAGGGAAGAGGGCTGAGACGGAGCCTGGGCTCAGCAAACCACGGAAATGAAGGAGTGACGGAGGAGTATCGGCTCCAGCTGAAGCACCAGGAGAGGGGATTAGGAGTTTAGACTTGGGACAGTGGAAATGAAGCTGAGTAAAACGTCCCACAGACAATGGGAGCAGGAAAGAATCTTAAATGCAAATCCACGTTTCACAAAGGATTTATCATTATCCAGCAGTGCTTTGAGAATTAAGTGTTTCCATCAGAATCCTTGTCCCAGTGCACTAACACCACAGACGGCGTGAGCCTTTCCAGATGTGGGAGCGCAGATGGGCTTACGGGCCCGCAAAGCAAAATCTTCCCACTCTCCCCAGATGGATGCATGGGACTGTTACACAACCCGGGAGGAATTATCACTGCCGAGAAACCGGCGCTACAGGAACAGGCGATGGGATCCCCAGAGCAGAATCCAGTGTTAGAACACGCAAAACAGTTGCAGAAAGGTAAACAGCTGAAGAGAGGGAAGATAGATCACTGAGCAAAATATGGCCCTCAGGCTGCACCCCCAGTTTTTATTATCATAGAACCGGAGAATCCCAGACGGTTTGGGTTGGAAGGGACCTTAAAGTGACATCATCCAGTGCCACCCCTGCCATGGCAGGGACACCTCCCACTGTCCCAGGCTGCTCCCTGCCCCCTCCAACCCGGCCTTGGGCACTGCCAGGGATCCAGGGGCAGCCACAGCTGCTCTGGGCACCCTGTACCAGGGCTGCTCACCCCTGAGGTGCTTAAATTGTGTTATTATTAAATTGTAGGTGTGAGGGCTAAACAGTATGAGAGTTTTCCATGAATGAATGAACAGGTCTTTGTCATGAAATCAAAAGTGTAACATTTCCACAGCTAAATGACAGCAAAGAACTGTTACTCCAGGCCATTGGTACCTCAGGGGAGCACAAACCCTCCCCACACACAAAAAGCATTTTAGTGTTTCTCCCACCAAAAGGGCTTTTGTGGCCCCAGCTGCATCCAGACCCAGCGTTTTTCCCCATTGCAGGGGTGGATCTCAGGCTGGGGCTGCTCTCATCAGAGCGTGTTTTCCAAATAATCCCAGACGTTTGGCAGGGAATTTGCCAAGGCTGCTTGTGGGTTGGATGTAACTTTTAACACTTTTAATGCACAAAGCAATTGTTGCCTTGGTTTCCCTGGCTCTCCAGAAGGATCCCCTCGGTGTGGCAGGGGGAGAGCCTGCACCACGCCGGAATCCAGGAATGTGAACTCCTGGACAGTGCTGGATGGAAGGCTGGGGACAAGGGGCAATATCACACACAGAAACTCCTTCTTTGGACCAGGCACAACCAACTCCCCCCTGGTATTGCTGCTACTGCTTTATTAAAATGCATAAAGCAGCCAGAAGCAAAGACACCAATAAATTCTTCTGTAAAAGCAGAAATGTTTTTTTCAAATGGCTCCCCTAACACTAATAATCACAGCTCTCTTATGTGTACTTGACTCTGGTTAACCTTTTTCTGGCACTTTTTAACTTCTCCAAGTCAGGTACTAATATGGAACTAATGTGGGGTTTATTTTCCCTATAGGAATAGCAGAAAGAGCACTGCACATTAGCGTAATCACGCCGGCTCCTTCCAGAAACTGCAGGACTTTACATCAAAGCAGCCGCATTATGGCACAGGAAAAGAATTTAATAACAATTGGGGGACTAAGCATTTTTTTAATGTTAAGGGGGTTTTATTGAATATTAATCCTATAAAATGCTCCTGAAAGTTGGCAGAAGGAAAACTGATGTCCCAAATAGTTATCGTGGCCTTCCACAGTGCCGGCATGTAACTGCAGTGTAATCAGAATTCATCATGCCATTAGCAGAAGGACAACAGCAAAGGAGACCCTTCTTCCTGCATCCTGGGGCTTGAGCAGCCAGAGCTGTGAGAACAGGCTCAGCAGTGACAGCCTCAGCCAAGCTCTCTGAGTTTACATGGTTTGGGCTTCAGAGCTTGCTGTTTCTTTCCATACAACTTGATATTTGCACTCTCGATTTTATCTTCTGCTAAAGATTTCCGTTATATTTTCCTCTCTGAGGGGGTTGGAGGTGCTGGAAACAGGTCTGTAGTGAAGAGGAACAAGAAGCACCCAGAGGTTTTTTTTCCCCCCTGTTTCTAATTGCTGGATACTTTCCTTTTTCTTTTCCTTTTTTTTCCAGGAGGAGGTCACTCCACTGCCCGGCACGGCTGCAGCCATGCTCCAGCCACATTAATCCCTGCCCTGCTGAGCTGCTGGAGAAACGGGAATTCATCTGGCACCAGCAGGGGAAAGACAGAAGGAAAAATGAAGGAGGAAAAATGAATAAATAAATAATTCAGGCAGAGGATGAATACTTGAACAAAGCAGGGCCTGTGTGCAAGGGAATGCTGGGCTGCTCTGGAACAGAGAAGAGCACCAGCGCACAAAGGTGCAGGTTTATCCGAGCAGAATCAGTGCTGCTGCCTGGGCGCTGGGCAGAGCTGTCCCCAGGCACACCTGGACACACACACCGTGCCCTGGAGCTGAGGGCCTGGCACGGAACTGCTGTGGGCACAGACCCTCCCCTGGGCACAGACCCTACTGTGGGCACAGACCCTGCTGTGGGCACAGACCCTGCTGTGGGCACAGACCCTCCCCTGGGCACAGATCCTGCTGTGGGCACAGACCCTCCCCTGGGTACAGACCCTGCTGTGGGCACAGATCCTGCTGTGGGCACAGACCCTGCTGTGGGCACAGACCCTTCCTTGGGCACAGACCCTTCCTTGGGCACAGACCCTCCCCTGGGCACAGACCCTGCTGTGGGCACATGCCCTGCTCTGTGCCAGTCAGGTCAGTTGCTCCTGGATGGACTCTCGGCACGGCTCCTCCTTTCCTAAGTGTCTCGTGGCCCCCATTCCAGGCCTTAGGATATTCAGAGTAACTCCTGAGGGCCACCCCTGAGGTCTGGGCAAAGGACCCACATGTGAAAAAGGCCCTGCGCTTTAGCCTCCACCTCAAATACCCCTTTTCTCTCTTTTTCCCATGCCAGGCTCTGAAGGGATGTTTTTTTCCTGCTGCACATGCCAAACCAAGGTCAGGAACACAGAAAGCACTTGTGCAGAGCCTGATGCTGGAGGGCAGGGCAGCGCAGAGCCCACAGGGGCCCCCCACACTTGCTCAGTGTCTTAAGACACACTTGGTGTTAGTTTCTTGCTCTGGGATGCCTCCAGCTTCTCCTTCACCGGAGAAGGAAACTCGTTCATTATGTATCACCAGAGTGTGTTAACAGCTCACAGCCTGACATGGAGCAAGTGCAGAAAACACTTTCATCACCGTTTCCGTCTCGTCAGCTGGGAGCTCGCTGCGCTCCGTGGAGATGCTTTCCCACCCGTCTACCACAGAGACACCCCAAAAGAGGAAGTGGAAGGGTGAGTGACCAGGTGCAATGCAGAGATCAGCTGTCCCGCAGTCCCACGGCCGTGGTCCGTGCCGTGAGCGCGGCTGTCACCGTGAGCCGCTGACGCCTGACTGACCTGTCAGGAGCACCGAGGCCAGGGCGGGGCAAAGAACACTTTAATAAATCTTGATATCAGTGTCTTATCGATGTGCTCTTGCAAGTTTACGAGCATTTGGCTTTGTTTTACACCAGACAGCTCCACAGTGCTCCAGAGCAGGCTGCCAGATGTGCGGCGTTTCCCTCTGCAGCTCGCTGCTCGTGATGGGTCAAGCCCACAGGACCCTCCTGGGGAGCCCGGCTGCTCCCCCGCTGCCCCGCAGCTCCTCTGGGCACTGCTCTCCCGGCAGGCTGAACACACCGGGGGCCTCTCCGGGAGTTACTGTGCAGACAGCGTGCACAGCATCTGGCCCTGGCCGGCAAAACTGCAAAACTGTGCTCGGAACATCTGAAAGCCCAAGAAGGAGGGTGCTGCGGTAGGGAGTGAAGGCGTGAACTCCGTGGGGATCCCAAGAAACTACAGAGGCAGTTTCCATTCATATCCCTGTACAGCTTTCTCAAGATAAAAAAGTTAAGCTTGCACCCGTGCAATACCAAAAACATCTGTGTGCTGTCAGGTGCCCACAGGAATCTCTGCACATCAGGCATTTGGGAATGGTAGGAACATCAAATGGTCATGGACATCCTAGCAGCATCCAGCAATCTCAAGACAGGCATTTTGTTGTAGTGGGAAAAAAATCATCCCAAGGGAGATTGCCATCTTGGCAATCTGCTATAAAAACCAACCCAAGGGAGAGTTCTTGCCCAAGTCCCTGCTTCATGTGCCACACAGCCCAGCTGAGTTACAGAAACAACGGACCCTCAAAAGCTGCCGACAGCTGAGTAGTCTAAAGTTTTGGCAAGTGGATGTATAATTGTTTGTTCTGGACATCTGCATTGACTGCAGGAGTAGTGAACACAAGACTGTAGGAGTTTTGCTTAAATGTGGAGCAGGAGGCAGTGAGTGGTCTCCGTTTCCCTGCAGTCTGTCCCAGCTTGGGCTCAACTACAAGAAATTTCTATTTTCAGAAATAAACTTTAGTCTTACAACAGGTGTCTTAAGACAACAGCAGGTGTTGACTACTGCCCTTTTCATAAGGCCATCAGAGATGCCCAATCCCAGGCTACTGAGCACCTGGAGGAGAGGAGGGGGCTCTGGGATTGGCACCTGCTGTGAGCAGACCCTGGAGATGAGCAGGGAAAAGCCTCCGTGGATCTGTGCATCCATGGAATGTCAGCATGTCCAAACTGCCTTTTGCAGTGACAGCTCCAGAGCAGCTTGCCTTAGGAGGTGTATTTTTGTTGTACCTCCTTGTCACCGAGACACACAAAGCAGTCGCACGCAGACGAGATTTCGCAAGGCAGAGGTCCTTCCGATCCCAGTTCACAGCCGAAAACCAAGAGAGGAAGAGAGCCCTTTGTTTATTCTTTTACTTTTTACACATTTGTGGGTCCAGCAGAAGATTGGCTTTTTGGGGTTTCCACCCCTCAGCCTCGGTGGCCAGACGAATTGTTAGTTACAGTTGTTTTCAGGTTAGAAATATGCAAACAAAGGACAGAGAATGAAAAACAAAGGATTTGTTTATATTAGTTCTGTGGGAAAGGTAGAAAACTGCTCTAATATTCTACAGTAACTAAAAGATCTGACTCTATTTATGAAATCAAAAGGCTAATAAAGAAACTCAGAAAAACCAGGTAACACCTCCTTACATTACAAGGAGGGAAAAGAAACAGGAATTAGCAGAGTTGTGGATGTTTGAGGTGACAGTCGCTGACAAGAAGAAGGCAGATGTCAAAGTCTCAGCTGCCCAGACTTTGGAAAGCAAGGAGTGTATTTGGTATATTAGGACCAAAAGAAACTCCAAAAACTGGTTTATGGTTGGGTGGATATGAGTATATTATTAATAAAGAAGCAGACAGGGCAGAAGTGGTCAATAAACATTTTGTTAGGAAACTCAGCCAGTGCACTCAAATCAGATGAAGACCGTGGACCCATCTGAGGATTTCTAGGTGCAGGGAGCATTAAACAATCTAAAATCAAACAGCCTCTGGGTGCCTCATGCTCCTACACGGTAAGAGAATTGCCAGGAGAAATCCCTAATCTGTCAATAGGAATTGAGAAAAGTTACCAGAGCAGGAAAATCGTAGAACTCTGGAAATGCTGTAGATTATAGCCACACTCAAGCAGGACTTGTAACTACAGGTTACTTAACTTGACATCAATCCCAGCAGAAAGTCGAGGAAGTTAATATAGAATTTGATCAATAAAATATTAGAGGATGGGAATAAAATTAACTCAAGTCACAAATGTTTTGTACAGAGTCTTGTTGAGCAAACATTGATTTTTTTTTTTTTAGGTTTCATAGTGTTATTTCAATTGACTGACTCAGAGTCAGAGCCTTTGGGCAAACAGGGCCACTCCATGCAGCAAAGGCCTCCCGGGACTTTCCCTGTCCTGGCCCCAGGTGACCAGTGACAGCAGGTGACTGTCCCCAGGGCAGGGGCTGAGATATGGCCACCAGACAGCACGTGGGTTATCACAGCCCAACCGGAGCCTCACCACCACAGAGAGCCACTTCCCATCGGTTTGAGGGCAGCAAATCCTATCCCTGACTTGGGTGATCCTCTCACTGAATCACAGGATGGGGCAGGGAGCACAGCAGTCGCCTGGTCCAACCTCGCTGCTCCAGCAGGGTCATCCCAGAGCATGGGACACAGGATTGCAGGGACACAGGGAGGGAGGCTCCGCAGCCTCTCCGGGCAGTCTGTTCCAGTCTCAAGCAGACCTCACACTGCTGGGTTGTACCACTGACAGAGATGCAACGGAAAACCTAAGAAAACTGGAGCTTCATCAGCTAATTGCAGTAGGGAAGCCCCCCAAAGCACACGTGGTGGTGGAGACGCTCCTCACACCACGGCCCTCGGACCACAAACGCTGCGCGACACCGCGGCCAATCCCGCAGAGAAAACAAGAAGCCAAACAGAAGTCTGGCCTCGATCCACTGAAAGCAGGGCTCATCTGTAAGTGTTACAAGGTGTTCCCATCCCACGTTATGGCCAGACTCCAATTCGTGCAGAAGCTGAAATAATGGCTTTTCCTAAGGAAGGCCGAGGCCGGTCCTTGGCTCGCTCCTGCCTGAGCTTCCAGAGGAGTGATGCTCGCTCACTGGAGCTGATGGGGCCAGAGCTGAGCTTCCGTTTGCTCAGATAAGCCCAACTTGAGCCGAAATTTTATTGCAGTTAAATTCTCCTTGCACAGATTTACAAGTGGCCAGCTCAAAATTTTAATTGCAGGCAGAGAATGATTAAGCTGCCTGTTTGGAAGGTAAGGCAGGGCGAGCGCGGTGGCCCTCGGGCAGCACTCAGTGAGGGGACAGAGAGCCTGGGCTGGCACTCGGCTCTGCAGCAGCTCCACCTTTGGGCACCAGAGGAAGGATAATCATCTGCTGGAAAGGCTCCAACACTCAGCTGGGCCTCCAAAGCCAACGCTGCCTGGAAAACAGGGAAAGCTGGAGGCAGCCAGGGCAGCGTGGGGTACCGTGGGGAGCCGTGCCCTTGCTGGACGGGAGAGGAGGCGAAACTCAGCAAGGGCTGAGTTTTGGCTGGGTTTTCTTATCTAAGAGGATTTTCTGATGCTGCCAGGTCATACAGTAATTTGCACCACAGCACTTTCACTGCACCCACTATTGCCAGTCTTTCTGTAAATCATTTAATAATAAAAAATAAAAACTCCTCTACAATCTCCATCCATGCATTCACCCCCTTCCCTGCCAGCCTGACACAAGACACCCACTCCCAAACAAGCACAAAGCCCCTGAAAACGAGATCCAGCGATTGTAAGATTCAACTTCAAAGACATTAGGAGACATAACATTTTATTTGCCTTCTGCTTTTTAACTTTTGGGGTCCACTCAGGTGATGCTTTTGAATTTTTAATTAAAAATAAAAGCAAGGCTGCTTCTGCTGTCATTTCACTTTGAAGTTGGACATTTAAATATGAATCTGTTTAAATATAAAATCTGTTACCTGAAGACTCTGCTGAAGCTATGAGTTTAGGAAGACTGCCCAAAACATATGTCTCAGCAGATCTGGACACTTATTATGGTTTGAGCGGGTTTTATTTTACCTAAAACTCTTCCTGTACATTCTTTCAGCAATTTTAAAGTGATTTTTATTTCCATGCAGTTTTTCTTTTTGCATTTCAAATTTAAATCAGAATCGTAGGATCACAGAACGGTTTTGGTTGGGAAGGGACCTTAAAGCCCATTCCATGGGCAGGGACACCTTCCACTGTGCCAGGCTGCTCCAAGCCCCCGTGCCCAGCCCAGCCTGGGACGCTGCCGGGGATCCAGGGGCAGGGCACAGCCTGTGCCACAGGGAGGGATTTCGTTCCATTTAACGCATGCATTTGGTATCACGGGGGTGAATCGCCTCCATTTCCACCCACTCCCAGCCTCTCCTCGCTCAGCCCCTCCTGGCTGTGACGTTCACGCGTGCAGATTTCTTCCCTTGACACCTGGGAGAAGAGCGGGGCCAGGGGCTGTGCTTTCCCGGGACCTTTGCTGCCCACCTGGGCACCGCTGCCCACCTGGGCACAGCCCCGAGAGCGCCGTGGGGCGCTCCCCAGGCCGGCAGCCGTGGCGGTGGGGGCCAGCACAAGCCCGCAGTGTTCCTGCTGCCTCCCAGCCACAGCAGCAGCGCTGTAATGGGATCCAGCAGCAAAAGGCTCTTTCTGCGGGAGGACTGGGGTATTTCATTGCTGGGAGAACTCAAAACTTTTGAAGCCTCTCCTTAATTTTCAATGAAAAGCATTTGGTTCCAGGGTGACAGACGAGGCTCTTAAGAGCTGTTACCACCTCAGGTAATTATAAAATAACGGAAGGGAAAGGGAGAAAAGCGAGCAAGTGCCAGATTAACACTCAGGGTGTTTGTGCAGGGCTACAAAGGCGCTTGCATGGCTGCCTGCGCCGAGAGCTCGGCTACAACAGCTTCCAGTTGGAAAGAAAATTGAAGGAGGATGGAAGTGAGGAAAGAAGAAATTGCAATTAAAAACTGAAAGAATTCCAAAGTAACATATGAGCTGGAATGCTACTAAATACTTTCAAAAAAAATTTTAAAAAGGAAAAAGGAGACTTTTGTAGAAAACTGAAACCAGCCAGATTGGAAAGAAGAGTCAAAAAACTCTTGTGCAAGCCTGGGGCTGGCGCAGGCCCCAGGAGCTGGAGGAGGGCTGTCCTCTCCCTGGGAAGCAGGTAAATCTCAGCAAATTGGAATTTCACTTTGACACTTCACTTAATATACTCGATGTATAACTAGGGGGAAAAAAAATTAAAGCAAGACAAAACCAGGCAAACAGGCTGAGCAAAGCCCTATGAAATGAAATGAAATGGTTCCAGCAGTAATAATTAGTTCTTTAACGACAGAATCCCAGAATGGCTTGGGTTGGAAGGGACTTTGAAACTCATCCAGTGCCACCCCTGCCATGGCAGGGACACCTCCCACTGTGCCAGGGTGCTCCAAGCCCTGTCCAGCCTGGCCTTGGGCACCACCAGGGATTGAGCAATATGGTGAAACCCAGTGAAGTAAGAACACAGGAACACACAAGAAACCTCTGGAGCAGAGGCACAATCCTTTGGTAAGAGGTAAAACACAGCAGCCCTCAGTGAGGAGAGGTGAGCCCCGAGGTGGGACCACGCACGCAGTGACCGAACAGGCTGGAAGCAGCAGATGAGGGGCATCACCAAGTTCAGTAGCCTTCAACTTTGGATACCCTGCCCCTAGATCTAAATTAAACCAGAATAAAATGCAAGATTACTGGCCTATAGGTCCACATAATAAATTCCTCCTGAATTCTGGCTCCTGCCAGCAGAGCGTTCATAGCGCTGCATGGGGAAAGCTTGGAGATTCTGCATTTTGAGTGGCCGTGCCCAGCGCCAGCCGCCAGCGCCCACGGACACCAGCTGTGCCCACCCATCCCAGCCCGGAGTGGGGCCGATGGCAAAGAAAGGGCCTTTAATAAACCAGCAGCATAATCCAGGACTCTGTCCTCTTTATTTTTTAATAGAAGCCTTTCACGATATGGAACTAATTATCGCCATCTGCCGTCCCCGGTCTTATATTTCCTCTCTCACAGCTCATTCTTCAAAAACTCAGTAGCTTCCTCCCCTTACATTTGTAAATGCTGTTGACTATGGATAAAATCCATGTTTACTTTGTATTCAGGGCCCATAGGAAAGCTTGTTTTAATCATCAACAGATGTTACATTCTGCTCTGCTGTGCTTGGCACACAACTTCAGAGGGAAATAAAAGAAAAATCTTTATTTTAAATTTAAATTGTAGATTGTTACAGACTAAATAAAATGCCAAATTGTTATTGGAAACAACATGGCCACTGTAATAACTGTAACTGACATTTACGTTTTACAATTAGGGTTGGTTTTTTTTTTTCTGGTGCTGTTTAACACAAGATGGTTTCCACATTTTGCAAAGGACTTTCTTTCCCTTTGCTCTGAAATGATTTGCAATCAAGCCACAGACATTTGTAATTTATTTTTATTTAATACTTTCCTACGAGCTTATGAAATACTGGGATTATTATGCTATATACAGTAGATAGTTTTTGAATTCGTACTCTCCCTCCGGACTCATATTTCAATACACATTATCCCCTTGAACTCATTTATAAACACCCATTATTCCCCCAGACCCCGCTATAAACATGGAATATCTCCACGGACTGTTCCAGCCTTATGGTCCTTTTATCTCTGGCTTCTCTCCCGTTTCTGTTCCTCTTTGAAGTGCGGTGCCCTCCGGAGCGGCTGGCAGCGGGACCCCGCGGCTCTGGCCGCTCTTCCCCGCGCTCCTTCCCGGCCGCTGGAGCGGGGCAGGGCCGGCTGGCACCTGCTGCGGGCCTGGGCGCCGCGGCGCCCCGACACGCCCTGCCCACGGCACCCGCTGCTGCTCTCTCGGGTGTCAGCGGCGCCGAGAGGATCCCCGGCCTTCCCTCGTTCCTCGCCCCGTTACCAAACCGGCGCTTTCTCTGAGCGCTAAAGGCTCGTTTCGGTTTTATCTCCGCACCGCTGCGGAAACTAACGATGAAGTTATTTAGAGGTTTGGTATTGCTCAGAAGCAAAAGGGAATGTTTGAACAGGAAGAACTGAAATGTCAGGCAGGATCGCTCTTCGTTGTATCTGACTGTGAGAGCGATTGCGAGGGGACGTCTTCCACTAGACCGGGTTACTCCAAGTCCCGTCCAAATTGGCCTTGGACACTTCCAGGGATGGAGAAGATGGGTTTCATGCCAAAAGATGTTTTAAGTGCAAGCTTTGTGCATCCATGAGCTCATGCATCAGAGTGCCCAGGAGTTTTTTAGAGCAAGTCTTTGAGGGAGCAGAAGGAGCTGTGCCAGGCCTGGATGACATGGTGACACTGCTGGGGCTCTGAAGGATCACAGGTGGGGGCTTAGATGAAAGAGAATTAATTTACAAAAACACAACGATGCACACCAAGGTCAGATGTTGCACATATTTGGGCAAATATTAAGCACAAACAAGTTTTAAAAATTTTCCTCGTGAAACTTCGTGAGCTAAAAAAGAAATCCCAAGTGGAAATAAATCCTTTTCTTTTAAAAATTGCAAACTCCAGCACAATGCAAACCAGCTTGGAAAGCACCAGACAGCTATTTTACATCGCTGGTGAATACTGTTACGAATTAACAGCTCATTAAGAAAAAAACCTTTGCAAACCATGAATCTCAAAAGAAATTCAGAGAAACCGTCATCTGCAATCTCCAGTGTGTGAATAAATCTAAAATCCATCAAGGGACGGATTCTTCCGAGAGCCAAACAAACAGGTGTCCCCTGGCCTCCCGACCCCGACATCAACAGCGCAATAAAACTCTTCCCAGTCCAGCACCAAACCATTTGGTACCAGTAGATGGGATAATACCTGCTCCTTAAAACACGGAAACGCGGATAACAAATGCCTCCAAAGTCCCAGAAGAAACAGAGACGTGCACTGTGAAGTATACCCCCAGGAATCCTGTAAATCATACCCAAATTTCACTTGTCCTGGAACAGGTTCGAAAATCTGTTTGTGGTTTCTCCTACATATTTTGAACTGTATCTGGTCAGTTCAGAAATGAAAGAGTCCTTCAAACTCCTGGGGAAGGATCTCTGTACGTGTTATTTTAAAATATCCTTAAACTGCAGACAAATTTGCTCTGCAAACTCAATTATTTTTATGGTTTTAAAAAATTCACTGTTTTTTATCACATTTGATTGATCTGTACAGTCAAGTGCCATTACTCCATCCATTTGTTCCTCTGTGCCCGATTCGTTGGCGTTGGCACCCAAAGGGCAGCGCTGCGATCGTCCTGTGATCCTCCCCGAGCTCCGGCATTCCCAGCGCAGCTCAAATCATCCTCGGGCAGCTGAAAGCACCGCGGGCTTCTCCTGTTGGCTTCTATGAGCCCGGTCTCACCTCAGCACCAGAGGTATGGAAACCTCTGCCTGCACAGATGGCGACCCACAGGACCTTTCCATCCGCCCATCCATTCCTCTGCAATGAAAGGCAGCGCCAGCTTGGAAAGCTTTCCCCAGATAACCTTCAGCGTCACTCCCAGAAGGCGCACAAGGACGGAGCGGGGAGCTCAGCCCCTCCCGCGGGTCTCAGCTCTGTAACTCGCTGGGTTCACTTGGCATTGCAGCACAGCTCAGCCAGAGGAGGATTTCTACCAGCACGAGTTTAGATGCAGTTTGTTAACATTAAACCCCTTCTCTCCGTTGTCACTTCTCCCAGCTCCTCGTGGTTTATCCCATCGCTACCCTAACACAACGTTCACGCACAGGTGTGGTAAACACCAAATAATAAAACACACGAGCCAACGTTGGGACATGCACAGAAGGCAGCAGAATCAGAGCTGGGAGTGTCACTGCAGCCCTGCATCACACCACGTGTGACACGGGGTGCCACCGCCACATAAAGCGTGGGAGATCTAAGGAAAGAACAGATAGGAGTAGACAAAAAGGCAGAAACATCAAGAATAAATGCTCCTCGCATTTATTTTCTGTACTTTGTTTCACCACTGAAGAAATCCCTGCTCAGACAACTCACAATTGGGCTAAGCATCATGAAACACTCGAGTTGGTAGGACTGAGTTGCTCAAGAAAAAGGAAATTATTGGCGGTCGTGTTTATTCAGAAACAAAATTGTCTTGTTAATTCACGGGATTCGAGATAATGTGATGATTTGATCCAACACTTTGCATAATACAGGCCACTGGAATTTTCTGTATTACTTCCAGTTTAAAGCTCAGTAGTTGCACTTGAACTACAAGTTTAGGAAATCATCCAGTCTTGATGTTAAGATATCCACCAGAACAGCCATTAAGTTGTTCCAGTGATTAATCACTTTCCCTGATTAACATGTGCATTATTTCTAGTCAAATTTTTGTCTACCTTTAATTCAATTCACTAAATCTCCTTGTATTTTTTCCTTCTACCCTTAAGAGCTCTCTATTCGCTACTTCTTTTTGCCCATGTAGGCACTTATTGACCGAGTTTAACCACCTCGTTACTGCCTTTCTGATAACAGAAGAGGCCTGATATTTTTTTTTTTTTTTTAATCTGTCACCATAAGATAATTTTTTCACTTATTTAATCCCCTCTGTGGATTTTCAGTGCATCTGTTTCAGCGCCTGTTTCCAAGTGTCAGGCCGAGAAATGGACAACAGCACATGAAGGCACCAGAGGAGCTGCAGGCACTCCCAAGATTAACTAAAGGGAAATTATCAGCGTACAAAAACTTTTCAGCAATTATTTTTGATTTTTCAAAAGAGCCATGTACTTTTAAAGTGCATTTCAACAAAAGGCAGTATCGTTTGTTTTATATAAACAGACAACTTTGAAATGCATTCTCTTTAAAAATTATACCACTTCTTCACATCTTAATTAATGCCAAAACTTGATTTTCTTTCTTAGCAGTGTATTAGAAAACTGCTATTAATGTAATTTAATTTTTGTAAGGAGCAGCATTTGTTTTCTATTAAAAAAAAAATAGGTGGTTCTGAAATGCTGGTCTGTCAACATCACTTAGAACATTCCCATTCCATGCCTCTATGTAATAAATTAAATCAGAGTTTTAATTGTGCCCATGCTTTGTGGTTCCTGGCAGTACAAAAAGATCTTCTGTGAATTCACGTCCCAAAAAGTCCTACTGAGTGATTAATTACTGGTCTGGAAGATATAAATATGCTTTTCAGGGAAGCCAGTGTGGACTGCTGGAAGCTTTGGTCTTATATATGGCTGTAGGTGTCTGTGGCCCAGCAGACATCGCCCTAATTCAAACAAGATTCCAGTTC
The DNA here is from genome assembly GCF_015227805.2 of Hirundo rustica. Lineage (NCBI taxonomy): Eukaryota > Metazoa > Chordata > Aves > Passeriformes > Hirundinidae > Hirundo > Hirundo rustica. The sequence goes on from NC_053460.1 coordinate 776,578, forward strand.
CGATATTTACTGGCACTGCAAACCCCGCTCCTGTCCGCTTGCCCGATTTGATTAATCCAAGATCTATGGATCTGAAAGTGAGGAACATGAGATATGTTTATTCATACTTCAGATTTCTCTGAGCTCTCCCCGGCCACCAGCACGGTGTCTTCAGTCCTGCGTGTTGTGGACAGCAAAGCTCCTCCAGAGCATTGTTCCAATCAGCACGGGGGTAAAGCCCAGCCCAGCTGTCGGTCCCAGCCCCCTGGATCACTTTCCTCCCCACGGCTCAGGGCTGTCACAGCCAGTGGCTTTGCTGTCTCCTCAAACTCTTTCTGTGCTCCAGATCAATTCTCTGGCCAGCCCGTGGTTTTTTTGCAGTCTGGTCCTGGAGTGTCATACAAGAAACACACAAGGAGAGGAGCTTTGTTTTCCTTCCCACCGGAGCACCACCAGTATTCAAACCAAAACCATCCCACCTGCACATCTGGAGCAAGTCAGTGCCACCTCAGCCAGGCGACGGGGTCCAGCTGGAGCTTCTGTCACCCCGGGGGAACATCTCCCAGCAGGGTGAGGAGCAGCAGGCGGGAGATCGGTCAGCAAAAGGAAAACTGATCAAAACCAGCAGCGATTTGAAAGGACGTGGAACCACTAATGCGACACTGAACTTCTCACAGTCGGGCCACCAACACAAGCCAAAGCAGCCCAAGTGGGGATTACTGCCTAATGGCCTGGCAGAGGCAGCTGAGGGATCACAGTCCAGCTCCTGGCCGTAAGGAACACCATTTATGTCACCACCAGCAAGAACATGACAAACAAAGACAAACAAAGACTAACTCCATCCTTCCTCTTTGAACAGGTCTGTCCATCGTCAAGGAACAGAGTGAAATGTGATAGAGAAATGTGTTCCTGTTTGGGGGATAGAAGACAAGAGCTTTGCAATCCTCTGAGCACCAAAATTCACTGAAATCACCGGGGCCATCGTGATTGCTCATTAACAATACACATCTTCCAGCTGACATTTTTCATTTGGACCTTGTGAAAACCACAAATCAAACATACATAAGAAGGTAGCCAACTTCAACCGAGGAAAGGTCTTTAAAAAAACAAGAAAGAAAATAAACCTTTGATAAAATAATTGCTTCTACTGTTATTTTTTTTGCTATTGCTTCAAAAACAATTTCTCTTTCTTTCTTGTTCATCTATCTGGTGTCCTGCTGGTGTGCAGATGAAAGGTCCAGTCTCTTTAAAATTTCATGCAGGGCTCTTCAGAACATCTCAGTTTTAAATGCCCATGGCAAAGACAACAAAATGTACCAGTAAATGGGAAGCAGATGAAACCCCTGTTTATACACTCGGTAAAGGTACTGTGTGCGACAGGGTCTGTTTTCACACCCACACAGACCGGCAAGAACCGTCCGTAAAATCACCAAACCACATCACTCAGGTTCACCCAGTACTGACCACAACTCAGCATCCCAAAAACTGCCTGGGACTTGGCAAACCCAGGTGGCATCACCTGGTAAGGAAAGAATCTTTCTCTTTCTGCCCTCCCCGTACCTGAAGGAACCTACAGGAAAGATGGAGACTACAAGGAATGACAGGACAGGGGGGAATGGGTTCACTCTGCCAGAGGGCAGAGTTAGATGGGATAGTGGAGAGGAATTCTTTCCTCTGAGGTGGGCAGGCCCTGGCACAGGGTGCCCAGAGCAGCTGTGGCTGCCCCAGGATCCCTGGCAGTGCCCAAGGCCAGGTTGGATGGGGCTTGGAGCAGCCTGGGATGGTGCAAGGTGTCCCTGCCAGTGGGACTGGATGAGCTTTAAGGTCCCTTCCCAATCCAAACCATCCTGGGATTCTGTGGTATCACTGGCATTTCCTTCAAGTGATTTTGCCACTCACTAAGAGCATGTTCTGACCAAATTCAAGATAACAGATTCTCACAACGTACTTCAAGTTTCTAAGCTCGTGATCCAGCGTGGTAACCACCGCCATCTAATGCTGCAGTGTTTGAGTCTGACAGGTCTGTGTGGGTTTGTAGCACCTTTTTCCATCTAATAAGCCTAAGTACTTTGCCAGAAGAGTCACTGAATTTCCAGCCGGAAGCCACAGCATCTGTTTCCTATATCTCTGCTGTTGCTGCTCTCATTTACAGTGTTCACAACTCTGAGCACTCGTAAGGAGATATTTCTCAGCTCACCGTGGAGTTGAAGCAGATGATTCACATCTGTGGCACTGAAGCAGCTTGGGAGACACCACTGGACTCCCTTCCCAAAAGTGGGAATATGTATAATTTAAAAAAAAAAATTAAAAAATTGGAGGAACCAGGTGTCAAATATTGAGACACTTGAGGAAGAGCAGAAATTTACTGAATATTTTTCAGAGAACTGTTCCAGTATCTAATGGCAATCTAAATCCCCCCTAGGAATAGGGTAGTTTTAGGTGCATAAACTTGTTACGAATGGAGTTATGTTTTGTACACTAACGATGAAAAAACCAAAAACGGTATCAAAGTAGGTGAGATGGCAGGTGTGGACTCTCAGCATCCTGACACAGAAAACGTTCCCCTGCAGGAGTCCCTTGCATTAACCAAAGCACTCTGGCAGTGAACTGCACACTGAGAACAAGGGCCAGCAGCTCAGTGAGCCCGGGTGTGCGACGGGGCTGGCTCAGAGCGAGGATGATTCAACCACAACACATCTCTGCTGCAGTCTAGAGCCCCAGCTGGGAATGAGTCCATTGGGGTTTGCTCCACGGGGTTTAATGCACACAGGCCCTGCAGAACCATTCTCAGGAGCCTCTGCCCCGGCTGGGGTGGACGTGCTTCACTTTGGGCTCTTAAGGCTGAAAATATCACAGGGGATTTTACACAATAGTCGGACCAGTGCCATATTTCCACCCAAATGGCATCTGTATGAGCATAATGGAAGGTGTAAGTAAAAGGAAATCTCTGTTACTCATCCCAGAATTTAATCAGATGAGAAGGATACTGTGTTCTTTGACAATCATGTCTATGGTACACGACCTGCTGTCACACCAGAACAGCCTTAATACAAAATTAAGAACTCAGGGCTATTTTCTGTAAGTAGAGAAGTAACTTGGGGTTTTCCTTTTAGTTTACCCATGCATTATGGACTCAATAGCCCAGTCTTGGTTTTTCATATGTTACTGCTTATGAGACACAGTTGTAGCCAGAGGCAGAAATCAGAAGAAGCAGCAAAGACCCAGAGTCAATGCGTCCCCCTCCACAGGACCCTGCTCATTGCCCAGCTGGACCCTCATTGCCTCTGACTGCCCAAGAGACATCTCTGCACATAAAATTAGTACAAAACCTGTGACAGTCTTGGGCAAGGACCTCAGTGGCTGTAAAGCTGCTGTTCTCTCTGGTTGTAGGGGAACGATGCCAACAGCTGTGCCTCCAAAGTCCCACACCTGCAGTTCCAACCTGCACATCCCAACCAAAAAAAGGCTTCTCTCTTCCCACTCCAGCACAGCGCCATCCCAGAGGGGTGCACGGAGAGCGATGTGAGCCCCGACAGCCGCATGGTTTTGGTATTAAGAGTGAAGCCAGGTTTGCAGCTCACCATTCCCCAGGGCAGAGAGGGACCATCCCTGGCCTCAGGACATCACAGCTGCTGCTGGTTCTGGAAGGCACCATGATAAAATTATATGTATTAAAATACCACAAGCTTCATCCCGTGACCGTGAGCTGTTCCATGGTACTGCGGTTCCTAGTCAGACTACGGCACCAAGGACCAGGCTGATGAAGTTTTCAGCTTCACAGGCGAAAAAGCTACAGCAAGGATTCTGATGGGAGTTTTGAAACACACCCTGAATTATCTGCACGTTACCTGCTGGCAGGAAGGCAGCACACCAACCCACCTGGGCACAACCACCTGACCGACCCAGGAGCATCCCCATGAGAATCCTCGTCACCCACTCCATGTAATTAACTCCAGGTAGTTAAAAGCACATTTTTGCTTGGCCTTTCTACATCTGTGTTTTCCCCAAAGACTTAACTACCTGGTTTCATGCTCAAACACTAAAACTCAGCTCTCCTTCCATAAAGTATTTTAATCTAAAAATAATTTGAACCATGTTTATTTTTAAGAACTTTTACCCTCCCAAAAATAATGTTTAAAAGAAAGCAACTTTAACCATGAATACAGAGTAAATAATTGCTGTTGCTTTCCTTGCAAATAAATCACTTTTACTCTGATTTTAAAAAAAAAAAAAAAAAAAAAAAAAAAAAAAAAAAAAAAAAAAAAAAAAAAAAAGATCAAAAGTAACATTAATCATGCTGGCCAGGGAGCAAAAGGACATTCCCAGACATTAACTGCCTTCCAAATATGAAAAACATATTAAATATCTCTCTAAAACAAGATGTTTTCCTCATGTTTCCTTTGAGGGAAAGCTGCTGGGCACATTCCTGGCGGGCGAGGCTGGGGAGGCACCTGCGGAGTGCCGCCCCCAGCACACCTGCCCCACTGGCCTGGCATGCGGCAGGCTCTGCCCTGGGGATGAGGATGCTCTGCTGGCACCAGGCCACCTTGCCTTTGCACGGGAATTCTGCACTGAGAGCCGTCCTGACTGTGCAAATTGATTTTTCCCAGATTTTTTGCAAGAAAGCACACACCTGGAAACTCCCACCCGCCCTGCTGCCACCACGGCACACGTGGATCAAACGCTGCAGATTGTGCATTTACTTAATCGTGACCTGTGAGTTCCATCGCCGTAGGATCGGAGACACGAGGGACAGAAACGCGCTTGGGCGGTGTAAGGAAACACAGTTAGAGTCAGTCCCAAAAACGACCCAGGAGAGCTGTTTTTCCTCAGCCCGGGCTCCCAGCACACCCTCAGCAGCCCTGAGTCGGCGGGAGGTGCCGGCTGGGCGCACAGTTCCAGCAGGAGCCCTGGAGCAAACCCCACAGCGTGGGTTTGTTGTGAGGATGAAAGGAGCGGGCGATGCTCGGTGCTGGCCGTCGCCCACGGGGTGAGAGCCATTAAGAGCACTGCTAGCACAGAGGGGTTTTATCCTTCCCCTTCCCACCTCCAAACACTTTTTAATGCTTTAAAGACGCATTAAGAAAACACGGATGCTTCCTTCCCTTAACGGGAAACACGGGACGGAGCGGCCAGTGCAGCCCCGCGCTGGGACGCGCCGGGAGCTGGCCACAGGGACACCCACGGCAGATGGCACACGCACTGCCAGTGCCATCCCATACCGCAGTGCCCGCTTCTGGAACGCCCTTGCCCTGATCCCTGGGGCAGGCACACCTTAGACCGCTCCTGCCAGGTGCCTGCTGCCACGGCACGCCTCCGCGGTGAGGCTGCTCGTGTGCCTGCTCCCAAAAACAGAGCTCTGCCTAGAAGGAGAGGGATGAGCTTGGTGCCCCAGCAATGAAGGCTTCTCGGCACCGTCATTTCCCCTGCTCTCCTCTTCCCCTTCATTTCCCTGCTGCCCCCACAGCAGGGACACACAGACGGGGAGGCTGCAGAGCAGCAGCCAAATCTCTTGCTGGATTTGCTGTCTGTATTTCTTTGGTACCGAAGTCCCCCTAATTACTTTGAAAGTCTGTGGATTCTGGTCGCAGGAATGAGGGGTTTCTGTCAAAGCCATTTTCCAGAAAAAGCTGTTTCTCTGGAATAAGCTTCTCCTCTGCTAATCCACCAGTGCTGCAACTGCCGGCTGGCCCAAAACAAAGGAATGAGGTTTTCCTCCCAGATACCCTGAGGAAGAATTTTATTAGCAGCATACATGTATGATTAGAATAACAGAAAGAAGAGTTTATTTGTGAAAGAATTGACATCAAACCAATACCCAAGTCCTCAGAGGACAGGGTAGATGCCTTTGAGCAAGAAGCTTTTAAAAAGCTACTAAAAAGCACACACGTCCCTCACTTTTTCCATCGAGTTTCTTCTCTGTGTCTCACTAGAATCCTTTTCTTTTAAAGCAGTAGTATTTGAACTTGTACCAACTCCTAAAAATTAGGATTTTACATGTTTATCATCCCTCATAAGAAGAAATTCCCACATCTCCAAGCGGGAAACAGCACACAGGGCAAAGCGATAAAACTTGGTGGAAAGTTCCAAAGTGAATCTTTAAAATGCTTTATTGTGGAAGAGCTGATAATGCCAAAGCAAACGCAGCGAGCGAGCATCCCGGGATTTGTGAATTAAAGCCGTTCAGTACCCACATCCGACGCTACAGGCCCTGTCAGAGCAGGATTGGCAGCCCCTGACTTACCTGCTGCCAGAGGGAAGAGCAGAGCCGCGCCCGCAGCCAAGGTGGGTGCAGGGGCTGCTGCAGCCGAGGGGTGTCACGGCGTCAGGGCTGGCAGCGAGGCTCCCTCTGCGCCCCTGGTGTCCCAGCCGGTCCTGACGGCACCAAGGGACTTGGGGAGGTGTTTGGGATGGCGGCAGGACAACCTGACAGTGCCCGTCCCCGGCTGTGGTGAGAGCACAGTCCTGAGGGAACCAGCCCAGTGCCCGGGCTGTTGGAATGTGTGCCCTTGGCTGAATCGTAGCACCAAAAAAGGAGCCTGCAGAAATTATTGTTTTCTGATTCACTCTTAGACTGATACTCAAAGATATACAATCTCAAGTTATTTTCCAAACATTAGGAGTAGAAAAAACAAATATTTAATAAATTGATTAAACTTCTGTTGGGCAAAAGTACTTCGGAGCATACCCTGAGCTGTGGGTGTGTCTGTGCCATCCCCAACACTGCCAAGAGACCTTGTGCAGAATTGCCACAGAAAAAAAAAACAAACAACAAAAAGAGAAAATATAAATACATGAGGCTTCTCCTCAACCTGTTTTCCTTTCCTAGGAAGGAGACAGTTATCCCTGCTGCAGCAGGACGGAGATAAGCACATGCAGAATGCCCACAGGCTACAGTTTTTCATTTTCCTCTTGGCCGATCTACAACTAAGCTGCCAAAATAAACAAACTTCGCCTTCCAGTCAGGCTCAAAATGAACTAAACTGAATTTTTATATCATAAAAGGAAGCAAAAAAATAAGTGGGAACAGTTAAAATGCTTAAAGTATCAACACTTTTTTCCAGAAGGGAAAATAAATTTCTGAAGACAAGCTATTAAGTGTTGATTTCAGACACTAATTACGCAGTCCCCGACACATCCAACACAGTGTCTCAGTCACAGTTGCCATCCTAAAGTCAATGAGGTGAGAAAGTTTGGCCTGATGACATCAGGGACCAAACCCAGACTTCTTGGGTCAGAAGAGGACCAAGCACATATTTTGACAGCTACCTCATCTAAACTTCTTTGCAGAGCAACAACTTCATTAAATGACAAGTCTTTTTGAGTGACATTTTTGCGGCCCAGTGAAAGCTCCAAAAAGAACTTGGAGAGAAATCCAAAGTCTCCTCACCGACTCAGAGCAGCAGGGATGCCCCAGGGTCACCTGAGCAGCCAAGAGCCAGCTCAAAGAGCTGGTATTGATATTTTCTGGAGACACTGAAATTTCTCCAGAGGATCCAGACTACTTTCAGTTTTAGACCTAATATGAACTTTAAATGATTAAACGTTTCACTGTGTACTGAGGACCTGAAGGATGAACTTTTCTAAAATGCTGAAAACACGATAAGCACTATGGAGATGTAGACTCTGCCATGCTGCCATCCGTGCATTTCCCGGTTCTGGCCCAGCTGTGCCTCTGTCAGGCCAGGAAGCACAAAGAGAGCTCAGCCCAGCCCGTGCAGGCTCCCCCACACAGCAGCTCACACATCCTCTGGGGCCAGCTCAAGAGGTTTCCCTGAGCTGCTGTGTCCTGCACTGCCTCCTGCAAGAGATTTCTGCGACCAACCGCGTTAGAAACCGTTCCTTTTCATTGCCTCATGCAAATGCCTTGCTGCTCAGAGCTGGGAGGGCAGTGCCCAGGAGATGATGCCACGCTGGCCCCTCCAGCAGGACCAGACACCTGTGGAATGTGACAGCTGCAGTGGGTTTGGCCACAGGACAGGGGCAGAGCGCTGAAGATTGCTACAGCACCCTTCCCACCTTATCTTGGAGCAGCCCAGCACTATTGTAACTTACCAACACCTAAGGCACCAGGGAAGTTGTACACTGGCAGGAAATTCTCTGGCAGCAGATTATTTTGTAGGATATCAAGGGAAAGGAACCCGAGGAGCAGCCAAGTTCTCACAGAACCCTTCAGAGGGTTCCTGCTCCCTGCTCCTGTGCTGAGTATCCCCAGGCTTCACTGACCTGCCAGCCTGAAGCACAGGCACACCAATCCACCACGATGCCACATAAAACAGTGCAAAAATACCTATTTTAAAGAAAAGCCCATTTCGTGAGTCACATAGACAAAAGTACAGACCCCAAGTACCTGCTGTGTCAAGCAAAATACATAAAGCACGACCAGAAAAGACGCTGGAAAAATGCGAATGCCGCACAAAGCAGTCTGGGAGAGTAACTTAAAATGACTGATGGGCTGCTTCTCGCTTTTGTATGTATTCTTACCCTTCTTCCACTCACTACACTCATTTCCCTTTTTTAAAAACCTATTCTCCTCATACAGTGTCTTTGATCCTTTCAGAGTATGACACAACATTAAACACAAGAGGCAGACAAACATCCAGACCAAAACAGAGCATGTCATCTATCACGCTTGGTTCCCCACAAAGTACAAGCTTTAAGTGGAATTTGTATGGCCAGCAAGGCTGAATCATCAAATTAATTCACATTTTGCAATTTTTTTCCTTGTTATTCTAATAGGGAAAAAAAAAAAAAAAAAATTATTTCCACAACATGTATCTTATGACAAGTGCAGATCCAGACCGACAGTGTGCCGGAAGGTTGGAGAGCACCAGCCTGAGACACCAGCCCCACGCATGCAGCAAGTGGAGCCATGGCAAGAGCAGCCTCTCTTCTTTTTTAAAACAGGGAGGAACAACCCAGCTGCAAATGAGTGGGAAGCCATGCCAAGCAAGCAGCGTCGCACACCTGCAGCGTGGCTCATCATGCACCTGCAGCGTGCAGCAATGCACACCGGCAGCATGCATGGCACACCCAGAGCGTGCATGGCACACCCAGAGCATGCATGGCACACCCAGAGCATGCATGGCACACCCGCAGCGTGCAGGGCACACCCAGAGCGTGCATGGCACACCCAGAGCGTGCATGGCACACCCGCAGTGTGCATGGCACACCCAGAGCATGCATGGCACACCCGCAGCGTGCATGGCACACCCGCAGCGTGCATGGCACACCCAGAGCATGCATGGCACACCCGCAGCGTGCAGGGCACACCCAGAGCGTGCATGGCACACCCAGAGCATGCATGGCACACCCAGAGCATGCATGGCACACCCGCAGCGTGCAGGGCACACCCAGAGCGTGCATGGCACACCCAGAGCGTGCATGGCACACCCGCAGTGTGCATGGCACACCCAGAGCATGCATGGCACACCCGCAGCGTGCATGGCACACCCGCAGTGTGCATGGCACACCCAGAGCGTGCATGGCACACCCAGAGCATGCATGGCACACCCGCAGCATGCAGCAATGAACACCGGCAGCATGCAGCATGGCACACCCGCAGTGTGCATGGCACACCCAGAGCATGCATGGCACACCCGCAGCGTGCATGGCACACCCGCAGTGTGCATGGCACACCCAGAGCATGCATGGCACACCCGCAGCGTGCATGGCACACCCAGAGCATCCATGGCACACCCGCAGCGTGCATGGCACACCCGCAGTGTGCATGGCACACCCAGAGCATGCATGGCACACCCAGAGCATGCATGGCACACCCGCAGCGTGCATGGCACACCCAGAGCATCCATGGCACACCCGCAGCGTGCATGGCACACCCGCAGCATGCATGGCACACCCAGAGCATGCATGGCACACCCAGAGCATGCATGGCACACCCAGAGCATGCATGGCACACCCGCAGCGTGCATGGCACACCCGCAGCATGCAGCAATGAACACCGGCAGCATGCAGCATGGCACACCCAGAGCATGCATGGCACACCCGCAGCGTGCAGCGGGGTGTGAACCGTGGCAGGCACCAGCACACGGGTCTCTGGCCCAGCCCCAGCAGGAGCGCGGTCACTGCGTGGTCACTCGACAGTCACTGGACGGTCACTGGATGGTCACTGCACGGTCACTGCACCGTCACTGTGCTGTCACTGCACAGTCACTGCACGGTCACTGCGCGGTCACTGTGCTGTCACTGCACGGTCAGTGCACGGTCACTGTGCTGTCACTGTGCTGTCACTGTGCGGTCACTGGACGGTCACTGCGTGGTCACTGTGTGGTCACTGCGCGGTCACTGCACGGTCACTGCGCAGTCACTGCGCGGTCACTGTGCTGTCACTGCACGGTCACTGCGCGGTCACTGTGCTGTCACTGCGTGGTCACTGCGCTCTCCTGAGACCAAGGCCAGGCTGTTTGTGCTGGGGCCGGCTCGCCCATGCGTCGGCCCCACGGTCCCGGCGATGGTGGCTGAGGTCGCTCCCCAAAGGTGAGGCCTGTCCACCCCTGCACGTGTCCAGGGCGAGGCGCGGCCCCGTCACAAACACGGGCGTTGATCCACGGCGCCTGCCCCAGCTCCAGCAGGGACCACGGCCGGTGGCTCCTCAAACAGAAAGCTTTGAGCCACACGGGCAGGATCATTTTCTCTTTAATCTCACGGACGTTCCAACTGAGCCCTGCTCCTGACATTGCCATAATTAGAAGCATTCGACATTGCACTTTAACAACATTCTTCTTAGTTGGCATTTTTGTGAGCAATTAATAACCTTGACTAAAAATAAAATTTATGTGTATATACACTGCGCTATGAAGCCCGCAATATTTTAAGATAGCATTTCATCTGAATACTTTCTTGAGGTCATGTGGAGCATCTGTCTCTTTATATGGATAACTAGAAGCAAAGAGGAATCCGTCGTGATAACATGCAAATAAGTACGGTGCATTCATACGAGACCAAACGCTGGAGTAATAAAAAGGAAGGAAAACTACACAGCAGGACAGATATTTCCAGCATTAATGTAGCATTTTCACCCGCTGTGCAGACACAAATTCTGTGTACATGAATTAACACTTGCTCTTATTTGTTTTCTCACCTTCTTTATAGACTAGAAGCCCTATGTACGTATTTACTTTCAACTAATGTTAAGAAGCATCCGTGCAAAGATTATTTCCATTTATTCATGTGAAAAATGAGGTGGTTGTGTATACTTCCTGAGGGAAAAAATGTAAAGAGTTATGCCAAAAACTATGACAAAAAGTCTGTTGGACTCTCATCATTTTATCACCAAGATACCTTTAAAAAAATGACTCTTAGATCCAAGCAATGGTCACTCTATTGCCAATAATAGGGGCTAAATCAATTTAATCACAGAGCTTCTGTACTTGCAGGTTGAGCAAAGCTCAGCAGGAGCTCCTGGGCTTCATGGAGGTAGAGACTGTCCTCTGATTTCTTATCTTAATGTTTTACATTAACATTCTTTTAATATTAACAGGAGTCTGAAAACAGCCCTGCGTGTGCAACTGGATCGTGTGCTTATTTCCATCAGCATTCCTCCCACAACCAGCTCCTTGTAGATAAGATTTCTACAATAATTAATACTTTCATGGAGCCAGCTATGTTTTAACGTCAGAGACACGCAAGAAGATGGCTCTGAGGAAAAAAAAAAAAAAAAGAAAAAAAGAGAAAAAAAAGTCATTACCTAAACAGGTAATTTTTACTGAATTCCTTGAGGGGCTCCAGCACATGGAATTCCCTTGGCTGTGCTGTACGTTGGCTCTCAGAACATATATACCTCACTCAGCTTGGCTCATAAAATCCAAGTGTGTTAAATCTCTGGTGATAGAACAGTCCTGATTGCCTTTGTTCTGCTAATTAGCAGGGAAAAAACCCTTGGAACAAGTTTTTCCCAGTGAGTGCTTTAGGGCACACACAGCGCAGTAATAGCACCACAAGAAACTTGTGTAACAGAGAATTCTGGCTCCCTGCTTTCTTAAGCCTGACACAAAGCTGGAATAATTAGGGTGATAAAGTCGAAGCAGCCCGAGTAAATTCAGCTAAATCTGGTATCACCACAGTTGGGACACTTATTTGCATGTTTAAATTACTCAAGTGACTAATTTTATAATTTCCTTTTCAATTGCTGAATGCCTTACATCTCAAACGAGTCCCCTGGGAGGCAGAGGCACAGCACACGGTGTGTTAAACTTACAAACTTGTTATACTGCACCAGATTAGCATAATATTGCATACGTTATTCCTTATTTAATAAAAATTTAATTGTGCATATAATTTGATAATTCAATACCAATAATTTGTTATACAAATCTAGAATGCGCTCGTTTGGCTTCTTCCGTGAAAAAAAAGTTACCTGTGAGTTCTCTGTGACTAAACATTCTGGCTAGAACTCCCAATTTTGCCATATTTTACCTTCCTAAACAGGACCCAGCTCACGCCCAGGGAAATCGAAGCCTTTTATTGGCTCTCGATGTCCTTTAGTGCATCCCCGTGGGCTTTGTGCGGAGGATGCGGAGCGCTGAGGCTGCAGCTCCTCGTGTGCGGAGTTGTGGTGATCCTCCCTGGGCACATCTTCCAGCAGAGCCGGGAACGGCCGCGGAACGGGACCGGGACAAACTGCGGTGAGGATTTCAGTCACAGACTGCCAACAGCCGCTGAAAACATCTTGAAAAGCGCTTGGAAAACCCCGTCCTTACATCATTCCCCATCGCCATCCCCGGCAAACGCTGGTTTGTTTTCGTGAGATTTGGGTTTCCATGCCCCGGGGGGAAACGGTGATCTTGAGAACCTCCTAATGAAAGCAAAACTCACTCAAGAGGATCACAGGAATGACAAATTCCTTCTTTTCCGTAGAAATTAGCAGAAAGTACTTGTCTCTGGTGTTCTACTAACGTTTTCTAGCTTGGCACTCTGGAGCTCACGCAAAGCTCCTGACACAAAAAGGAGGGCAGGCAGCAGCTCTCCAACCCCCAGGGCAGCCCTGGGGATTTAACACCCACCCACCGTCCCCCCGGGCGCCAACATCGAGCCCAGCAATGCATTTTAATTGAGAGCGATCACTCCACTAACAGAGGAATGCCAGAGAAGGCATTTTTCCATTGAAAAAAAAACCAAGTCCTAATAAGCAGCCACCTTCACACAGGTGTTAAACCCATTAACCCCCACAGCTGAGGGAGGAAAGGGTTCTTTCTCTCACATGAAAGCATATTTTTTTGAGAAGGCAGTTTTCGCAGAGCTGCATTAACGTCCTCCCACAAAGGTGGGTGCAGCCCAGGCGGGACCTCGCGGAGCCTGCTGAGAAACCCTTACATCTGCCAAGCCTGTTTGCGGTCTCGGTGTAACACTCAGGTCACCGTCCTAAGCTTCTCTACCTTCTCTACATTTAAATTATTAGTATCGTTTTGTTTAACTTTCCAGCGTGCTGCGGTGTATTAGCATATTAAAATTAACTGTGCGGGCTGTAATCACTTTACCTTAATGAAACAACTTACCAAGGCAAATTTGATAAAATTGTAGTACCCTTTTGTGGTGTTACCTTCATCCCCAAATAGAACGCCTTTTAATATTATATTTTTAAACATCCTTTTTTATCAAGCTCAGTGAGAACTAAATAGCCTTTTCTAGAACGCAACAGGAGCAAAGGGAAGTAAAGGGACTGTCACTGGAATCCAAGAATGGATGAGCTAGAGCACCACTTTTCCATCAGCCAAGGGAGCAACCTTTACTAAAACTGACTCATTTTTACATCAACAATTACAGCTTATGACACTTCCATATGAAAACATCACTCGGGCAATTGTCTCCCTGATGTAAAATCAGTAAAGAATGATTTCCATTAAAAACCCACCAAACTCAACAGACAGAACACAATGAGCCCAATCAGCTTACCAGTTAAAAAGTGATTTGGGAGTTCACCTGTGATTATGCCCCAGGGAAACAGGGCCCAAACTGTACACACAAACCCCAGAGGCACCTCCTTATAGATCCTGAATGTCCTGTACCATTGCACCGCTGCTCCCAGCACCATAAAAACTCGTGTGGGACAGGTTTAGTACCCAGGAGTTCAGGTGCCCTCCAGAACCTGAAAATACGGGAATGGGGGAGCATCCAAGAGCCTGCTCGGTGGAACTCCACAGTTGGAGAACCTTGCTGGGACAGCCTGGACACAATTCACAGCTCCTTTAAACCCATCACCTACCAAGCACGGCCCGTAACCTTCCATCACAACATTAAAAAGTTACTGTCTCCTGTTCATGACAAATGGAGCTTTGCATTAAGAATAGAAAAGAGAGAAAGTCTGGCAGAAATACACCTACGGAGATTTTATTCAGGGCAGAGAGGACCTCTTGCTTCACACAAGCCATTAAGAATTTTACAACCAAATCATACAGAGCTGCATGTACAGAACGTGCTCCTTCTCCCTTCCAGCAGCCCCGATAAAGCAGCCTGGCTCCGGGCTGGATGTGTTTCCTTCTGCTTTAGGACTCAACTCTGCCTTTCTTTCTCCTGCTGCCTTTCTGAAATTCCATGGAAAGCCATTGTTGTTAAACAGCAGTAAGTGTTACTCTCCCAGCAGTGTACACTAACAATAATTCAGTCCCGTGTCAGGGGAGGCTGCGAGTTCCTAGCTGAATTTATTTGAAAAATAAAGTTTGTTCTTTTTCTCCAAGATCTTTCCTTAAGCCAGCATGGAACTCTTGTAAAAGAAAAGTGCCTCTAAGTACCAACTACCCAAGGAACAGCCTTTTTATTTTATTTTTTTATTCCTTGCTCACCATGACAACATAATAAATGAGCCCTGAGAGACTTGCAGTGCTTAACTATTTAAAATTGTGTATTTTATCTTTCAGTGTAGGCTTCCAGACATAACATCCATGATCTATTTTTCAAACCCTCTTCAGTGTCTCTGAGTGAAACGCGCTGATTTTCACCTGCAATACGCAATGATCAGAAGGACACCTTGAGCGGGGACTCTGGTAACACTTCACAGAACTACTCTTGCAGTATTTTTGTGATCTATTAATATTTACTCGCTCCTGTAAAAGTAAGGCAACAAGGCAATACTTTCACCATCTGCTTTTTCCATTTTTGTTTGGAATTCTGCTGGATGGCTCTGTATTCTTTCATACATGACTAATAGGAAAGATACAAGACTAATAGGAAACACAACTGCAACTTCACTTAGGGTTGGTTTCAGTTAACAGATGGGCTTTAAACTATCCAACATAAAAGCATTCATTTCAGAAAAACTGACCCCAAAACTGCTTCATAAAATGAAGTATTTCCATTTTTTTCCCCCTCAAAGCTTTAGGATCTTTCATGACACTACAGTATAAGAGGCCCCTGGGTTTAAAAAAAAAATAGCACACACACACTTACAATATCTGACCTTAAATATCAGAGACTAAAGGTTTTGCAATAAAAGTATCAGCAGTAACATACACGGCTCTACAAAAAGCCTCCAAGACCACAGCTCCCCTTGCTAAATTTCAAGTGCCGACAAAAAATCACGGCAAAGAGATCTCCAAAATCCCTTTTTTGGGTCAAGTGAGGCTCTAGTTTTCCACCAGCCATTCAGCAGCTGCGGTGGGAGTTGGGTTTGAGTAACTCCTGAGTCAAACCACGGACGGACACTGCCCAGAGCACTCAGTCACGGGGGCTGCGGGCAGCAGCAGCGTCCTGCACTTGGAGTGGAAAACCGCTCAGCACACAGCCGGGAGCGCTGAGCTGCATTTACCCAAGACATCGAATAGGTTTGTCAAGACCCCTGGAGGTGCCCGAGGCCAGGCTGGAAGTGGCAGGTGTCCCTAGATGTCCCTGCCCGGTGCGGAGCCACCTTCAACCCCAGCCGGGCTCAGCACCGGAGCTGCTTCCGCGGGCTCTGGCTGCAGCCCAGCGCAGCGCTGCCAGCAGCTTCACACGGGTTCACACTTACAACTGAAGATGTTCAAAATCACGCTCCTTAGCTGCTTTTTTTTTTTTTTTTTTTTTTTTCACACCCTGTTTCCCCTGCCGCTGTCCCGGGGGTGCCAGCGCAATTCCCCGGGCGCTGCGGGGCTCCCCGGAACTTCCCGGCGGAGCCCGCAGGTGGCGGCACTTTCGTATGGAAAAACCAGAATTCCCGTCCTTCCAGGCGCCGTGCCGCCGCATTCCCGGCCCGCCGGCGGCGGCGAGGACCGTCCCCGCCAGCTCCGCTCCCGAGCCGGGGCCGGGCAGTGCCCGCACAAGCGGCCGCGTTTCCCTGCGGACCACGGACCCAACTTCTCCCTCCGCTGCTGATAAGGAGCAGAGCCCCAGGAGCCGCCAAAGCACAAGTTTAGGAGCAGAGGAAGCAAGTGAAGCTTTCCAAATTTCACTGTGCCCCATAAGCATGGCTCTTCATTTTGAATGATTTTATTACTTCCTAACCGGAATTCTCTGAGCTTTGCAGGGAGGTACAGAATCGCTCAAAAAAAAAATTTAAAAAAAAGAACACGCCAAACAAAACTCCCCCAAACCCTGTAATTAAAAAAAATGCTGTTAAAATTTCATACAAGAATTAACAATGGAGAAAAGTCAGTGAATAAGACTAAGTAGCAAGTAAGTTCCTGTGTTTCCAACGGTGGTTTTGCCAGATGCATCATCACATCTGCATGTGAGCAATTTTTCATTATTTATAAATGCATTACAGGAACATGGCCAAGCTACAAACCAAGGAGTCCAACACACATTTAGGGGGAAAAAAAAAAAAAAAAAAAGAAAGAAAAGAAAAGAAAAGAAAAAAAAAAGGAAAAAATAAAAACAACAAAAAACAAGAGGGAATGTGTCTTGGTTATAGAACAAAAGAATTCATTTTATCACTTGGCTTTAGCGCTGGAGAAAATGGCTCCTGGTGCGCTGAACCCCGTGATGAATGTGCCCCCTCCAGATCTTTATTGCCCCTGTAAATCACCGCACTGACAGCACTTAATAAGAAAGCTTTGGAGTGGGTTTGAAGTTTTGCTTTGTACAAATAAAATCTCATATTAAAGAATTTGCTAGTCCTCAAGGTGTGGAAAAATAAGTATGACTAGAACCTGTTGTGCTTGCTTTTTTTAACTGTTTGTTTCCACAGGGGTTTTTGTTCGTTTGTTTGTTTGTTTGTTTTAATCATTTTGTAGCAAAGGGACCAGAACAACATAAGGAAAATGGTCTGTATTAAAATAAAAAATTAGAGTCGGGACTTAGTTATTAAACCCCCATATTTCTGATGTTTCTATACCCTGTGATGTCTTGGATAGGGCAACAAAATCAGAGGCATGGAATATAAAACATTAAATCTCTTCCATGGTGCGATATGACATGTTGACAATACTCCTGGTTTTTAACTAAAGAAAGCGAGGATTCGATGTCCACAGTTATGAGTGAAAATTCCACTCTTTGAGAGGGGGCAGGATTATCTGAGTCACCTGCTACCCCCCAGGTGGGAACAAAAGGGTTTAAATCCCTTGGCAGCAACTGCAACAATATTCACAGATGGTGTCAGTAATCACTCTACATATATATATAATTGTATATATTTATACACACACAGCTTTGGTCAAGAACCCTTGGTGGGTGGGGAAACAGAGAAATAAATTACTACAACACAGATATTTAAAGTTCATATCAGAAAGTGAATAGACTCGTTTATAAGTACAGATTTAATTGTTTGCTTTAAGGATGACATTGTAGAACTGATATTTGAGAGGGGAAATGGCTGTTTGGGAGTGTTCAGAAGCAGAGTGCAGCTTGGCTCAGGCCATCACACACTGATAGACAGCGTCAGCACATCCCTGAACTGTACTTTAACCAAAATAAATCACAATTCACATGGTGGTGGCTTTCTGTTCTGCTTCCATGGCTTGTGTTATCCTCGCTCAATTCCAGGCAGAATCATTCCTTCGAAACCAGTTTATGGCACACCCTGGCCGAGGAAATCTTAACAGGAAACTACAGTTATTTGGACAAAGCTAGATGTATTTATAGGGAAATAAATGTATTTCCTGTTCAAACTGGGAGCACAAAGGTATTATGTGACAGACTATCAACAGGTCTGGAGGAAGTCCAGCTTCTCCTGACGGATAAAACACATTTGAGAAGGTACCTCTAGGAAAATACACTAGTGGGCATGGTCTGTAAGCGTAGGAAAAATAAAGGAAGGATTTTCCCTAAAAACAAACCCAATGGGTATTAAAGGAGCCCATTAGCAAGAGTCCTTTAGGATTAGGATCCCGAGTATCAGGTATCAGTCTTGCCCGGCTGCATGGATCTTTCCACGGATCTTTTTCTACCTCTCACCACTGGAAAGAAAGAACATCTGCAAAGGTGTGGCCCCGTGCACTTGGGGCCAGCGCACAGCCCCAGCCCAAGCGAAAGGAAGAGAGTCGGGGCAAAAGGAGGAGAACCAGGGCGCACGTGGGTTTGTTAGGAAGTTCCAGGTTGGTTCTGTTCCCCCCTGGACCCCCCGAGCTGGACACGGGGCCAGCAGAGCCCCCTCCCCTTCCATGGACATCCCCCTGCAGCTCACCCAGGCCACAGCTAGAGCCTGCTTTAACATTTATAATCATTACTATGATTTTTAAACTACTTTACGGTGGTTTAGCCTTGTTTTCCAAACCGGAAATCATTCTTAAACCTCTGAGAACAGCTGTGTGTAACTTTTGGGGGTTGCGTACGGGTTAGATTGGGTTTTTCTCAACAAAATAAAAGCCCAACAAGTGCTGCAGGGATCACTTGTTCCGTTGTAAAGAGCAGGTCCCGGGTCCCTCCTCCTTCCATCCCCACGGCGGGTGAGGTGCCGGTGCTGGGGACAGTCCCGGCTCAGCCCTCGGGAGAAGGATCCCCTCTCGGGGTGGATGTTTGCCACTCCGCAGCTCGGCAGCCGCTTTTCACTGAGCCCCAGCACTCGCTGCTTGCTTCTCAGCTCTCCGATTAAGCACCACGCTGCCGGCATCCCCCGCCTGCCCCTGCCAGCCGATTAAATCGCTCAGTAACTCCGATAATCTCCGACCCGGGCAGCTGGGGAGGGAAGGAGCCGCAATCCCTGTGCCTCCGTTTACCTCTCTGTGAGCAGCATCAACACCCCGAGCTCCCCGCAGCACAGCCCAGAGAACCCAACCTCAAACGCGCCGAGATCGAGAGTTATTTCAATTTTAAAAATCCCCCCACAACAGGTCATTAGAACATCCCTAATTGTGTCTGCCCCGCGCTCCGCGCCGCTGGCCCCGGCTGGCACCTCCGGAGGTTTGAGAGGCGCTCCGGGAGCTGCAGGAGCCCGAGGGGGCTCTGTCACAGCCCCCTGGCCCTCTGCCCCCCGTCCATCTCCCCGCTGTCCCCCGGCACCGCCCGGCGTGATTTAACAACTCTAATTCCCGAGCTAACGATGTCAAAGGTTTTTTAGGGAATTGACTGTATTTCACCAACGATATATTTCTTCTCGATGACAGAGTGGTTAAAATGATTTTTAAACCAAGACAGCAAAATAAAGCAGTAATAAAATCAATAAAAGGTGCTTAAAACATTCCTTCTATTAGGTAATGGCATTTAAAATATCCGTAGCTTGTAATGGCACTTAGGATATGCCCGAAAATCAATGAACTAAATTACTTATTGAACTAGTTAATTTGAACATTGAGTTTTATATGTATATTGATAAAACAAGCGACAAGAACCTTGGCTGTGCTCGAATTCCACGGTCGGATATCTCCCTCTGCTGGGAAAAACCTCGGGAAACTACACTAGAGACTTTTTTTTTTTTTTTTTTTTTTTTTTTTTTGGAAGCAGGGACACTAAAGTTTGTAACAACTGAAAACTCCACGAGGGATCTCAAACTCTGGGGAGGTTTGTAAGTTATTGCTGTTTTTGCCAAAATCTCTGAAGTTTTACGATGCTGATTAGCACCACAAAACCTTCATTTGCAGCCAAAATACCATTTGGTATTTTGAAATACCAAGATATTACCACTATATACAGAAATATACATAAACCATGTGGGAAGAGTGTAAAGAAATAATGGGATATGACAGCGCTTTAGAAACTGTGAGATCACCCTCAACAACTTTGATATTTTTCACGTTAGTAACTCCACCGTGTAGAGTCTGAAGTAACAGACTCAGGTAATACTTTTTGTTTGGTTGGTTTTTGGTGGTTTTTGCTTTGTTTTGTTTTTGTGGTTTTGTTTGTTTTGTTTTGTTTTGGGCGGTTTTTTAGCTAGAAATAAAGTGTAAAAGACAAGTTCGTTGTCAGCTTCTGCCCCTGAGGTGCAAAACCCCTTCTGCAAAGTCTCACCTGAGCCTGTTTCTCCTTTACACGCAGCAAAAGCCTCTACAAAATCCGAGAGGCTGAAGGGCTCTGGCTTTACCTGACACAGTCCCTGGGAAGAAACCAAGCACTAATAAAGATTTCTACCTATTTTCGCGGACTTTTGTCGCTGCGGCAGCGGGACTCCGGCCGTCCCCCGAGGCTCTGGGGCCGCGGCGCTTCCCGGGGCACCTGGAGGAGGAGGATGAAAGCCGGGGTTGGCACTTCCACTCCGCCCCGGGCTGGCATCCCCACGCGGGACGGCGGGGCGGGGATCGCCCCCTGAGGGGGTCCTGACCCCCGGAGGGACCCCGAGATCCCTGAGCCCGGGACAGGAGAACGGGAGCAGCCCGGAGCCCGGGAGGGGAGCGGACACTCAGGGCAGGGACGGGGGAAATGAGGGGGAAAGATGGGGGGGGGAATAAATAAATAAAGGGAGGGGGAAAAGGGGTTAAAAAAAGCGGGGGAAGGAAAAGAGGGGTTAAAAAAAGCGGGGGAAGGAAAAGAGAGGTTAAAAAAAGCGGAGGAAGGAAAAGAGGTTTTTTTTTAAAAAAAAAAAAAGGAAAAAAGAGAGAAAAAGGGGGGAAGGAGGGGAAAGGGGGGGAAAAGAAATAAAGTGAGGAAAGGGGGGGAAGGGGAGGGGAAAAAATGGGGAAAAGGGGGGGGAAAGGCAGAGAAATGGACAAAAAGGGAGGGAGAAAGGGGCGTGGGAAAGGGGCGGGGTCTGCCGCTGAGGGCCGCCCCTCCCGCCATGTCCCCGCCTCAGGGCGGAGCTACCCCACAGCCCCAAGATGGCGGCGGCACCCTCCCAAGATGGCGGCTGTACCTTCTGAGCATAGCGGCTCTACCCTCTCAGCATGGCGGTGTTCCCCTCTCAGCATGGCGGCCGTACCCTCAGCATGGCGGCGGTACGCTTTTAGCATGGCGGCCGTAACTCCCAATGTGACGAATCCCCTCCAAAGATGGCGATCGCCCCTTCCCAAGATGGCGGCGGCCCCGCCCGCGGCCGGCCCCGCCCCGTTCGGCGCGCTGCACGCCGGGCGCTCGGGGCGGGCTGAGGGCGCGGGGCCGGTCGGGCCTGGTGCGGGCGCGGGCGGTCGGAGCGAGCGGGGCCGGGCAGGGCCGGGTCGGGCAGGGCGGGCGCCATGCCGGAGCTGGCCGTGGACAGGGTGGTTGTGCACCCGCTGGTGCTGCTCAGCGTCGTCGATCACTTCAACAGGTGCGGCCGGGCGGGAGTGGCGCCGCGGCGCTGAGTCACGGCCGGGCCGGGAGCGGGGCCCTGGAGGAGCCCGGGGCCGGGAGGGGACCCGGCGGAGCGGGAGGGCCCCGGGGCCGGGAGGGGACACGGTCCCTCCGGCACCCCGGGTAGTTCGAGCCTCATTCCGCTCCTTCCCGCGGGTGCCGAGCGCTTTTAGAGTCACAAATAAAGCCCGGAATCCCGGGAGGCGGCCGAGCCCGCGGCGGGTGACCGGGTGACACTGGGGTCGGTCGCTGCTCGCTGTTCGCAGCCGCTTCGGAGTCCCCGGTTGGTGACACGGACCCGTCCCTGGGGACAGGCTTTGCTTCCGAGGGCACCGGAACGCCCTTTTGTGGCTGTAAACACAAGCAGTGATAACACAGTCTTAACCCTCCTTTCTTCCACCCCCGCTGTGTCACGTCCCTCTTCCCTCCTCCCCGACTGTGGCAGGCGCTGACGGTTGTTTTTCCTTTTAGAATAGGAAAAGTGGGAAATCAGAAGCGAGTGGTTGGAGTGCTGCTGGGCTCCTGGCAGAAGAAGATCCTGGATGTGTCCAACAGTTTTGCAGGTGAGTTCAGGTGTCCTGCCCTTCTCCAAAGCCACTGAATTGTTCAGTGGGTGGATTGTGTTGGGGTTTTTGAGGAAACTCTTGATCCATCTATGTACAAATCACCCCATATCCAACAGCAAATGCAAACTGCTGTCGACATCCTGAAGTAAACATCACTCTCCTTTAGCAGCCGAAAACACCCAAACCCAGACCATTTCGATAAACATTTTAGTTCAGGAAGTTGGATTTTTAAAGGCTGGTGTTTTGTTTTATTGCCAGTACCTTTTGATGAGGATGACAAGGATGATACCGTGTGGTTCCTGGACCATGACTATCTGGAGAACATGTATGGAATGTTTAAGAAGGTCAATGGTGAGTTGAGATCTTCTGACAGTCGGGGATACACTCCCAAAAACTTTCAGGGCTGTGGAAAAGGGAATTCCTATCAATCACAGAATCTTTAAGGTTGGAAAACACCTATAAGATCATGGAGTCCAACCATCAGCCAGCACCACCGTGTTCTCCACTGACCATGTCCCACATCCACTCTATTTTGAACCCTCAAGGGATGGGACTGGCACCTCGAGATGTCAGAGGTGCAGGCTGTCGGAGCCGGGGAGCAACACAATTAACAGAAGCTGTTAATTGCCTGGTGAAGGGGCCAGGAGGAAAGCTGTGGGTCAGTAATGGTGATGAGGCAGTGTGGTCACTGCTCAAGCCAGGGCCTTGTAATCCCCTTCCCTCTGCTCCACACAGATCAGACTCACCCCCAATGAGCTCACCCAGTCTCTGCCCAGGTCTCTGCTGTTCTGATCCCAAATCCTTTCTGCTTTTGCTCAGCCAGAGAAAGAATCGTGGGCTGGTACCACACGGGCCCGAAGTTACACAAGAACGACATCGCCATCAACGAACTGATGAAGAGATACTGCCCCAACTCTGTAAGTGGGCCCACCTTTGGCCTGTGGGGTTCTTCTCGCTCTTTCCCTGAAAGGGGTATCTGGGAAGCCTTGTACCCCACGTTTTTACTGCTGACACAGCATGGTGGCTGCAAACTGATTGAGGAACTGGGATCAGGAGTGTACTGAGTCATTGTCTGAGTGCCTGAGGTTACCCCTCTGAGCAGCCTCGTGCTGGTGCTGAGGAGGGAAGAGCTGTCTTGGGTATTTTTTCCCTACTCCTTGACTGAAATCCAGTTTTCTGCACGTTTTCTTTCTCCCCGAGGTGCTGGTGATCATTGACGTGAAGCCAAAGGACCTGGGGCTGCCCACAGAAGCCTACATCTCCGTGGAAGAGGTTCATGATGTGAGTGTCCACGCTGTGAAGCGTCACAGTGACAGCTGGGAGCATTTGGAGGCTGGCACTCGTGGGTGTCACTGGCTGCAGGTGTGCCCAGGTGCGCCCAGTCACTTGGGCCTGCCCTGAGCACCTCACTCCTCCCTGAGCCCCATGCAGGCAAACAGCACCCAGCAGTGAGTCACTGGAATTGTTGCAGTTAAATTAATTCTGGATGCACATAAAATACTGGATCTTTTTGCCTTTCTGAGGGCTTCAGTACAGAGCAGGAGCTGCTCTCCCAAAATGCAGTGAGGTTGGATCAGGGAAGAGAGAAACAATTGTGATATCTAGAATTTCCATTGCTCCCCGCTGGGCACAGAGCAGCAGAATGCAGAGGTGGGAAGTGGCCCAGAGCAGCAGAGGTTGCAGGGCGGTCGGTGACACCCATCAAATCGAGGACACCCCAGCCAGGGCCGTAGCTCTCAGATGCTGGTGGCCTGCGTGGGGCTGCTTTCCCCGCTGCCACCCCTCGTCCCCTGGCTCACCCCGGTTTGTGTCCCTTCAGGACGGCACGCCCACCTCCAAGACCTTCGAGCACGTGACGAGCGAGATCGGTGCCGAGGAGGCCGAGGAAGTGGGTGTGGAGCACCTGCTGAGGTGAGGGGCGGCGTTCCCGGCGGGCCCGGCCGTGAGCACCCCGCTGGCTGAGGGTCTAATCCCCCTTCCCTCTGCGTTTCAGGGACATCAAGGACACCACGGTGGGCACGCTGTCCCAGCGCATCACAAACCAGGTCCATGGCTTGAAGGGACTGAACTCCAAGCTTCTGGACGTCAGGAGCTACCTAGAGAAAGTAGCCCTGGGCAAACTCCCCATCAACCACCAGATCATCTACCACCTGCAAGACGTCTTCAACCTGCTCCCAGACGTGAACCTGCAGGAGTTTGTCAAGGCCTTCTACCTGAAGACCAACGACCAGATGGTGGTGGTGTACCTGGCCTCGCTGATCCGCTCCGTCGTGGCCCTGCACAACCTCATCAACAACAAGATTGCCAACAGGGACGCCGAGAAGAAGGAAGGACAGGAAAAAGAAGAAAGTAAAAAGGAGAGGAAAGATGAGAAGGAGAAGGACAAGGAGAAGAGTGATGGCAAGAAAGAGGAGAAAAAGGAGAAAAAGTAAAAGGTGTAGGTTTTTTTTTTTTATTTGTAAATTAAAAATCTTGTAAACTAAATCCCTGGTGCTGGGGTCTTCTGTGTTGTGCTCAGCACTCTGCTCCTCCTCATCCAGGCAGGGTGGAGGGGAAGCCATGTGGAGGATTTGTTTTTAAATACAGCACTTTTCCTTCCCCCAGTGCGTCTTTGGGGGCGTTGTGGCCTCAGCTCACTCACACCCTGCTCTCACTGAGCACATTCCCCTGTTCCAGGGCTCGTGCTTTGCCATCAGCCCATTCCCTGCACCGCAGCCATCCCTGTGTTCAGCTGGCTCTGTGCCCCAGCCCCTCGGGGGTGGCACTGCTGGGATGTTGTCACTGCTGTCACAGCTCTGTGACACCCTGGGGACAGCGCTGGTGGCCCTGTCACCCCTGGCTAGGGGCTGCAGGAGGCTGTGAGCCCAGGGAGGCACCGGGGCCATCAGTGCTGACACAGAGCGGGCAGGGACAAAACCCAGGGGATTTGTGATCCCAGTGCTGAGCTCTGGATGCCATTGTGGCTTTGGAGCCCCAGCCCTGCACAGGCCTGGGACACACAGGGACACAGGACAGGCACAGGGACCCAGCACACACAGACACACACACACACACTCACGGGGACACAGCACACACAGACACACACACACACTCACAGGGATCCAGGACAGGCACAGGGACCCAGCACACACACACACACACTCTCACAGGGACCCAGCACACACAGACACACACACTCACACAGGGACCCAGCACACAGGCACAGGGATCCAGCACACACACACACACACTCACGGGGACACAGCACACACAGACACACACACACACTCTCACAGGGACCCAGCACACAGGCACACCTCGGCAGCTGCTTTGTCGTTTATTGCACACGAAGCCGCGGGGGCAGGCGGGGCCGTGCCCAGCCCGGAGCCGTTCCCGGGCCCCGGACACACGGACGGACGCGCCGGGTCCATGGCCCGCACACACGGGCAGGGACAGAGGTGACATCCAGGTGATCCAGGACACCGCAGCAGAGGGAACGCAGGAGCACGGGCAGAACCCAGGATCCGAGCGCAGGCTGGCAGGGCCCCGGAGCCCCCGGGGCTGCTGTGGAGCACCAGCTCCGAGCAGAGACCGCATCACTTAAATACAACTGCCCAGGGGCCACGGGCTGCAAATGGGACACGCTCAGCCGGGTCTGGCCAGGGACGGGGCTGTCCCGGTGTGCAAGAGCCCCTCAGAAGCTTCGTCTTGGGGGCCCCTGTCACTGTCACTGAATGCCGGGTGCAGGGTGCGGCCCAGAAGTCCATCTGAGAGCCGTTTTCCCCCTCACTTGCCAAAACCAAAATGCCGTGAAAAGGCAGAAAAGGTGAGGGGGAAGAAGAGCCTCTACCAAACACATAACCGTGTCTGCAAGAGGGGCCCGGGAGCCCCAGTGCTGCCCCCGTGTCCTCCTCTCCATCACACCTCGGATTTCCTTAGGGAGGGAAACAGCCCCGTTCCCCCAGGGCCGTGTCAGCGCAGCCCTCGCCCAGGAACGCGAGCCGCGGTGTCCGTGGGGCCTGCGCACAGCCCGGGGAGGCTCGGCCCTGGGCACGGGCCGGCAGCGCTCCGGGAACGCCCACGGCTCCTTCACTCCTGTCCAAAGCCTTCCGTCTCCTCGATGGCGTAAAGCAGCTTCTCCTTCAGCTGCTCGTAGCTCTTGTAGGGAGGCAGATCCAGGCGGTTGAAGCTGGGGAGAGAGCGGAGGCTGGGCAGTGCCAGCCCCGGGGTGGAGAGCCCCGGGCAGCCCCACAGAGCTCCCCATGTCCCCAGTGCTCCACCCAGGCCCAGGGACAGGGACTTACCACGTGTGGCTCCGTGGCAGCCACGTCTCCTTGCCAACTTTATCGATGCAGAATTTCTGGGGCCCGTTGCTGCCTGTTAATGACGAGCACAGCAAAGCTCTTTACACGAGCAGGAGCTGAAAAAGAAACCCCTCCCACACACACTGAGATCCACCGTCACGGCTCCAGGATCCCAGAGGGCATAAATCCACGGCAGCAATCCCTGCGTCTTTGCAGAGAAGATGCTCAGAAAGCAGATTCACAGCACAGAGGGGCAAGAGCACCATCTCTGAGCACAACGGCTCCATAGCAAGTGCTAAAACTTCCTGATCTGTAAACCCTCAGGATTGTGCAAGTCCATCCAAGAGTTTTAAAGGACCTGGCCTAGGAAGTCTGAGTCACTGAGGTGGCTTTTTAACGCATTGGGAATGCTGGAGAGGTTCCAAGGGGTGGAAAAAGCTAATGTGCCAGCAAGAACAACTGAGTGGGTTAAGCAAGCTGGTTGGCTTGACATGAACGCCAGGAAAGTCAGGGAAAGGCTGGTCTAGGCCCCAAAAAGCAGTAAATTAAAGGATGAGTGGAACCACACCGTGGTTTTCTGAAAAAGGGGCTTTGTCACACAGGAATCAAAATTGAATCAGAAATCCAATCTCATTCAGACTGAGATCACAAACCAGTTAACCCTGGCGGGACGGTCCCAGCCAAAGAGCGCATCTGGAAAAGGCACAAACCAGATGGGATCCCTGTGCTCAGACCTCACAGGGGCTGTGCTGCCGTGTGCTCTGTGTGGGGACGGGGACAGGGATGGGGACAGGGACAGGAAGGTGGCAGCCCGTTGCCCAGGACGCACCGATGAGCTCGGCGAAGCCCCCGACGGGCAGGCGGCACGTCCCCGTCACGAACTGCAGCAGCCGGATCCTCTTCTCGTTGTCCATCTCCTTAACCACCTGCAGCAGGAACGCGGCAGCTGAGTGGGATCCCGGCGCCACCCTGCAGGGCGGGCACCCCACGCCCTCAGCTGGGCTCACGCTGACCTGCCAGAACCACTGGATCTGTTTGCTGTTCTTGGTGTAGTGCCTGTAGATGGTGTTCTTCTGCCAGTCGTTCATGTCGATCTCCTGCATCCCGCACAGCATCAGCTGGGGACAGGGGACACTCAGCAGGGGACAGACAGGGCCCTGCGCCCACCCCTCTGGTGCCAGCCTTCACCTGGCCCAGGTGAATTCCTCCCATCCAACAGGATGGACCCAACACCCAGGGCTGTGCCCTCATCAGCACAGGCAGTGGGCACAGAGCATGAGCAGGGTCACCACGTGCCACCTCCCATCCATACCCACACCCCTGCCCCAGGAGCAGGCTCACCTCCAGCTCCTTCTCATCGAAGTAGCGCAGCCACTCAAGCGGCACCACCTCGTTGAAGCCGTCCAGGAAGGCCTTGGTCTGCTCCTCCACGCCCCGTGTGAACCTCCAGTCCGTCAGCAGCCTGGGGAGGCACACAGGGTGGGCACAGGGCCAGCACCGCTGGCCTGGCACGGGGAAACCCCGGGATCCCTCCCACCAGCAGGGAGGGCCCCGGGAGCGTGGGGAACGGGAGAGGGGCTCCTCCAAAGCACCAGGGCTCCCCTCAATTCCCACCAGTGGGTTTCTGTCTCTGTTCCCAAACCCACGGGCGGTATTCAGCCCCGACAGCAGCCTTAGGAGCTCCAGGGGTGCAAGCCACATCCCCCAGCTGGAGCTGAGCCGGCCCTGGCAGCCCCCAGGCAGGCGGGGGAACAGCCATGGGACGGGACAGCAGCCTCAGCCTCTCTCCCCTCTCCTTTTTCCTGAAAGTACTGGCAAGCGCCCAGGCCGCAGCGATCCAGAGCGCAGCAGAGCTCGGCCAACCGCGCCAGCCCGGGCCTGTCACAGCCACGTAGGCCAGGGAAGCGGCCACGTCCCGAGGCCCCGGTGCCACCCCTGCGCCGCGGCGGGCGGGTGCCTGTCGGGACCCTCGGCACGGACACTCACATGATGTACTCCTCCTTGTTCTCCTCCGTCACGCGGATGCTCTCCCCGCCCTCCTTCAGCTCGTGGGTGGTCACCTTGCCCAGGATCTCCATGTCCTGGATGAAGTACAGCTCCAGGCCGCACTCCTCCAGGCTGTTCTCCCTGCGGGGACGGCGGGATGTGAGCCCTGCCGGGGGCACCCGGCAGCACCGAGGGGCTGTGGGGAGAGCTCTGCGGGAGGGAGCGCAGGGCACTGACTTGGTCCACACGATGGAGTTGTAGAACTCGGGGTCGATGGACTCCAGGTCCTTCAGCGTCGGGCGCTTGTTCAGCATCCGTTTGTAGAAGGGCAGCGTGAAGCCGGTATCGATGAACTTCCCGTGGTACAGAGCCTGTGGCAGGGAGGGGACAGGTCACGGGGGACCCTGGGGCGGCCACGGGGCAGAAGGGACTCATTCAGGGGCTCCTGAGCCGCGGCGCTCGCTCTGGCTGGCACACACGGAGGGGAAGGGTGGGCTGCCCCAACAGCGCTTCCCAGGCCAGGTGGGCTGCAGCCCCTCTCCCTCCCCACCGCAAATTCCACTGCATCTCCCTCTCCCCTCACAGCTCTATTAAGAGCACTTGTTTAAACAGAGCTGTGCTGTGGCTTCCCTGAATCCCTGGCTTCCAGGAGCCCCGAGGCAAAGGCAGCCAAAAATAATGCAGACGCTTGTCTAGAACGGCCCAGCGGTGAGTAATAGTCTGGGGTTTTATTGGTATCCTGCGAGGCGGGGCAGGGCAGGGCAGGACAGCGGGGCCAGAGCCGCCCCCACGCACACCCCGTGGGGCTGAGGGCCAGGGACCCTTCCCCGGGCTCAGGAACCCCCCCTGGCCCCTGCCAGCTCGGGGCACGCTGGCCTTGAGCAATCCGACACACGCGGGAGGAGCTGCTCCGGAGCTCGGGCGGCTGGAAAATCTCACACTGCTGGGACTAAAAATAGTCCCTGGAGCTGCAGAGCCGACAGCACCTGGGGTGACAGCCAAAGACCTGGAGCCATCTATCCCTGCCACAACTCCTGGGAAAGCAGGTCTGCTCCGGCCCAGAGCCGTTCCGTGGATGTAGAACGCATCACCCCACAGCAGCCCCTGGCAGGGCCATCTGCCCCTGACCCACACGTGGGCAAGAAGGGACCCAGGGAGAGCAGCAGGGGCCCAGCGCAGCCACGGCATGTGGAGCTGCCCTTGCCCTGCTGAGCACCCCGAGCCTGCCCTGTGCCGTGCCCTGCTCCCCACGGGGACACAGCCCCGGTGCCGTGCCCCGGGCTCTCACCATGGCGATGAAGCGGCCGATGAAGCGGAAGTAGGTGAGGTGGTCGGGGTTGATGGAGGAGGCGGGGTTGATCTGCAGGCAGTAGTTGTTCTTGCCCGCGTACTCGAAGAGGCAGTACATGGGGTTGAGCACCTCGTGGGACAGGAGGAAGAACCACTCCCTGCGACGAGACAAGGGCAGCGCGGTGACGAGCGGCTCGGGGAGGGGACGGCGCGCGCCCCCGCACCCAGCGGGTGCCCGGCAGGCGTCGGGCGCTGCTGCGACTGGGCGAGGGTGCTCCCCTCCCCGGGGTGCCGTGTGGGGTTTGAGAGGTGTTTCTGGAGACGCCAGCTCGCCGCAGGCCCCGCTCAGAGCACCGGGAACCTCGGCAAGCGCCGCACGCGGTCCCAGCTGGGCTGTCCCACGCATCCAGAGCCCCGAGCGCGCCCGGGCCCGCGGCACGCGCTGCCCCACGCCGAGCCTGGGGCGCGGCCCCGCAGCACGGCGCTGGCTTTGCTCCCCCGGCCGCACAGGCACACAGGAGTCCTCAGACGTGGAGGCAGCCCCGGCATCCCGTCCGTGGTTCTACCCTGTGGTAGAACAGCATGACGTAACCTACCATAGGGTAAAACCACTGGCAGGACACGGAGAGAGGCGGAGCGGGAGCAGGAGCCGGGCTCGCAGCCCCACCAAGGGCAGCAGGAGAGCACGGGGTGGCAGCAGGCAGGGACACGCCAACCCAGCTCCAAGGAGACGGCCCAGGTGAGCCAGAGGGGGCTCACGGGGACACGGGACCCCCTCCAGCCAAGCCACAGCCCATGCCCTGTGCTAACATCACCCCGCGGCAGCAGCGGAGCTGCAGCAACCACATCGCACCCTGGCACAACCTGAGTGGGAACACCAGGGCCTGTTTGCTGCAGGGAGACGAGGCCACTCGGCCCATCACCCCCACAGCTGGGGGCAGCAGGGGAGCCCCAGCTGGGCCCCTGTGCTCTCACTGCCAGGGACAGGCTGGTGCCATGCTTTCGGGGTGTTCCACCACTCCTAAAACCCAGCTTCCCATCTGAAAACCCCTGGACTCCTCTGCTCAAGGGCCGAGAGCAGCTGGGCACAGGCAGGGCACGGCCCTGAGGCCCGGCATGCCACGCTCACCTGGCAATGCCACCGTAGTCCAGGCCCTCCTCCCCTCGCATGATGATGTACAGCCGGCGCCGCAGGTCGTACGGCTTCATGTTCATGATCTGGGGATGAGAAGGGCAGGGTCACCACGGCTGAGGCCAGCCCCACACTCCTGCCCAGCCCCACTCCTGCCCAGCCCCGTGGCCCCAGCACGTCCCTACCTGCTGGAAGGAGTCCTCGAAGAGCGTCTGCCGAGACACACTGATCTTCACGTGGCTGGGCAGCGCGTTTGACTGCGGGCAGGGCGAAAGCACGGGGCCGCGTGAGGCTGGCACGGTTCTCCTCAGCCACACCTGCCCACAGGGCTCAGGGCGCCCACGCGGCTGCCCACAGCCGCTCTACTCACGTGGCAGAGGAAGCGGAACTGGTGGTACTTCCAGCGAAAGCTCCGGTCGTACGCGCCCGGGGAGCCGCCGTGCTTGCTCCTGCCGAAGCAGCGGGGCCTCGGTCACACCCCCGGCCCCGGGCAGGTGGGATGAGGCTCACAGGGGTGCAGCTCTCCTCTCTGAGAGCCCACACGAGCCCCCAGACCCGCCACTCGGCCTTACCCAGACTCGAAGCCCGGGCGCGGGTCCTTGAAGGTGGTGGTGCGGGTGTTGTGGTCCACGAAGTAGCGCACGCTCTCGTTCGTGTACTTCATCTCCCAGCCTGGCGGCAGCGGCGGCTCCTGGATCATCCTGCTGGCAAGGAAGGGCTCACCAGAGCGGCCCCTCGGGCAGCCCCCCCTCAACTACAGCTCCGTGCCAGGCAAAGGGAAGGATTCACGGCGTGGGACCGGCGAGCGACTGCCCACACCCCGCGAGAGGAGTCCTGCCCGGGCACCAATCCGGCCACGGCACTGCCAGAGCCTCACCCTCTGTCTGTGGGACACACGGCCTCGGCCCAGGCCGGGTCCCTGGGGAGCTGCACCCTCCCAAACCCTGCACCCCCCACGGCCGCCCTACCCCTGCGTGCGAGGGTCTTCCCACTGCGTGGTCCGGGTGTTGTGGTTCACGTAATACACTCGCCCGTTGTCCTGTCTCTTCTCTAGGAGAAAAGGGAGAGGAAGAGTTAGCTGGAGCCCTGGGAACAGCCCTCCCCTTCCCAGCTCACAGGAAATTTGTCAGCTCCCCCGTCGCACCTCCCCGGCTGGTTTGGAAGAGGCAGGATAAACCCCACATTCCTTCCGCGTGCCCGAGCTGCCCCGGCCTGGCAGTGCCAGCGTGCGGGAGGTGCCGGGGCAGGGGCCAGCGCTGCCAGGCCGGCACAGGGGCTGTGCCCAGCCACACACACAGCCCCCCCGGGACACGCAGCAGTGTCCCTCCGCAGGGATCCAGGGGTGCTTTCCCAAACTCCCCGCACGGCCTCGCTCCGGTGCACACGTGTGTGAACGCGCACACCCTCCTTGCGCTGCACAAGGGCACAGAACAGCTCCAGCGCACACCCACCCCTGCCTCCCCAGCACTGTGTGTGCCCTGCACCTCCTCCTCCTCCTCCAGGCGCTGCTCAGCCCCCACCACGCAGGCAGGGACACCTTGTCACCTCCCTGTCACCCAGTGCCAGCCCCTCGCTCCATCTCGCTCCTGGACTGTGGGCAGCAGCCCCCCGGTGACGGCCAGGACTGCGCCCATCCCAGGGATCCCATCCACCCTGGGGACCCGCACCCGGGCAGAGCTGTGCCTGCCCAGCCTGGCACTGGGATGGGTCCCCTCTCCTTGCTGATGGGAGCGGGGACACCCAGCAAGGGCTCCACCACTGCCCCCATCAATTCCCAGCCCCTGCAGACCGCCTGAGCAGCCTTGGCCCCTGTGTCCTGCTCCAAGCTCCCACAGTTTTAGCCCTTCTCCTGCTCTCTCTGGCACAGCACAGCCCAGCTGCACCCTCGAGCACCCCAGCCTGCCCTGTCCAGGGATGCCCTGGCCATGGAAGGGATCTCTCTGTCCTGGGGGTGGCACAGGGACTTCTCAAAATGTCCCGGCACACAACGCTTGGGCCACGTGGGGACGAGCAGCTCTGCTCCTGCCAGCTCCCAGCCCTGCTCCAGACCCAGGCAGAGGCAGCACAGCACAGGACGGATCCCTGCCCACCAGAGGGGTCCAGGGACAAGCAAGGACCTGGATCGGGATCCCTGCCCACCAGAGGGGTCCAGGGACAAGCAAGGACCTGGATCCCCTAGCCGGGGATCTTCCCCAATCCAAAGAACAATCACAAGCACTTCTGCATTCAGCAGCTCAGAGAGGCTGGGAACTCCTCCAGGAAAAGGGGAAAAAAGAGGAAAAAGAGCTGAATATCAGTAAGAGATGGAGCTAGTCACAGGCAGAGTCAGCCCCACGTGCAGCAAGCACCCTTCACTGCTCCCAGCAGCGGCAGGGATGGCAGCAGGGACGGCAGGGTGCTGCTGCGGGTGACAGCAGTGTCCCCTGGGGCCATGCAGGGACAGGTGAGTGAGGCAGTGCAGTACTTACCCCAGCCGGGAGGAAGGGGCCCCAGAGGATCATTGTCGGACGGGGCTCCGGAGGACTAGAGACAACAGAGAGAGCAAAAACACGGAATAAACCCCAGAGCCGGGATGGCTGGGAGGAGCAGAGCACGGAGGTGAGCGGGCCAGCCCTGCTTCCACTCGCCTCTCCTTGGCCCACAGCTCCCAGGGAACTAAAAAAAAAAAAAAAAAAAAAAAAATCGCACACTCAAGGGGGTTAAAAAAAGAAACAAAAAAAAAAAGTAAAAGCAAATGAAGAAAAAAAAATTAAATAAATTTTAAAAAAAGCCCAAAAGCTCAGCCTAAGCAGGGGCTGGGGCAGCCAAGGGGCAGCAGGGCAGGGGCTGTGCCGGCCGAGGGCAGCAGGACGGCCCGGAGGGCTCCGGACGTGCGCGGCTGCTCGGCGTCCCCTCCACATACACCTCCAGCCTCCTCCAAGAACCACACACAAGAGGGGAAAAAATATCGCAGGCCTTTCCAATGAAATCATTCCCACAAGCGCTGTCCACGCCCCGCGCTTCCTGGCGGGATGGCGGCCCCCTCCTCCGCGGGCAGGGCCGGGCTGCGGAGTGCGGGGTGCGAGATGTGGGGTGCGGGGTGAGAGGTGTGGGGTGCGGGGTGAGAGGTGTGGGGTGTGAGATGTGGGGTGCGAGATGTGGGGTGCGGGGTGAGAGGTGTGGGGTGCGAGATGTGGGGTGCGGGGTGAGAGGTGTGGGGTGCGGGGTGAGAGGTGTGGGGTGCGGGGTGAGAGGTGTGGGGTGCGGGGTGAGAGGTGTGGGGTGCAGGGTGCGAGATGTGGGGTGCGGGGTGCGAGATGTGGGGTGTGAGGTGCGAGATGTGAGGTGCGAGGTGTGAGATGTGGGGTGCGAGATGTGGGGTGCGGGGTGTGAGATGTGGGGTGCGGGGTGTGAGATGTGAGGTGCGAGGTGTGAGATGTGAGGTGTGGGGTGTGGGGTGCGCTGCCCCGAGCCCGCACGCAGCCCCGCACCAGCCCCGCTGGGCTCCCTGGGGATGGAGGGTCCCGGGCTCCAGGAAGTGCTTCAATGGTTAAATAAGAAATGCAGCATTACCCAAAGGTAGAAACCCCGTCTGCTGGAGGGGGGCTGTGTGCCAGCTTCCCCCGCCGGGATGGATCCCAGTCAGCCCGAGCCCAGGGAATGCCACCCGCAGCCTGGAACCAGGGCAGCCCCGGCCCTCGGGGTGCCAGGGCCCCCGCTCCCAGAGAGGCACCAAAACCTGGCTGGGTGTTGCTCACGGCAGCCCAGCACCCCGGGATGGCCTGGCACAGTCCGTGTCCCCCCGAGCTCTGTCCCTGTACCCGTCCCCCTGTGCCAGGACCGGCAGGGCCAGCACAGCTCGGACCTGGGGCGGTGTCCGCTCCCTCCCCGCCGGGACAGGCTGCCCACACACAGCCCAGGGGTACCAGCTCCCTGCACCTCCAAACAGCTCATTCCAGCCACCAGGGCAGAAATCCGGGCAGCTCCTGCAGCGCCCCACAGCCCCTGGGAACAACCGTGCCAGAGACGCTCCGTGCAAAGGATGCGCTGGGCACCAGCTGGGAGAGCGCTCCCTGCTCCCCAGAGCCCCCAGACCGCTCCTCACCCGCCACCGTCCCGCCAGCACGGAGGGCAGAGGGATGCTGGAGGACGGGGCAAGGCAAGCAGAAAGGCCCTGTGGGGCAGGAGGCAGAGCGCGAGCCATCACTGCTGGCAGCAGAGCTCGAAACAAAAAGTACAATCGTTTCATCAGGCTAAATTTGGAGCCCGAGTCCCTCCCTCGGCAGAGCGCGGCCAGGGCGAGTCGCAGGGCGCTGGAGCAGCTCCAAGGCTGGGAGAGAGGGACGGACCTGGATTGCAGCTGGGCAGCAGAGAGCAGCTCCAGGGGAGCCCCTCTCAGGAGAGCCCCTTCCACTGGGCTCTGGCTCTCTGCTTGGAGACATCCAGGGAGGGACAGGCAGGGGGAGGAGAGGGGCTGAGCTGCTCCCTCAGCCCCGGGAGCGGCCCCTTTGTGTCCCACACAGAACGGACTTTGCACTCCATCCCCTCCCAGAGAGCAGCCGAGCTCCTCCATGGAGCCCCGAGCTCACTCCAGTCCCAGCTGGGACTCCAGGCTTTCTGTGAGGAGATAAAAGTCCCTGAGAAGTTGGTGTCTGTCCGCTGCCCACCTGCCCTGCACTGTTCACCCTCCTCTGGCACAGGCGGTGTCACCACTGCACGGGGCCAGATCCACCACTGCCCCAGGGCCAGAACCGCTCCAGCCTGGCCCTGTCCCGAGCACTGCTGTCCCTGCAGGCCACGGCCACCAGCACTGCCCAGCTCAGCTGAGCTGCTCACCCCCCACAGCTGGCCCCAGATCCACGGCAAAGGTACGGCCGTGACAGCTGTGGGCCCTGCCCAGGAAAAGCATGGTCGAGACCATTCCCTGAGCAAGGAAATGCAAATACTGAGCCCAAAGCAGGAACGAGGGGAAGCAGCAGAGGAAGCAGGAGGATGCTGGCCAAGTCCAGCTCGTTCCCTGCACTCTCTGGTGCCTGGCTCCTGCAGCCCTCTCCACTGCAGCTCCTGCTGCACCCAGGACCCAGCCATGCTGTCCTCAGCCCAACAGAGACCTGGGGAGGGCTGAGCTCAGGCCCCAGAGCCCCCTGTCCCGCTACACACCAGGCTCCCACGGCTCCATCAGCTCCCAGAGCAGGTTCTGCAGCCCCACAGGTCAGCAGCAAGGCTTGTCTGACGGGAGCCACAGGAGAATGTGTGGCTGGCCACACTGGCACTGGAGAAACCTCGGGGACAGGCTGCTGAGGACACCTCCCACCACCCTTCAGCGCCACGCACGCTGGTTTATAAAAAGCGAGTCGCTCCCCCAAGGCCTCTGCAGGCAGCTGAGGAGTTTGTGAGCTCCCACGCAGGCACAGCTCGGAGCTCACACGGACCCCACACAGCCCAGCGAGCGCCTTCCCACGCTGGGCAGCCCCGGAGGGACCGGCGGGAGCCGGGTGAGACCCCGGCAGCGCCACAGCCAGCTCTCACCTGGTACAGGAACCTCTGGCTGAACTGCTGCATGGCGCCCTGCAGCTGGCTGCGCTGCGACTGCCACTGCTCGTAGTTCCTGACGTACTCGGCCGTGGGGCGCTGCCACGTGGTGGTGCGGGTGTTGTGGTCCACGTAGTAGTACCTGCCTCGGGGATCCACGCGCTTCTCCCACCTGCGAGCACCCGAGGAAGCTGTCAGTGGGTGCCTGACGCTGCCTGGGTCCTGCGCACTGGCACCCTCCGACACGAGGGCCCCGTGCCCAGCTCCTGCACAGCCACTGCTCACACCTAAAGGGGCTCTTCCCGACAAGGACCCACCAGAGGGAAATACAAAGGGTGAGTAACTCTGGCAGGAGCTCCTGCGAGGGCACATGAGGCCTGACAGGGTGCTGGGACACAGGTGGAGCTCCCACCAGGGCGCCGTGAACATCCCTCCAAGACAGCCGACCTCCAACCGAGCCAAGGCCTGCAGCCCCCGAGCCCCTCACCCTGGAGGAAGGGGCCTCTCCCACGTCGTGGTCTTGTTGTTGTGGTCTACATAGTAGACTCTGCCATTCGGCAGCTCCCGCTGCTCCCACCTGCAAGAAAAATAACATCATGAGGCAGGTGATACTCGCTGGCACCAGGAAGCTCCAGAGAGCTGCCCCTGGTGGGCCAGGGAGCCCAGCCCCTCACATCCTTGGCACTGCAGCCTTTTTTTGACAGGTCTGCGTGGCAGCTACCTCTGGGACAGGGGCTGCAGCACTCTGCTTCCTCGACAGGCATAACTGGAGCACAAATTCCTAATTTCCCCCAGAAAGGTCGGCATAGGACTTCACAGAGGCTCGGTTTTATGCCCCGTGTTTCTGATGTTTTTGTTTGGTTTCTCCTAATACCCCTTCAAAGGGGAGTGTTTGAGTTGGGGCTGCGTTCTCCCCCTGGCAGCCCTGGGCTTGCTGCTGACAGCCCCGGCCTGAACGCGCGTGTGGCCCCGAGGACAGCCCGGGTGACAGCGAGCCTGGCTCTGCAGGGCCACACTGCAACCATTCTCTGCGTGAATTCATTAATGAATTTACCCTGGCAAAGGTAAATGCTCTGTGGAGCCCGTGCTTTCGTGTCAGCTTTTATCCCGCAGCAGAGGAGGCGAGCCAGCAGCTGCTGACAGATAAAGTGTTCTCCTGCCACACTTCTGCTCCCACGGGCCTCTCTCCCCATTCAATCATCTGTCTCAATTAATCACCAC
This sequence comes from Hirundo rustica, assembly GCF_015227805.2. Taxonomy (NCBI): domain Eukaryota; kingdom Metazoa; phylum Chordata; class Aves; order Passeriformes; family Hirundinidae; genus Hirundo; species Hirundo rustica. Next base: position 814,110 of record NC_053460.1, read on the forward strand.
AAAAAGCTCTAGGAAATTAATACACCAGCTTCTGTGTGACAGCAGGGAGCCAGCCCGGGCTGGCAGGGAACAGCCCTGGGGACGGAGCTGCTCCCAGTGCCGGTGCCCCACGGCCTGGGCTCATCCCAGCTCAGCCCCACAGCTCCAGGGACAGCAATGCCATCGGTGGGTGCCCTCACCACGGCCACGCTCCTGCAGTGACACAGCTCAGCTGCGCTGCAGCCCCTGCGGAGCCAATGCAACACCTGCAGTGTTGCTTCCAGTCAGCAGCGCTGGACCTTGCTCCTCCCTGGCACAGGTCAGAGATGCCAGCGGGTATCCCTGAGGGCGAGCCCAAGGCAGGACCTGCTGTGCCATTAGGGCGAGGGGCTGCCAAGCCTGACTCCTGGTCACAAACCGTGAACTTGGGGCTTCATGAGCAGAAAACACCAGGACAGGTAAAACAAGAGTGAAATCTCTAAGGAGAAAATCAGCACAGCTGGGATGTCCTAAGACACGAGCAGGTCTGCCCCATGAGATGGCAGAAGGTGCCCAGGCACTTTTAGGGCAGTGGGATTGCCCTGGACAGCTCCTCCAGTCTCACCAACAGATTTTCTGATCCATACGGCTCTGAGGACTTGGAAGGTACCATTCCTGTGGCTACAGAGACCAGAATTCCCAGGATGAGAACTCCTCCAGGTTTCTGGATCCCTCTGGGTGCACTCATGACTGCAAAGAGCCACGTGGGACTGGGGAGAGCTGCAGGTGGTGGCAGCTACTGCCTGATGTCCCCTGTCCCCACCTCAGCCCTGTGAAAACACTGATGAGCTCACAGGGTCCTCACCAGCAGCTCCTGGGTGATGTGAGCAGTGAATCTGCCGAGGGCTGGCTTGCCCTGAGTCACCACCGGTGACGATCCATGGTTACTGCTGCCACACGGGGATGGGGACACTGGGGACAACCCAGCCTTGCCCAGCCCCACAGGGCCCCCAGCATGGGAGATCCATGGGCCTGGGAGCTCGCCCCACAAGCGCCACACCGCAACCACAGAGCAGCCAGCAGGCCAGCTCTCCTCCAGCTGCCCACAGGCCCGCCATGGCCATGTCTGCAGGGAGCCACAGGCACTGGGAAGGAGCAGAGCTGAGGTAACCCTGCAGTGCAAACAAAACGCCCTCCTCACGTAAGGAGCCGCCGCCCCGTGGGCTCTGCCAGGCAGCATGAAGCACCTCTTTGTGCGGGCAAGGCAGCGGGATCATCCCTGACAGGATGCACACGCAGCAGCCAGCAGCCCCTTCCCCTCCCCTGGGAAAGCCCAGCAGGAGAAGCTGCAGCCCCGGGGCCTCGGGCACCGCAGGGGAACGCTGCCCAGGGGATGGGAAGGAGCTTTTGGGCACCGGTGGGGCTGCAATTGCTCAGAGCATCTTCCAGCCCTCTAGGACAGACTCCCAGCTGTGTGAGGGATGCCGTTGAGCAGCCACACCTGGTGCAGATGTTGGGACACAGAGATCCGAGCACAGCGAACGGCTCGGGATCCCCACATGAACCCAACCGTCTGTCACAGCCCAAACCAGCAGGGAGGCTGGGGCCACCCTCCAGGGGATGGAGAGAGTGCTCCCCACGCTCCAGGGAAGGAAGGAGACACTCAGAGAACAGGGCAGGGCTCGGGAGGGACGTGCCTGGCAGCTCTGCAGGGGATGTTGTTCCCGGAGTGCCAGAGCAGAGCCGTCCCCGAGGGCGCTGCACTGCTCTCACAGCCGTCCCAGCAAGGGGCTATCTGCATCCCCACCTCCCGAGCTGGGCCCCAAACCACCAGCCAGAGTAATTCTGTGGTGAGGTGAGCCCGCCAAAAACCAGCTGGATCAGGGCTCAAGAGAGCTCCAGAAGCTCATTCACACCACGCCAGGGACACAGTGTTGTGCAGATCCCCGTTAGCCCAGGACCTGCTCTGGCAGCTCTCGGGAAGGGCTGCACCGTGGAGGCCTTGACGGATTCAATTCTCTGCTCTCCTTCACCTGGGAAGCCCTTGATCTCTGGTCTGCCCCTGCCCAGGCCAGCACAGCACAAGCACAGCTCACACTGCTCTCTTTCCCCCTAGAGATCCCACAGCCAGCACAGAAGGTGCTACCCAAAGGTGTCCCCAGAGATCCAGATCCCAGGAGCTCAGCCTGGAGAATGCCTCACTGCCCCTTCAAGGCTCCTCTCCATCCATCTCCCAAAGCACAACAGCTTTATCCCCGTCCCTACTCCGACACACCCGATTCTGGGTGAGCGTGAGCTCCATAGGGAGATGGGCAAGGAGGACACGGCCACCTTTCCACCTGGCTGTGCCAGGTAAAGCCAGCCTGGTGTGTCCTAGAAAGCAGTGCCTGCAGCCCCCCAAGCCTCCGGAATCCTGAGGTATCTGTGGGCTTCCCCGCCCCGGCAAAGAAACAAGAGCCTGTTTCCAAGCCCAGGTGGGGAAAAGGAGACCCTCAGTCTACCTGGTAGGAGCAGAAAGGGGCATAAGCTCTGGCTGGAATAAAGGCCTTTTTGAGAGCACTGGACTTTTCCAGCTGCCTGGAAACAGGAAGCGCCCAGGCCAGGAGAACAGAAACCCTCACACAGGCGCATAAAGGCACAGTGAGCCGTTAACCCTAATTACCTGTGACTGACACACGAGCGGGGCCCTGACCTTGCAGGCATCGCCTCAGCCAAAGCAAAATAAACAGCTCCCTTCATCCCAAACACAGGCCATTTCACCCCCCGCCCAGGACGAGGGGTCTGACACACGGGGAGAACGGTGCAGCTGCAGCACACTGCGGGCTGAGCCCAGACCCGACTGCTGCCCCCCACCCCGAGCCAGCAGCTCCCACTCCCCTCCAGCCCCCTCCCATCCCCTGGAGGAGGAGAATGAGCAGCATCCGCACCAGGAGAAGGAGCACCGCACCAGGAGGCTCCTGCCCCCATCCCAGCAGTGGCCAGTGCCTCTGAGCGTGTCCCTGCCCTCCTGCTCAGCGGGAGCTCCCTGAAAATCCACACTGGGATTTCCCTCTGACCACCCCCTTGAGCAGCCCCGTGAGAGCGCAGGGCTCTGCTGCTCCACGGGCACGGATGCTGAGAGGCTGCTTGGCACAGAGGTGCCACCCACTGCTTAGTGCCCCAAACACCCAGCGGGCACAGAACAGACCCCAGAGCATCCTGGGCAGGACAGGGAGCAGCGCCAGGCAGGGGGCACAGGATCCCCGGCGCCTGCCCCAGGCCCTGCCTGCTCTGCTGAGCACCAGCATGCACCAGCACCTTCCCTCCCTCCCAGCCTCTCATCCCAGCACTCGGCAGTGCCCAGCCGGTTCCTGCCCCCCTCCCCAAGGGCCACAGCAGAGCTTACCCGGGGGGCAGAGCATCCAGGGCCAGCACGGCAGCGCGGGCCGGGGGCACGCTGGGGCCCGAGGCCGCTTCCTCCGCCTCTCTGGAGCTGCTCAGGGCAGGAGGGGCAGGAGCAGCGGAGCCGTCGGCCGTGCCGGACGCCACAACGCCAGCACCTGCCGCAGGCCCGTCCTCATCCGTGTCCGCGGCACCCGCGGCATCCCCGGGCACTGCAAAGGCACAGGGCAGCAGGTCAGCACCAGGGACGGGGCAGGGCAGGCTGATCTTCCCGGGAAGCGGAGCACGGGGCGGGTGACAGCCCAAGCACGGCACCCTCGGTGCTCCCAGCCGGCAGCAAAGGCAGCGCCTGCCTCGCCCACACCCCTGTGGGAGCCGCTGCCATCGCCTCCGTCCCGAGACGGCAGCAGAAGGAAACTCTGCAGCTGTGCCTGGGGTCTCTTCTGCCACTGGGAACACGCTGCATCCCGGATGGGAACTCGGGGAATGAGCGGGAGCTCCAGAACAGCGAGTACAGCATCTCCCCCGAGGCAGAGTGAAACCCAGGCTCCACAAGTCAACAGCACTGGGAAGAGCTCAACGCTGCTGGATTCCACGGAACTTTTGGAAAGGGGTAGAGACAGAGCAAAGGAAAACTACCAAAAAAAAAAAAAAAAGAAAAAGGTGAAAAAAATTCAGAGCAAAAAAAATGAAAGGGAATTTGTTAGAGGAATATTTACCAGATAGCCAAAACCCCGAGACCTGGCAGCCTGGCTGAGGAGAACCTTTGGTACAAGACATCCTGGCTGGAGTGGTAAAGCAAAAGCTTTATAAAAACCCAGGAACAAGGAATAAAGGAGTGAGGGATGCAGACAGATTTGCATGAGTTAGAGCTGAGAAACATAAAAAACTGTAAGGGAAGCCCAGATATCGAGAAGCATTGTAGGAGAAAGCAGCATAAACCCTCATGGAGGGGAGACTGAAGAGCTACAGATGCAGAATGCTCAGGACACTCTGCTTGGCAGCTGGAGGGTGGCAGGACAACATCGTCCAGCACCAGAGGGATCCTGCAGGGAAAAGCTGATCCAAAGTTCAGTTCCTGATAAGGGGGAACACAGCAAGGGCTGAACAATTTGGCTGTGGGGAAAACACACCTGGGAATAATCTCCTTTTATTGTCAGCTGAAATTACAGCCCTGAGTGACAAGTGTCACGGGGCTGTTCTTGCAACAACCTGCTTGAAAAACATGGCAGTGTCACCAAAATGGGCCAAACTGAGCGGGAAGAGGTTGGTTTCTAGAGGCATTGCAGGGTGTCCAGCACTAATCCCAGCCACACAAAACACTCCTCTCTCCATCCCAAGCCATTGCTGGCAGGACCTGCAGGAGGCATGGAGGGTGGTAAAACAGCAACGAGGATGGCACAGTCATAAAGCCACCAGGAGGCCGTGGCTGGGCCAGTACAAAGCATTTCAAATACACCAAAGCCAAAGAGCCAAGTTGTACTTGGGATCAAAATCCCTCTCCCCAGCCTGAGGGACTGTCCACAGAGCAAGGAGCCTGGGGAGGGCTGGGCTTCGGCAAAAATGGGCTTTGGCAAAATTGAAATTGCTTTGCTCCAGGTCTTCCCAATGAAACGTCAAAAAATACCCAACTCCTTCTGGGTTGAACATTTCCTTCTATCCAAAACAAAGCACTCTGCCTCTTCCTCATCTCCCACAAAAGCAAATGCAGTGCGGAGGAGCAGGAAATGCTCCACAAGAGCCAGAGAAGAAAAACAAATCAGCCATGTGTGACTTCATAGTCAGGTACTCAGCAGGTCCCAGTCCTGCTCCACAAGGGATTTATGGCTTTGTGGACAAATCCAAGAAATGACAAGAGAGATCTTTCCAAAAATAGCCAGTGTTGTAAGAAGCAGCCCTGTTTGAGAGGTGGGTTTGTCTTGTCTGGTGCTTGACAGGCAGCTGCTCCTCCCCTTCAGAACATTTTCACTGAAGACTGATGGGAAATTCAGCTGAACCCTGAAAGAAGTCCACTCACTGGTGACCACTGTCCTCGTCACTGTGAAATCGGTGACACTGCTGTCCCAGTGTCCTTTTAAACACCTGGAGCAGGTGACTCAGAGTGGAGCCACAGAAATCATTCCTGACAAGGCAGCACAGATCAGTGCACTCTGCCGAGCTGCCTGGCTTATCAGAGGGAAAATCAATAAAACCCCGTCACTCCACAGGGACACAATTCCCGGGCACTACAAGATTCATCATCTCAGCAGAGATTAATTTTCTCCCTGAGCTCTGCCCCCCCTCCCACGAGCGCTGGGTCACCTGTGCCGTTGGCCACGCCGTTGGCCATGCTGGTGGCCACGCCGTTGGCCATGCTGGTGGCCACGCCGTTGGCCACGCTGGTGTGCTGTGAGCTCTTGGGCTGCTGCCGGTGCCGGCTCCTGGCGCTGGGACTTTGCTCTCCGCTGCCCGCGTTCCCCCGGGCTGCTCCGGCCGCGTGTCGGTGCGTCCTGCAAGGGAAGGGAACGCGGCAGGTGAGAGACATCACGTGGAAAAACCTCACTCCTGTCTTCTCACCCCGGTCTGATGCTGCTTCCACCCGGCACGGCCACCGGTGTCCCCTGGGAAGGGCCGGGATACGGCTCCGTGCTCAGGGCAGCGCCTGGAGCTTCATGCTGCCTGCTCAGACCTGCCCACAGCCCTGGCACACACCTGCCGGTGGCAGAGACCCATGGAGGAGTCCCCTGGGTGACACCACCTTGCTTTGTTCACAGGTGGTCCCTCTACATGCCAAGGAGCGGCCCTGGACGCTCGCAGCCGGACGTCTGCTCACCACCGTGGATCCCAGCTCGCTCCGTCCAGCCCTGCACATCCCGGGAGATCCCACACCAGCCCCGGGTCCTGCACCACCCTCACCTCGTGCCTGGCTCCACACCTAGCGCAGAGGCAGGTGAGGAAGGTGCTCCCAGGACAGCTGTGGCCTCCAGAAAAGCAGGGAACAAGCAGTTGGGAAAGATGAGAGCTGAAATCACAGCACGAGTTGTGACCAGCTGAGGTGCAGCTGCTCCATCTCTTGGGGAGTCACTGCCACCCTGGAGACCACCAGCCACTCTTCTCCATGGCCAGGGCAGCCCAACCTTCACTGGCAGAGCACCTGCAGCTCCCCCAAACAAACCCACTCCCTTGGAACATCCAGGGCTCCCAGGGCAGCACAAAGGCATTCCTGAAAAAGCTAGGATTCACCTTAGGAATTCATTCCTATGATCGAGGCGAGGGGCAGGGCAGGAGGGGAGATGCTGCCATCCCAAATCCAGGGGGCCTGGGGAGCAGAGGCAGAGCCCAGGCGCCTCCACCCAGGCTGGCAGCCCAGGCAGCAACCACGGAGGGTAGAGACTGCGGGGAAAAGGGCATCGGTTTCTCCCAGCCAAAATCTACCTTAAAAGGGCAAAACCCACAAACTGTCCCCAAGTCTCAGGGCTGGTGCTGGGAGGGGACAGCAGCTTGGCAGCAACAGGGCACAGATCAGTCATGCCACTCTCAGCAGCTCCAGCAGCTGGAACCCTCCCACTCACTCCAAAGCTGCTCTCCTGGGGGAGCGGCTCACGGCAGGGCTGGGATTGGGAGGAGACATGGGAAAGCAGGAGATGGCTGTTGAAAATAGATTAGACGAGAGGCACGGGCAGAGCAGGAGCTGCTGTGACTCCTTGAGTGAGTCACAGACCCCTGGGAGGGCAGCCCCAGCCCGGGGCTCCTCACACAGCGAACTCCCCAAAACCCCGGCTGGCCCCAGACACGGCTCCGTGCTGGGGTTTGCTTTGGCCACCAGCACCCAGGAACATGGAGCATCTGTGGGTAGAGGAGAGGCTCCTCTTCCCCACCAGGAGGTGAAGGGGGCCCCTCACTGCCACGGCTCAGCAGGGCACACCGATACCACCCTTCTCCCAAAATCTGGCTGGGACCTCTCCCCAGTTTGCCCCACGGTGAGGCTGGAGCCAGCACGGCCCCTGGAGCCCTGGCCAGAGGGGAGCGGGCAGGTGGGACCAACCTCCCTGGCACGGGATGGGTCTGGTCCCTGCCCTGCTCAGCACAGATGAGCTCAGAACTGCCCAGGGAGTTTTTAGAAACCAAAACAGGATGTTTCCAGGCTGGCAGCCGGCGGCACAGGGTTACCAGCCTGAATTAGCCAGCCCGCCGCCCAGCCCAGCCCTCCTACGAGTGCTCCCATCTGGGCATTGTCTTTTAATAGACACTGGAAACAAACCCAGCAAGGCCACAGAGCGTGGCGGGATGGGAGCGTGTGCTTAAAATAGGAGCAAGGAAAAAACCAGGCAGAGCAGGGATGGGAAGAGACGGGTGTGGGATGGAAGGGGTGTGTGGATGGCAGCCCCTCTCCCATGCTGGGGGCAAGACCCCGCTGCCCCCCATCGCCCTGGGGACCTTGGCTGGCTGCCCTACTGCCCCTCCTGGGCTGGGGCAGAGGATGCCAAAGAGTAAAGTGGCATCAGCCAGGTGACATCAACCTTTCCTCTTCCCCTTGTGCCAAGGCGGAGTCCCCTCACCACGGTGGCCAACACGGACCCCAGCCAGGAAACCCAGGAACGGCCTGTTCCTGCAGCTGAGGTGGCCACAAGGTCCCTCAGGAGATGCAGCAGAGGTGGCAGCATGTCTCAGCCTCACTCAGCACATCACAACCCAAGCTGTGGCCGAGGAGGAGGGAGGGCAGAGCACAGGCTGGAGCCAGTGCTGGCTTTGGGGAGCAGGGCACGATCTCGGGGAAACAACCGGGACAGCCTCAGGGCCATGAGGGCAGCGAGAGCACAGCTCCCAAAACACGGAGCTGAGAAATTCCTCCTGGCCCTGCCAAGGTGGGGAGAGGCAGCCACATCCCCCAGCACTCAAATGAGAGAATCAAGGAGTAGTTTGGGTAAGAAGGGACCTGAAAGCTCATTCTGTTCCAACTCCTGCCATGGCAGGGACACCTCCCACTGTCCCAGGCTGCTCCAAGCCCCAGTGTCCAACCTGGCCTGGGACACTGCCAGGGATCCAGGGGCAGCCACAGCTGCTCTGGGCACCCTGTGCCAGGGCCTCCACAAAGAGGGGCTGAGGCACCCATGGCCCCAGCTCTCAGCCGGAGCTCCCTCTCTCCCTGCACAGAGGGCTGTGGAATTTCACACCCAATCACCAAGATTAGCAGCAAATCCCAAGATGACATTTGTTCAGGAGAAGAAAGAGAAGCCCTGACCAAGCAATTTCCCTTGCAGGGACAGTGTAGAAATAGCTGAGGAGCAAAGAATGCCCCTTTTCTTCCCATCCTGCTGCTGAGCACTTTGCCAGCGTCCATCACCAAGCCCAAGAAAATAAACACGGCTCTGTGTATAAACACAGCAACCATCAAACAACATTCCCAAGTGCAAGGGACACACATTCCACTCTGGAGCACGCAGCTGCCTCCACTGTGGGCACAGAGAGCTGCTCTGCCCCGCGCAGCAGCACCACATCAAACTGAGCAGGTACGTCCACAACAACCCCAAATTCAGGTGAGCGCAGCATGGACTGAGAACCAGCTCGGAGGTTTCCATAGCAGGGCAGCCAGGGGATTTGGCTGATGGCAGGCACACCTGGCAGGTGTCTGAAGGTGCCCTGCACTAGTCCTGGCCAGACTTCACCACACTCAAGGTGACACCTGAAGCAGAAACTCCTCACAGCCGATGGGAAAGCAGCGGGGAACGGGCAACAAGCAGCGCCCGGGCTCAGCTTCCCAAAGCAGAATTTTCTTTGCAGGTTTTCTAGCACCTCCTGAGAGCTGCTAAGTGCCTGCTAAGCCCAGCTCAGATAGGTCACCGAGCACTTCCCACCCCTGGGGAGGCTCCAACTCCTGGACAGCAGGAATGAACGGGAGCAGCCACCACAAAAGGCCACAAACTGTGTTTCACAAACTGCTCCCAACTGCCATCCCTCCCCCTCCTCGGGTGGGAGACGAACACACAACAAAGACAAGGTCACTTTCTGAGCCAAAAACATCAACTCTGGTGTGTGCCCAGCAGGTGAAGGAGCAGAAGAGCTCAAGGTGTGGAGCTTGTAGCTGAGAGTGGCTCCTGAGCCTGGGCCACGCACAGCCTCCCACGGACAGGCTGCACGCTCCCTCCCCACAGCCACACTCCTACCCAGAACATCTGTACAGGCTGCTGGGCCACTGCCATGCTCTGGAAATATAAATAGGTGTTAAATTCGACTCCATGTTGACAGTGTGACACGTCTCTCAGTAACCACAGCTGCAAAAGGAGCAGCGCTGAGCCATTCCAGCCCGGCAAGGAGGCAGGGCAGGGCAGGGCAGGGAGCCAGGTGCAGGATGGCCTGCTGCCCAAGCATCTCACTTCCTCTGGAAGCAGCTGTTATTTCCCTGCAGCTCTGCTTCTCCTGCTCTCCCTGGACCTCTGTAAGCATCTCCCTGTGGCTGTTGCCCGGAGGGGCACTGTGCTTCCCAGCCTGGCCAGAGGGAAGGGCTGGGGTTCCTGTGATCCCCATTTGAAGGGACCCCACTTTGCAGGTTTGCCTGGTCACAGCCTGCCCCACTCCCAGACCATTTTTTCAGCTGCCAGTGGAGCAACCGGTGGAAACTGTGAGCCATCACAGACCTGATATCTCTTGAGACACCAACACCTTAGCAGAGGCTCAGGCCAGCCCCAGCTGTACAGCCACCCCTCTGCACTGCCAGCTCTGCTGCCCCCCAGCACAGGCCACCCCTGCTCCAGACCCCCGTGTGCTGCCTGACAGGGGCTCACTGGGAGATCTGGAGTGGGGTGCAGAGCACAGGGACAACCCAGCCACAGGGACCCCTCAGTCACAGACGCCTCACGGGACCCTCACCTGGGTCTGCTGCCAAAGCAGTTGGTGCTGGGGGGTTGGTGCCGGCCCTCCGTGGCCACAGCCGGGCTGCTGGGGTCCCGTCCAGGCACCTGGGACCCTGCATGGGGGAAGAACAAGGGGTGAAGAAAGGGACTGAACCACCTGTAGATGTACCCTCCTTCCCGAAAGGAGCCCCAAAAGCACAACAGCCCCATCCCTAGCAGGACAGACCCTCAGCACCAAGCACCCACCTCCCACCACACTGCCCGGCCCCCCCAGAGGGACAGCACTGCATCCACAGCTCCCACACTTCACAGCTTCTGTCTTCCAGTGACAAAGGAGCCAAGGGAAAGCAATGCCCCAACCCCTGTCCTGTACGAGCTTTGCCCCTCTGGCAACGCTGAGAGATCAGCCACCAGCCCAGGACCCCGTGCACGCCCTGCCACGGGGAGCTCCAGTGAGGGATCAGCAGATGCTGACACCATTTCCCTCACAGCCAGCGAGGGAAGGGGCAGACCCGGGTGGAAGGCTGGAGGAGGGCTGGGGAAGGAAGGGCCGCTCCTCCCGGGCCGCAGCGGAGGCTGCTGTGAGCCCTCCACGCTCCCATTCTGCTCCTGCCAGGCCTCAGTGGGAGCCCACGGGGCTGTGCCGGGGTGGGCAGGGGCCTCAGGGGCTCGGAGGTGGCTGCTGGCCCTGGGACCCCGTCCCGGGGGTGCCGCTCGCCCCGCTGCGCTCCCCGGGCCGGGCACTCACCCTCCGAGCCGGCACTGCCGTCGGGAACGCTGCCCAGAGCAACAGCCGGCCCGTCCAGGAAAATCGTCAGCTCTCCGCCCGACACAATGCTGCCTTTGTTCTCCGTCTGCAGGTCCAGGGTCAGCTGCCTGTTCTCCACTGCGGCACACGGACACGGAGAAAGAGACCCCCGGTGACCGCCAGGCCGCCAGCCCTGCCCGAGGCGTCTGCACCGCCCCGGGCCCGTGTCAGCCTCCCCCGGCCCCTAAGGACGGTGTGCCCCCTCCCTCAGGGCCACCTGTCCCACAGCACCTCCAGCGACGGCCCCGCACCCTCCGAGGACCGCGGCCAGCCCAGCCCGGCTCCTGGGGGACATCCCCCTCAGCAGCCCTGGGGGATCCCTTCAGCCCTCTGCTGGGGCTGCAGCTGCCCAGGGCCGCGACAGCGAGAGCCCCAGCGCTCACACACCCACGAGCTGGGGCTGTAGGGCACATCCCGGCAGGAAAGCCAAGGGAGTTCACAGAATCACCGGGCTGGAAGAGACCTCCAAGACCATCGAGTCCGACCCAGCCCTAACCCCTCAACTAAACCATGGCACCCAGTGCCACATCCAGGCTTTCTTTAAACACATCCAGGGATGGTGACTCCACCGCCTCCCTGGGCAGGCCATTCCAGCATTTTATCACCCTTTCCATAAAAAACTTTTTCCTAATATCCAACCTAAATTGCCCTTGGTGCAGATTAACACTGTGTCCTCTCGTTCTGTCAGTGCTGCCTGAAGAAAGAGACCAGCCCCACCTGAGCACAGGCACCTTTCAGGGGGTTTAGAGAGTGACAAGGTCACCCCTGAGTCTCCTTTTCTCCAGGATAAACAACCTCAGCTCCCTCAGCCACTCCTCACAGGGTTTGTGCTCCAAGCCCCTCACTAGCCCTGTTGCCTCCTCTGGACACGCTCAAGTATCTCAAAATCCTTCCTAAACTGAGGGGCTCCTTTAAGATGACACAAGGGGCAGGAGGGGTCCTGAGCATCCCTCATCCACATCCACAGGCATCAACTCACTGAACAAAGCCAGCACGGAGGGCTGTCCCCAAACAGAACACTGCTGCAGCACTGGGCCGCACTCACAGAAGGTTCTGGACAGGGTGCCAGGGCCTGGGAGGCTCCTGGACACAGCTGCCAGCTCCACTCCCTCCTGTGTGAGCCAGCCCAGCCTCATCAGCTTCAGCAAGGTTTTGCTGGTCCCTGGGGGCAGCGGGGGCACAGCGCAGCCCTCAGCACCCACCCCATCACAGCAACGCCTGCCAGTGCCAGCCAGACTGAAACACCCGGCTCCGTCACAGAAGGCCAGAAAAATTTGGCTGCACCAGCCTGGGACACCGGCCCAGACGCTTCCTGACTCATTTGCTCAAATAATATTTTTATTATACACGGATTGCTCATGACACAATGGCACCATTTTTTAGCAACCTGCTTTGTCCCGGTGTGACGCGGGGACGGGGCGCGGCTCAGGCCGGCAGGAGCGGGGTGGAAGCACATCCCCACATCCCCACGGAGGCCTTGTCCCACACTGGGACTGGTCACTTCCTTCTGCAAGGCCCCCCAAAACCCAGCGACACCGGGCCGGCACTGAACACGGGGCTGCCGCGGGACAGGCGGCACGCGGGGATCGGAGGGAGGTCTCCAGTTTTTAGTGCCAAGAAGGCAGGATTCTCCTGCACAGCAGGAGCACAGCTCTGTCACCGACCACCACCATCCCACAAGGGATTCTGCTGAGCCTGGCCTTCCCCTCTGCCTCACCGAGCCGCACTCCGCTCGCTTCCATGGGAAACCGACCTCACAGACAGTTTTAAGAGCCCGAGACAGAGGATGCTACTGAGCGCAGCCAAAAACCAGAACAAATCCAGACCCTGTTTCCCCGTGGCTCCTGCGAGCCGTAGGAATCTGCCTTTTCTCCGGGGTCCCTCCATCCCCCTCGGCGCGCCGCGCTCGGGGGCCGCACAAGCCCTCATTGTGCGGGCGCCCGGCTGAGGCGCAAAGACGAGGTGTCTCCAGGCGCAGGATGTGAACACGAACCTCCCAGCCGGCTTCCTTCTCCCCCCTCCGCCCCCTCCAGCTTTTTTAAAGAAAATAAACACTCGCAGAACCTTCCACTCGCTGTCCCCGCGCAGCGTGCGGGACGCACAAAGGGACATTGCTGCTGCACCGACGGCGCGTCCCCCGACGGGCCCAGCACAAAGGCTGCCTCTGTCCCGCCGGCTGCCAGAATGTTAGAGGGATTATTATTATTATTTTGGGAGGGGGTCGGGGGGTGATTTGGTCCTGAATAAGGTCTCAGTTCAGCTACTTCCAGTGCCCTGCACGCAGCATCAGAGCTCCCATTTAGCAGAGGTGAGCTGGAATTCCCACCCGGCCCATTAAGCGGATTTACGGTTCCGCCAAACGAGGCTGGGAGCAGCCGGCGTGATATCGGCCCCGGGGCTGAGCCCCAGCCCTGGGAGCCCCAGGAACCACACGTGCCTGACCCCAAGGAGCTGCACACGGGATGGGCAGCCCCTCTGGAAGACCCTGTGAGAGGAGGCTCCATCTCCACAGCTGCATCCCAGAAGATTTTCACGCAGACAGCCAGAACGAGCTTCCCAGTCTCTCAGCTTCCCAAACCCAGTGCCAAGCTCCTTGCCCACTCCCGCTGGATGCAAAGGCCGGTTCCCGTTCCAACAGCTCCATGTGATCATCCAGGCTCTGTCTGGGATGAATCAAAGCTCCCTGGTGCTTTGAAGCTCCCTGGTGCTTCACCTGGCAGCAGGTGAAGACTGGCTCAGCCTCTGTGCATTCCCACAGAAAGAATGGCTCCATGCCCTGGCTACAGTCCCTCCAGGAACAAGCAAGGCAAAAGTTAAACCTTCCACAGACATCCCCAAACCAAGAAGGAGCCCAGAATTTAGGGGAAGGGATAATCTTTAGAGTCCCATGAAAGTCTCCCCAGGGAAGCTTTGCCTTAGCTGCTGATCCAACCTCAACCACCAGCAGCTTAGAGACAACTGTGCCCCACTCCGTTTATCTGCCAGGGATAACCAGGAGGGCCTCAGGTCTCCGCATCATTCCCCTGAACGGTGACACGGGATGGGCACTCTCCAATCCCCCTAGTGACCCACTGGCTGGATGAGCAGCTCTGTGGGATTACATCCTCACGGAGCTGCTGGGACACGCAGCACAGCACAGCTCCTTTGGCATCACAGCCACGATGGGGTGCAGCTGCAGTTTTCCAGAGGCTGGGAATTGCTGCTGGTGCCCTGCAGGAGCCCAGGAGGCTACAGTTCCACCCACCCTGCCTGGGGCACCGCAGCAGGGCTCTGTGGGATCTGTAAAGCCCTGGCACCACCAGCAAGGCCCAGGATGGGCTCCCAGAGCCCGGGAACAAAGAGGAGCCTCCGCAGCAGCAGGAGCTCGGGGGCCGGGGCCGTGCCATGGCAAACGAGCTGTTTTATGGGAGCCCTGGGAGCAGCTGGGCTCCTGGAAGGCTCCAGCCCGTGCCGGTGATTGAGCCGGTCCTGAGCCACCCTCACGTCCCCGGCCAATCCCCGGGAAGGCAGGAGGGGCTACCTGCCAGCGAGAGGCCCCGCAGGCGCTGGGAAGCGCTGCAGTCCAGCAGGAGCTCCTGTGACAGCCAGGCTGTCAGCTCCAGAGGCTCCCACAGCCTTCCCGGAGCTCAGGCCTCATCACTGAGCTCTCCTGCCATGCTGCAGAGCTGAGACTTCTCCCTCTGAGGTGAGGCATGAGGCAGGAGGGAGCCTGGCACACACTGCCACCGGTGTCACCGGCACTGGGGACACTGCCCTGCCCACTGAGGAGAACAGGAACATGAGCCCCAGGCCACAGCTACACTCACAAATCAGTATCTTCCATAAAGCCTCACCAAAACCAAAACAAACCCAACAAAGAAAGGCTGCTGCCCGGCAGGAGCTCACTCTTGGCTGAGCACTCAGGATGGGAGAGCAGGGCCAGGCCCCTCCAGTGGCAGGGAGCACATGCATTTCACTGTCCCTCACATTAAGTGTCTGACTCAGGATGGATGAAATCCCGGATGCCTCCTGCACACCCCTGCCGGAGCCGGCCCCTTCCTCAGGCTGGCAGGCAGAGGGAACACACTGCCCTACTCCCAGGAGGAGAGGAGCCCCTGAGGAAAGGACCTCCCGGGCTCCCGTGGGATCCCCAGCAGCCCTGCAGCAAAGCCCAAAGGCTGAGCATGAGCCTGCAGAGAAGAGAGAGCAGATCCCAGCCCAGACAAGGAGGAGATGGCAGCACCTTCCCAGGCAGGGCAGGGCAGGCTCTGCAGCTTTAAGAGTCCTTCCTCCCTCCCAGCCCGCAGTGTCAAGGAAAAATCTGACACGTTTTTTCTGGGGGATGTTAACGGACAAGCTAGAACAGCCAGTTGCCTTTTCCATTCATTTTCCACACAGCCCCCCGGGATGGCCGGGAATGAAAGAGCCAATTGTGCCCCCATGGCGGCGCAGGTAGGGCGGGAACCGCGGCGGCTCCGGGAGCCCGGCACGGCCCCTGCACACCTCGGGAAGTAACGGCTGCAGGGACGGTGCCCAGGGGCTCGGATCCCACAGCTGTGGGGCTGGCTGGCAGCTACACCCCAACAGAGCCAGCCCCAGGCACACATCCAAGTCCCCAGAGGCCTCGTGAGAAGACAACAGCAGCAGCAGCAGCACAGCTCCCGCGTGTCCCTCACTGCCACAGCACCCGGTGCCACCCAGAGCCACGGCGAGGACCACGGTGCGGTTTGAGAGCTCAGGGGAGGCAGCTCACCCCAGCCCCCAGCACCGGGGAGGGTCTGAACCAGCCCCGAATCCCTCGGGGCGCAGGAGGCCCCTCTCCCCTCTCAATACCAGGTCTGTGTCTCACAAGCTTTGCTTGGAAGAGACAGCGCCAGCCCTTTCCAGCCCCCGCGGCCGCTCGCGCCGCCCCAGCCCTGAATGGCCGCCTTTATGTGGGAGCTGCTGTCACGAGCCGCGCTCTGGCAACCGCAAACGGCGGCAAATAGCGGAGGGGTTTGTGTTTGTGTTTCCGAGCCGGCCGCGGCGCCCGGCCTGACGCAGGTACGGCTTCCTGCACGCCCCGCACACAACGGCACCTTGTTCCCTGGCCGGGAGGGCAGCAGCCACGGAGCCACCCCTGCCCCGTCCCCTGCCCCGTCCCTGTACGTACGTTTGCCACCCTTGAGCAGGCTGCCCAGGCTGAGGGAGGCAGTGCCCAGCAGCTCGTTCCTCAGCGTGTGGCAGATCCACACCTTCAGCTCCAAGTGGCTCTGAGCCGTGACATTCCTGCAGAGAGCGGGGAAGGGGGCTGTCACCGCGGCCTCATGGCTGCTCCATGCCTGTGGAGCAGGCAGTGCCACAGGAAAGGAGAAGAGGAGGGTGGGCGAGGGCACGGGGCAATGGGAGACCCTCCCCTCCCAGCCTGGCCATCTCTGGCAGCGTCCTCACACAAGGGGCAAAGCTCTGTGACACCCGTGTCCCCAGGCGGTGGCACAGAGGGGCACACGGGGCCGGCCCCTGCCCAGCCCCACGGCGGGGGTCACAGACTCACAGGGTGAGGCTCTCGTTCCACAGCAGCTCAGAGATCCCCATCTGCTTCCCCGTCTTCTTGGTCTCACTGGGCAGCCCGTCGCCGGCCACCTCCACGTAGCAGTTCATCCGTGCCGGGCGGCTCTGGGCCTTGGGCTTCACAGACACAACTGGGCAGGGACAGGCCCAGCGTCAGGCCTGCCAGACACCCTGTCCCCTGCCCTGTCCCCTGCCAGCTCGGGGCGCCACCACTCACAGCAGAGTGCCGGGAGAGGGGCAGCGGGGAGCAACGCTCCTGCTGGCAGCGATGGCTGGCACCGAGCCCTGCCCATGCCTGTGCCCAGCCTCACCCCTCCCAGGGCGCCAGGACTGCCACTGTCCCCACGGACACCTCCCCACCGCGGGGCACCCCGGGCCGGCAGCGCCTGCGGAGGGGCAGAGCTGGATGCGGCTCGGATGGAAGCGGCTCCGGGCGCCGGGAGCCATCTCGCGGCCACGGGAGCAGCGGCACGGGCCCGGCAGAGCCCTGGAGCCACGTCCCCACGGCAGGGCAGGGCCAGGCAGGGCAGGGCAGGGCAGGGCGGCCCGGCCCGTGGAGGACACGCAGGGCAGCGCCGGCCATGCCCAGCCCCTGCTCCCCCCGTGTGTCCTGTGTCAGCCCCGGGTGCAGGCAGAGCGCACAGGACACGCTCCCGGCAGGGGAACCCCTGCAGCAGGACCCACCTTTCACGGAGAGCGGGGACTTCTCGCAGGGCGGCCCGGCCCTGGCCCTGCTGGAGCTGGCAGCGGCCATGGCATCACCCCCAGCTGCAAGCAGAGACAGGAGACACCTCAGCACCGCTGCCAGGGCACCCAGGGAGCCCAAACACAGCCCGACGGTGCTGCGAGTGCCCGGCACGGCAGGGACACGGGGAAAGGGCCGGGCAGCCCCCGGGACACACAGGCTCCCTCTCCTGACAAACCAGCCCCGCACCGAAGGCCACACTGTGTCCCTGCGGGAGCAACCCCGACACGGCAGCGCCAGGGGCTGAGCTGGGCACTGCCACCTCCACACACCCCTCTGGGCACACGAAGCCCTGACCCACAGGTCCGTGCTGCTGGGGGACAGAGCAGCCACCAAAGCCTCGCCCTGGGGGACACTGACACATCACCAACAAGATGGCAAGGACACGGCGGCAGCGGCTGGGCGGGGGAAGGTCTGGTCACAGCACAGGAACCACAGCCCTCGAGGGCAGCCCTGGTCTCATCATGGCACCAAATCCCACAGGATTGCTGAGGCGGGGAAAGGCCTCCAAGACCATCGTGTCACCCCCGGACCAGAGGGACACGCTGTGACACCGGGGAGGGTGGCAGGACGCGTGGCCAGGGCCTCTGCCCAAAGCAGCGACCACAGGGATGAGGTCACACATCACGCAGGAGCACGAGACGCTGCGCTGGGACCACGGAGTCGGCTGTGGGCCTGCTCCAGCCTCCTCCCCACCATCCCCAGGAGCGGCAGAGGACGGGGCCAAGGTCAGAGCCCAGCCGAGACCTGCCTGCCTGGGACCACTGCCAACCTCCCCCTCCTCTGAGCAGGGGAAGCAAGAAAAGAGGGAAGCAGCTCCAGCCCCTCTCCCTGTGCAGGAACCTCTTCCCTGCCCTCTCTCTACACTCTCCTTAAACTGTACCGAGCTCCATCCCATGGCAGATTCTCTGTGAAATCCCCTCTCCCAGGGTCTCCGTGCCGGTACAGCAAACCTGCCTGGCACCCCAGGACCGGGCTGTGCCTCATACAGCCCCCACCTCTGCCTGCAAGTCCTGTTTGGCACTGCCCAGCCACTGTCCTGGCTCCATCCATGGCAGTCAGGGCTCCTGGACATCCCAGGACATCCCAGCCTCCTGCCCCTCACCAGACTCACTCCCATTCCATTACCCCAGCCCACAGAACACCTTCCCTGAGGATATGGGATACTCCTCATGTCCCCAGCTCCACACCACACGGGTTCCATCGGGGCCATGCCCCTCCTGTGCCAGCCCGTGCCCAGCCCTGTCCCGGCTGGGCTGTCTCCATCCTCCTTCTTTCACATCCTGACTCTTTTCCCCCTTCCCTCTTTTCCTGACTCCACACTATTTCTCAGTCACTCGCTCTGACACCCCGGTCCCGTTAACAAACACCTCTGGGCCCTCAGACGCCGCCGGTGCCCGGCGCCACTCTCCGGGCACAGCTCTCCTGTCCCGAGGGCTCCTCCCGTCCCGAACCCCGCCTCAGCCCAGCGGGGCAGGCCCGGGGCGCTCCCGCACCCTACCCACGCCGGCATTCCCCTTGGCCAGGCCGAGGCCTCCCCTCCTTCCCGGCTTCCCGTTTCCGCCAGCCCGGCCTGGCCTCCCGGCTCACCGGCGGGGCCGCCGCCCCGGCAGCAAACACCGAGCACCGAACCGGCCCCGCAGCCCCGCACAGAACCGGGCCGAGAGCTGTGGGCACCGCGCAGAGGAGGCGGCCGGCCAAAGGTCCCCCCGCAGCCCCGGTGTCCCGGGCCGGTACCGGCACAGGCTGAGCAGCTCCCGGCGGCCGGAGCGCCCCACCAGGCCCGTCCGGCGGACGGACGGGAGCGCCCCGGGCTGGGCCGGGAAGCGACGCCCAGCCCGTCCCGTCCCGACCCGTCCCGTTCCGTTACCGGCGGCCGCTCCGCTCCCGCTCCCCGGCTCCAGCTCCCGCCGTCATGTGACCCCCGGCCCGTCACGTGATCGTGCCGGCCGGAAGCGCTCCCGCGGCGCGGCGGCCGTTCCCGGCGATCCCCGACCGAACCACAACTCCCGGCGTGCCCCTGCGCCCGGACCACAACTCCCGGCGCGCTTCCCGCGGCGCTACGACGGCGGCCGGGCTGGGCCATGGGGCTCGCAGACATGGCGCGTGTTCCGCACGTCGTGGCCGACACGGGCGCGTTCCTAAGCGCGGCCCCGCTGCAGGTACCGGGGGAACACCGGGGAGACGCCGGAGGGACGGGGGGGGACGAGGGGTTACGGCCCGGCGTGACGGCGCTGCCCGCAGGACATCGCAGACGCGCTGTACACCGTGCCCGAGGTGCTGGCCGAGATCCGCGACCGGCCCGCCCGCCGCCGCCTCGCCGCGCTGCCCTGCGAGCTGCGGGTCCGCCGCCCGCGCCCCGAGCTGCTGCGCCTCGGTGAGTGCCGGGCGGGCCCCGGCGGCGCCTCCTTTCCCCCGGCGTACCGGCCCCGCCCGACGGCCCCGCCGTTCCCCCCCGCAGTGACCGAATTCTCCAAGAAGACCGGGGACTACCCGAGCCTCTCGGCCGCCGACCTGCAGGTGCTCGCCCTCGCGTGCCAGCTCCAGGCCGACATCGACGGCCCCGGCTGCCTGCGCTGGGAGCCGCAGGACAAGGTAGGAGCGGCCCGGCTCCCTCGGCCCCCCGTGGGTTGCAGCGGCCCCGCCGACGCCCCGTGCTGCCCCTCAGGTGCGGCTGAGCTCCACCCCGCGGCACCCCGAGGCCCCCCTGCACCTCGCCGGCTTCCACCTGCCCGCCAAGGTAAGGCGCGGCGGGAGGGCGAGGGGCTGCGGCCCCTGCGAGCCCCGCCGAGCGCTGCCCGTGCTGTGCCCGCAGCACAAGCCCGCGGGGAAGGGCCCGCGCCAGCCCGGCCCCGGCCCCGGCACCGGCCCGGCCGAGAGCGACCAGTTCGGATCCTTCCTGTACTGGCGGCCGCCGCTGCCCAGCATCGAGGAGGAGCTGCGGGAGCTGCTGGTGAGAATCCTCCGGAGGCTTCTCCCTGTCCTCGCTCTGCCGTTCCTGGCTGGCCTTTCCCGAGCCCGCCGTGCCGCCCTGACCATCTGCTCCCCCCGCACGGCCCAGGCCATCTCCGGTAGCCCCGAGCCCCCCGAGGAGCACCGGAGCTCTGCAGGCGGGGCCAGCGCCGGCGAGGAGGAGGAGGATGAGGAGAGCGATGACGAAGGCTGGATAACTCCCAGCAACCTGAAGCAGGCCCAGCAGGACATGGGGCACTGTGACACTGCTCCTGTGGGTGTCCAGGTCGGCTGTGTCACCACGGACTTTGCCATGCAGGTGGGTGCTGGGCTGCAGCGTCAAACCTCGGGGCTGCTCCCAGCAGGGCCGGGCTGAGCCCCTGGGCAGGGGAGAGCAGCTTTGGGACAGCTCTGTGTGTCGGAGCAGCAGGGTCTCAGTCCCAGAGGCCTCTGCAAAGCCTTTTGTGCTGTCACTGGCCCAGCTGCAGGGCCCCCTGTGTCCCTGCTCTTGCAGAACGTGCTGCTGCAGATGGGTCTCCACGTGCTGGCCGTGAACGGGATGCTGATCCGCCGGGCCCGGAGCTACATCCTGCGCTGCCACGGCTGCTTCAGGTGCTGGGGCTGAGGCCGGGCTGAGCCCGAGTTCCGCGGCCCCAGGAGCTCTGAACCCCCTCTGTCCCACCCTCGCAGGACCACCTCGGACATGACCAAGGTGTTCTGCCCCCACTGCGGTAACAAGACCCTCAAGAAGGTGGCCGTGAGCGTCAGCGACGACGGGAGCCTCCACATGCATTTCTCACGCAACCCCAAGGTGCTGAACCCTCGGGGGCTCAGGGTGAGTACCTGCACGGAATCCCAGAGTCCCTGAGGTTGGAAAAGACCATCAAAATCATCGAAGCCTGCCTGTGACCGATCCTCACAGCCAGCCCAGAGCACTGAGTGATGTCCAGTCAATTCCTCGGACACCTCCCGGGATGGGGACTCCACCACATCCCTGGGCAGCCCCTTCCCACATTTAGCAACCCTTCAACCCTTTCTGTGTAGAAATTCATCCATTGGGACCCCAGGGACGGGAGACCAGCCTGTGGCTGGCAGGTTGGAGGGAATCTAAGCAAACCGGGAACATCCTCCAGATGTTGCACTTGGACCCCAGGGTTTTTGGGACCCCAGGGTTTTTGGGCATCCCTGCTCAGCTCTCCAGAGGGCCGTGGTCCCCTGGGAGTCCCCGGGAGCCGGGGCTGATCCCTTCTCCCCCGCAGTACCCGCTGCCGGCACCGCAGGGCGGGAAGCACGCCAACAACCCACACCTGGTGGAGGACCAGCGCTTCCCGCAGCAGCGCCTGTCCCGCAAGGCCAGGCAGAAAACCAACGTCTTCGACCCCGACTACCTGGCCGGGGCCTCTCCCTTCGCCGAGAACGACGTGCACAGCCGGGCCGCGCACCTGAACCTGCGCGACGCCGCCCTGGGCGCCGGCCGCCGCCGCCTCAACCCCAACGCCGTCACCAAGAAGTTTGTGAAGAGGAGGTGAGGGCTGGGACAGGCCCCAGCTGCCCGGGTGTGCTGCCAGGGCCGGGCCTCTCCCAGCAGCAGGCCACGCCGTCCCCGCTGTGCCCAGAGAGCCTCCCCAGCACGGGGGAGGGCGGGGTGGCTTCGCTGCCCAGCCCTGGGGGGCTGTGTCACTGAGTAACGTGTCCAGGGCGACGCTCACAGCCCCCACAGGGCTGTGTACCCAATAAACACCAAACCCCAAAGCACCGCGGCTCCGTCCCATTTCTGCGGCTGCCTGTGCAGGGAGAGCCTTTCTCTGAGCCTCGAGGGACTGGGACAGAGGCAGGGAGGGAGGATTTCCTGGATCTTTTGCCCCATGGGATAACAAGCTCCTGGGGGAGGATTTCCTGGATCTTTTGCCCCACGGGATAACGAGCTCCAGGACAAAAGCCCGGGGCAGAGCATTGTGTCCCACCCTGGCGCTGGGTGATGCCCAGGGCTGAAGTGGGAGACTGGGGTAAAGGTTTTTGGATAAATCTGCTGAAATCTGTCACAATTGACGGTTGGGCCCAGCTCTCGCTGCAGTTTCTCCTTAACCCTGCTGAAATTGTTCAAACTGAGGAAATAGCTGATAGCACCTGTGGCCCCTGGTGGCTGAGGTCACAGCCTCCCCACCCCAGGGCATTTTTAGTGTGTCAAAGCTGCAGATCAGGGCATTGGGTAAAGCACCCACACATCCCTGGGCACGGCTCTGGAGGTGCCCTTGGAAAAACCATCACAAGACTTTACAGTGTAAAATGAAAACTTTCATCGTTTATTCTCGACTGCAGCTGTTTACAGAAATATAGTTGCGAGTATACAAATGTCCCAATAGAAGCAAAATATTTTTTTTTTTTTTTTAATATTCAACAAGTTATCACAGGAGAGCTAAAAACATAGATGCAAATAAAATATCCCCTCATAGACAAACTGAAAACACCGGGAATCAGTGCTTGGAAAACCCACCTACGAAAGCCATATACACAGAACTGCACGAAGGAGTATCTGGTGCTACTTTCACATTGCAGGACACAGAAGAGGCAGCTCAGCGGTCGAGGGTGCACCCAGAACACCTGGCAGGCAGGGGAGAGCCCACCTGAGGTGCAGGGACAGAGACAGAGGCTGGAGCTCGGCTCTGAAGGGGTTGGAGCTTAAGTCAGCATGAGCTCAGATGGAAATAATTCAAATTGTCTCCTTTTATCCAAAATAAAAAAGCTTCAGGAATGCTGCAGGCTGCTCAGGATACTGGAATGGGATCCCAGTTCTGCAACACCCAAAGAGCCACTTCCAAACTTCCCCTGGACACATTATCCCAGCAGGCAGCCGTGGTCCTGCCCAGGGCACTGGGGTCAGATCCCCTTCCACGGGCTGCTGCAGGGCCAGAACAGAGCCAAACAAAGCCAAGGCCATTTACCTGTCAGGTGAACACAGGACCCTCCCCTAACGCCAGGCCTGGAGCTGGAATGTGTCACAGAGGGCTGCTGGCTGTGGGAGCCTTGGAACCTGAACACAGGGGTCAGTGAGCAGGGAATCCCTGGATTCCTTGCCCCTGTCCCTGCACAGTGAATGTCACTGGGCAATTTAATGAAGTGTAACAGCAAAAAATGACAAATCTCTGGAGACAAGTTCAGCTCCGCAAACTCCAAGAGAACCAAGGAGGACTGGCTCTCAGTGTGATGGAGGCGATTTAAGGAAACCTGCACCAGGACAACACTGATCCACTCCTGACAAATTCCAGCGGAACACGGATTTGGAACTGGAAGTCACATGGGACACAATACACACTATTGATTGTATGACCTGATTTAATGGCTGGAGCTGTGTCAGGGCAGGTTTAGGTTGGATCTCAGGGAAAGGTTCATCCCCAGAGGGTGCTGGCACTGCCCAGGCTCCCCAGGAAATGGGCACGGCCCCGAGGCTGCCAGAGCTCCAGGAGGGTTTGGACAGCGCTGCCAGGGATGCACAGGGTGGGATTGTTGGAGGGTCTGTGCAGGGCCAGGGATGGGACTGGATGATCCCTGTGGATCCCTTCCAGCTCAGGATATTCCATGATTCTATGATTATTAGCATTTAAATCCTCACACAACCTGCAACAAAGAAATCAGCATGAGTTATGGCAGGTTCCTCACGGACAGAATTCAAGGGGAACTTCATTGGCTTTCAAGGAGTTCTCTAGATTTTGACTGTTGCACTAATCAGTCAGTTAAAAAAAATCAGTTTACAGACTCCTGCCCTCGTGGGAATAAAGAGAAATGGCAGAGGAGCTTCCCCTCCCTGACCCAGCACAAGCAGCAACCTTTTGCTACACAGAAACATCCAACACACCCGGGGACGGAAAAGGCTCTGGGGCGACTCGAGGGAGATCGAGGGATGCTCAGGGCTGCAGGAAGCCCAGCCTCAGCCTGGCTGTCAGTTCTACGCTAAACCACATCTGCAAGTACGAACTAAAAGATATAAAAAATACAAAAGTGGCCACAGCTGCTTCCAGCCCACAGATCCCAGCGAGGTTCCCAAGCAGAGCAAGTTCTGGAGCCACACGGCCAGGACGTCACCAACACGGCCACACGGCCAGGACTGAGAGGTGTGAGACACCTACTCGTGAGTTACTACAAAAACCTCCTACTGAGGAAAAGGAATATTATTTAATGTTTATAAAAATGTAAATGTAACAGTATTCTATGCATGTGTCTACTATTGTTTATATATAATAATCTGACTCCTCTATGTACATATATATAATCCTAGAATATACAGGCAGTGCATATTTACATCCCTACACAGACTGGGAGAGGAAAAGCCTCTCCTGGTAACCCCTCCACGTCCCACACTCCCCTAGAGAATTTCACAAGTTCCCTTTTGCAGGAGTTTATCCCCTGCTGCATTTTGACTCGTCTCCACCACGTTTATCCCATTTCCAACGCTGACCCTCTGCCCGGGGCACCAGGGCTGGCACAGCTGGTCTGAGCAGGAACACAAGGCGCTCACAGCCTGCCACTAAAGCCTAAACAAACCCAACTAAAACAAAACAAAGCCCTCGAACAAACACAGCATCCCACTGCTGTTTCCTTTTAGCTTCTACAGAATGGAGCTGCCCTGAGCCCCCCAAACACAAAACCCACCAAGCCCTGGAAGCTCAGTTTTGCACTGGGGAGATGTCAGCAGTGACCAGCAGTTCCTGTTCTCGCCCTACAGCTCGGAGCCGAGCAGCTCCCTCTCCTCTCTCCTGCTCCCCTCACTCAGATCCACGTCTGTGCTCCCCTGCAATGGCCCTGGAAAAGGAACACAACAGTTTGCCAAGCACAGGCACGAGAAAACAGGGATAAAAATCCATTCAGACGTATTTGCCTTTTAGAAATTAGGTTCTAAATCAAAATATCAATGGAAAGTTTAAAAAAATAAAGTTCAGCTTATGCAACTGAGGGGAATGTCCACTGACACAGCTGCCCAGACTTGGTGCTTTCAGTAAAAACCTGCCAAAATTATGTTTAACTGCTCATGCCTTATCTCAAAACTACATGGGAAGCAACCACCCTGTCAGTGATTAGAAGTAATCACAATTAGTGATCAGAGTGGGCATCCACTTCAGAACAGCCTGCAATTATTTCTTGAACTAGATCTGTGTTAAAATAAGAGCAAAGCGTTCGGCTTGCTGCAAGATCGGGCAGTGAGGAAGCAATTCATAAGAAAGCAACTGTTAATTAAGCACAAAGCACCAGTGACTCCGTGCCAGAGGAGATGTTCAGCTCAAACCGTGCACTAAGTGTTGGCTCGCTGGTTTCTGGGTGGGCTCCGGGCACACTCGGGGTAAAAGCTGAGGGGACGCGGTGGGGGTTGGCAGCTCCATCTCCCTCAGCTCTCACTTGTGCCCACAACTGGGTGCTCTGGGACCCCCAGGGATGCTGGATTTGCACAGACTGATACCTCAGGATCCTCTGATCACCCAAAGGACCCAGACACGACGCCGGCGCTCCGTGCGCTCCTGAACACTGGGGACACGGAGAAGCTCTGCTGCCCAGCCTCAACCGCTAAAAATGTCAGAAGTGGATGTTCAGGCCCCTGGTAAAACACAGACGTGGCTCAGGCTGTGCTCCCTGCCAGGACAGCCTGCAGCCTGTCCTTGAGCTCTCCTGGCGCTGATCCAAGCCCTCGACCCTCCGAGCCGCTGCCGAGCACGCGCCAACCGCTGAGCGACCTCTTCAGCCACACAAATACTTCTTGTAACCAAATCACATGTTCAAAGTGTTGTACATTTAAACATTGACCTAAAATGAACAGGTAAATTTAACACCAGGAAAGGAAGGTGTTTCCAGAAGGGAAAACTGGGATAGCACAGCCCTTGGTTGTTTTCTTGTGTATGTTTTTTTTCCTCTCTTCTCTTTGTGACCTCAAACACACCCACAATCCAAACATACCCTTCCCTGGAGCTGTGGCAGGCTTGGGATGCGCTCCTCTTCTGGGCACTCGTCCTGTTCCACGGAGAATTGGTCCCTGGTGACTTGGCACTGACCAACAAACGGATAGAGCCCTTGGGAACAAGGGGCGAACCGAAGCAGCACACGAGCGAATCCATCGTTCCCGTCACTCCTTCTGCGTCCAACGGCCCCAGGGGACAGCCACCAGCTCATCCTGGGACACACATCCTGCAAACACCAGCGGCTCCTCTCCCAGTGAGCGCCTAGGCACTTCCACGGCCCTCTGGACGTTGTTGGGTCCATTGCTCTCAGCCTGAGCAGCGCCTGGGCACTGCTGGGGGCCGCTGCTTTCGTGCTGCGAACCCTTACGAGATGTTGGTAATGTTTTGTCTCAGCAGGGGAAGAAAAAAAAAATAAAATACAGAAAGAAAAGTCTGGGTCGGGGTAAAAGCAGCTCTGGACATGATGCAGTGGGGAATTCTTTCTGTCCTGATTAAAATTTCCAACGTTTGAGCATAATCATAAATTAGGAGCTAAAACATAGAGGCGCTAATAATAAAATATTAAATAGGCGATGAGAGTGGAGGAAAAGCTGAATGGCTCATTCTGAGGGAAACCCCAGTATTTCATATTTTATATAATCCTAAATGCCTCTGGGTTTCCTGGCTAGGCTGTGAGTGAGGGACACACCAAACACAGAGCGAAGCTTCTCGTGGCCAGCTGGACCAACACTGCCTGATGGAATGGCGAGAGATGAACACGTTATTTATGTTGCAAAAAGTACTTAAATACTCAATAAAGACATAACAAACCCCACCCCACCCCACTGTTATCAGACGCCACGTTGTGGTAGAACATCAGACAAACTCACAAATTTACCACAAAAATGTGTGGCAAAAAGAATATTTTATATATATGTATATATATAAATTTTTTATATTTATGCCAATGTACTCACTCAGTACAAATAGCAAAATAGTTATACCATTTCCTAAATACAAAATATAGCTTTCCAAAAAAATGAAACACACATTAGATATAAACCATCCAAAACTTGAACGATTGAAAACTGTATTCAAAATTAAATGACCCAGAGCAGGTCTCTTTCTGAAAAGTTCCCTTCATATCGGCAAGAAGCCTTACTACTGAAAACGTAATTCAATGCCTCTCAATGAGAGAGAGAAAGAGAGAGACAGAAAGAGAAAGTGAACGTCGTGACAGACCAACAAACGGGGGAAATCCAGGAAAACCAACAAAAAACTCTACACGGCTCAACTACGCACACGAGTTAAGGGGAAAACACACAGTAAACAGACTGGAGGAACTTAAAAAAAAAAAAAAACAAAACCAAAAAACATTTACAGACTGTTCTTTTGTTATTTCATATAACAAAAATGCCGTTGATACCAGCTGCGCTCTACCGAGGCGGAACGGGCGCCGCGGGAGCGGCTGGGCTCCGGCGGCAGCGGGAGAACACGGATCTGAGCGAGGCTGTAGTGAGAGATCACACACTGCCCGGAGAGTTGAAGCACCCAAAAATATCCACATGCCTCACAATACACCTGCACGGTCTGGAGTGGGTTGTTTTTACATTCCGTAACATCAGTCAATGATTTATTCCTTAATTAAACATGACAATCTAGAAACCAGACTCGGGGCTCGGTGGTAGAAAAAGGGGAAAAAAAAAAAAATCACTTCAGGACTGCGACGAGCTCCACGTGCTACAAAGATGCAACAGCTCAGGATGAAGTGACCTTTTAAGAAGGCTTAAAAATGATGCAATTTGCCCCCTACTTGGAGTAAAGCCAAGCTGAAGATTTCCATCGGTCGCAGCTGGAAGTGGCGGGTTAAGGGGGATTCCTGCGTTTAGAAGGTGGTGGAGAAACTGCTTCCTCTCTCCTTACTCCTTGGTTATTTGTCAAAGCTTCTACTGACTAAGCAATTTACTGCCAAGGATTCCTAAAAGCTGTTTCTTTAGCTTTAAAGCCAGTAGGATATCTATGTCTTTTTTTTAAAAACACAATACAAAACTGAGGGAGAGAAGGAAAACCATGGAAAGAACGGAAGGGAGAAGGCTGGTTTGGGGACAGCTCGTGAGGCTTTACAGAGCTCTAACCCTTCAGTCAGAGTGAGAGACACAGGGGAGTCCCTTCCTCAGCCACACAAAATGCTCTTTTCAAGCTGAAGGTGTTTTAGAGAAGATTTTAAGATCAGCTGGAAGTCCCCCTTCATTTCTTCGTTCTGTAGAGCCACCAAACCCCTGCTCTACGTACAGCTCCACGTAAGGGACGTGGAAAACCGTTAATGCCATTCCCAGATGGGAACTGGTTATTTACAGCAGCAACTCTCTGCGTGGTTAATACAGCTCCCAGTACTTTCAATTCACAAAGGGTGGGTTTGGCTCTCCCACTCCGTGTCAATCCAGAGATCCCTTCACTCACTGACAGCTGAGTCACGGCTCGGGGCAGAGGCAGCTGCTGTTTCTGCTGCACGAGCCTCCTGAGGGAAAAAAGGGATGTGAACAAGGAACAGGAGGGAAAAAGTAAACGTGGTAACATGGATTACCTTCCAACAACAATAATAACTGACCAGATATGCTTTAAATTCCAAGAGCCCCCACTGTAATGAGGTTTATGAACCTGGTAACAGCCCAACCCCACGCCCCAGTAACACAAAGCATAACTCCTCAGCATTATTGGCACTGTGGAGCCCAAATTCCACGGTCGTGGCCTCAGGTCTGCCACTGGCCACGCGTGTGCTCTTAAAAGAGGCCACTTTTCCACAGAAGCAATTGGTTCCACGCAGCCTAATCCAGAGTTGGAAGGTCTGAGAAGATCTGGGAAATCGTCGCTTTTTTTTTTTTCTTCACGGAATTTCTGCATGAGAAAACAAGCAGAAAAGTCAGGCATAACTAACCACAGTCCCCTCTCCCTTCATCTTCGGGGTGTTCCTCAGGGGCAGGCACTGAACTGGGGGCGAGGAGCTAGAGGAGCTCTGGAGAGACTCCAAACTCCACACACAAACCCCTTTGGATTAGAGAATGAAATGCATCACTACAGTGATAACTCAGGGGGGATTCAGGACAACACCAGCCCCAAGTTACACACCACAGCCTACACCGGACTCCAGAGGCCTCCTGGCTCTTGGTGCTCATCTGTAGTCAAAGGCTCCTTCCCCCTCTGAGAAAGGCACCTTCTAAAAGCAGAATGTCTCCTAGCAACAGCTGATGCTGTCGGCTGTTTCTAACACAGCCTCAGCGTGTGGCACATTCAGGAGCTGCCACATTCCACCAAAACTTGTTTTCACATTACATTATTGTAACCCGGGGGAAGAGTTCAGCCTTGAGGCCTTATTTACTCAGTAATCCCCAATTCTTTTAACCACAGTCACGTTTCATAAGGTTTTGATCTGCCAGGCTGCCAGGGATCCACTCTCCTCCCTAACAAAGTACCAGACTGTCACGGCAGGCGACGAAACGTAGGAAAAACGAACAACACACAGTCTCAGCTGCTTCATCCAAGTTCTGACCTCTCACTGGTTTCAATAACTTCATCCTGCTATTACAGTCTCATTTCAGCCTCACTGGGGTTTTAGCTGACCTCCTAAAGCACGGTCACACACCGAAAGGCCCAAAGGCACTGAACAAAGCTCCCGCGTGGCAGGAAAGAACCCGGACGCCCAAACTCACCGCTTGCCCGATTAAAAGGAGCCAGCCATGTTGTTCCCCTGGTTCTGCAAGGACACGAGCAGATCGTCTATCTTCTCCATGTTCTGGTTGGTGGCCATGGCCGAGGGCAGCGGCGGGGTCTCGGGGAGCTGCTGGGACAGGAGCGCGGGCACGGCGGGCTGCGCCTCGCCCTGCGGCTGCCCGGGCTGGCCCATGGCCATCAGCTCCTCCGGCAGCGCCGCCGGGCCGGGGGGCAGCAGCTGGCCGCAGTCTGGGGGACAGAGGGACATTTCAGTGGCCAGGCACAGGGCACAGCACGCGGCCACGAGCACGGCCCACCACCAGCTGCGCAGCCCGTGAGAGCCGCTACAACCCGTCGTAAGCGACGCCTGCGCCTCTCGCTGCTGCGGCTCACGGGCACCCACAGGCCCCTGCACACAACTGGCCATGGAGGCTGGCTCCAGGGAGGAGGTAAGGAAAAGTGCAGGTTTGTACAGCTAGGTACACTTCAACACACACCTCTCTGGACTCTACAGCTTCTAAAGTCCTTGATTTCCTTCAGAAACGGGAAGAGAGGCAATGCATTTATTGTGGGAACCAAAAACAGCAAGAGAAACGCTCTCTTAAGAGAGCACAATCATTCCTAGGTTAGATATTAGGGAGAGACATCCCTGTGAGGGTGGGCAGGCCCTGGCACAGGGCGCCCAGAGAAGCTGTGGCTGCCCCTGGATCCCTGGAAGTGTCACTGGGGCTTGGAGCAGCCTGGGACAGTGGAAGGGGTCCCTGCCATGGCAGGAGGAGGGACTGGACAGGCTTTAAGGCCCTTTCCCAGCCAGCCCATTCCCTGTTTCCATGGCAGCTCCCTACACCGTAAGCTCAGCATCAGGCACTGGTCACTTACTGTTCTGGATGCCGAACAGGAATATTCCCGATGTCTGCTGGGACGAGGCAGGGGAATTCTGCAGCTGGTTGATGGCACCTCCCGCCGTGTTGTGGAACAGGGGAGGCTGCTGCTGGGGAGGAGAAGCAGTTCCTGGCATCCCTGCCATGCTGTTTTGGGAGGAGTACATGGGGGACTGCTGCAGCTCCGGCTGGCTCATGCTGCTCTGCAGGGCAGACATGGAAGCTGAGGAGATGAAGAGGGTGACTTGCTGCTCTTGAGAACTTGGGGACCCTTGGACCAGCTGAATCTGGGGCGAGTTATGGAAGATGGTTGGCTGCTGTGCTTCAGCTTGGTTGGAGCCAGGATTTTGGAGAGGAGACACCGTGGTCTGACTCTGGAATTGCATGGGCTGCTGCTCCTGATTCATCGAGGCCATGTTGGACTGCGGATGAAAAATGGACTGGCCTTGTTGCTCCTGATTGGTAACCGGGTTTTGATTTGGATTGAAAATCATGTTCTGCTTTTGGGAGGCCATTGTACTCATTGCACTTTGATTGCCGAACATCATGTTCTGCTGCTGCTGCTGTTGCTGCTCCTGAGACGGAGGGCTGCTCTGGATAGCAACGATCGAATGCTGAGGCTGGAAGATGGCTCCTTGTTGGTTCTGAGGGATGGAGCCGGACTGGATGGAGCCCAGTGACACCTGGGACTGAAACAAACCCTGCTGAGCAGGCTGAGTCTGCGGCTGCTCCTGGGGAAGCATGGAGCTCTGGATATGAGAGATCTGTGTCTGCTGCTGGAAAGAAGTCTGCTGTTCGGTGTTTGTCGCTGTCTGAAGAGGAGAAATGGGATTTGGGCTTGTAAAGAATGACATCTGCTCTTCCTGAGAGGCAGGGTTGCTCATGGAACTCTGGGAAAGGAACATGTTGGCAGACTGCTGGTCTTGAGGCACCGAGGAGCTCTGCAAGACACCCATGGCATTCTGTGAGTGGAACATCGGGGGCTGCAGTTGGTCAGAGGAATTAGTGTTGGTCTGGTTGTGGACAATGGAATTTGAGCTATGAAAAAGGGATCCTTGTGTTTCCTGGGATATATTCTGAGTGTCACCGATAGGGTTCTGAGAGTGGAAAAGCTGAGCCTGCGAGTGTGGAGACTGCTGGATGAAGCTGCCCGACTGAATCGACATCATTTCCCCACCCTGCTGGAACAGAGCCCCGCCCTGCTGCTGAGTGCCGCTGGCCTGGACGCTCATCATGGTCTTGGTGGATGAGAAGAGGTTAACCTGGGACTGACTTTCCCCGCCGTGCTGCATCTGAACCATGGTCTGAAAGACGGAGCTCTGCATCTGCTTGCTCTGCCCCGAGGCCTCCTCTCCCTCTGCAGAGCTCGAGGGCTGGAACATGGCGGGGCCGTTGTTGGAGACCGGCTGCTGCGCGGGGGCGGCCGCCTCGCCGCCCGACACCCCCGGGGACGAGGAGAACAGCTCACACTGCATCTGCATGTCCTCGCCGCTGGATAAGCCACCCATCATGTGGGACGCCTGCTGGTACACCGGGGACTGCTGCAGGGCCCCGTTCCCCGCCGTGGTGGAGGAGAACAGGTCCGACTGCATCTGCGTGGCCGCCTGGCACATGTTCTGCTGCATGCCCATCACCATGGCTGCTGACGTCTCCATGGCCTGCTGCTGCTGCTGCTGCTGCTGCTGGTTGGACAGGCCACCTTCAGGCTGGGAGCGAACGTTCTCAGCTCGCCCGGGCAAAAGGTTCTCGGGTCTGGAATGGACAGCTGCGTCTGAGGAGGAAAACATCCCGGGATTCACGCTGCTCTGTATCTGGCTGACCTGCTGAAAGATATCCGCGTTCAGCTGATCTTGGACGTCCTCGCCGCTGTCCGAGCCCGAAAACAGAACGGAAGATAACTGCTGCTGAGCTTCCAGAACCTGCTGCACCAAGTCGACGTTCCTGTTGCTGCCCGTGGCGGTGTTGGTGGGGAAGTTGCCGGCCTGGAGCTGTTGGATGGTGTTCTGGAGCTGACTCACGCCGCTGGCCGACGAGAAGATGCTCGAGGAAATCTGCTGCTGCAGGGCCTGGGCCGGCTCCGAGAGCGTGGGCTGCTGCTGCTGCGAGGCATCGGTGAGCTGCGACAGAGTCACCACCGTGCCGTCCGACTGCAGCACCTCCCTGGGCTGCGAGTCCCTGCTCTGGAACTGCGCAGCCTGCTGCAGCAGCGCGTCGCTGTTCTGCAGCTGGCCCGGCGTGGACACCGCGGAGAAGCTGCCGGGCTGGGAAATGTCCTGCGTCTGGATGGTGCTCAGGCTCTCGGGGTTGTACACCTTGGGCTGGATCTGCTGCTGGTTTTCGCTCTCAGAAGGTAAATGGGAAGCAGAAGTTGATATGCCAGACATGCTGTTTTCCAGTGTTTGCTGAGTTGGTCCAACCACATTTGAAGCCTGAAAAGAGCGAGACATTCGGTAATTTCTAAACTTACTGGGGTTATGTAAATACAACCTCCCAAAATCCCTGATGTCCAGGGAAGATCGGAGGGAGATGGGAGGTGTGAAACCCAGACACACCCAAACCAGCAAGCAAGCAGTTAGCAGTGGAAATGCTACTCCAAGGATGGAATCCTGGCACAATTTAACAAAAGCAATGCTAAGAACTAATTAAAAGAGTATTCTTACACCAATGTACTAGTTCTGTGTCACAGGATAAAAATCCCCATCGCAGGGTCACTAACTCACCAATCCGGGTGCAGGACCCGGGTGAGTGATCAAAGGAAATTGTTTCACTCGTGCTCTGTGATTGTGTTTTGCCCAGACCGACCCTGGACACGGCACTTTCCCTGTCTGTTACTCTTCTCCACTACTAAAGCACAGACAAGGAGCAGATGTAACTCAGAGTCCAAAAGCTGCTGTGCTCAGCCCCACCAAACTCACCTGGAAGGCGGGGGAAGAGCTTTTTTGTGCACTTACTTCCATTGGAGCCACATCTTCGTTCTTGATCATACTGCTTGGCATGAGAGGAGTTATCAAGGCACTAGGAAGAATGTTCACCTTCTCCAGGTTACAGCCCGTGGCCTTCACTGCTGCAGCCACAAACAAAACGAGAACAAGAGGGGCAGTGGTAAAACCCATCGTCCTGTGACTCCCTCTAAGTAAATTAAAGAATTACTCTTCAACGGAAGGCAACAGATCTCCACACCCTAAGCAAATTTAAATCTTTCAGTAATGTGGCAGTAAAATTTCTGCACATGTGTATAGGGTGAGGAAGGACAGAGCAGACCAAGTACATAGAGCAAACAAAATTCTCTGACCTCTGGTTCAGAACAGGCACAGGAATGAAGCACCAAAGAGCAGCTGACACAGAAAGCCCCATGAGAAGGTAAATGCAGATTTCCTGCGTAAATTAACTGGGGACACGAAGGAACAGCAACAGCACGTTGTATTCTGAGGAGCAGCAGCTGCTCTCCTGGAGGAGTTGGGATCTTCCCTCAGTTAAGCTCCACACTTTATTAGATGGATGTCAGGCTTACCCTGTGTATCAGTTTTTGTATTTGCTTAAACTCACACTGCAGAGTTTCTAATTCTTTGTATTAACTGCAATCCTAGGTTTCTTTTTTATTCTTCACTTGCAAACACACTAAATAAAGATTGGACTGCAGAGCCTAATGCATGAAAAAAATATAGTATTATTTCTTGCATTTTTTGTTGCTGTTCTATATCAGCCTGTACTAAAATATACTGATAGGAATACTGTAATAAAGTAAAAGTTTCAGAGTCAGAAAACAAACCTCCCTGTAAGAATAGGGCCTGATTTTATAAGCACAGACTTATCACAGGATGTCTGATTCATTTCACCAAATCTGGGTAGCAATTCATAGCTAAATTATTAAGAACACTGATAAGAATCATTTTAGTACCTTTTATAGCCTCTTCAAAAGAACAATGTTGGGCTGGGCTGGAGATTTCCTTCTTCACATTAACATTCAGAGTCCCAGCTGCCGAGACAAAACACATTGAGAACTTCCTTACGTTAAATCAGCAAACAAGCCAAAAAACCACAAAGCAAACCAAAACAATTCCTTATAGCTTAAAGAAATTCAGGTTCTTTGAAACCCACACAAACTTTTGCACTGTCTATTGTGATACAGATAAATAAATAAACTAAAATACATGAAGTGGGCAAATTGCAGCTTTCCTCAGAATAAAGCCTGGTGGGATTTCTTGGTTTATCTGGTGCATTGTACAGGATAAGTTGATTTTTTTTATCCTGCTCAGCTTCATTTTGATCCCTAAACTAGAAATGGATGCTGCTATATAAGAAGAGCTGTCACAAGACAGCTGGAACTTGAGGTATTTGGCACATAAATGAGAGAAGCAAAGCCTTTCCATTTTATTGTTAACAGAGCAGCAGTTGCCAGCAAGAGGGGTTTGGAGAGATCCCGGTAACTCCACACTGGTGCAGCACGGAGCAGAGGCTGTGGGGTGAGAACGAGCAGGTGAAGTGGCCCCTCCTCCCCAGGGCACCCACACACCTGGCTCTGGAGTGTAGGTGAAGGGCTGCACGTCGTGAGATCTCCCAGCGTTGGTCACCACGTATATTCCCACCGAGACGGCTGAGGTGATTTGCTGGTCGTGATATGGTGGCACCTTCACAATAAGGTGATTCTGCAAGGCAAAAAGATCACCTTTTATTACTTCTGACCTGAATTCCACTCACCTCCATCAAAAGAGAAACGTGCTGGTGAACCACCGTGAAACCCCAGGGCGCTGGGGCTGTGCACATGGGGGATAATGGGGGACACTGCCCTCGGAGCTGGGACCAGGATGGCACCTTCCTGACACTTCCATCAAGACACAGATTATCCGTGTCAAAAAGAATAAATATTCCATAGAACATTTCCAAGTGGAACGAAAATTCAGCCAGTTCTAAAGACTATGGTGTACACACAATCTCCTTCCGCAGAGAACTGCTGGGAAAACTGAATTAGGCCTTTTAATTCCATTGTAGGTAAGGGCAAAGACCTGCTCACCAAACCCAGCGAGGCATCCAAGCTCTCACTTAGAAACTGGACAATTATACTGGCGTGAACCCAAAATTATACTCTACCAGACACACAACAGACCTTATGTGAAGAAAATGAGCATTATTTCTAGAAATGCACAGAAAGAGAGAAAGGCTTGATTCATTTTTCTTTGGAAACAACGTATTTTTTAAATTAAAAATACAACTATAATAATAGTAGTAATAATAATAACAGCAGTAGTAGGGATAATAGTAGTAATAATAATAGTAATGCAGAAGTACCTGATGAAATAATTCCATGTCAATTTCAGCTTCTGCCTTCCAAGAATTCTCATCTAAATGAAAATTAAAAAGCCTAAGTTACTGCACATCCTGTAGAGGATTTATTTTAGTGCCACGACTGAGCCTTACCCAGCAGTGAAACCCCGACCCCAGGCTCTGCTCAGCACCCCAAGCCAGCTCTGCTTTCACACTAACCGGAAACATTCTCTTGGAAAATCACTTTTGTTCCCTTTAGGAAGTTCTTGCCAATCAGAAAAACTTCCTCTTCACCCTTCACTGAACAGCTGTGGAGACTTTTCTTTAGGATCTCTGGGACTCCCGCTGGCTGAGCTGCAAGGGGAAAAAACAGAGTCTGGAATCATAGAAGAAAATATCAACATCCTAACCAAACCACTTTTACTTACAGGGTTAGGAAGGAAAAACTAAAACTCCTGAGCTTCTTTCTTTATCATGTATTTCATTACAAACTCTTCAAAATATAACCAGAAT
Organism: Hirundo rustica; assembly: GCF_015227805.2. Lineage (NCBI taxonomy): Eukaryota > Metazoa > Chordata > Aves > Passeriformes > Hirundinidae > Hirundo > Hirundo rustica. The sequence goes on from NC_053460.1 coordinate 850,598, forward strand.
ATAAATAATTTTATTTCCTCACTAAATGTAATGAGCTCAAAGAAATCACACTTAGCTCCACATTCCACTAATAATCTTTTTCATTTTCTTCTGTACTTGTTAAATCTTCAAGACAAAACTCCCAGTGTTGGAGCTAAAGCCCAACAAGTGCTCAGAAGAGAAGGAAACGTGGTTCTGTAATTCCCTGGTGTAGGGTGATTTCCAGAGGCATCAGCCCTTAGACACATCTGAAGTTTACCTGCAAATCCAGCCTCTGGGTCATAAAACCTTATTTTTTTGTGAAGCTTATTTTGTTCTGCTCTGCAAAAGAGCAGAAGGAGTAATTCCCCTGTTACCTGGGGGCTTTGCACCGTTTTTTTACGTGACACACTTTTCGGTCTGGTGCAAGAACTGACCCAGGGCTTGGAGCACGCCGGTGTCTCCAGGTCCCTGGCAGGGGGTGGAATGGGACAAGCTCCAAGGTCCCTTCCAAATCCTTGCAAGACTCACATCTCTGGAGCTGGGGGTTTTAGCAATTTGAGTCAAATAAACAAGCCAAGAGGATGTGGTTTTACAGACACACACCCCTGGATGCCCCTGTGCCAGAGGAAGATGATTTATATCATTCTTATGTTAAAACTGTCATGGCTGCAAACCATTCCTATTTTTCTTAAACCTTACACCAAACAGGACCACGTGTGCTCAATGCAAATGAGCGCTGCAGACAGTTTCAACAGAGATACATTTTAAAACGATGTGCTTTGACACATTTCATATAAATAACTCCAGGTTTCTAGCCAAGGCTCCTCAGGCACCTTTTCTCACCACAGCTCCCCAGGGCACACACCCAGACTCGTGCTTCTGCACTTGCCTGGCCCACTTGGAGTGTTTAATAACAATATTCTCTGGGCTTACTACACAGCAGAACATACATCCTGTACCACTCCAAATTATTTAATGACCTTTCAGAAAGGATTTTTCTACAACTCTGGCTGCGGGTTCCCAGGCAACCGTTACGCAACGACTGAATATGCTCAAGGCACATGAAAAGAGTGACTGGATTTAGGTTTGCTAACAAGTTAACAAAGCCTATTTAAACCACAGCCCTTAAATAAAGAGCCTGCAGCTCCTTAATGCCTTTTCTATGGTTTCAGGAACATTATTAGCTATAAAATACAACGTAAACAGGCTCTGATGAGTGTAAATGCAAACCTTGCTGTGAAGGTACATTACACATCTCTAGTAAGGTTCATGTAGCAAAGCAACCCAGGGTAATATGCTTGAGGAGGTGATTTATATTCAATAAACAACACATTTCATCCCATTCTGATCAGCCAGTACCCATGTGCCAGCACTATTTGCTTGGCCAAGCTCTGCTGCCAGTCCCTGTAGCTCTGGTGTAAGTTAAGACAAAAGCACTGAGTCCTGGAAGGAGCCTCGGGAATTCCCCTCTCAACCTCCACACCATGATCAGCTTTGCCCACATGTTCCCCAAAGACACAAGTCTGACCAGAGCACTTTGTTTCTGTGTTCTAAGACTTCCAGCACAGGAGACACTGTAAAATTCCTGGGCAATCTCTTAGCAACTTCCACAATTGAGAATATTTTCTTAGCAAGTGACCAAACCCCAGCCTGCCAAAAACCAAACCAATTTACTCTTTGCATCCAACACAGCTTTTTATAGCTCAAGAGCCTATTTAAAAATCAGTCTCTAAATGTTTAATCTCAGACTCTCAGCTTCTACTCACAATAGCAAGTTTTGGACCCTTAAAGAAAACATCAGGTGACTTCCACTCCCTTTTCTTCTATGGGTGAAATAATTTTACCTTTAACCAGAAAGTTACACACAGAAGAGATACAGGAATGGCTTTGGGAAGTTTTATAGAGAATGTTTTTATCTTAAATCTGAAAATTAGTGTCAGATACTCCATTACTGTGAGATACCACCATGGTCTACTGACTGGAATGCAGCTGCAAAGATGACTGTATTTCTAAAAAATAACCCCAAAAAATCATTTTTATACCACGATAAGAGTACGAGTGCCCAGGAGCCTGTCTGCTCTTTCCAGGCATAGACAAAGCTCTCCATCTCATTCATCAAGGTAAGGGGTGGAACAAGATGAGCTTCAAGGTCCCTTCCAGCCCAAACCATTCCATGATCCCACAATTCCCTTTTCCCTGTTGGTCAGTGGAACCTCCCCAGCCAAGGCAGCCATCTGTGCTCGTGCTAAACAGAGCAGTTTAATAAAGAGCTATAAAAAGTTCTGTTCTTGCACTGAACCAGAACAGATTCAGCCTCTGGCCCACACAAAGACCACAGCTGAGAGAGCCAGGCTTGCTGACTTTACTGCAAGTCCTGTCTAGCACTGAAAGCTGGGGCATGAATGTGACAATACAGAAGAGACTGAAAGTCATATCGGAGTCATTTTTCAAAGCAATCACGACAAAAATGGTGACATTTTAGGAGGCAAAAATTCATTGAACTGAAGATCAGGAAACGTGTAACTATTTTTCAATACTGGGCAACAATTCTAACTAATATCCCCCACAAGAGAAAAATAGTCAATCCACTTGATTTTAGCTACAGCAATTCTGAAATGATCACAGACTAACACAGGGTGCGTTTTTTTCTCCCAAGGCATTCCCACAGAATCACAGCATCGTTTAGGTTGGAAAAGACTTTCAAAACCATCAAGTCCAAGCTGTGCCTGATCCCCACCTCGTCCCCAGCCCAGAGCTCTGAGTGCCACCTCCAGCCCTTCCGTGGGCACCTCCAGGGACGGGCACTCCAGGGACGGGCACTCCAGGCCTCCCTGGGCAGCCCCTGCCAACAGCTGAGCACCCTTCCCAAGATCCCGGGATCACAGTAAAAGCCAGAGCCCTCTGGTCTGACACTCACTGCACAGAATTGGGGAAGAAGGCGTCTGCAGGGTCAGGGTGGAGCCGTCCTTGCGCGTGATGTTGACGCGAAAGACGAGCCGAGCGCGGGTGCTTTTCTTCTTGGAGCCAGCAATCCCTATCCTGGCTTCCACGTCGGCATTCCTCAGCTTCAGGATTCCCACACAATCGACCCTAACAGCACAAAACAGAGCAGAATTTCAGGGTTTAGGAAGTTTAGCATCTTTCAAAATCTCTCCAGTAGTTTCATAAGCCAAAGTCAAAAGCCTTGAGGTAATTACTGAAATGTTATTAGATTTCTTTTTATTTACATGAAATCTATGACCTTTTTCAAGTTTTCATTCAACCCTGCCTAATTTGGATGATGAATCACGGCAGAAAGGCATATGAAAGCATGAATAAAACAGAGAGTGCAATATAATTCTGGTAAGCGTTCAATTTAGAATCACAGCTCTTCATTCTTCCATCCCCAGGGCGAGATCTGTGTTTGTAGGATTATTGCTTCAAAATATTCTGCATTCACTTAAAGAAAGCAGGAGTAGAAGAAAACTTACTGTAGTCATATTATTTATGTTCAGTGGGACTTGGAAGTGACAGATACGTCCTCCCATAAGTGTGGTCCTAGGGGAGATGTACAGGGCCAGGTGAGTGATGCAGTGCTGGCTTTCAGACAGGCTCCATGCAAAATGATTTAAAGTGAAAAAACAGCCAAAAAAAAACCAACAAAACCAAGAACAGCAGAAGCAGACACAGTCTGATGTGTTAAAAAGAAGAATACTGCAGTTTACCCAGGATTTGGGGCTCTGTGTCCCAAAAGCATGAGGGACCACCTGGTATCTCCTTTGAGGACACTGAATTGCAAGCGAGAGCCGAGGAGCAGGGAGAGGAGAGCGCCGAGATGTTCAGACTCGAGCTACAACCCATCCAAGGGAAGAAGGAAATCGGTGCCCAAACCCAAGCTCATCACCCAAAACACTCCTGCCAAGAGCTACTCACGCCAGCGTCATGTTGTTGCTGGGGTCCAGCCCCACCTCGATGACGGTGGTGCCCTCGATGTCCACCTCCTTGCAGGGCGTGGTGTTCCTGCCCGTGACCCTGCAGGCCTGGTAGAACCCGTGCGGCTTCACGCGCCCGGAGTCGTTCCCCACGAACACCTGCAGCACCACGGGCTCGTTGTGGCCTTCCAGCTGCAACACGCCAGGCGGGCAATTAACACGGGGACGGCTGCTTTAATCGCTCTTACTCATCCCTGGCTTCTAACCCAGCCTGAATCCCGTCCGACCTTCGGGCAGAACGCATCTCGTGGCCTCCTGCTCTCACCACGGCCGTGACTATCCCCCATCTCCTCCCAGGATCCTCCCCCAGCACCGACACCCACCGGCAGCCAGGACAGAGAACATTTCCTGGGGCTGAGTCCAGAGGTGAAGAGGCTTTGCTGGGCAATATGTGCACAGCCACTGGCATTCCAGGACCCCACCTGCATGCCAGATGCATTCTGAAACCCGCGTGAAACCAGATTAGAATTGCCCAATACTGGCAAGACCCCTGGTGGAGTCAGAATGGGATTGAAGGGCAGCAGAGGGAGAAATGAGATGACTGAATGGTCCAACCATACAACGACATAAGCCCAGCTTTCCTTCAAACATCAAAACAAAAATTAAAAATGGTAACCCGACATCTCCTACTTAAAAGGTAATGATGTCAGGATTCACTGAAACACTTCATAAGTAAGAGAAGGTCAGACATTTTAACATCTTCCTGCAACCCCGTGTGTAAGCCACAATTATCCCAGAACATGTCAGTGAAAAATACATTCATTTTTGTAACATCAACACCCTGGCATGAAACAGTTTGTGTCCTCTTAATGCTTTTTTTAATTAGTGAGATCCCACCGGTGCCACAGATTAAAAATACTCTAAAGTAAAAGAAGTCCTGAAGTAAACCTGGGCATTCCATTACGAAGGAAATTCTCATTCTTTTTAGGAAATAGTTAAGAAAAATACTTCAAATGAAAAGAAACATTAGATTGTTGCCAAATTCCCTGGCCAGAGATGGAAATTCCTTGCCAGAGCATTCTAGGAGATAAAATGAGTATTTTATTGTTTCCACTGTTTCCACATTTGTTGCTCAAGGATTTCTGGGTGACAGGGTTGTCTTTGTCCCAGGCCTGGAAGCCCAGACAACACCTGCAGAAAGCAGCTCCAGTTTTAGTAGTGAGGAGATGCAAGTGAGAGCAGAATCCTCTGGAGAATCTCTTGGGGGATTATTCCTGACACACTTAAAAAATGTAATTCTGAAGTTTGTAGCAATTTTAAATAAAGAAAAAAATACATAAATAAACCAGCAAATACTGGTAAGACCATTGTGTGCTTACGTCCAAGAGGAGCAAAGAGGAAATGTGACTGTCAGAGATGAGCCCCAAGATCTCTGGAGGTGGCGCAGCACAGGCATCCACATGGGAACCACAGGCAAAGCTCACAACTAAGGGCTCAACAGCCAGCCCCTTGATTTAAGCTTGCTTACACAATTTTAACGTTGCACACTGATGGTAGACTCAAGTTCTAAGTCATCAAGAACAGTTTTATTTAAATGGCCACTGAGCCTGCTTCTCCTCCTCAGCCCGTGTTAGGGCCACAGGCCAGATCTCTGCTGAGCACCAACATCTTTACACTGTTCTTCCCCACCTTTAAACCCCACCAACAAACAAAAAACCCTTTGTCTGTAATGTATTTTTTTCCCCACTAGCTCAGGTTTCCTGAAGATTCACTGACTCATTTGTCTGTCCAGCCCTGGCAGAGTTTTATCTGCAGGGTATGAACTCCTCTGCCTACTGGTAAAGCAAACTGGAACTTCCAGGAATTCAGTAACATGAGACTCTTCCAAAGAGAATTTTCACTGATGGGTGCTAAAGGGGAACTGGGAAAGGAGTTAAAAGGAAATTCAGACGAACAAAGGCCCATTAAGAAAATCCACATAAATGAGCACTAAATCCCCATAGCAACAGGCCGATATGAATGGATTCTTTTCTTATGAAACTTTACAGGAGTTCTGCATTACTCAGGAGGACTGAGTGAAGGGCTGCTGGCGTTCCTAACCCTGAACAGGACTCTGAAGATAAGCCTACTTCTGTATTCTGTCAGCAGCAGTCAGCACAAATTTTAAGGGCTGTGTCACAAACAAACATCTCCTTGTGGACCTGGTAAGTTAGTTTGGGTTGAGAACTGCTTTGCTGCTTTCTCAAAGTGACCTAACTAACTAAAAATATGAAATGAAATGTCTTTCACCCTCCTTATCTATGTGATAAAAAACCTAGCTGTCTACTCGCTCAACCTGCTGGCCACATTCCTCCCAGTATGCCATTTGCCATGGTGCCAGTGCAGTGCTGGCCTGGACTCAGCTCTCTGGTGACTCTCACAATCACTTGTGGGAGGATGTTTGACATCAGTTCCTCTGTTTGTCCCCTAAGTCAAGCCCAGCCTTGCTCCTGGTAAGCCTCTCCTACCATTTCCATTAGGAAACCTTCCCAAGTCCTGGAGTTCTCCAACTGCTTTTCCCAGGCTACAGAGGGAAAAAACAAGACCTGCAAATTCCCACTCTGTGCATTCATGTGCAGTCCCTGGAGGACAGCATCAGTCTTCCTTCTTGTCTTTCTCATTAGAGCAAGAGGCCTTCCGCACCTGAATTTTAATGTATCCAAGTTCGCAGGGGACACAGGCTGCAACTGTCAAGTGTGCACATAAATGGTGCCTCTCTCCTTGCCCCCATTCTCCAGTTCTAATCCACACCCACCTCCACTACCTCCACCTGTACTATGCCAGACACACTGAGCAGTACAACCTGTAAAGCACAGCTCAGCAAGATCTCCATGACTCACTTGAAAGACACTGTATATGTCAACTCAGATACTGCTGAATTAAAAACAAGAACAAAAAACAGCAAGCAATCAAAAAAAAAAACCCCAAAAAACCACACAAAAAAAAAAAAATCCCCCCTTACAATTTAGGTTTTTTTAATGAAACCTGGGTTTATGGCTTCATTACGGCTGGACAACGATGACCCCCTGTCACCAGCCATCAAACAGCTGGAGCATTTCACTATCCCCCTTCTGCAGGCATGGAAGGTCTCTGAATTGACACAGTCCATGGAACTGCAGCCTAACAGGACGCGCACCCCAGATTTTCCACCCCTGCCCTGACACGCAGCTTCCCTCCCCCCGTAACTCCGCGATGCCAGGGAGACTCGTGACCTGCAAGAAGAGACCCTGTCCATCCCTTCCAGCCCAGAGAGCGCAGAGTCTGCTCCCTCAGCACTGCAGGGCCTGGAGCTGCCCTGGCCCCGGGGCAGCCCTGCGTGTCCCCAGCCTACCTTGACGGTGGGGAAGCCCTGCTGCGTGCGGTCCTTGACGGAGCCCCGGCTGCCCTCCGTCAGGTACCGAGCCCTGTGCTGGGTCTCCGGCTGCACCATGATCTTCAGCTCCTTCCCCTCACTCTTAGTCGGGTACTGACCACACAACATTGGGGTCTTCTTGCCTCCAGCTCCCTTCTGGTTCTCTGATGCTCTGAGAAGTCAAAACACACCATCGGGAAGATGTTAGAAGCAGCTCCCCGGTAAAAACGCTCCAAATCACAGAAAAGCTAAAAAGGCAAAGAGTGCCTATCAATGGATGGAAGGTTTGCAGTTGGGAGCAAACTTTGGAATTCTCTTTCTGCCAGAGGAGACCTGCAGGATGAAGAGGAATGGTGCTTCCCTGCCTCCTCCATCCAGAGCACATAGGAACTGCTTTTCAGAGAGCAAACATAAAGGAAGGGAAAAGCAATTAGCATTAAACTATGTTAACGAACAGAAGGCGGCTCATAACCTGCTTTTTCAGAGCCTATGACACAGCCTGAACAAGCTGTGTGACAAACACACACGTACACACACACTGGATGGATTTAAGGTTAAATGAGACTTCTTTAAACAGGAAAACAGCCTCATGCCTGTCTCCACCTCGACTTGTATATCCATGCAAACTCCAGCTCCGATTTCTGCCCAAACTGATTGACCAATTTATGCTAAAACCCAATTAGTTATCGTAAAAGCTCTGGCATAATCGCACCCACGTTCAATCAGGGTAGCACAAGGCCTTTCTTTCCAGGTGCATTCCATAGGATGTAGTGGCTTGTTCTCAGTTCCATAATTAAAACCAGGATGAAGCAGCCCTCCCAAGTCTAGCAGCACTTGAGGCATTTTGTGTTCCCTTTAGAGCACAATGGGAAATAACCCTTGATCCTACTCAGACCAGGATTTGGTAACAACAAACCAAAGGCCAACAAACTCCTTTCCCACTAGGAAATGTGAATGCGCCCCAGCACACGGTGCAGGCAGGAAAAGGGCTCCATGATTCATGCAAATATCCCATTCTTTCTTCCTAGCACAACATGGTTTCTAACAGCTAATGCCTGGGAAGAAAGCAGTTTTAAATAACAGGTGTGGATTCCTTAGAAAACAAATCCCGTTTCAATGTGCAAGTTACTGAAGTAATTTATCCAGGATTTATTCCTCCTCAAAAAGGGTGAAAACTGCTTTTTTTTTTTGTCCAAAATTGTTCCCTGGGAGCTTTGCTACTGCATGAGGCTCTCACTGACCTGGAGCTGGGGTGACCCAGCTCTTCTCACCTAGCAGACGACAAGCACGACGCAGAGCTTTGCTAGAGCTCCTGGTGTGCAGAGCAGCCCCTGCACACAGCACGTGCCCATTCCAGCCCTGGCCCTGCACTGCTCCTTCCCTGCCCACAAAAGGCCAGGCACTGTGCCCCCACATCTCCCAGCCCTGAAAGCCATGGAATCAGAGCACAGCGTGGGTTGGGAGAGAGCTTAAACATCATCCAGGGACACCTTCCACCGTCCCAGGCTGCTCCAAGCCCTGTCCAACCCGGCCTTGGACACTGCCAGGGATCCAAGGGCAGCCACAGCTTCTCTGGGCACCTGTGCCAGGGCCTCACCATCCTCTTCATGAAAAACCTCCTCCTTTGACCTACACTAGATCAACCCTCTTTTAGTTTAAAACCATCACACAACAGGTCCTGGGAGCTTTGCCACTATTGTCACACTCTTATTTCCATTTGTCACACTCTTATTTCCATTAAGCCCTCCAAAACCTTTCCCTACATATAAAAAAGAGTTAAAACAGACAGAGCTGGTGCTTTGGATATTTCCATTCCCATTTTCTGTCCATGAAGGTTAAGAACCTCACTGTGGACAGCCCAGCCACGGCCCTGGCTGCCTTCCACACTCATCCTCACTCAGCCAGTACCCAGCAGAGGCAGGAACTAGATAAAAACAATAACAATACCATCTCACAATAAAACTAGCTTCCTGCCAAGCAGTCCTGATTATTCTGCCCAGTGCAGTCACTGGGGAGACTGGGATATAGCTGAATTTTGAAGGGACACATTGGAGAGCCGGCCATCAAAATGAAATTCACCTTACCACTGCCAAGGCCACGTTTCAGCAGTGACATTAACACTGACCTCTCCAGGAGAAGTGTACCCTTAATTCCCAACTACCTTAATTGTCAGCATACTAATATTTTATCACTATTATATTTATGCAGAGAGATACTCCTCACAATTATTTCAGTCTTTCCTCTAGAAGCTTAATCATTATTGTCAATCGATTAGCCAAACCTGGAGGCAATTTAAAGCCTTCACCAGAATGTCTCAGTGGTCTTTCTCCTCAAAATATGAGGATGGATCACTTAATACATCCTTTCAATTAATGATTTTTATTCTTAATACATCCTTTCAATTAATGATTTTTATTCAGTTCATTCATACTGCAAATATTCATGCCCATACATTTAATATGCACACATTTATTAATCTGATTGTTCCCAGAAAAAATATCCTCTCATCTAGCACTTTTTTTAAAAAAAAATGAATAAATGTAAGAGGCAAATCCTATGAATCTACTCGAACAGATCTCCTGTGTAGATCGGCCTGGTCCTGCTCTGCCATCAGGGCAGACCTGAAAGTGAAAGTGAGACCAGGAAACCTGAGTCTCTGCCCTGAATCACCACCAATTCATCCACTTCTAAAAAGGCTTTCACGAATTCCAAGTTTCCACAGGAATATATTCTTTCTCTTCCTGGCTTTTAACAACTGCTGTCTCTTTAGGGGCAAATGCCATTTCCATTCACCACGGAGCACGGCAGCTTTCCTTGCTCTTTTCTTTAAGCCAAAAGTAAATGAACTCCCTTGGCAGAGCTCCACCAGGCTGGGAAGTTTAAAAAACTCCAGTCACTACGGTGACCCAGATTTGTACGGCCAAATCTCCTTATTCCAATGGCAAAATTAAGTTTTCTAAGATCGTGGCCATTTGTTATCCCAGAGCGTCCATTCCCAAGGACGGCTCTGTTACCCGGGAGTTTTCCTGCACCTCAGTCTGGCCTGTGACACAATAGGAAAAGTGTTCCCCTTTCTTCCCTCTGCACTCACAGAAGCCAGGGATTTCCCTGGTCAGCCCCGTGGTTTTGGGAAGTCTTGCTCAGTCCTTAGACCGAGATCTCATGTATTCTTTCAGAGTTTCCAAAGCCTCCCTGAGATCACCCTTACAGTGGCACAGCTCTGGGTTTTCCATAAAGCTTTGCCCTCTGTAAGGGCAAGCTTGGTCCCTCGGAGCTGGGGGGGCACCTTCCTCATTCCAAGCTGCCAGGGGTCTAACCAGGTACTGATGTTTCACTTTATTACCATCGATTTTGGCTGGTGAAAACCCTGAGGCCAGAGGCCACCGTGGCCAGGAAGCAGCAGCACACCCAGGACATGTTCTCAGAACTGCTTTTCACAGTGTAATTTTAAGTATGGAACTGCACTGACCCTGGGAATACAGACTCCAGGCTCTTTCCCTTTGGGATATGAGAAGTTCATCATCTTTGCCATCAGCCAAATTTTAATATTCACCGTTGCTGTGATGAACGTCAGAACGTACTGCAAGCACAGACATAAAAGTGAAACCAAAACGCACTCCTGCCCCCAAAAAAGCCCAAAACAAAAGAGCCAAATCTATCCATTTGACCACTTTAAAAGTACCAAAGAAGCAACAAGTCAAAAAATGAAATAAAAAAAGAAATGTATCAACACGCTCTTGCAAACTGATGGAATTGTCCTCTTTAAGCAGCTACTGGAATGCATTTAGTGAACAGTGTGGAGTGGGAGATGAGGGGCCACCACCCAGGCGTGCCCACGCAGACACACGCACACGACCCAGAAGCACAGAGAGAAACAGCATCAGAGATTTATTTCTGAAAAAATCAAATACAGAAGTGAATTCACAAGGAAAAACCAGAAACTGGTTCACCATATTGTCTTAACATTTCATATAAAAGTGAAGCAAGTGATAATTTAAATCATGAGAAACCTGAATGAGACATTAACTGTTAGCTTCTACTCCTGCCCCTATCTCTATTTGACAAATAGAGCAGCAGGTGAAGTGTACAGATTGAAATCCTCACATAAAATCCTGCAAAAAAACCATTCAGGGTGCACCAACTTCACTCTCCCTTGCTTTTTAAATACATTTTCATTGCCATTTTATAACAGGGATTGTGTGGCCTTTTGGGAATTTCACTTAAAGAACAGATGAGCTCATCAGCGCTGCATTTAACTGCTGCAGGAAAGCGTAGCTTTATCTTCTAAATAAAGATTAACAAGTCTAATGAGAACTTATCACAGAATCATGGAGCGGTTTGTGTCGAAAGGGACCTTCAAGAGATCCAGTTCCGCCTTCTGCCTTGGGCAGCGACACCTTCCACTATCCCAGGTTGCTCCAAGCCCCATCCAACCTGGCCTTGGACACTCGCAGGGATGGGGCAGCCACAATTTCTGGGGGCAGGAAGAACTTATCCTGGGCTATGACATGACAGGGACAGCGGAGAAGGGATGGGTTTACGTGAGAACCTAAGCAGAACGTTTGCCATGGCACGGGGGCACTTTTATTAGTTTGGGTTTACATACGGAGATAGAAGGTTTTTTCTTTAAAAAAAAACAAAACAAAACAAAAAAAGCAGATACCAACCCATTTCCTGCTTTTGAGTTGCTTTTGCTGTCCGTGCTGAGCTGAGAAAGGACATAGTGAGGCGCTTTGGCACTGTCGGCATCAAAGATATCCATGTTGGACTCTTCGCAATCTCGGCGTTTGATCCCTGGCCTCTGCTTTGGGTTGCGCTTGCGCGATTTACGTGGCACCTCAGTGTTATCATTGTAGGAACTGGTACTCATGTTACTGAAGTTGGAGGGTGAATCCTCCATCCACATACTGCAGCTCTGCTCTGACTCCAGTGCACAGCCCTCATCCTGGCAGGACATCCGGCTGTTGTCCAGCAAGTCCTCGGGCGGTGGCGAGATGTACAGGACTGTGTGGCGCTTCGGCGTGGCCGGCTGCTGCTGGGCTGCGTTACTGGTTACGTGCTGCTCACTTACCCCTCGGGTACTTACCCCCACGGCCGCGGAGCAGCTCTCCACTTGCATAGCCTTGCTGTCGGTGACTGAGGTAGAGTAAATGGTAGGGCTGGAAGAGGTGGTAAAGGAGCTGCAAGCACCGCCCATGGAGGAAGAGGAGGGAGCTGAAGAAGCATCTGCGGTGTACAATTCACAAGTAAATACAGGACCCGTGGCGGGGCGTGCGCTGGCTATAGCAGTCCCAGTGAGATCAAGGTGATTTAGGAACCGATTGCTTTCCCCCGAGAAACGTTTTGGAATTTGGTTCGCTTTTGGAATGGAAGTGCTTAAAGCAACACAGCCTAGCCGATGCTTTGGAAATGTCCAAACGAGTCTTAGCACGATCCACTGTAATCGAATTTTTTTTTTTTTAAGACTTAACGTTAATTCGTACAAATGGCTGCGAATAAACAGAGCTTTCGTTGCCTCAGCTGGACTAATTAATGGTGTAGAAGCCATTTCATCTAAAATAGCCCCAAAGCAAAGTGCTTATAATCCACATTCGATGCCAATTAAACAATTTATCGTTGGAATTTTTTTTTTTTTTTTTTGAAAAAGATGGGACTGTGCTTAGCCACAAAATATTAAAATAAGTTTCTAACCTATGAAGCAGAGAACTACAGGTCATTTTTAATGCAGACACTCCCTGCTTCAGAGGCAAATCCTGGAATAAAAATATGAGAAAATAAATGAGAAAAAGAGCTGCTGATTATTCCATCATAAATGAGAAATAAAATATAAAATCAACTGAGTTGGTAGGCAAAATGGAACTGGTATCAGTCACTATGAGAGCGCTGTTGATTTTGAAGGTTCAAAACAGGGATGAAATATCTGTGTTGGAGCCACGCTGATCCAAGGACTGGGAATTTCTGTAATTTGACTTTTCAGTCACTGGGACCAACTTCTCTGAGACTTCATTGGTCCCTTCCAGAGAGACAGCTTGGCACAGACCTCTGAAAAATTCACATTAAACAGGAGATTTCCAACACTGTGACTGCAACTTCTGCAGAGGTCCCAGAGCTCAATTTGATTTAGAAACATGGAAATTATTAAACCAAACCCCTGAAGATTTCTGGAGAGCACCATGATTGTTGCCATTGAAGAATTTTAATAGACAAATCAATGGAATTCAGAAGTTAAATATCCCAGGGGAAGCAGGCCATGCAAACATACGTATTTATTTCAATCAGCTGTCGCTCACTGAGGAGTAACTGAATTTTATAATCAGATTTTGGGTTCCTGTGGGGAGACCCCTGTTTTCTGTATTTCTGCACTGCCAGCCACACCTGATAAACCAGAAGCACAGAAATAACCTAATTTTGGAAATAAATTGTACATTAAACATATACATAATAATACAATATGTTTGTCCAGCTCGTTATTGCTGTCAAACAGGTAATGCCTATTACTAAGAGGAACACAACGTTTTCCTTTTTGTTGCTTGGGATTTTTTTAAAATCCTAATTATTAAAATAGTCTCTCAAATCTAAAGATTTAGAGACTGTTCGGCTATTCTATACAGTTTTCGTTACTTAGAAGTAACAGAAAAAAGTACGTTCAGCCATGATATATACATTTAATTAACAGTAAAACTGAGCCAACTATCCTATTCTGGGAATGACTGGGAGTATCAATGACTGATAATGGATTTTTAAACCATTACTGTTTCTTACAGCTTTCCTGGGCTAAATGAATGTAAAAGCGAACTCACACCACTTCAGACTGTCCAATTTAGAGGTCATTACAGTTTATCAATAAACTATTCTGCCTTCCCCGAGCCTCCCAGTGAAACAGGAGCAGCTGAATGATACCAGTTCCATTTTCCAGCTTGTTCTTTGGCAAATACAGTGGCTGAAACTGGAGGATTCAGTCACTTTGCATTCCAATTTAAAGGCAAATTTCTCCTTTCTATATCATGCATTAATGCAATGCTTCTTTCAAAAACATTTATAGGATTGGCAAGAACTATTAAATCTAGAAACTCATTTCAGTGACAGTATTTAGGAGCTGATTTGCAGCCACTTTGAGTTGAGACAGCCCGTTGCTATTTGGGATGTTGGTTTTGGCAAAGAGGATTCGTTTCCATCCAGCATTTATACCTCCAAAGAGAAGCAGGAGCGTGCCCAGGGCCCCCTGGAGCACCCGGCCGAGCTGCAGGACTGGGGGCTGAATGCCAGGATTTGCCCCAGGAAAGGTGAGAAAAGAACTCAGGGAAGAGCCCGAGGCAGCGCGGGCACGTCGGGCTCTGCGGGACAAGGACTCAGACCATGAAATCATTACACACATGGAACAGGCAGCAGGGCTTCCACTGCAGGACTCCTCCTCCAACAGATAATATCAGATTTAGCTTTTCGCATCAGTCCTGGGAGTGTAAGAAAACCTTGGACACTCCAGGCTCAGCTCTGCGTGGGCCACGTACACCAAGCACTGGGCTCAGCTGGGGCTTCAGGAATGCAAAACCTGCACTTTTCCCTCACTTTCCTAGGGAAAAAAATAAATAAATCACTGAACCAAACGCTTTTCAGCACAAATCTAAAAGAGCTGGTGATGGTAGTGTGGTTTTAGGGTGCAGCATTGTGAAATACTGTTGTTGCAATATCATCATTATTGCTCTCCAAAACAATTTCTCTTCCTTTCTTTTTCTAGAAGTTAAAAAGCACTTATATGAATAGGTGTATGTGGGCTTTTATACTTTTAAAAAGTAAATAAACATTGTCTATTATAAACTGGTTACAACCCTATTTATCAGAGATGCCCCTGTGTAATGCTAAGATTAGATTTTGGAAATAAAACCAAATTAAACAGTAATGGCAAGAAAACCTCTCTTTAGCCTTAAAAAATAAATGAATGCCATTACCACCAAAAATAAGAAAGTATGATATATATTATAGCAAACGGAATAAACTGACTGTATTGGAACAGCCAAATACACAGATTTAAAAACTTTTGGGGGCATAAACTAGATAAATTTGTAATTGCTTCAGTAACATTTTAAGTTATGAAAATACGAAGGAACAGTGAAATCTATGTTTTCTCAGAGTATGCAGGCCTTGAGCCAACTCATCCTCCTTTGAACTAATAAATAAACTGGGTCAATCAAATAAGAATTCACCATCGTACTGCAATGAATGAACAGTGCTCTACATGGCTCCCATTTGGGTCCATCATTTCACTCCAAAGCCAGTGACATTTGAATCGGACACCCAAAAGAGACTTCTTGGATGAACGTGCTGTATTTTGGAAAATAAGTAATTTAGAAATTTTAACTTAACTTGTGTTGCTTTTCAAGGTGAGAGCACACACACACCTTCCCCAGCTTTGAGCATTCCTTTTATTTTCCTTTCGTTAGACACATATTGATGGGAATTGGTACAGGTGGCTCACGATTTGCAGTTTAACAGTGTGTGCAATGACAAATACATATACGTATTTTTAAGTGAGCAGGTACATTTTGAAATAGAAGACTGAATATATTTCATTTAACACAGTCTCAAAATCAAACTTGCTTTCAGAGCAATGACACTGAACAGAAGCCAAGTGCTTGTCATGGCAAGTGTGCAGCCTCAGGAACAGAAATGAAATGTGCATCAGCATCACAAGGTGGGGGTTTTTTTCTCCTTTTTTAAATAAAAAACAAGAGAAAAGAATATTCCACATTAGAGCAACTGTGATCACTGCTGAAACTAAACCTCCTGAATCTCTGCACTGCCATCACTGCAACATCAAAGGGAGCTGGAAGAGCTAATTCAGATTTTGTTGCCTGTGCTGCAAGATTTTCTCCCCTAAAAGAGGCAGAATTGTATCAATCAGTCCAGCACGAGGACTAAAAGCAAGGGAGCACATAGCAAAGAATGGCCCTGTGAGCAAACCAGGGCATGCTTTTTCTTTTCAGTACCAAAAAAAAAGAGAAAATTTATTACCTCCTGCATGCATTAGCAGCCAAGGCAATGACATATTCTCTATATCCTATTCTCCTGTGAAGTCAAACAAGGCATTCAGCCTCTAAAAAAAAGGTTTGGAAAGGCAGGAGAGAGAAAAAAAATCACTACTTGGCATAGAGGGAGTCTTTTTAGGTAACACCTCTTTGGAGCCAATCCTGAAATCCTTGTCCACGCTTCAAATACCCTTAAATACAACAAGGATTATCAAGTCCTCAAACAAAACAGTCTCCTGATGACTTTGCTTTTTAATTGCAAAAGCAAGTCATTTCCCAGACTGGAAAGCTTAAGATTATAAAGACAAATAAATAAACTGAAGATATTTTTGGTTTCATAAGTGTTCCAGCCACCTGTCCAGCCAGGACAAGCAAAAAGCCATTCAAGAACTATTTTTTTTTTCTCAGAACCTCTCCTGCATCCCACGTTATCCTCTATGTTCTGTGCAGAAAACAAGTGTCAAAAATGAAAACTCACCCACAGGGTGAGGATTGTGTGGTGCATAAGCTTAATATGTGAAGTATAATTTTTATTAAATGTGTTAATTTCTCTAGCATGTCATGTCCTTGCTAAGACTTTTTTTTTTTTTTTTTTTTTTTTTTTTTTTTTTTTTTTTAATATTAATTGTTTTATTTGAACCCCTGGACATAGAAGAACAATTTCAGGACAGACCCAGAAGGAAACTGCAAAATTTCCACCATCAACCTTTGTGTTGTCAAAGGTTTTAAAAGTAAAACCCAGAACTTACAAAGTGGCTGCAAACCTGCTTTCAACACCTCACATGCCAAACTTGGGGTTCAACTTTGCTTCTTCTTGTATTACTAATGTCATGTCAAAAACTTTTCCAAAAAGTTTAGTTTCAAATCAGTATCAATCCACTATTCAGAAATAAACCAAAAAAAAAAAAAAAAATTAAAAAAAAAAAAATTAAAAAAAAAAGAAAGAAAGAAAAGAGACTTATGAAGAAGTCTGAAAACAAGACCGACCTATACCCTGGGTGAGATTGGATGGGTTAAGTGTCTCTGGCACTATTTGTCTTCACTATTGACAGACACTGTCACACAACCCACCACTCGATGCCTGTCTCTGAATGGCGAAGCTAGAATGCAAGTTAAGTGTATTAATAGAGAAAAAAACTAGCATCCCAGCAAATATCATAAAGCAATCCAATTCACCAGTTATTAAACACACTCAGATTCAAGATAGGTAGGTTAATTTAATTTACATTAAGCCCAACAGTGTAAATTCCCCTTTACATTCCCATGCTGACCCAAGCAGTGTATTATGATACTTTGGGTAAATACATCAATCAATGGTTTTGTTATGACTCCCATTATTCAATTAACACTCAAGTTTAGGTGTCTAAGGAGGACTTTTGTTAGTGGCTCACACACACCAATTCCATGGATCTCGGATCCTTCCCACTCTGGAACAGGCTGATTCCAAGCAAGCAGAACTCTGGGACCCACAGCTGCTCTCTCCAAGCCCTCAGCACCTCCCCAGCTCCCTGGATGAGACCTTAGGATCGATGGAACTGGCAAAGAACACCTCAGTTTAAGAAACAGACTATAAAAGTCTGTTCTCAAGTCTTTCTGATCTAATTTAGCCATTTAATGCAAGAAATTGTCCTAAGAAAAAAACCTCACGGAATGATGAAACAGTTTCTGTTTGAGCAGTTCTAGAAAATTGGGTGTACTGACTGTATGAAACCCATGAAGACCAAAAATAAATTGAATTTAGAAAAAAGATGTGAACTAGACACGAGCACCGATATAAATATGGAATTCTAAGGATGCTCATGGAGCAGGAAGGCTCTCAACACACACATGTTGTTACATTGTACACACAGTTGTGTACAACTGGGATATTCCAACTCAATTTGGAGAGAACACACCTAAAATATCTCCACAAAATGGAAACGGTAAGAAAAATCTTTATCTCTGGCATTTCCCAGCAATGATGTCTCACCAGAAGACCCTTTGGAATGATGAAGGAGCCTCTCCAAGCTAAGCTGACCCTGCTCACGACCTGGCCTCTCCAGACCAGGCTCCACCATGGCTCTTTTGGGCCACGAACTTGCAGGAGAAACACTGAAACCCGTGCAGAGCAGCAGGAGGTGAGCTCTGAGCGAGCAGCAGGGTCTGCTGGCAGCTCATTGTGTAAGAAAGGAGTATTCGAGTCGTGACTGCAGCAAGCAGACTGCAGACAGAAATCCCCGGAAGCCATCCTCCTGGAAATGGCAGGAAGGCATTTCCAACTGGGAGGGCGGTGGGAAGGGGAAGGGAAAAGCCTACAAAGAAATGGAAGTTTTTACAGGCATCAGAGACCAACTACAAAGAAGAATCTTTTTTTCTGCTCATTTGTTTATAACGTGCAATCATAAGCCCGGGATAAGAGAACTGGGGACAGCACTGAGATCCCCTTTGAAAACTCTGGTCATTATTTCTGTATCAACAGGAAAAACTGACTAATGACACCAGGAAGGATGACAACCGAACAAAATATTTTCAGTAAAAATAAAAATGAAGAAGCCTGAGAAGCCACTCAGGGAAAACTAAACCAAAACAAACCCCATCTCCATTTTGAGGCTTCATTAGAATCTTCTGTTGGAGGAGGATGAAAAAGCCTTATTTTGGCAGCAGAAAACACAACCCCTTAAGCACCCAGTCTCCACCCCACAGGCAGTGCAGGTATCTTTATCCATGTCTCCAAAGTAGCAATTCAGAAGCAAAGCCTCATTTTTGTAATTAAAATGACCAAAGATGCTTATGGCACCATTTCAATTACAACTCCAATCAAAAAAGACAATTAGATCTGTTTGGACCAGTAGATTGTCCCTTTAATTAAAAAGAAGCATAAAAAGACATATAAAAATGATCACAAAAAGGTAAGGTTTCATCATTTACCTACGATTTTCCTAGGATGCAATCACAAGCCAGAAGACTTCACTATATCACAGATTTACTGTACCCCAGCATGGGGAATGCAAAAGAAGAGATCAGTAAATAGATTTCGGGAGCACAGAACATGTTCCCCTCCTGCTGCAGCAAGAACACCACTCTGGAGAATTCCACTGGAGACTAAGAACTGGAAACTGGACAGCAATACAAAAAATATGGAAATATGTCTTTATTTGCCTCTGTGGGAAATGGAAAGCAGCTTGAGAGATCATCAATACGATGAACCATCTAATTCCAAGATTTGCTGCAGGAAGAACAAGGGATGGTGAGAAGGGAAGTGCATTTTTGTAACAGTTCACGGGGGTTCAGAAGGTTTGAGCATTCCTGGCACTGGAGACAAAAGATGAAAAAGCAACACACATTTCAAGAACATGGTCAAAAATACTCCTCATCATCCCCAAAGACAAGAACCATGTGCTACCTACAAGCTGGAAAGACACCTTTGAGAAAGGACTTGAATTGGCAGAGTGGATTTTAAGCATTTTAAGGTTCAAGGTGTCTTGATCAAAAAAACCCCACCTGTTTAGCCTTTCAGAACCAAGTGAGAAGAGACTCCAGCCTCGCTCCTCGCAACTGAGCTCACCAACACTGTGAGGGAGCACTGGGAAAGCTCCAGGCACATTTATTTCATGTAAAATCTCCAGGCAGAGCACACAATGACATTTCTCAGCATGCCATCCTCATGCATTTCCAGAGTCTGGGGATGATTCATATTTAATGTGTTTATGGTGCTGCAAAATCCTGCTTTTCCTGTCCCCTGAACAAAGACACTGGAACTCAAGTAGCGAGCACTGAGAACGTTTCCAGGGGTAAAAACAGATCCGTTCCCTCCCTTCTGTTTTCCAGAAGAACTACAGAATCAGAAGCTTGAGATAACAGCTCAAAATCCCAGAGTTCTATGAAATCATACTTGTCTGTTAAATATTCAGAGAGTGGGCAACACCTCTTTGTCTGGATTAATGAATAGGAGATACACAATTATTATCAAATTAATGAAAATCCAATCAGCAACATTCCATTTTCATACTCTTACAACTGTTCTGTAAATCACAAAACAAATTTCCAAATGGAAGAAGAACTAGAAGTCTGCCCCTGTGAGGTCATCGCTGCTAAAACCAGCCTATCCTGCTCCTCCAAAAAAACCAGGAGTTAACTGCAGCAGTATTTCCATCCTACAATATGATTTATATGGGACAAAACCCCACAGCAAGGCGACAAAAAAGCTGAATTTCAGCCAAGTATTGCCTTACTCCCTGTTTCAGGAAGCAGAGAACAAGCTGTGTGAACTACTGGAGGAGTAGTAAAAAGCTCTGAGCACTTTGGATCAATCCCTGTCATGGAATCCTCTCATAATCCAGAATAATCAGATCTGCAGGGGAATTCTACATGGTGTGGCTAACTGTTCAAATAAGCCCTTCCTTTTAAAAACAAGAGTAAATGAGATTACCTACAGCCCTGCACAGACTGAGCTATCATTTCCCTCTCATTCCTAAAAAAGGAGGTTTTAAGGCATATTAAAGCCAGACAAAAAAAAAAAACAAAAAAAAAAAAAAGAAAAAAAAAAGAAAGATTTACACAAAACAAGGGAAAAATTCAGATACAGAACAAGAGGTTGCCAGTCCTTTCTCCTTACTCTGCTCCTGCAGTGTCAGGTCCCCAGAAATCTGCCTACAGTCTGCTATTAAACATTTGATGTATGCAAATGATAGCCAATCTTAATCTTTTGAAATGTAAATGTAAAATGTGTGTATGTATAAGCACCTGGTCTGCACAAAGCCCAGGACAGTTCCTCTGTGAAGAAGCCCCAGCTAGAGCTCTCGTTACTACCCGAGGCAGGGTAACAGACTGAAAGCGTGGTGGGAACTTCTTCAAAACGCTGCAGAAATCCCACAACAATTAAAGAAAATATTAAACCACCCCTTTCTCTACCAAGGGGGTACAGCTGCAGGAATAACACAGAACGTGCCACGTTCAAACCGGCAATGGAAACAAAACCGGTCTGTGCTCCTCTGGGGTTTTGTCTTCTTGGATGGGGCAGTTTAAACAGAATTTTTAACATCTATCACCTCAGGCCCTTGTCCCAAGCCCCTCTCTGGAGCCTCTTTGGGCACTGGCAGAGCTCTAAGGTCACCCTGGACCCTTCTCTTCTCCGCACTGAATAATCCCAGCTCTCAACTTGGTAATCAGCTCAGTCTTTGTGACCCCCTGTGGTCTCTGACATTGAAAAGTGTCCATAGGTGAATGATCAGGTCTCCTTTCAGTGTTAACAAGAAGCCTCAACGTTAATTTTTAAAGTTTTTCATTCTAGAAACTTGTGCTGCAGTTTAACCCAAACACACCTAATGAATGCATCTCAGGTTTTTTAAAGGATCTGGACGGGCTGTTGGCAAACACCAAATACCTAGAGGCAACAGACTTTTAGTTCCATTCAAGTTGAAGTCTTTTCTGTTAGGTACAGAATTAATTAGCAGTTCAGGCCTGTCTGTGGATTTAGAGTGTAACAGGGCTTGTGGGGTGGTTTTGTTCAGTTGTTTTTAGGATACATGTTTCTACAAGATTTGGTTGCTGCTGTCTGTGAACCAAACCCATCATTAAGCACCTTGATTTTAGAAACAGATGCCCAAATTATTTTTTTAGTAAGTGATATGAAGACACCAAATCCTTTCAATATAATAAAAGCATCAAATTCTTCCAAGTTCCACTGTGCACAGTTAAATCCACAGGTTCTCAGGAAGGAGAGGTCTGGCAAAACATGAATGGTGAGCAGTGCTGTAAAGTTTCTCTGACAAACCTACAACCACTTCAGGTTCTGATCAGGATTCCTGGACTTTGCAAATCCGGGGAACATTCTCACATAAACATTTAATGCATATGAACTCAGAGAGAGAGAAAAAGGAATAATGCAGCTATCTGAATGCTCGCCCTGTAGACATTTTTTTCTCAAGCAACAATTTAATGCCAATTAAGAAAGTGGAACATGACCTTGCAAGAAATACGGGGATCAAATTAAGAAAAAAAAACCCCAGTGAAGGGAGATGCATCTAGAATGGGCAAAATGATCTTTTTTTCCAATTACAGAGATGTGTACTAACATATACAAGTTACTGACAAGAATTCCAGATACAAGCCAGTGCTGAAGCTAATCTCCTAAATCAAAGCTTTGCCCTTAGGTCCTCACTTTTTTATGTTTAATGAAGATCAGTGAGACTCTTTAAAGTCTAGAACATAGCTGGGAATAAAAAAAGCATGCAGATTAAAAGGTCATGCCTCTTTTTTATACGTTGTCAATTAGAAAAATGACTACACTGGTCATTTACAGAGTTCCAGCTAAAATACATTATATCCTCGCGTATTTAAGGATTTTTTACCACATCACACTAGAGATATGTGTGAAAGGAGTTTAAATACTACACTCCCTCAGGCCCCAATGGAAAATATGACCTTTTCTTCCTCTTTACATTTTGGTAAAAGCTTCATGGCCCAAAATGTCATCTCCTGTTCCATTTTTATCCTCACTAGAATCCACTGGTTTACAGTCAGCCAGCATTCCGCCTTAGCTCCAAACTGGGATTTAGTCCCTTGGAAGACAGAGTGCATTCTAGGAGTTAATTGCCTGTGTGGCATAACAGAATAAAGGAACACATAACTTATTTCTTATGGAGATACATATATGCAACACAGCAACCATTAACATAAAATACCTGATGCTTTTCATCACCCAGCTGAATTATACCACCTACATTCTCCTAGAATGAACTCTGTTACTTCTCCACAAGCTCTTTTTTTTACACTCAGAACTTTGCCAGCACTGTTCATGTTGGCCAGAACGTTACAAACCTTAAGAAAACAGCAAAATAAAGGAGAGTCCTTACCAGCAGCAACTACAGCTGGAGGCGGCGAACCGGCCTCACCACCGCTTGTTTGGCTCATGGATGCTATGGATGTTTCTCTGGAAGGTGGTAACTGCAGCTCCTTTGGGAGAAGGTCATAGACAGATTCTGTGGAACAAAAGGAACTCGATCAAAAAGTCACCCGTGTCCCACACAAGAAAAGGAATAATGTTTTTGCCTAAAAGACATGAACTTATTGTAACCCAACCCTTTCAGAACCTTTGGAAGGAGTTACAGTAAGTGCTTGGAAATAACAGCATGGAAAAAAACTTATTTCAGAAAACAAACAAACATTAAGATGCACATTCTGAAGGCCGAAACAAAGGACACAAACTTGTTCAAACAAAGAAATAATTCATGAAATTCCAGAGAAACTGTTCTCATCCAGAATGAAAGGCTGAGGGCAGCACACCACGTGAGTATCTGAGACAAACCTGTTTTCAGAATTCCAACTGTGCAACTGACTTCCTAAGGAAAAAAAGCCTAATTTAGCACCATCATCCTAACAACAATGTCCAACCTGGCCTGGGACACTGCCAGGGATCCAGGGGCAGCCACTGCTGCTCTGGGCACCCTGTGCCAGGGCCTCATCCCCTCCCAGGGAAGGATTTGTCCTCAATATCCCATCCATCCCTGCCCTCTGGCAGTGGGAGCCATTCCCTGTGTCCTGTCCCTCCAGCCCTTGTCCCCAGACCCTCTGCAGCTCTCCTGGAGACCCTTTAGATGCTGGAAGGGGCTCTAAGATCCCCCTGGAGCCTTCTCTTCTCCAGGTGAAGAACTCCAGCTGTCTCAGCCTGGCTCTAGAGCCAAGGGGCTCCAGCCCTTGGATCAACTCAGTGACCTCCTCAAGCTCCCTGTCTTCCCTGTGCTGTATTAATTCCGTGGGTTTGATCTCTCTTCCTCCTTGTGTTATCCAGGAGACCTCCTAAGGTTCCCTCCCAAGAGCTGGATCCATTCTCCCCTATTTACAGCTCTCAAGCCCATTCCAGCCTCAGGTGTGCTCACCAGGTATTTCAGCACAGAGCCTGCATGTCATATTTTAGACAACATTTCAAGTAACTTGGTCTTTATCAATGAAGCATGAAATTAAAGATTTGCTCTTAATGGTCTTGTGATCTTTGGGAATGTGCTTCAATTCTAATGCTGGCTTTTCCTTCCCTCCCTCTTTATCATATTGTTGGAATTATTCACAAAGATTAGAATTGTGCTGCTTGTGGATTACTGCAAAAATCATGTGCTCCCTGAGAAAAAAAAATATCCTGTGGGAGTCTTGGATGTAAGCATCCCTCTAAAGCAAAAGGCTTGACAGAACCTTCGCCACACTGGAGAGTCAAAAATAAATTTCTTAAACAAAAAAAATCCCCAAGAACCAGCCCAAAGAGACAAACTCTCAATTGGCCAATAACTTGGGGTGTGGAAAGGAGCTTTTGTAGTCAACTCTGAATATTTTATGAGTCATGACAGATGATGATGATGATGACAATTCACTCCTCTCAGAGGATTTCTTAAGGAGGAAGGAATGGAAGTGTGTGAATATATTGAACTTACACACAAAATATAAAGGGTTCTATAGTTACCTGCAGACACACACTGTTGCAACCCCTCATTTTGGAGCCCACAATGAACATTTTGAGCAGCAGCAGCCCTGAACATCTGCCTGTGACTCCCCTGTCCTTTACAGGTAGTAGTGACAGTGCCAGCTGGAGTAAAGGCTGCTGCTCATTTACAAGGGCCTCTGCAAACTGCTGCACTCCTCTCTGAGGAAAAGCAACTGCAGCTGCTCCTTGTAGTACAACCAGAGCAAAAGTGAGAACAAGTGTTACCTTCCAACCCCTTCCAAACCTTTCTGTGAATCTATCAACTCACAGCAGAAGTTTGTGGTCAAATCCAAGCTCTCAGAAGAAAAACAATTCTGGCTTTTCTCACATCGGATGCAGCTTCAGAGTCTAAAACATCCTTAGTGAACTGCAGTTCAACTTCTCCAGAGGAATCCCAAGTGCCTGGGTGCCTTTAAGAACTCTTGCTGCCACAAACCTACTCCACACACATCAGACTTCAAATGAAACTTTGTGTTTTCACCTAAACACAGGCCAGTGTTTATATATGCTGAACTATAAATAGCATTAAAGCAAAAACTGACAAATTCCAGAAACATGAGAGTTGTTGCAAGGAAACTAATTCTTCCCCAGAGGATACAGCTCCCCCATGCCTCACACTGCACTGAGAGCTGAAGCTACTGCTCAGCCCCTCTGCATCACCACGTTTTACACGTGTGTGCACCCACCAATACTGAGAACATGACATTTCCTGCTAGAATTTTACGTTGATTCATGCAAAAAACACTCACTAAAGGGAAAGGCTGCTGCAGAAATGCAGTATTACATTTGGAGGCAAAAATAGCATTTCAGCATCATTACATATTTCTACATAATTAGTAAGAAAAAAATGTGTAGACAGAATTCTTGCTTCCAGCAGCCAGTGCTGAATCGGTGAGGAAGTTTAAGCTGTCTGACAGCACTAAGTGTCTTGTCATTTGTTGCTGATTTAAATTCCTTTGACGAATAAATTGGTTGATCCCAAGTTTATGGGGCTTTTTCATGGAAGTAGCTCCATTTATACTCAACATTTAAACACATTTTCTCTCTCCCTACAGGAAGCAAGGAACACGTGTTTCAGAATTAGTGTTATTATGAAATAGAAACAAGATAACAAACAAGATAAACAAACACCAGTGATCAGACAGAAGTCCCACACACTCATTTCCGCACACAAACCCTCACCTGCATAAAGTTAATCAGTTATTAGACATTATCTACAGTAAACTTCCAAAATCTCGCCTAGACAAGCCCAGCTTCATCACAAATTCTCCTCCCAAAATCAAGGACATACTGGGATAGGCAGATTTACAGAAAGTATTTTAAGTGTCAAATTTCTTCAACTGCCCTTTATCCGATTATCCTGCCCTTATAATCTCTCATCCGAGATCAGCTGCTTGGAACTTTGATCTTCCTGCCAGTTGTACTGACAGTCCAGAAAATTCTATTTCACACGGTTATATGGACCAGAACCACACCAAACATGGGATCAGGATCCAACAACACAGCACTTGGAATCGGGAAAGAGAAGATTTTTGTTGTGTACTACTTGAACCTGCACAAAACATTCTGAATTTATATAGTAGTAAAAAATAATCAAGAAATTTAGGAAGGAATTTTTTCTCTGTGAGGGTGGGCAGGCCTGGCACAGGGTGCCCAGAGAGGCTGTGGCTGCCCCTGGATCCCTGGAAATGTCCAAGGCCAGGCTGGACAGGGCTTGGAGCAGCCAGGGGCAGTGGAAGGTGTCTCTGCCATGGCAGGGGTGGGACTGGATGAGTTTCAAAGTCCCCTTCAAGCCAAACCACCCCAGGATTCTATGGAATTGGGTCATTTTAAGTTAAAACAACTGCATAAAAGATGTCTGTGGCAGGGCTCGACACATGACCGCCAGTCCACACAAAATACGTCCTTGGGTCAACATGGACCTGGATCAGTCCCAGCAGCTGGTGACAGGACCTCTGTCTTCGAGGGGGAGAGGAGAGGCCTTGGAAATATTTAGGAAAAATAATGCTGAGAAGGTACAAAAAACAGCATGTGAAACTGATGTGGTGACGCTGCAGTAGGAGTGCAAAAGGCTGGGGGTTTGTGATGGCAAACCAAACTCGACAGGGTCCTTCACCTCCTGTTTCACTCACCTCCCCTCAGTGCACACACACAGCTGCCCTTTTCTAGGAATGATTCTGGATTTCTACACACAACCTAAACAGGCAGAGTTACAGCAACCTCAGTGCTTGGCATCCCCCATCCCCACCAGCAGCAAACACCTCTGGGATTCCCATCCTCATCCTCACAGCACCAAGGCACCTTTCAGAACCACAGCACACCTCGTGACCTGCAGCATCACATTCCTCCTCACTCACTAGCGTGCTGTGAGTCCATTCCAACGTTATTCTTAGAACAGAGCAGTTAAGCTTACAGGGCAAAGAGAACACGACACAACGGCTTCCTGTGTGGGAATGCTGAGACAACTCCAAGATTCCGTGAGGAGTCACAGCAGCTTGGACACGTCCCATACAAAGCCCTGCTTTTCCCCAAGGGTAGGTATTCCCAGCATGGAGAATGCTCCCCCTCCTCATTGAAAAAGTTTGCTGTAAAGCAGAAAACCAAATACACAAGGATCCACTACTCTGTCAAATGCAGCACCTTCTTCTTCTAGGCCATGAATCCTCCATGGTTTTCTGGCTGCACCTACACAGACATTTCAGCTGCACGGATTAAAAATTGTGATTCCTAGAAATTTAGTGCCCTGTTATGTCGTGCTGTGCTAGTACTGGCTCAGGGTGTTACAGAACCTCTCTGTCCTCAAACTTTTGTGACACAAATTGAATTGAGATCCTTCTGGTTGGTTGACCAAATTGCTGCTGCCTGTAACTCAGCACCTGGTGATGCTGGGAGCATAGGAAGAAAAAGAGCAGAGAATACCCAATTCCAATGTCTGCAGACATCTTCACATTCCCAGGACCTCCAAACACTTTAAACATTATAAAATTTTCTTGACATACGGAAAAGATACGCCTAAGCTTTGCTATTCCTTAGCAAAAACCAAGCTATGTTACCTGGAACTGCCACAGCTGGAAGCCAAGTCACAAACCCGATGGGAAGTTTGCTCTGGCCTGCAGGCAAATGAGGCCATCACTAACGCAGAGGGCCCTGGCTGCAGCTCCAACTCCACCACCACTCGTCCAGGCTGTTCCCAGGCCCAGCCTGGAGGAGGTTGCTGGAATCCAGCCCCAGCTCTCCCCCAGCTCACCTATGTCTGTTCCACCCCTGTGATCTGCCCCTGGGACTTCACCCCTGTAATGCCAGGGGCTCCCCCAGCCGCATCCCATCAAACCCCACCCCAGGACTAAGAGGTAACGACAGGTTCCCTGCTCCATGGAAATCACACAGGGAGCAAGATCAATACGTGGGAGAAGATGAGAACCACCCAAACTATCAGCACTAGCAGGAGAGATGGGGCATTTTCCACTCGCTGCTGACACTTCTTGCCCTTAAGGAAAGGTACATCCTGGAAATCCCTTACCACTTCCATGACCTCATGAACAGCAGCCAAGTTAATCCTTGTCTTTTAATAAGCTCCCTGCACTGCCCATATCTCCACTGATACTCGTCTCCTCAACATGGTTTAATACCCACACAGATTTGGCTGCTTCTTCCAAAGCCATTTCCTTGCTGCAGCACATGACAGTCACACCAGAGATTAGACAAAACCTTGGTGTCCTCCTCTAATCAGCTGGAGGCATTGGAGCAGAAATCTCTTCTAATGATGTTGACTAAGCTGATCAAAAAAACAAGCAAGCAAACAGGCCAAGAGAGTCATTTATATGGATCTGAGATTAAAAAACAATTAGAAATCATGAAGCAGCAAGTAGCCTCTGCTACACGGGGGAAGCCAGTGAAGTGAGTGCTCAGCAAATTCAAGAAACTATAAAGGAAAAATAACAGTGTCCATATTCCACCTCACCCTCTGCTAGGGATGCACATTCAGTTTCAGAGCACCCACACACATCCAAAGGTCCTATGATGCTAACCTAAGGCACAGTCCGGGGCTAAACCTGTATTACCAAGGCTCCCAAGTGTCAGATTGGCACTCCTCACTCCAAAGGCTGCTCTAGTCTAGGCCTAAAAAATCCAGACTTCTGCCAGAAAATCTTGTGGTTGGTTTATCTGCTTATCCTGAAGTTCAGTTCTACTCAGAATTTCAGGTCCCTGATAACCACCACAGCTTATGGCTGAGCTTATTGGAGGCCACTGATTCCACCGAAATATCTTAGTTCACAGAAGTTTTTAGAGAACGATGAAGGAATGGGGAACTCTAAATACTCAAAATCTAATCAAAGCTTCACTTTGTTAAAAGACATTTGTATCACATGGCCCTCAGGGATTTTTCTGTACACAAAAGCTTGGGTGTGGGAAGACTTTGAAGCAGATTATTTTGGCCATCAGGAAGAGCCTGTACGAGCCAGCTGAGGAACCCTCTGGCTCTTCACCCCAAGATAAACAGGTTTTCCTGCAGACCCCAAGAACAGCATTGACTAAGTTTGGTTATTACAACACAGAGAATTCAGAGTATCACAGCATCCTGGAATGGTTTGGGTGGGAAGGGACCTTAATGCACATCTCAATAAACCCCTAGCCACAGGCAGGGACACCTGCTAGCCCAGGCTGCTCCAAGCCCTGTCCAACCCGGCCTGGGACTCTTCCAGGGATCCAGGTGCAGCCACAGCTTCTCTGGGCACCTCGTGCCAGGGCCTGCCCACCCTCTCAGCAAAGAATTCCTAACAGAATTAAGGATCCATTTCAGAAATCTTAGGCCACCCCACTGGAGCGAGTTCACATCTCACAGCATGACTGCTCTCCCTTCCTCAAGGTTAAACCAGGAGAAGGAACCTCAGGAGCCACCGGAGTAACTCCTGCAGTGAAAATACAACAGCTCACTACCTTTTGGTATTTGAGTGAGCAGACAAAACTGCTCCTCCAGCTGCTTTGAGACAGCACACCCATAACCCCTGAGAGGGAATCTGTCCCCAGCCCACAAACGTTTTTAGGCACTGAGATGGCAATGTTGATAACAGGGCTGGCATGGAGACCGGCACAGGGACTGCATGGATGGAAGCCAAAGAAGGATAACAAGGATTCAGTAAGAAGCTCAACAGAGGAAGCTCTGAGAGTCTGAGAAAGGAAACTAGGAGAGAGACAAAGCTCAGTGCATGAACCAGAACAGAAACAGACTGAGACAGGCACAGCCCAGACAGATCAGTGACCACTAAAGCACTTCCTACTTCACTGCCGAGGGTTTGTTGTTTTTGAGGTTTGGGCTTTCTCTTTTTTTTTGTTTGATTGGTTTGTCTGAGTACTCCTTGGGAGATCCAAACTCTCACTTGCAGAAGTGAGAATCACCCATGACAACTGCAAGCCATGGCAGCTCTGCTTAAAGGACAGAGATTTTTATACCATAAGGTTACAAGAAAAGAACACACAACAAAGAGTAAATCAGCTTTTGTTCTGTATTTTGGAACAATCAGTTTTGTTTCTCTTTTGACCTCTGTCAAAAGAGGATTTAGGATATACTACAGACTCGTACTCCTGCATTTCCTGACATCTTTGCAACTTCATTGATTTAACATCACAAGCTTGGCAGCAGGGAAAACAAGACAAACAGTCCTGAAAACAGGTTTAGGTTTCATACAGAGCAAAAAGGAAGGGCCCTGCTTGAGCATACAGAGAATAGATAAAATACAGCAACTGCTCAAAAAATCACAGAATCACTAAGGTTGGGAAAGACCTTTAAGAACAGCAAGACCAACTGCTAACACAGCACTACCAAGTCCCACTAAACCACAGGAATATAGATTTCAATGGGATATTGGGAAGAAATTCTTCCCTCTGAGGGTGAGGAAGCTCTGGCACAGGGTGCCCAGAGAAGCTGTGGCTGCCCCATCCAAGCATCCAAGGCCAGGCTGGACAGGACTTGGATCTGGAACAGCAGAAGGTGTCCCTGCCCATGGCAGGGGTGGAAAAGGATGAGTTTTAAGGTCCCTTCACACCCAAACCATCCTAGGATTCTGTGACACTTGTGACATAACTGCATGGCAAATGCCAGAGAGCAAGAAGCAGCCCAAAGGCAGTGAGGCTGAGCAGGAGGACAACACACTACATAATAGTCTTGATGCATTTTACAGTTACTGGTCTAATCACTCCTATTTTTGCAAGAGTTGAAGCTGAGTTGTAGTAAGAGCAAAACTTCACAAGGTTCCCAGTCCTATCTGTCTTACTCCAGTGCCAAATCCATTTACTAAAAACATTGCTTTTATTTCATATTTTCCAGCATGTTTCAACACAATTAAACAAAAGACCCAATAAAAATTGAGCATACCACCTAAAATACATAAAGACTAATTAGCATGTTCTTCCTAACTGCCCAAAGCTGCCTGTGGATTTCCCCACAGCTGTCAGATGCAGGTCTGTCACCGGAGACTTGCCATGCTGTTCTGACAGAGGAAATTAACTGCAGAGCACCGTTCCTCTGCGTGCCACAGCACCCTCAGCATATCAGCGCCGGTGGAGCAGGGGAAGACTGGAAGCAGGTCTTCCCGCCAGCACTCCTGTTATTGTCAGCCCTGGCAGGGCTAGATTGCTGCTACAGCAACAGTGGCAGGTTTTCAAAGAAACTGCAGTGTATACAAGGATGTTTTACATGGCCAAACAGAAAATCTTCCTTCCAGTTCCCCCGGCTTCAGACAAAAGCGGCAAACCCTAAATCAACAGGCTTCACGCGCGCGGAGGGAAAGGCAGATGCCACGGCGCTGCCTGTGCTAGAAAACTTCGGGATTAAAAAGATGATGTCGGCGCAGCTCCGCTCTGAAGAATCCCCAGAGGATCCGAGTGCTCCGTGTTGATGACGTGGCACTGGGCACTAAAATGCAAATTTTGCTTGCAAATGCTGCTACTCTCTGAAATGCACATTATAGAGTGTTAGTGAAGGAGAGAGAGGAATTTTCTGAAAGGCTGTTGTTGTAGAGAAAGATGACCAGTAATATATTATTAATGACTGAAGTCATTAACATTTGATCACAACTCTAATACACAGAATTCCAGACTGGTTTGGGAGAGAAGTGACCTTAAAGCCCATCTCATTCCAACGTCCTGCCATGGACATGGACATCTTCCACTAGCCCAGGCTGCTCCAAGTCCCATCCAACCCAGCCTTGAACACTTCCACAATATTACTTCTTGCACTTAAAAATAAAAATTTAAGCTAAAAGTTGTTTCTTGTATTTTTTTTTAAGGACAAGTGTTACTACCAAAAATGGCAGTATTAAATAGGTAATTTTGCAAGCAATTCATAACAAGCTCCTGCACTATATCCCACCAACCTTCAGAAAAGTTGCCACTCTCAATATTCAGGATTCTGCACAGCAGGGTAGAGTTGAGAAATTAATCCTTTTAAAGTTGAATTTCAACAACTGACAAAGGCATGTGTTAGCTGAATTCTATTTATGGCATTCATCCAAATATCAAATAAAGCTTTCCTGGCTGTGTTTCAGTCATCCCCATTCACAGCTCAAAGAGGACTTTTACAAATGTAGACAGGCAGTATAAATCCTGGATCTTGTTTGCATCCAATTTTACACATCTCAAAATGAGAGAACAACATTATTTAGGAATTGTCACTTCAAGGAACAGACCGGTAATGACTTACTGAGACATCTATCCTGTGTTGTAAACTGCAGACAAAAACCAAAGAACATGAAAACACTCCTAAAATACCACTGTGGATATGGCAGAGCAGCAGGCAGGCTGACAGAGCAGTAGGTACATGAATCATGCAGTCACGGAGTCCCAGACTGGCTGAACTCGGAAGGACCTTAAAGCTCACCTCGTTCCACCCCCTGCCATGGGCAGGGACACCTTCCACCATCCCAGGCTGCTCCAAACCCCATGCAACCTGGCCTTGAAATGTTTAAAGAAACCCAAATTCCAAGTGATCAAAGAACATCGGTAATAGCTATTTATCAACCCCTTTAAAACACCTGTGTTGTTTCAAAAATCAAAGTTCACCAGAAACAGAGGTAATCAGGCAGTTCCTTAGGTACAACGCACCACACAAATTCAGGGACACACACAGAATCCACCTGACCACAGCAACACTCCTCAGCCTTCACAGGACTGCACCATTTTTTCTGAGGGGGTTATTTTTGTCATCTCTTACATTTGCTGTGAGCAAGAAAAGCAACAGCAGCCGTGAAAGATACAAGATTCTTTCTTTTGAGGCTGTTCACATGTAAGGTGAATAATAAAAGGCGTTCTGACAGACTTCCAACACAGCGCAGCCGCCTCTTGGGCTCAGTATTTCGCTACAAACCTGGATGTGCTCCTGAGACCTGACCTGTCCCAGTACCTCTCAACACGACATTCAGCATCTCGAGCCCACAAAGCGGCTCCACGCCTCCCTGCCGTTACTCCCACTGAAAGTAAGTTCTTTCATCATCACCAAAACTGAGCAATGTTTGTGCTTCCTTCCATCGCTTTGCTTTCTGCTGCTAACTCAAGTGTTTGACGATAAAGCCTGTTCCTCAAACCACAGATGATGTTCAGAGCGCTCCTGGCACAGTTACACGGAGCTCTGGTGAGAGTCTGACACCCCTCATGCTTCCAAGGGACCCACTGATCAGGGACACGAGGAATACGCTCAGGTAAACCTGGGACAACTACGGCACCTGGAAGGGATTCCTCAGGGAAATAAAGATGGAGAAGGCTCGGGGGATCTTATCCGTGTGAGGAAATTCCTGATGGGAGGCAATGAAAGGCTCCTCTCAGTGGTACCCCATGACGGGACAAGAGGCAATGGGCACCAAGTAAAACACATTAAAATCCATTATCTTAATTGTCTTAATCCATGAAGACAGCCAAGCACTGGCCCAGGTTGCCCAGGATGGTTGTGGAGTCTCCATGAGGACAGTCAGACCCTGCTGGGCACGGTCCCAGCACCCGCTCCAGCACTGATTCCATGATCTCCAAAGGCCCCTGCCAGCCCCAAAGGCTGAGACTGAAAGCTGGCACTCCTTCCACAAGACGCACCCAGATCCTCTCTCACCACCAGAATATCTGACTGTTTTCAAAACTTTAACCTAAATCAGATTCCTGGACTCTGCAGCATTTACTTTTGAGATAAAACCAAGACCATTAGAAACTGTAATTATAAAGTCCTCAGTAAATCTGTTTCAATAGGGATACACATTCCAAGGAAAGCTGCCTTTTTTCCTAAGAAACAAAACATACTCAAATATTAGCAGGAGACCTCCTCATTCCTAAACTAAAAACATAGTAAACTTTAAATGAAATACAAATATTTCTTCATCATATATACAACCAGACTGTGGGATTTCTTACTGAGTCCAAAAATAGATGAAGAGTCAAAAAATAACTGAGATAAAGTCTAGATACTCCTATTCTGCCCCAAATAGTAAGGATTTACACATCTCCACACTACAGGATCCTCACTGCAAAGTCAGAAAACTGTCAGCTAACAGAAGCTCTGAACTCTGCAGCTGATTATTCCCCAATCATCCCACAGCGCTCTTACCCAAACTCACTGACTCTGTGAATCCATACACACAAAAACCATCAGGCCTCCACACAATGAGGGACTGAAACAACCCGATGTCGTGTCAGTTTTTCTCAACGGGAATGGAAACTCCAACATTTGGAAACTGTTTAGGACTGTCTTTAAAGCTCTCTCTTCTGTATCTTCACCCTGTCTGGGCCCTGACAGGAACCACTGTCTCCCAAACCTCCTGACCTCCATCACAACTCAGCCGTCTTCTAGGATCAAAAACTTGTGTTTCTTCAGCACATCACATCAGTTTCATAAACTCTGTAAGGCGACCCCAAATTCTTTCTAGTTATTTACAAAGCAACCATAAAACCTTTCCAAATGCTGAAGGGACAAGCGATGGAAGGGAAAGGAGAACGATTACAGTGTATTTATGTAAACAGTGACAATGTTCCTCAGTTTGATTAAGTGATACTCACCTCACAGATGCCTCAGAGCTACACAATATAGTAAAATATCATACTTGAAGTTGGACCTTTACGTTGTAAACATTGCTGAAGCACTGCTTGCTTTGCAAACAGCAGTTACTGGAGATTCTACTGCGTGTCCATGAGCACTTGCTATTACTACACAGCTCAAAGGTGGATCTGAGAGTTTGTTTCAGTCAGTTGCTACGGCTCTTGCTAATGACAAACTGGCCCGAGTGCTCAGGCTCATCGGTTGAGTCTCTGCATCCCCACCGAGACAGCACACGTGAGAACTGCACAGACATGGCCACACACCTTACTTCACCTGCACTTTGGCCTCTCACCAACTCCTGCTGACATGCACCAGCACTCCTACACTTCAAAATTCAGACCATTGCCTTGCTGTATAAAATGAAGCTTTCTCTTTCATTTTCACCATCCCTGGCGGTGTTCAAGGACTGACTGGACATGACACTCAGTTCTCCCTCTGGTTAACAAGGTGGAGATCACTCCAAAGCTGGAGTCAACCTTAGAGGTCTTTTCCAAGCAAAATGATTCTGTGAAAGACATTTCATATAAAACTACATAACCTGTGTACCAGTGCAAAAGTCTGATCAAGGTTCCAGGATGCCAGTCATTTTTAGTCACAGATACCAAAAGATAATTGTGCTGTTGAAAAATTATAAATAAAGGTCAGATGCTCCATAAAAAAATGAAAAATTTTAACCTACAACCTCAGAAAGGTTAAGATGAGAAAATTCTGCCTCTTGACACCACTAATCTGCAGTACAGAATCACAGAACCACGGAATGGTTTGGGCTGGAAGGGACCTAAAGTTCATCTCATTCCACCCCCTGCCATGGGCAGGGACACCTTCCAATAGAACAGGTTGCTCCAAACCCAGTCCAGCCTGGCCTTGGACACTTCAAGGCACAAAAGAACTGGGCAATGGATGGAGATTCTCTAATAGAAAAAACTACAACTTTCAGAGAGGGACAAAGTATGCAAAACAAGTAAAACTGACAAAGAATCCAACTAGCCTTGGAACCAAAGAACCACACGTTTCTTCATGGAAAGGGCTGCCCAGGGCACTGGTGGAGTCCCCATCCCTGGTGTGGATGTGGCACATGAGGACACTGTGAACATGGAGGTGCTGGGCTGACACTTAGGCTTGGGGATCTTAAAGGTCCTTTCCAACCTCAACCATTCCATGATTCACACCTGGGTACAAACAGAGAATCCAAGGCAGGAGCAGTCTCACACTTTCACCAACACCCGTGGC
Source organism: Hirundo rustica (assembly GCF_015227805.2). Lineage (NCBI taxonomy): Eukaryota > Metazoa > Chordata > Aves > Passeriformes > Hirundinidae > Hirundo > Hirundo rustica. The sequence goes on from NC_053460.1 coordinate 886,635, forward strand.
AGGGAGTCTTTGGGTGTCCTGCCCAGCCCTCCAAGCTCCAGAAGCAGATTCCTGCACCAATTCCCAGAAAGCCCCAGCAGGAATCCTGTCTGTCCAGGTCTCGACACAAGAGCCCAGGCACAGCAAATGCTACAGAAGGCACAACACAAGGATCATTTCTTTCCATGGCAGAGCCAGCTCAGCACTTTTAGCTCATCTGCTCCCTCCTCCACCACTTGATCCCGGTGCTCCAGAGCTCCCCTTTCCTGCAGTGACACCGCTCCTTGTGCAGCTGCACAATAACTAGACCAGGAAGCGGAACAATGTGAGAAAATCCAATCAGAAGTACAATATCCCCATTCTAGATCAGTTTCCCAATCCCATTCATCTCCCAGCCACAAACAACAATCGTGCTGGCACGATTCAGAGCACAGTCCATGGGTGAGAACAGACGGTGAGGAAAAGGGGCTGTTCAGACAGCTCTGCCACCGGAATATTCAAATTACACCCTGGAAAGCTGTGAATTCAAAGTCCTCCCTCTACCCTCAGCACCACACAATCATCTTGCAGCAACACATTCCAGAGTTTTGTTTTGAAAGCCAATAAGGAGGAAGATTCCAAGGAGGAAAGGACATTTATGAGGCTGACGCACAAGTTAAGGAACTTTGGTTGAATCCATTTTGGTTAAGTCAGAATGTCCCGGGGGCAGCTGGAAGAGCTGCAGGAGGTGGATATAGGGATCCATCCTCACGGAACACTCAGCACGGCTCATCCACCGTGGCACCTTCTACCAGCTACAAAAAGAAGATAAAAATTGCTACAAAAAGAAGCTAAGTCTGATTTCTATTCCTAAAACCTGCTAGTACTAGTTCTAAAGTTCTAGGCTGTTTTCATAAAGCACCTTTTCCATCCCTCTTCGATAATTCAGTCATTGTCTCACTAGAACTATCCCTGGGATCACAGGAAGAAAAGAGTTCTGGTAGGGAAAAAGAAAAATCACCAAACCCCATATTTTGTATCACAATTCCCAGCAAACACAAGTGGATTACAGTCAGTTCACATTTACGCATGAAGAACGTTTGAGTTTTGGTTATATGACATTTTTAGGGCAAAAGAGCTATTTATCAGACTACTAACATTCTTCTTGTTGCTACCAAATTCCAGGAAGTCTCTCAGTTTTACAGCCACTCTATTGTGGAAAGCAAAATCCAGGATATGAAAAAAAGACTTCTAACTCCACTTGCTGCACTGCAAAAATGCCATTTTATTAGTTCACACATACAGTAACTCAAAGTGAATGTATTAGCTAAATTAATCCCATGTTTAATCAGATTTGGTACCTGACATTTGATGAACTGCTTTAATTACAGGTTTTCACCTCTGCCTGTTGCCAACGAAGAGCCAACTTTGCTCTATTTGAATGCTGCAGATGATATTCAACCACAGGACAACCAGCCTCGAGGTTTTAGGTTTTATGCTCCAGTGATTTTTCTACTACATTACTAATCTGTATGCACATTTGGGTTGGTTTATTCCAAAAAGGACAGTATGTTATGTAAAGATGGGAAAGAAACATACTACAGCCTAAATATTTTCAGCATGAAGTGATGCATATTTTTTTGTATCTCCATTAACTTCTTAGCAGGAGATGCCATCCTTCTGCCATGGTTACAAAGCATCTCTTGACTGATTATACATTATTTAACACTGACTATACATTAAAAGACTGGGTTTAGTCCTTGACACAAGTCGGCTCCTCAAGGTCTGTGGGATGAGCTCCAGCAACAGGCCTTGGAATCCACGCTTCCTATTTCTTTCACTTTTAACAGCTGCAACCAATATATAAAACATTTAGAGATCCTACTGCAGAGGCCTGCAAGTAGAGTTTCACTATCATTTTAAGTAAATATAAGCTGCTGAAAGATCTGGTCCCACCTTTCCCCAAGGCCAGTTTCCACACATCCCTTCCTTGAGTCAGCACAAGCCATTCACGAAGACCCACAGCAAACACAAGACACTCACCCCACTAAAAATCAACATTTCTCCTCCCCTTTTCCTTTGGGAAAGAATAAGGGAGAAGCTGAGTTAATTTTAACATGATCAGCTCCCAGTCCAGCTCACTGTGGCCACGTCACAGTCGGCGTGAGCAGAGCCACAAGGAAAAGAGGAGCACGCAACTGCCTGAACTGTGCACGTGGGAATTCATTCTGGCTGGAGCTGCCCGTGGAAACACACCTACAGGGGCAAAAACAGGAACATAAAGTATTTAGATACTCAAAAGAAAATATTCCCTTTCCCAAGATACGCATAAATGAAAAGAAATTGCTCGAATGAGTTATCAGAGCAGAGTTTACATTATAGACTCACACTGCGGGGTGAGTTTATATTACCCACTCTCACCTGAGGTGTGGGGGCTTTTAGAGTTTTGTTTAACTTTTTTTTTTACGAGAATATGAAAACAGAATTCTTAACTGAGATGGTGGCGCAAGCCAAAACTTTTAACACATGGTGCGGGGACAGGCTGATGACGTGACTCAGCCTGTCCAGAGAAGGGGAGAAAATGAACCAGAAAAAAAATCGTACTACTAAAATCTTCAGTCACTGCGTTTCCAAACGTAACTTTGTATTTTTTTTTAATCGGTGCAGGCAGACTCTGCCTCTTTAACTCCAACAAGCCAAATGTTCTGTGTCAGAAGCCCCAGAAGCTCCGCAGACACCCCAAGCCGAGCTCCTGTCAGAACCGCCGCGCTCCCCAGCGCCCATCAGGGACGGGATGGCTCCCGAGGCTGGAGCAGGCTCAGGAACCCAGCGTGCGCAGGAATGCGATTCAGAGCAGAGGGACTGGCCCCAGTTCAACCTGGGGCTGGATTCCACCCGCGGGGCGGCTGCGCTGCTAAAAGCAGAGCGGTTATAAGAAACTACTCGCGCTAACACACCCTCATCATAAATGCATATTTGTGGTTCCCTCGCTGTGTTCAGACCTTTCCCTTTATCTCATCAGTTGTACTTGTACCCTGAGCCAGAGCACTTGTCCACGGGATAAACTTATCTGTATCTATCTAGGAAAAAGAAAAGGTACACTGGAGCGTGTTCTGCTCAGTCAGAGAACACCTCTTCCTAAATCCAGCTAAAATCATACACACAATCACTTCACTATTCATCCTCAAGAAATATATGCATTGGTCCTGAAGTTTAAATTGCATTTCAGCTTATCATCTCTTTGATCTTTTGTTGTGACAAAAGATGAAAAGCCAAAGTTGCTTTAACCTCTTTATAACCCTTCTCTGCCCCATACCCCTCTGTCATGGCATCTTGCTTGGATCGAGCAGCTCACTGTGACCACAACATCCTTCCCTCGACCTCTTCCAGCTCTGAACCCACATCTATGCACCGGAAGAAAAATAGGCTCTTGATTGATAGGTTTGAGACTCTTTTCCAACCTGAAACACTCAACCATTCCATTAAATACAAAACAATAAAAGAGAATTCACAGTAAGATTGGGCAGCTCAAAAGTTCTGCTCAATGAACAAGTCCTTGAAGCAGTTTTGTGACTTACACAGAACCTTTTTATTTTCCATGTGTTACAAACTAACAATGTGTTACAAACTAAACACTTCCTAAATTTCCAGGAAGGTAAATCATAACTTCAATGGGGTTTATCACCTGTATTTATAATTGAACTGCTCTGCTCCAAAATACCCTTCCTATTGTCAGCACTAGGACTGAAACCAACTGGAACATATTGTGCCGGGTAACGAGAGATCCTTGAGCTCTTCTAGTAACATCCTAAAAAAAACTTAGAAGCTACCAGTGATAACTTTAAAGAGAGACAATTACTCTGAGCAATTTGAGAGTTTCCAATATGTACTTTAATTCATTCTTATACCTTCATCTCTTACCAACACACAACTCAAAGTTAATGACCATATTAAAGTCCTAAAAAAAATTTACATCTTTTCTGTAACAACATTAAACTGGTTTAAACGTTCTTTTCAGGATAATAAGAGACTTTCCATTTACTTTGTCGATGACCCCAAAATTGTTCCCCTCACCAGCCGTACTGTGGGCAGTACAACAAACTCCTAGTAAATTACTAACAATACTTCTAGTATCACAAACTAATAGCAGTGGATTTCAAGTCTTTTAAACACAAAAAAATGAGTTTAAAACTCTGTAGTACGTAACACTTGTCCTGATGAACTTACCCACGTTCACGTGCACTTGTGAGAGCTCAAATTAGGTATTATGAAAACAGAAGTTAATTTCATTTACTCTTAAACCTACTTCATCCCTTCCTGGTCCGACTCCCCACGGACGACGCTGTCTTACCCCTGCGCACGAGGATAACGCCTGGAGATGCTCCGAGCTCCCGGCACCGGGATCCAGGACTCCCCGCTTCGCGGGCTCTGCGCCTGTTTTTACCCCAAACCAGGGCATCCCGCCCCAAAAACCCGATCCGCCTCGTTCCGCTGAGCCGCGCTCCCGGGGGACTTTATTGAGCAGCTTTGGGGACCCCCGCCCGCCCGTGCTCCCCGTTAGTTCCCGCTCCAGGCCGGAGCGTGTCCGTTCCCCGGGCCGGGCAGAGCCGGGGCCAGGGGGGCCGTGAGGGACCCCGGGCGGGCCGCAGCCCCCCGCCGCCGGCCCCGCCGCCGGAACCTGTCGGGACACATTCTTGCGGCGGCCGCGGCCGGGCCAGGAATGCGGCCGGGGGAGCCGGGGCGGCCCCGCGCGGCTCCGGGGCCCCTCCGGACGCGCATCCCGGGGCGGGGCGGCGGGCGGGCGCTGCCCCGCGGGGCCCGGGGCGGCCCGGAGCGCGGGCCCGGCGGTACCGGCGCTGCCCCCCCCCACCCCCACCACAGCCCGCCGCGGTCACTCACCCTTGGAGTAGAGCGACTTGGGGGACTCGAGGTCGAGGTCGGCGCTGAGCAGAGAGATGAAGTCCGAGGGCATCGCAGCTCCGCGGCCCGGCGGGGGCGAGGGGGCGGCGGGAGGAGGGGGGGGCCGGGCCGAGGGGGGGGGGGGGCGCGGCTGCCTCCGCCGCGCGCGGAGCGGAGACACGGGCGGGGGAAGCGCGCGGTGCGCACGGCGGAGCCGCGGTCGGCGGGGCGGGCGGGCGGGCGGTCGGGCCGGGGCTGCGGGAGCGGGCGGCGCTCGCAGGGCCGGTGTGCAGCGGAGCGCGCCCGACGCCGCTCCGAGCCCGCTGCGCCTGCGCGGGGCACGGGAGGGGCCGGCGGGGAACGGCGGCGGCGCGGCCGCTCCGCGCCTGCGTGAGGGAGGACGGGGACCGGCGGGGGCGGAGCGGCCGCGCGTGCGCACGCGGGGGGGTGCGGGGGAAGAGTCTGGAAGGGGCGGGGGGCGGCCAGGGACCCTCACGGAGAGCCCTGCACTGAGGGGAGCTCCTCAGAGGAGCCCCTCAAGGGAACGGGGACCCGGGAGAGCCTTTCAAGGGCAGCCGCAGCTCTCTTGAGGGGAGCCCCTCGGCGTGAGGAGGCCGGGCTGGTGCCTCAGGGGAGCTCCTCTGGGCAGCACCCCGGCTTGAGGGCAGCCGCCACAGCCCCTCGCGGGAGCCCCCGGGATAGCCTCTGGGGTAGGCCCCGGGCTGAAAGCAGCAGCTCCGGTTGCCCTCAGCTCCCACGGCCGGGGCTGTGCCTCGGGAGGCTGTGCCCGACCCTCCTCGCCTGTTGTTGGGGGTCGTGATGACACCCCGCGGGTCAGGGTCGGCTGTGGTGCCACCACCTCAGGGCTCTGCCATGGAAACCCACGAGGCAGAGCTGGCAGTATCTACTGGCGTATATTGTCCCAAATAAAACAGCTATTTCCAAATACCGAGAAGATGGAAAAGCAGTATCAACAGTGCGTTATCGTTGACACGGATGGCAGCTGCCTCAAGAAACAAGTGCCCCACATGTGGGGAGTCAGAAGAACATGAACGCCGAATTCTTGAGAGGGAGTTTGGGCGTTCCTTTCCCTGAAAAGTGTAAGAAGAGGGAGGAGGTGTGGAAAGGTGTCCTGCACAGACATCCAATTACTTTTCCAAACTGTCCAAAATCTGCTTTGAAAGCGGGGAAAGGATGGAAAAGCAAGAAGGTTGTGTGTGAGTGGATGGAGGTGCCAGGCGAGTGCTTAAGCTGTGAAAAATGGAGGCGGAAGGAGCTGTGAACAGCTGCCGCGTGCCTCCGGCGCCGCACAGGGTCCAGTTTCCCTGGGACACCAAAAGGTTGGCTCCCGTCCCTCCTGCTGCCAGCTCCTTGCCAGTCCGCTCTCAGATCCCAGCAAAATCTCCCTCTAAAGACAGTATCCTCCATGCCCTCGCTGCAGCCCAACAGCCAGTGAACAGCCCTTGAGCCCCGTGCCCCGCCGGTCAGTCGGTCACTGTGGGATGGCCACACTGGTGTCACCAAACACGTGACAGCAGTCCCATGCTTGTGACACCACTGGCTCGTTCCTTGGGGCACCGGCGCTGTTCTGCCATGCTACCCCGTTCTGCCGCGTCCCGTGCCCGCAGAGCGCCAGGCAGCGCCCGTGGTGTCAGGGTGGGACACACACGGTGTCCATGTCCCACAGCCCTGGCAGAGCAGTGGCAGCTGCACGGTGCGTGGTTGGTGGCGTTTGAAGTCGGTTTCTCTTTCATCCCAGACAAGCTGCTTGAATTCCTACAGCTGTCCTGGCTTTTTGTCTCCTCCACCTGACTTCATCCATGGTGTGGCAGGCGGGCACTGGACTCCAGTACGTCTGTGGATTTCTTCCCTGTCCATCAGCCATCACACTGCTACGCTGGCACTACAAAACTGAATTGTTTGGGAAGCATCCAGGGAAAACAATAAAGCTGTAAGACTGTGCTATACTCACCTCCTGTCTGAGTGGTGAGGGAGACAGAGGCTCCTGGAGAAGGTGCCACCACCAGATGGGCTGTGGTGGGGAAGGAAAACAGATCTTAGTCCTGAAAGGGAAGTGGCTGAGAGAGCTCTCTGAGAGACAGAGTGCTCAGGGATGAAGCAATTGAGGATAGAGAAGGTGCCTTTGAGAGGCACAGGCATTCATGGCTGGGCAGTGGAATGACAGCGCTGAAAGCCCGGACGCTGCTGGCCCAGCAGTAGCAGCTCCACGACAGCTGCTGGAACGTGTTTGGCTGTGAAGAGCTTTGCAGAGTCCTGGGAAGGGCAGAGCCGGGACAACACAAATAACAGCACAGAGTGGGGGATCAAAGCAGAGGAAAAAGGAGTCCTGGTGCTCCGTGGAGGGAGGCAGGAGCAGCCTGGCTGTGCAATCCCACCTGTGCTCACCCAGCCTGGAGGAACCTCCAAAGCACTGCCCTGATAACAGCTGGAAAGGAGAAAGACCCTGGTGCTCCCAGCATCTCAAGACAGGGAGCTACGGGCAAAGGCCAAGTTTGGAGAAAGAATTAATAATTCGGGTTTTTTGGGAGGACCAAACAGTCCTGGACAATTAGAATTTAAAAGGACTAAATAAATGATTAGTCAGTCCATAGTGAAGCACAGAGCAGCAGGACTGGGGGAAGCAACTACACCAAGGCAGATTAACAAAGCACACGTACAAGGTTTCCAGGGATCCAGTCAGAGCCCTGTTGTGGGCCCCAGAACATGGCAAAGCCGTGGGAGCAGGCTGCAGCGGCTCTGTGTTATTGAGGTTTTTTCTCTCTCTCTATTATAAAGTTCCCCTTCTTACAGAAGCAGCCGGAGAGCGGCAGGTGTGAGGGGGAAGGAGCCTAAACCAGGATGGTGGGGACAAATTAGCAGGAGCCTGCAGAATATCACTAACCCCGTCTGCGATTCCGCAGCCTTATGTAGGTGTTTTATTTTCTAACGGTGTTAGAAAGACTGTCAGAAAATAATTAGGCTCTGTCAACAGTTCCCCTATTCCCAGATTACTTACGACTTCCTGACTCATTAGAGCTGCCGAAGCTGGCAGGAAACCTGTTTCATAGTAATTTCTGTTCGTGGTGTCCCTGGAGGAGAGACAACGCGGTGCGGGTGACACCAGCGTGTGACACCAGCGTGTGACATTGGCGTTGACTTCACCCTCGTGATGGAGGCACCGGGGCCGTCGGGGTTGTGCAGGGCAGTTACTGCAGGCAGGAGACACAGTCCCCCTCTGTCCCCATCCCGGTGACAGGGAACAGGACACTTGGCTGCGGGGCTGACGCTGGGCAAGGTCCAGCTTTAGGTGCACGGGATTTGCTGGTGTCCTGAAAATGTTCCTGGTTCGTGCGGGGTTTAAAAACAGAGGGGACGCGTAAATCCCATTAAAGGGATCTTTCCATTTAATCCTGGAATAAAGCCACCATAGCCTCCCTGTCCCAAAGTGGGAGCTGTCATGTGCAAACACAAGTTGGCTGTGTCAAGACTTTTCTGGGGCCCATCGGCCCCTGAATTTTACCATCTTCTGTCTCAGACACCCTGCAAATCCTCCTCGGTGCTTGGAGGAGCAGTACCATGCACAGTACTGACCCTGCAAGTGCTTGGAAGCAGATTTAAAAATAGTTCTGTAATCTTCTGTTTATTTCTCTGATTTTTGGATCCAGTTCCTCTAGATCAAAGATAAATAAAGTTTACAGTGAGACAGTCCTTGCCAAGAACACAAAGCCCAACCTTCCTCCCCAAAACTTGCACTTCCCACTCAGTTCATGCCCTTTTTCCCTACATAATCTCAACTGAAATCCAGGACCAAAGCAGATGCTCCCATTGATTTTCCATGCCCTCTTCCCCAGTCAGCACCTTGCTGACCTCCTGCTCCCTCCTGTGGGGCTCTGACCAAGTATTGCTTCCCCGAGGCTGCTGGTGGTACTGTGAGATCCATAATTAGGCAAATTTTAAGAGCCTGAATCTGCTGACAGCCACAGGAGTGGGACGTTACATCCTTTTATAAGGAGACATGCAAATATGAAACAAATTCTATGGTCTCCGTGTCATCCATTGAAAACAACCCTCCTACACACTCTTCTCGTGGAGGTGTGAGCGTGGGTGGGAGTCCTGGGACCACAGGGCACTGCTGCCACCATCACACACCGTGTGGCTTCTTCCAGGGAAAACCCATGCCCATGGCTGCTCTGCCACTCGCTCATGGCACTTCCTAGGAGGTGAGTGGGATTATCAGGGGGATGTGGGGAGCTGCCCTGCTGCAGTTTTTGAAACTCCCATTGTAATTACAGCATGGAATACTGGATGGAAGCAGGAGCTGCTCGTGCAGTGCTTAGCCCCAAACTGCTGCTTCCCCAACACCCACAGGGACCATTGGGTCACTCAGCCACACACGCTGCCGCTCATCCTTGGCACAGGCTCAGCACCAGCTTCTGCCAAGGAGAAGGTTTTTCCTCTACCAACAGGAAGGCAAATCCCTTGTCTGCCATAGCTCACCAACGCTGGATATTTGAGCCCTGTAACATGGGGGTTACACACCCCAGGGAACAGGGATGGAGAAACTAAACATCCCACGCCTGGGGGAAGACAGGACTATGCAAGTGTTTGTTGTACACCTTTATTGAACACAGCAAACACACAGCCTGGCACCTCCTGCCAGGCAATCTCCAGGTATAAGAAATGGCATTTTGTGGGCGCTTGCATCACGGAACATGCACCAACTACCTCCAGGAGTACCCTCAGACCTCCCACCCCTCTTCCACAAACCATCAGCCCAATTAACAGTTGCATTCTGCGTCATCAAGGAACTTGGGGTGGTGGAGAGGCAGAAAAGGCTGGCACTGCGCTCCCAGGCAGCCCAACCACGCTCACATTAACCACAGGAGCTGCCTCCATGCTCATATTTCCAGCTCCTCGCTCAACCTCTCCTCCGCAGCACCTGAAGGAAGCGGAGCATAGCCCAGATTGAATTCCACCCACAGAGGTTTCTGTGGGGTGAAAGCTGAGACAGCTTTGTCCCGGCATTGTGCGGGGACCTGGCAGCAAACACGGGCTGTGCGGGTTCAGCGTGGGGACAGAGCTTGGCAATTGCCTGATTTAATCCTTAAACAAAATGAGTAAACAAGCTTTGTTAATGCCCCTCTTGCTGCCCGAGCGGCTTCACACCTGTGGGACCCATCCTTGAGCCAGCCAGAACAGGATGAGAAGAGGCAGCTTCACCACCACACCACAGGACACCCGGGAAGCACTGGGCTCACTCCAACCGCCTCCACCCCAGACATTCTGCCCCTTGTCGTTAATGGAGAAGTGGGAAGACTTCAACGTGGCTTCTGCAAATGCATCTCAAGTACCCTGAGGTCTTTGAGGAGCTGGCACATGTACAGACAGAGGCTGCTTGGGGTTCCACAAGGCACTGGACAAGGATCTTACCAGCCCCAAGAAGCCTTGGAACAAGACTGAGAGTGTCCCCAGGGCAATTCATCCCTTAAGAGGAAAAAAAGGTTCCATAACATATGGGAATCGACAGGCAATTTCCCTAATAGCAGAGAGTCAAGAGCTGATAGCAAGGGTCAATGATGGCAAGTTATTTAGAGCAACCAAAATGCAACTGAATGTAGAGAGGGCCAGGGAAACAGTATTTAAAAAAAAAAAAAAAAAAAAAAAAAAAAAGGCAAAAAAAGAAAAAAAAGAAAAAAAAAAAGCCTAAATTCATGTAGAAGTGCTGCCTATGGAGAAAACAGGTGTGTCTCCAGCATCACACCTGCCCCGTTCCTCAGGCGAGCCTGGTGCTCCTGGATCCAAACCAGCTGACCTTTGTGGAATCCTGCAAAGCCCTGAACAACCCCAACTCAGCAGGGTGATACTGTTGCCAACATCTGCCTTCCAGCTTCAAAGCCTCTCCCTAACATGGAATCCACTCTAAACATCCCCAAAGTGAGCTCATTGTTCACAATTTTGTGTTAAACGTGAAGGCAGCCCTGGCAGTGCTCTTACTCCAGGTTCCCTGGCCTTCCGTTTTAAAAAGCAGAGTGTAATTCCACGTCCAATAATTTCTTCTACACAACCTTCTGGAGGACACGGTAGTTTTGTGGAAGAGAGAAGAATCCCCACAACCCACGGGAGTTTTTCACAGCAGGACCCCAGGGTCTGCCCTTTTTGCTGCAATCCCAGGGAGTGGTCAGCTGTGCTGGAGGTTTGGCTTGGGAGCCAGCGTCGGTGGCACAGCCCTGCTGAAGGGCAGTGGGCACCAGGACACCACCTCCCTTTATTTAGTTGATCCCAAAGCCCCAGATCAGTGTGCTGGAAGAGCTGGAAAGGTTCCTGCCTCAGCACAGGAAGCAAACTGTGCACTGTCTGCACTTCAAGGCCGACTGCACAACACACAAAAACAGGGTGAAAAAAGAGGGAAATACTCTCCTCTGTTCCCAGACAAAACCAGCATTATCCACAAATCCCAAATGCATTTCTTCTCCCTTTTCATTTTGGGAGAAGAGACCAGATTGAATTGTTTCCCCCATCTGGTGCACATTCACAGTACTAAGAGTTTAGTTTCCCATACATGTGTCAGATCATGACCTCAGGGAGAAAGAAGAATCTGCATTTCCAGAAGCCACATGCCAGTTCCCACTGGCTCTGCCACGCGCAGCACGAAAACACCCAAACCAACCAGGATTCGATATAAGTTGTTCACAGGATATACATTCCAAAGGAACAAGTACAAATATTACAAAATGAACAGAAACACTTTTAAAATCCATGTATTTGTTTAACCGTTAAAAACAGACAGGTACAGAAAGAGGCGGCCAAACTAACAATTCCCTGCCGCTCCAATCAGTGTCGCCTGCACGCTCTGGGAACGTTCTTGCGGAACCAAAGCTCTGAACATCTTGTCTGGCAAGGGCTGGAGACAACTGGCAGATGATTCCTGACTGTGTGAAGGGCTGAGGCAGAGCCACAGGCCCAGGGCAGCTCTTTCATGGTGTCTGGCTTAACGCAAAGGCATTGAGAGAAAAGGCTGTCTGGGGATTATGTCAGAGAGCGAGAGAGAGCGAGAGAGAGCACGAGGGACACCACACCAACGTTAGGGAATACTGGAAGTTCCTCTTCCCCTGCCACTGCAAGAGGGAAGTACAACAGATCTGTGGGTCCCAGAGTTAGGAAAGAGTTTGGAATTAGCTTGGTCCCATGGGTATCAACATCACTTGACAGACTCAGAGCTAAAAGCAAGGCAGGAAGGCTAAGGGCAGCAGAACTCCTAGTGTTGCACACATACACTCTCTCTCCCTCTTTTCAGGCTGTCTGAGGCCCCAGCAAGGCCAGCTCAGGAGCTTTTCCCATCCGCCATGTAATAGCGATACATTAAACCTAAGACCAGTGCTCCGACGATGGGGATCAGCCACGTCGACCAGAAACTACGGGGAGAGGAAAAGAAACAACAAACTAAAACACACACACACCACAGAAACCAGAAGAAAGCATCTAGTTAATAATCCATTCCCAGTGTTCATTCCTTGTTACACATCCAGGGAACTCCTGAGAGCTGGACCCACAGGCTGGCCCCCTAACCATGGCCCCTGTCCCCGTGCACGGGCTCTGCCAGCCCCCACGAGAGGCCCAAGTGTGGCCTCATGCCTTATAAAATAGCAGCTGGATGGCTGAAGTTTCCAGCTTGGCACGTCCAGACACCAGTGGGGGGGGTTGTTGTTGGTTTGGTTTTATTTTCCTTAAATAAGTCAGGCTGTAATTTGTGTTGTACAAACAACACAGTTGACTCAAGGATGGCAATGGCTGCAGCTGTGCCCCAGTAAATCTGCCTTGCTCAGACTCCAGAGGCCACAGGCTCACCCTCAGCAGCCTCCTGAGCAAAACCTCCTGCCCGGGCTGCAGGAGCCCAGGGCCCTGTGCTGGTTTTAAGGATTTTCAACTAGACAGGGCTGATCATGGTAAAACCCTCTGAAAACCCACCCTTCGGTGTGCTGTGCCACCCCTCAACCCACAGCGACCACCCAAATAACGCCTGTGGTTACAGGGGTGCAGCCCCTGCTGTCCAAACGGGCAGAGAATTCCAAACACCGGGATGCTGTTCCTGCCCAGCACAGAGCAGATCCAGGCTCACGTCCAGCAAGGGAGGGGCACACTCTGGCACTTGCTTTGGAGTATCTGCTTGCCAGCAGGACTCTGCAGTATGTCCCTGGGGATTGTCCTGCCCTTTGGAGTTAGCACGCAGTTCCACAAACAGAGTCCCAATCCCTCCATCTCTCACTCTTATTTTCAGGAGATACTATACCTTGTTTGGCCTGAGGATGTCCTACTTGGCTTCTGGAGGGGGAAAGAGGGAGTTAGCAGGGGAACAAAGAAATATTAAATGTGTGCTAACAAGACAAGCCTGAACGTGTGATTACAAATAACTCTCTTCTCCCAAACACCCCCTGTCACCGGTGTGGATGTTTCTGGGGATGTTTGCTGTCATCTTCACGTTCTTTCCATCAATCCAACCTGTCCCACCCAGTCACCAACTTCATGCTGGAACTTGCACCCCTCTCAAAATAAGGTCTTGCTTATTACATTGCAGTTTTGGGGTGGTTTCGTGCTTCCCCCTTATTTATTTGTGCACTCCTGGTTCTCTCTCTTGCTGCCACCTTTAAATTGCACCTTTTAAAACAGATGATGCCCTCTGGAGAGAGCCCTCAGCTGTGCATAACGTGCTGGACTTACTGATCAGGAGAGAAAAATACTTGAATAAAGTATTTAACTCAGATCCAAGGGAGCTACTCTGCTCATCACTGATTCCTGTGCACATTTTCAGCATGTGATTCTGTTTATGAATCGGAGTTGAATCAAACAAGAAATTTTAAGGTGAATATATACATAATCACACAGCTCCATGTCATAACTAAGCATAGGCTTTACTGAGCCTGAGTTGTCCTTGATTTCCCTGCTGACAGTTCCCTTCTGGACTCCTGCTGCCCTGCACGCTGTCCTGCTCAGAGGAATATCTCCTGAAGGCCTTGTTGAAGGCAGAGCTGTGCCCTGTCCAGGCCTCCCAGCCCAGCCAGCTGCGAGGCACATGTTTACCTCCCAGCTGGGATTCTGTTTATTGCCTTTTCCCTCTCCCCATCCCTTCCAAAGGCATTTTTGCAACACTCTTGCCCTGTTCCAGTCCAGGAGTACCTGAGTGTTAAGCAACACCACTGATCCCTGAGGCAGTTAACAGAGAATTCCTGTTTGCCAGCCGGGGGCCGTGTGCTGTCTCCTGGCTCGAAGGGAACAACAAGGAAACCAGTTCCGTGGTCAGGACACAGCCAGAAATGCAAAAAATGGTCTGTGGCTCAAGGTGTGGAAAAAACATCGCTGCTGCCAGCGGAGAAAGGGCACAAAAACTCACTTCCAATTTCCCACTGAGGTGCCCACTGAGCTTCAGAACAAAAACAAAGGTAGAATTTGCTTGGGAAATTTTTTCATGTGTAGCTTGTGCAAACTTAAAGCCACAAGCTCCACAAGAAAAAAAGAGAGGGGGAAAACCCTCCAAAAGACATGTGACATTAAATAAAAGCAGAAAACTGAAATGCTGGGAGCTTACCTTAGAACCTTCCTTTTCACGATCATTCTGTCAGGGGGAAAAAGAAGAAAAGAGGTAAGTGCTGACTTCAAAGGAAGGCTGCAGCCTTTATGAGGGAATTGTTCTGTACAAAGGTAATTGCCTGGGCTCAGTTTTCAAAGGAGTCCTTCCTTTGGCACCCAAAGGCAGGCAGGAAGGTGGTGTTTGTGCCCCTGGGAATTCTCACCCTCCTGAGCTCAGAGGGAAGCCATGAATTCAGCTTAAATGCCCTGATTTAAATGAAGCGAGAAATCTGTCCTGAATGGTGGAAGGAGAAGACTCCTTTAGTTCAGCTTCCCCAGCAGAAACCCTGGGCAACACAAGGACTGCCTGAACCCCTCAGCTATACTAACTTCTTTCACAAGGCACCCCTTGGTGTCTTTGTTTGGGGGTTACAGGGGGCACTCACCGGGTGGACCTCTCCGATGTAGTACTGCTTCAGCATTTCCCTGGCATCTGAGGAATGCCCCACATCTTCAAAGCTCTCAGTGGCATCTCTGCCAGCTTGCTCAAGCAACACCTCTTCTCCACCTGGGTGCTGGAAGAGAAAGAGGCCAGGTGAGCCAAGGGCTGGTTGCAGAAAGGCACTCAGGATGTCATCAGCCTTCCTCCCATCCTGCACCGCTGGATGCCTCAACCAACACCATCAATAAAATCTGCCAGAGGGTCAATTGTCCAACCTCTCCTCAGGAATTCACAGACACCAGGGGCAAGGGACATTTTACTTCTTCAGGTACTGCAAAAATGACGTTTGGCTGACTCTGCACAGGGACGTGCAATACTGAACTTGATCCTGTGTGCAACCACCACTGCCACGGGGGGAGGAAATCACCAAGTCTCACAAAAATTACGCAGTTTAGTATCATACACTGATTTCAGAGACCCAGAGCTACAACAGCCCAATCCCCAGGGAGCTCCACAGTGACAGTGCCAGTGCTGTGGCTGGCAGCTGGTCACGGCTGGCTCTCACATGGATGAACTGACACAAACCCCAGGCGTGGTGCTGTTGTCTGCGGCGGGCTGGGCTCTGTCCACCCTTGATGCCACAATTCCAGGAACAGCCTGGCAATGAAAAGCACTAACCACAGACCTAGCAAAGGACAATCTCCTTACAGCGTGAGTGTGAACCGCCAGCTAATCCAGTTACACCAATAAAGTGGTCACACATCCCAGGGCACGCACAGGGACTAACCCAGTTTTCCAGGGCTTCAGGCAACCAGCCCTGAATTGGAGAAGAGACACCGGGCTACATTTCAGATCAAAGGACCAACACACCTGCTTCTCTCTGTCACATCCTGCTCCTTCCCACAGACACAGAGCAGTTGCCACCCCCCTCTTCCTTCAGTTTGTCTGCTTTTGCTGCCAAAAGTCTGAATATTGCCACCAGGCCATCCCATCTCATACCAAGCACAGGATGGACACAAACCAGCCCCGCTGCTTGCTCCGGAGGCTTGCTGCAGCCAATCCTGCAATCCTCCTATCACAGCTCTTTATTTGGAATAAATCCCTTTGTTGTCCAGGTATGTCACTAAACCAACACGGAGCTTTCTCAGGAGCCACACAGGGCGAAGTGGAGGGACGCGGTTTGTGAGCAGGCAGTTTTCAGGCGGCTGAGCTGGGGCACCAGGTGAGACTCCGTGGCTCATTCCCTGTGTGTGGCTGCAGTTCTTCTGGCTGCCCTTTCTCCCACACCAACCCTCAGGCTCGCTCAGCTCCAGAGGAGTCAGATCAGGCACTGCTGGATGTTGTCTGTTCACATTGCTCAGAACTGTCCAGTTCCAGCTATGATCCACTGAAAAGCTGCCCATTTATCTAAGGCTTCTAGAAGAGCTCCTTAGGGTTGCCTCACCAGAAATCTCACATTTCAGACAGGAAAAGATCTGAATTTTAAGCAGACAACCTTCCTTTCCTAATAATTCACCTTAGAAGGATAGACAAAACCCTGCAGCAACAGGGAACGTGCAGTGGATCTTTCAGTGATATCCAGCCCCTCCACGGGCAAGAGACGAGAGGAAGGATAAAATTCAAGAGAGAAGGAGAACAGAAAAGTTCACTCTTCTTCACATCTCTGGCTCTGAAGCCTTTCCATGCACTTGCTAAATCCACAATTATTTATTTGTGCACATCTGTCTTTCACTGCAATCTCCAAGCCTAAAAGAAAAAGACCTTGAAAATATTTTGGCATCTCCTATTTCTGAAGGGCTCTGTCCTCCAGACAGCACCGCTGCAGCCAGACAATTCCTACCTTGTCCTACCCCAGCAAACATAAACCCAGACTATTTGTACAGGAAGTCATTGACTCTGCCACAAAACTGCACAAATCTGCAGCTCAGCTGCTGCAGGAAAACATGGAAACAGTGCTGCAAACTGTGGAGGGGGAAACAACTTTCAGGGGACACAATGGCTGCAAAATGTCAGTTTCTGACAAGAAACAGCCAAAAACAAACCAGAAGGAGAGAGGTGACAATAAAACTGGGTCTTCTGTGTCACCTTCGGCACACACAGCGACTCGGAACTGAGGGCACACAGCAAAGGCCTCCAGGAGCACATCCCAAACTTCCACAGGGAGAGAGCCTGGAGCCCCCTCCCCACAAACTCCAAGGATCTGTCTGCAAATGTCTGGCTGGGAACTGCTGGTACAGACCTGCTGGAGACACAAAGGAGCTCAGCAGCAAGACCAAGCTCCAGGACTAATTAGATCACTGTGTCAAGTAAGAGATAAGATCATCAGGTTGAGGAGGGCTGAAACTTTCATTGCTAGTGCCCAGAGTTAAAGAAATAAACAAAGAGAGGGAGGAGTATTCCTGTGCAACAGTCATGTGCCAGCACCGTCCAAGCCAGAACCAAGGACGAGCAGTCACCTGGACAAATGACCCACACATCCTGCACAGTGCTGGTTGTAAGGCATCGAACAGGCTTTCCAAAAACACCTCTGCAAAGCAGACAGCATGAGGAAATTCAGATGCCTGGTGCTCTTCCTTCTCTTGAAGAACACTATACCTGAAACCAACTGAGCAATTCGGGTCAGTGGTGTCACAACCCAGGCTCCTCTCACTTGGAAACTGGAAATGGATTCCTGCTCACAATTATCACGAGGATCGGGAACGGCAGCATGTGCTGAGACACAGAGTTATGGGGGCTGCTGTGGCTTGTAGGTTCACACAACAGACACAAAAGCTTTCTGGAGAAACGTGGATCTCCAGGCTCTCCTAGTCATATGTAAAAATGGACAGAAACTGCGTCACTCCAGCAGAACTGTAAATAAGTCTCTTACAGATACAAGTTAAAAGCTCAGACTTTGACACCTCTGTGGTGAAGTGTGAGCCTGACAGACCCCAGAGCACCTGCAGGAGGTACAGCTGCCTCCCTGCACCCCATTCACCCCAGGCACACAGCCCCTCCCGCTCCAGCCACAGCCTGCACGTGCTTATCTAGACCACTGCAACCAGGAGTACTAACAGGTATCCTGGTGTGGTCCAGTTACCCAGATTTGGGAGAAAATAGATCACCATAAGGCTCTCTTAGATTTTAAAATAATCCCATTTCATTTCAGGCACTCACAGGCTCTCTGAAGCACAGGAGGTTGCACCTCCCAGAAACACCTGCAACGCTTCAGTTGCCGTCTTTGCACATCTCCTGGGTTTGGTTTGTGTTCTTACAATTCAGTAAATTTTGTTATGTGATATATGTCTTGTTACTCCTATTGCACATAACGTGAACTGGAAACTTATGCTGGTCTGCACTTGCAGCAGCACACGGATTTCGGGCCGGCTGACCCGCAGCGCATCATTCGCAGGAATCGCGAAGCCCAGTCCAGCCTTTCAGCGGTGACTTCTTCAGGATTGCACAATCCCCCCCATGGAACGTGCCAGCAGCCTCAGCAGTCCCAGCCAAACAATCCGTGAGCAAAGGCCAGGAAAGGCACCCAGCAGATCCCGCTGCAGCGAGGCAGGGGGCCGGGGACACGCGCCAGGACAGCGCGGGTGCTGAGCACCACGCTCCCCACGCAACCGCAGCCTCCAAACCAGACCAGCGCTCCTGCTTCCCATCAGCTGCACGTCGCTCCCGCCGCTCCCGAGGGGAACAGATACAGAGAGGGCTGTTGCCAATAAATTAGGCCTTGATCTACACTTCCCTGTGCCAGCAAGGGGTGTGCACAGCGCAGTGGTGTGTCAGCTACGCTGGCACAGCTCAACAATGCCCTTATTCTTCTCCTTCTCCCTCGTCCAAGTAGGTCTTTTTATGTCAGAAAAACACAAATGGGAAAAAGGGCCTGGAAAGGACAGAGTGAAATATCATCTCAGGGTGAAACACCATCTCAAGGTGACACTCAGGGCACTGCTAGACCTGGCTTGCTGGAGGGACGGAAGTGTTTTTCTGGGCTCACTTATAATTCCAAAGGTGTCCCAGGGAGCAAGTCCCAGACTCCATCTCACAGAGAACATTGCAATGAAGACTCAACCTCCCTGCAGTGTCCACGCTCTGAATCACAGCACAGAGACAAGTGTAAGACAAGATTTGCAACTGCTGTCCTAACTTCCAGCTCGTTCTGGCTCCTCCTAAACCCTAACCCAGCATTTTCTTATTCAGAAACCAGCTGTGAACTGCTTTTCTAAGTTCTTGCCTGGTCTTCCCCTGCATCTCCTTAGCCTTTGTGCACCCACAACTCCCTCCCACCAAACTGTCCTGCTTCCACCTTGTATATCTCATCCCACAAAACTGCCCTGCCTGGAGAAAAGGAGGCTCAGGGGGGAGGGACCCTCTGCCTCTCCACAGCTCCTTCGCAGGAGGGGGCAGCCAGGGGGGTCGGGCTCTGCTCCCAGGGAACAGGGACAGGGCAAGAGGAAACAGCTTCATGCTGGGCCAGGGGAGGCTCAGGCTGGACATCAGGAGGAATTTCTCCATGGAAAGGGTTGTTCATTGGGAGGAGCTGCCCAGGGAGGTGTTGGAGTCCCCATCCCTGGAAAGGCCTGGAGATGGCACTCAGTGCTCTGGGCTGGCGACAAGGTGAGGATCAGGCACAGCTGGGACTCCATGGTCTGGGAGGGATTTTCCAGCCTGAACAATTCTGTGATTTGGTCATTTTCTGGGCCCAAAGAAGAAACCAGATTGTGTCCAAATTTATAAATAAATACCGAGAGCTGCAGAGCAAGACACAACCCCCAGCTGCCAGGTGATCACTCCCTCCTGCCTGATGCACCTCCACCCTGGCCACAGCAGCTCTGTCACTCCACAGCACACGGGCTCCAACCACGTGGGCCTGGAGGGAAACCAGAGCTGAATTCAGCCAGCAGAACCAACAAGCTGGAACACGTGCACGTCAATGAAGTGTCTTCTTTGGAGCTGGTTCAGCCCAACCTTTGTACTTTGCCCTGCAAAGGTCACAAAGTCTTTGCTGTTATTTTAAGCTGGGATAAACTCCTTTGAAATTTTCATAGGACCACATAATCACAGAATATCCTGAGTTTGAAAGAGATCATCGAGTTCAACCCCTGACCCTGCACAGACACCCCAACAATCCCACCCTGTGCATCCCTGTCCAAACCCTCCTGGAGCTCTGGCAGCCTCGGGACCGTGCCCATTCCCTGGGGAGCCTGGGCAGTGCCAGCACCCTCTGGGGATGAACTTTTCCCTTATACCAAACCTAAACCTGCCCTGGTACAACTTCATGCCATTCCCTCGGGCTTTACTATTTTGTTACTGTTTATTCCCACTCCATTTCCAGCTCTCAACAGTTAGGACACCACTCTCAACCTTCTCAAACTCAGAAGACAAAAGCAGTGAGTCTTGAAGGAATTTTTGTCCCCACAGCCAAGGGAACTGGGGATTTGGCAGCAGCTGCATTGTTTGCAAAGCCCTGGTGCGTGGTCCCCTCTGGGCAGGCAGCGGAGTGGTGGCTGCGGTGTCACTGTCACCTCCTCCTCCGAGTTCTGGGGTGCCCCTGCAGACTTCACATTCAAACTACTGAAGTGCCCCGATCCCGTTCACCCTCCAAGATGTGGAGCGAGGTCCCGTGTCTGAAGGAAACCTGCCTGAACAGATTTCCTGGGGCACCTGGAATTGCCTCAGAGGAGCCCAGCACAATCCCTGCCTCCGGCTGGCCGCGGCCGCCGTGACCCGCCATTCCGTCCGGTCCCCGGAGGTAGAACCGCGGGCTTGAGGCCCCTCAGAGAGCAGCCTCAGGGACACCGGGACCCCCCAAACCCCGGCGGGGCCTGCTCGCCCCCTCCTCTCGCCCCCGACCCCGGGATCTCTGTCCCCACGGCAGCCCCTGACTCTTCCGGGCGATCCCCGCCCCTCTCGGCCTCTCCCCGCTGCCCTCAGCCCCCAGGGGCCGGGCCGGGCCGGGCAGCCCCACTCCAGGCCTCACCTCCTCCAGGAACCGGGTGACATCGTAGACGCGCCCGTGGATCACCAGCCAGGCCTCACGGCTGGAGTTCCGCTTCGCCACCTCCTCCAGGGTGAACACGGGCGCGGGCCCGTCCCCCGCCGCCGCCACGGACTCTCCGCGCCGCCCGCCCTCCATGCTGCCCGGCGCGGCTCCGCGGAACGCGCAGCCTGACCCGCGCCGCTCGCCGTAGCGATGGCAACGCCCCGTGCGGCTTCCGTCGCGCCGGGGGACCAATGGGGACAAGCCAGAGGGGGGCGCTACTGGTGCAGCCAATGGGAGTGCGCGGCGGCGGGCGTGGGCCAATGGGGAGCGGCCGGGAAAAAAGGCGGGAAACGGCGCGCGAGCGTCGCCTCAGAGGAGGCACCGGGAGCGGGTCCCTCAGCCCCGGGCCCTCCCTCAGCCCCGGGCCCCTCACTCCCTGTTCCCTTCAGCCCCCATTACCCCAATACTGGCTCCGAGCCGCCCCGCTACCCCCATGGCACTGTAAAGCACAGCTGGCCAGGTCACAAACCCTCTGGATCCTAAACGGAGCTCAAGCGAAGTTCTCTATTTGGGCAAGTCCATGCATTCACCTACCCAGATACTGGGATGCTAAAGGCTCAGCCCGTTCTGAAACCTCTCCACAGTCACCTAATAAAGATTAAATATTGAGCTGCTGCTTCTTTTGATCGTTTCTGTCTAGCTTTTCCCAGTCATCCGGGCTGTTTCCCCAGTTCCTGTGTGTAACCCAGGATGCTCGGACATGGAAGTGTTTTCCAGCTCCTTGTGCCCAGACAGCCCAGCTCTTGGCACCTTTCTAAACCAATGCCTTTCCTTCCAGGTCCTTCCCTGCCCAACCCAGTTCCAACAGGAAGAGTTACCTTTGCTCAGATTGGTTCAGAGTTTCTGTAATCTACTCCATGGGTTTCTTAATAATTGCCTTTGTGCTTCCTTCTCTCCATCCCTCATGCCTAAAGGGTTTCTCTGTGGATTTTCAAAGGAATCTCATGATTCTCCTCCACCTTTCCCTTGTCCCCTGTTCCACTGCTCCCTGGTTTTCTCTCCACTGCCTTTCTAAGGCCAGAATGGTCTTGGAAGGGACCTTAGAGCTCCCCCAGTGCCACCCCTGCCATGGGCAGGGACACCTTCCACTAGCCCAGGTGGCTCCAAGCTCCAATGTCCAACCTGGCCTGGGACATTTCCAGGGATCTAGGGGCAGCCACAGCTTCTCTGGGAGGTGTTGTCCTGTCTGATGCTCCAGCACAGCGAAAGCAGAGCCTGGTGACCAGGGCCCTGGTGGTTTTCCTGTTCTGTTTCCTGCTGTAACTCCTCCAGTAGGATGTGACAGGCACGAGACCACGGCAACATGCAGGTCCTGTTCCCTGGAATATTTTCTTTCATCTGTAATCACTTCATCAAAAGCCATAAATCAGTGAGGGGAGGCTCAAATGCACAAGCACGGCTGCAATTTGTGCTTTCCTGCCCAGTGTTTTGTTTGGCACACAGAACTCCAAATCTTTTCCTGAAAAATTGACGATGATACCACAGGAGGACTCAGTGAAACTGGATAGTGAGGCTACCAGCATTCCTGGTCCTGCTTCCATCATCCCTGCTTCCTCTTCATTTATTGGAGATGAACCAGGGGGTTTGTTTTTTGTATTTACTGTGGAATCCGCCGTTCCAGCCTTGTTTTCCAGTCCTGGGTGCTGTTAACACACTGTTGGCTAAGGCAGACCCTGAAGTGGTGAGGGAGGGAAGCCGGGATTGGGGTGCCAATGCTGTGCCCTCCCCAGCCCCAGAAGCTTGTTGGGAATTGCCACCTTCTCCAGCTCTGCTGGAGGGATCACTGCTCTTGTGACATCTGTCATGTCACCACCCCGTCCAAACCCTCTCAGGAACTGCAAAGACCTTGTGGATCTCACGGGAAGCAAATCTGTCTGACATGATGGGAGGAGATCTCCTGAACATCCTAAGGGGTGACACCTTCACCAGGAGGGCATTGGAGACGACGACAGCAGCCCAGAGGGACACAGACAGGAGGCAGAAAAAGGAGGCTGAGGGAGTTTTCCTGAGTGAAACCTGGCTTGGAGAAGACAAGTAACTCTGGGGTGGCTTTGTCCTGGTGTCTCAGAGAGGAATCTGGCTTTGCTTCCCTTGGGAGAAGACTCCAGGACTCTCTTTCCCGACCTTTGTGCAAAAATGAATGAAATTACTCAAAATTCTAGAACTTGTGCAGGGCCGACAGGATTTGCTGAAGTGGCTGGCACATGTAGTTGGAGCTGTGCGGACCATAGGGGCAGAAGTTACCCAGCTCCCTGAAAAACATGGAATTTTCTGGCCAGGAGAGCAAAGGCAGTGTCTGAAGGGCTGTGAGCGTGACTGGTCTCACGCTGTCACTGGGGCTGATCAGCCTCTCCCTGGATTGAGGGGACACAGCTGAAATTCCAGCGTCCCACCCTGGCACCTCCTCCTGCATCTTGTGACAGAGAGAGAGCAAAACCACCTTGCCCATGAATATTCCACATGGAAAAGCGTTTGACCCAGAGCGTGGCACTGGGTGACCTCCCCTCAGCCCAGGAAGCAGCTGTCGGTATCGCTCCTCGCATCCTTCCCAGCACCCTGCACGGCATTCCAAGCGTGGCTGTGCCGTGTCCCGCTCCCACCCTGCTCCCCAGGGCCGTGCCCCCGCCACAGGTGACTCTTCTGCCTCACACAGATTATTTTTATCTTCCTCTGTTTGCCAATAAAAATCCCTCCCAGTTTTTCTGTTTTCCATCTGACACGGGGATTTTTCCCATGTGTGTTTCCTCCTCCCCTGGCCTGGGGCAGAGGGAAGGGAGGATCCCAGATCACCTCATGCCAGAGGAATTTTCACGTGCTTTTCCATCTCAGGTTAGAGAGCGTTGGGAATGTTCTCTGGGCCGAGGAGACACTGTCCAAGCAGGACACCCCAGAGTGGCAGGGAACCACCCCATGATCCCGAGGATCTGCTTGCCAGTGCCTTCGCCTCCAGGCACCAGTTCTGCTTGGGAATTAGCCAGAGGGATCACTGGGAAAACAGGACTTCTAATTCGTTACCCCAAGCCTGAGTGACCGTGGGACAACCTATGCCCCAAAATCCTGCCCAGGGGACCTGGTTTGCTGTTCTAGGTGAGGGGGATTGGCAGGCAGTTGGAGCACAGACCACAGGAGAGTGGGAGTTGTTTGGAAAACCAGAATAAAGGCAAAAACCTGTGCCTGCGCTGGCAGGATGGCACTGCCAGGTTTGGGCGACATGAGTTTAACATAACATGAGCTATCCATATATATATGTATGTATGTTTATATATATATTTTATATATAAACATGAGTTTAACATAAACATGAGTTATACATATATATATTTATATACATAAACATGAGTTATACATATATATATTTATATACGTAAACATGAGTTTAACATGAACGTGAGTTTAGCACACAGGCTCGCTCGGGTGAGACAATCGCTCGGGGAGTCTCAGCACTTACAGGTGGCGTTTCCCTGCTGTCGGTCCCGTCGGATGGGCAGAGGGCCGAGAGGGCCCGGCTGTGCCCCCGCCTGCCCGCTGCCCCGTCCCGGTGCCCCCGTCCCGCCACAATGCTCCTCCCGCCCGCCAGAGGACAACCGACCCTTACCGGCGGGTTCGCTGCGACGCACGCCGGGAGTTGTAGGCGCGGTGCGCGCCGGGAGTTGTAGGCGAGGCGCCCCCCCTGAAAAGCCCGCGCGCCGAGAAGCCCGGAGTGCCGCGCTGGTGGCGTCACGTCCGGTAGTGTCTCGGCGGGATGGCGGCGCGGCGATCGGCGCGGCTGGAGCGGAACCAGGACCAGAACCAGGACCAGGACCCCGATCCCGACTGGGCCGGGATGGCGGCGCTGCCCGAGAAGACCGTGAACGGCTGGGTCCTGCAGTTCTACTTCCACCGCGCCATCGAGGCCTATCGCTCCGGGCGCAACCGTGATTTCCGCCAGTTCCGCGACATCATGCAAGGTGCGCGGGGCCGGGGGCGGGGGCGGGCCGGGCCGGGCTGGGGGCACGAAGCGCCTGGAGCGGGCTGCACCGGCCTGACCAGCCCTTTGTCCTACAGCGCTGCTCGTGCGGCCCCTGGACAGGGAGCCGGAGATGGCCCAGATGCTCCGGATAATGCAGCTGCTGTCGCGGGTCGAGGAGGGCGAGAACCTCGGTAAGTGCCCAGCCGTTCCTGCTTGGGGGAGCCCGGTGATGCTTGCAGCCCGCTCCCTCCTCCTCCCTGTCCTGTGTCCGCGTCCCTGCAGCTCCCGGAGCTTTGTCGCTGCACAGAGCAGGGCTTTGGGCTGTGGGGGTCTCCCTGCGGGTGAGGGGTAGCACTTCGTATCTGTCTGGCTGGGAGGCCAAGAGCAGCATCCGTGGTGCTCCGGGGCTGGTGTGCTGGGCAAACGCTTCAGCCTGGTGACTCCTGCTTAGCCTCAGAGCTTCCAGAATGCTCCCTCGGCTCAGGGCTTGGCATCTGGGAGTTCTCGAGTGCTGCTTCCGTAATTTCCCGTGGCGGTTGGGGGACAGGAATTGCAGTTCAGACACTTGGCAGCACCTCAGGCTCGGTGGCTGTGGCATTTGTGGCGCACCTGTGCGGGTGGATGGGTGCCACCCGTGCAGGTGAATAACCAGCTCTCCGTAGGGAAGCGCCGTGACCCCCCCCCAAACGTATGGATGCCAATTCTTATAGATTGCACCTTCGACAAGGAGTCAGAGCTGACCCCACTTGAGTCGGCCTTGCTTGTCCTGGACTTCATCCATGAGGAATTCTCTGTGGCGGACAAGACCATGGAGGCTGTGCAGAAAATGGTGAAAGAAGCTGTAAGATGTTTTCCTTTCTCAGTAAATATGTTGTGCAGCTTTTCCCTTGGAAGGGCCTCATGTGGATGATGGTGGGAGCTGCCTCACATGCAGGATTCCCTCGTTATCTGCAGGGATGTGGGAGTTCAGTGTTGGCATTGAGCTGCTCCCTGTGCCCTGCTTCAGTCTGTCCTTGTTTTCCTCTGCAGGCTGTTGTTGTTTGCATCAGAAACAAGGAGTTTGAAAAAGCTTCTGATATCGTCAAGAAGTACATGGGAAAGGAGCCCAGAAACCAAGTGAGTCCGTGCTGGAATGAAGTGGGAGCTGCTGGTGTGTCTGGCAGGAGTCTGATGTGTCCTGGGAGGTTTGGGGTGAGGAGGCCAAAATGGAAACAGACCTTCTGGGGTGCTATTCCCTGAGTGTTGCATGTTTGGATTGTCACCTTGGAGCCCCTTCTGTCACTCACCTTTACTCACACACCTTCATGGGCCTTCCAGCATCATCATTTGTCCCTTGATGAGCCTCCAGCTCACCTTCAGAGCAGGTT
Organism: Hirundo rustica; assembly: GCF_015227805.2. Lineage (NCBI taxonomy): Eukaryota > Metazoa > Chordata > Aves > Passeriformes > Hirundinidae > Hirundo > Hirundo rustica. The sequence goes on from NC_053460.1 coordinate 912,839, forward strand.
GTGGGAGCAGCAGGAGTTCCCATTCCTGTTTCTGCAGGCAGCAGGCAAGGAGGATTCCTGAAATAAGGGGGTTCTGCTGCTCCTTGGTTACTCTCCTGTTCCTCTGGCCTTATCTCAGTGTAAATTGGTTGTGCCTGGAGAATGCCCAACAGGACAGGCCCGGTGCTTGTCCCCATCCTTGCTGTGGTTGTCACAGATTGCCTTGTCCAGAGTGTTCTTGCCTGATCCTGTGAATCCCTCCTCTAGAAGAAGAAGAATGAGTGGCTGGCTGTCATCAGGGAGAAGAATCCCTCTCATCCAAAGGTCAAAAACTTCTCCTACGAGGACTTCCAGCAGAGCATCTTTGAGTTCCTGAAGGGCTACATGGACGACTCGGAGCCAGCGCTGCTGACGGTGCGTGTCCACCCCGCTGCCCCAGGACCAGGTGCCTGATTACAGCAGGTTAAACCTGGAACACTCCAAATTCAGTCCATTCCTAAGAATGAATCACCTTTGGGAGGGGATAAAATGGAATCATCTCTGTAACGCTGCTGTGCTTTTCTCTCTCCAAGCTGCTGAAAAAGACTTTGAATTCGGAACATGCCGACAAAGGAAAATCCTCGCTGGAGACTTCTGAGTGTGCAGATGGGCTGAACAACCACGCAGCAGCTCCCGAGACTTCCAGAGGGGCAGAGGGCCCAGCCAGAGCTCCAGAGGTCTCGGGAACGGTGGAGGGCCCAGCCAGAGCTCAAGAGGTCTCGGGAACGGTGGAGGACCCAGCAAAAGCTCCAGAGCCTGCAGGAGCAACAGAAGACCTGGAGGGAGCTCCCGGCCCTGCAGAAAGGGCAGCTGGTCCCACAGCAGCTCCAGAGATTATGGAAGAAGCTGGTGGCTCTGCAGCAACTGTGGAACCTATGGAAGTAGCCACTGACCCAGCAGCAACACCTGAACATTTAACGGCAGCGTACGACACCGTGAAGGGCGCTGCAGAGCCTATGGAAATAGCTGAAGAAGCAGCAGCAGCAGCCCCAGAACTCCCCAGAGTGTCCACCAGGGAATCACAAAGGTGGGCAGAGCAGTCTGGCTCTAGACTGTGGATCCAGTGTGGCTGCAAGTTCTCCTCCAGGGGCTAATCCTCTGTGTCCAGGCAGCTCCTAATTCCCCAAATGCCTGCCCAGGCCAGCCCAAAGGTGTTGGTGCAGGATTCTGGATGCCGGGAAAGGTGTTGAGGTGGTTTGGGTCAGTTGCTGGCAGAGGTGCTGTTGTGACCAGGGAGGGGGCAGTGGAGCGTGGCCGTGTGTTCTGCACCCCTGGGGCACGGTGCCATCTGGGAGACAGTGCCGGAGGGTTGGGAATGGCCTGTGCCATAGAGTGGCACTGCAGGGCCAGGAGCTGGGCATGCCAGTGCAGGGAAGGGCTGGGTTTCGGGGCAGCAGAGCTCCCTCAGCCGTTTCCCTACAAGCCGCTTGGTTGTGTTTATTTTATAGGCAGCCCCCCGGAGCTGTAACCTCGTATGGGATTTCTGTTCTGAGAGAAGCTTTCAAGATCCTGTCGGACTCCGGGGACTCGGACGCACTTTTCACCAAGCTGGATGAAACAGACTTGCCTTCCCCCAAGCAACTGTCTCCTTCTGTATCCCACAGAACCAAGAGATGCAGAGAAACCGAGAATCAAGCTTCTGAGACCTCAGAGCCTCCTGAAATACCCCGTATCAAAAACTTGTTCAGCATAAGCAATCTGATCGTGGAGATGGATGGCTCGTCCAGCAAGTCGAGCGAGGAGTGCCCCGACTCTTCCCAGGAGCACGTGGTCTCCTCTGCTTCCAAACCTGCTCCGAAACTGCCTGACGAGCCCTTGTCTGCCCAGAGTGAGAAGTATGAAGCCCCTCTCGTGTGGTATTGTCTGCTCTGCCCCCAGTCTTGTCTTGCTGATGTTGGTATCCTGAGCACCAAACCCTTGCCCTAGGATGAGTGTCGACCTGCCTGCCGGCCCACGTGGAGCTGGGCGCAGCAGACCCTCTCTTGTCCATACATTTGGCTTTACATTTAATTATGGCTTAATGGAGAGGAGAAAACGACCAGCTGGTCCTGGCAGGTGATTCCAGTACAAGTAACACGTGTTTTTCCACACTTCTCCTAGCTTTAGCATCACTGGCCAGAGTCTGTAGGAGCGTCCTGTGGAGTCTTGTAGGAGCATCCTTCTCTTCCTTCCCACCTCTTAGGAAATACAGTGTCCAGAGGCTGGCTGTCTTTGCTTGGTAGCCCTGCACCTCCTCCCCAAAAAAACCTTCTGAGCCAGTAGCCAAAGTAAACCCTCTCCTAATTTCAGATCCCTCCAAGGAAGGTGGAACAGCTCCTGTGGCACGGAGGAGAAGGACAGTTGGAGCGACGAGGATGAGCTCTTTGCAAATGCAGGTATGAAAATTCCCCTGGCAGGGATCACCTGTGCTAATCCTGGCCTGGGGGTCACTCACAGGGGCCTTGCTGCTGGTGACTGAATTTTGAAACCAGAAATCCTGTTTTTAATTTTTTAAGCTTTGCTCTATATCTAAACATTATTATTACAATTTAATTATACATTTGAACTAATCTTCTTTTTATATATATTTTTTTCTTATTAAGTATTAGCAATAAAAGCATTCTACTGCTACATCAATCACTTGTAGCATTTACTAAAATTACAGGCTAAATTTTGTCTCTATACGTAAAAAAGTTTCTGTTTAGCAACTAAACTAAAACGTAATTAAATAGTTTTTTTAACATCTTAGTGTAATTACACTAAGACAATAAATTTCTATAAAATTTAAAGTTTAAGGTAACGTCTATAGTTTTATTTTATGCTACTTTAAAAAAGCTAAAATTCCTACAAAATTGCATTTAAACTGATCTAAAGGAGTTGGGCTGTATTGCCTGTCGCAGGGTGCTCTGACTGCACAGCTCAGCAGTTAAGCCCAAGGCAGCCTCTCAAGGAGGTCTGCACCTCCCAAATTATGGAAAATGTAACTCCTCTCCCTTCTTTTCCAGCGTCGCTTGAGAAAAGCAACGTCTCCAAGATCACCAGCTCCAAGAAACAGGTACGTGCTTCCAGCAGGCCCTGCAGTGGGGCGGTGTCCCTGCAGCCTCCATGGTAAAACAGGCTGGAGCTGTGCCTGGCCTGCCTTTGTCTTGATGGCTCAGAGCAAGGTTTGCCAAATTCCTCTCATGCTGGAGAGGTTCAGAGTCTTGTTCAGGTGAGGGACACACATCTGGCAGCTGTTACCCAGGAGCAGGTCCCACTGTGCTGCCAGGAACTCTCCTGTCCCGTAGGAAGGCAGCTGCTGCACATCTGCAGCGCTGGAGTGTTGGGTGCAGCTGCCAGGACCTGTCTGCCCTCCCTGCCGTTCCTGGCACGGGAGATGAGGGAAGGAATTGGCAGCAGGCTCTCTGCCATGCAGCTCCTCCCTGCAGCTGCCTCCTTGCTCTTTGCAGAAATGGACGGTGCAGGAGAGCGAGTGGATCAAGGAAGGGGTGAAGAAGTACGGGGAAGGGAGGTGGAAATCCATCTGCCTGAAGTACCCTTTCCAGAACCGCACATCAGTGATGATCAAGGATCGCTGGCGGACCATGAAGAAACTGGGAATGCTCTGAAGTTGGGAGCTCAGTTTGTTTTTTTGGAGCTCAGTTTGTTTTTTAGGAGCTAAGTTTGGGGTTTTTTGGAAGCTGGAGCAGAGTTCTGTCTGTGCCAGTGTGGGGAGCCCCTCTGGCACCATGAGTGAGAGGAACCCAGGAACCTTGTTTTCCAGCTGTGGATCAGTGTGCTGCACCTGACCACTGCAGCTGCTGGAATGATTCCCAGCTGTTTGTTCTGCTCAGGTGTGATCAGGATCTCATAGGTGACTATTATTTGTGCTTTAGTTGTCTGGTCTCTGAATCACTTGTTGAAAACGAGTTTGTTTGTTATCACTCCCTTGTGGAGGAGATGCAGCACTGATTCCCTGAGCTTCTGTGGGGAAGAAATCCAGGCAAGAGGATCTACTTAGAATTTTTTTTCCTCCATTCATTTTTGCTTTGTAAATGGCTAATCTGTGAGGAGAATTTCCTCCCTTCCAGCTCTGAGGCTTTAAAAAGCTAAAGTTACTTCATGTTTCAGTATTTGGAACTGTTTGTTTCCATTGTAAAAATTCCAGTTGTCTGACTTTAGTCATGTTTTCTTTGCACTTTTTGTGGTACTGCCCTTGCTGGCTGTGAGTTCCAAGGCTGCCACGTGTTCCTGCCTTCAAGTTCCAAAGCTGGAACAGTTGTTTATAAAATAAAGTTCTTTACTTGGTTAGTATCTGTTGTGAAAGTGTGAATTTGTTCCTCGTTGGGTGCAAATGCAGCAGAGGGGCACAGCCTGCCCCAGGAACGTGGGGCTGTCCCTTCCCCTCTGGGAGTGTTGGGCCAGGAGCAGCGCTGCCCTGGAGCTGTGGCATGCCAGCGTAAATGGGAAACGGGAGTTTCTGGATTAGATTGCTGTGGAAAAAGTTCAGGGCTGCTACAGGGGCACTTTCTAAACTTAGTTTCTAAGTTTCTCTTGGCTGGCTTCCTGCAAAGCCAGGACTGGGAGAACTCTTGTCTAGTAACAGCTGCTTCCCTCCCTGTCCTTCAGCTGCAGGTGCTGCACTTGTCCCTTGTCCCTTGTCCCCCTGGCTGTGGCCATGCATTTCCCTCCCCTTCTGTAAACCCTTGCCCTGGAGAGCCCTGGGCAGCAGGAGCACCAGCTCCGAGATGTAGGCCACTCCTGGCCAGTGAGAGGCAGTGCCAGTTGGTGGTGCCCGTGGGCAGGAGCTGTGTCCCATTCCTGCCTTCTCCCTGGCAGCACAGGGTGTCACAGCTCCAGCTCCGCGCCGGGATCACCTTGAGCCGTGGCTCCTGTGCCGGCACGGCCCCGGCGCTGCGGAGCAGTTAATGATTACCCCGGTGCCTCGTCCCGCGCTGCCCTGCCCGGGGAACGAGCGCTGGCGCGCAGGGGAGCGGGAGGATGCTGCTGCTGCTGCTCCTGGCACTGCTGGGCCCCGCCGGCTGCCCCAGGACAGAGCCCCTGAGCGGCTCCAGCCAGGAGCCGCTGTTCCGCGGCGCCGATCGCTACGACTTCGCCGTCGTCGTCCCCGCCGGCGCCGTGGAGTGCTTCTGGCAGTTCTCGCACCAGGGAGGCAAATTCTTCTTCAGCTACGAGGTGAGTGCTGGGGACGTCCCGGGAAGTTGGTGACACAGCCAGGGAATGGCTGTGCTGGATCCATCCCGTGCTGCTCCTATGGCACACGGCATCTCAGGGATGCCTTCCTTAGAGCAGTATCATGGAATTGTTTGGGTTGGAGGGATCTTAAAGCTCGTTTCCTTCCATCCCCTGCCATGGCAGGGACACTGTCGCAGGCTGCTCCAAGCCCTGTCCATCCTGTCCTTGGGCACTGCCAGGGATCCAGGGGCAGCCACAGCTTCTCTGGGCACCCTGTGCCAGGGCTGCCCACCCTCAGAGGGAAGGGTTTCTTCCCAATACAACCAACTTAATCCCTATCCATCCTCAACCCCATGCATTTTTAAACTACCTGGTTCAAAGTGGTGCTGGGAGCTCCGGCATTGCTGGAAGCTCTGCCTTTCACTGCCTGGCCAGAGGCTGTGGCAGAGCCGAAGGTCCTGGCATGGCATGTCCCTGAGCTCTGTCCCCTTCCCACAGGGAAACTCCAGCCCTTTCATCTCCTGTTTACACTGGGCTGGCTGAAGGAGAGCCGGGGCATAGCCGTGCCTGGCTTCCCCCTGGCTCCGTGCTTGGCAGAGCAGCCCCACAGGAACACGTCCTCAGGGCTTGGCACAGCTCCATCCCCTACACCAGTGACCCACAGCTCCCCCTCGGGTGTTCCCTGCCTCCAGGTGCAGCGGGCGACGGGGATTGGCAACAGCAGGGACATCCTGGTCACAGCGAGCGATCCCAGTGGCTTCCAGCTCGGACTGTCCAAGGACGTGCGAGGACAGATCAACTTCCTCACCAAGGACACAGGTCCCCCCAGCCCCTGCAGCAGCTCTGAGCCTGCCCGGCCAGCACTCCCCCAGGCACCGATTGCTCCTGTGGGGGAGGATGAGGGCTGAGCACTCGGGATGTGTCTGCCTGGTGCCCCTTCCACCCAGGGACCAACAAACCCCCTTCCCTCTGCAGGCTTCTACCAGCTCTGCCTGGACAACCAGCAAAACCACTTCGGCTTCATGCAGGTCTATCTTAACTTTGGTGTGTACTACGACGACTTCAACACGGAACAGCAGCAGCCGGCAGAGAGGAAGGAGCTGAATGACACCCTGGAGGCAATCGGGGTGAGGGTCAGGGAAGGCTGCAGGGTGCCCCAGCACAGCAGGGATGGGCATGTCCTGCCCAGGACACTGAGCAGGGCACTTGCCGGGGCTGAGTTCAGCACTGAGCCCCACGGGCAGCTCTGAGCGTGGCTCTGTCTCTCCTGCAGGTGAGCATCCAGAGGCTGCAGATCCACACCTTCCACATGTGGCGCTTCTACAACTTTGCCCGGATGCGGAAAGGGGCCGACTCCTTCCTCCTGGAGGCCAACTACAACTACGTCAACTGGTGGTCAATGGCCCAGAGCTGTGTCATCGTCCTCTCCGGGGTGCTGCAGCTCTGCTTCCTCAAGCGCCTCTTTCACGCCCAAACCTCGGGCAGCCAGAAGTGCTAGAACAGGGCAGGGACCCCCCTGCGGAGCCAGGGGCCCTGGCTGCCACTCTGTCACACACAGAGCAGGAGGAAAGGCTGGATTCTGCTTCCACGAGGCGGTTGCAGAGTTCCCCCTGCTCCTGCCTCATCTCTGGCCCTGACATCATCCTGAGGAAAGTTGAAGGCCTCACTATCACCTAAGTTCTGTGTGCTGTGTGAGTTTGTCACATCCCTAGCCATTTTTAGTGTCTTAATGGGCCTTTTCTACCAGACTCCCAATAAAAGAATCCCTACCAGAGTCCAGGGAGTGACTGCTGCTTGTTGCCATCCAGCCTTTGTGAGCCTAGAAGCTGCTGGCCCCTCCCTCCCTCCCTTCCTGAAGCTCCTCCTCAGCCTCCCCCCAAACACACCCCAGTGTGTCACATTCCCCACAGGAGCGGAGCACTCTGATTTCCCCCGGGTCTCCACACCAGACAACAGGCAGTGAAAAAAGGAACAGGCTTTATATGACAGGGCTGTGGCCAGGGCCCCTCCTCCTGTGCTGGCAGCAGCCCCCTGAGGGCTCTGTGCTGCCAGCTCCCACCTCTCCATCCCAGTCCAGTGGGCTTCCCGCACCCACGGCGCAGGACAAAGTCCGTTCTAGCCCGGAACACTCACAGAGCATGAGGGTCCCCTGAGGGCCCCGAGGGTCCCTCACGTCAGCGTGTCCTCGTTCCGCACATACTCCCCGACGTCGGCTTGGTGGAACACCACGATGGCCAAGGGGTCCACCTTCCTGCACTCCTGTGTGGACTTGGCAGCCACCCCAAAGCCCTGGGGGATGAAGAGGACGTGAGGGAGCTCGCCCGTCTCGTACCCCTCCCGCAGCCCTGGCGGGGCCCAGGCACTCACCAGCGGGACGTCGGCCATGGAATACACCACGACACCCTGGTACTGCGCCGTGTTCTCCGTGATGCGGCCCAGCCCCGACTTCAGCACGTGGTTACCGTAGAGGAAGGATTGCTCCGAGCCTGGCTTCACCCACACCTTGTACTGCACGAGAGGGGCAGAGCTGTGAGGGGCTGTGGGGCCGGCACGGGGCCAAGGCCGGCTCGCGGCCGTGACCCACCTTGGCATAGGGCGCGAGGAAATCCAGGGCCGTGATGCTGAGCCGGAACTTCTGGGACTTGGTGAACTTCCCAAAGCAGGTGCCCGAGGCCACCAGGCTCTCCCGGGGGACGCTGGCCGCCAGCTTCAGCAGCTTCTCACTGCGGGAGCAGGGCGGTGCTGAGCGGAGGCCGGGCCCGCAGCCCGCGGGGGCCGCCCGGTGCCCGCGCCGCCCGAGCCCTCACCTCAGGTAGTACACGCGGTCCCGGTGCAGGCGGAAGCAGTAGGTGCCATCGGGCCGGTCCACCAGCAGCTGGATGTTCTCGCCGATGCTGCAGGGAGAGGCCCCGTGAGCCCAGCCCGGCTCCTCCTGCCGCGATACCTCCGGGACCCGGCGCTCCCGGTTCCCCTCCGTGCCGGCTCCCGCCCCATCCCCGGTGTCCACCACCCCCTCGGTCCCCCTTGGTCTCCCCGTTCCCCGGCATCCAGCCGGCCCAGCACTCCGGGTGCCCATCTCTTCCCCATGCCCGATCCCCGGTGCCCATCCCTCCCGGTCCCCGTCCTGTCCCCGTGCCCGATCCCCCCGCTCCCGGTTCCTCACTATTTCCCGAGTTTCTCGAACACCGCCCGCGTCTCCACCTCCGTGAGGGGCCGCATTTCCCGCGCCGCGCACGCGGGGCCGCCGGGCCGGAAGTGACCGGGCCGGAACCGGCGGTAGCGGAAGTGACGGACCCGGAACCGGCGTGCCCGGAGGTGACGCGGCGGTCCCGGCGATGGCGGCGGCAGCGGAGGAGGCGCGGCTGCTGGCCTGGCTGCGCGGCCCGGCGGCGCCCGGCGGCCCCGAGCTCGCCGCTTATGTGTCGGAGCTGGCGGCGCTGGGGCTGGCGGAGCTGGGCCGGGAGCCGGCGCGCTTGGCGGCGGAGCGGGCCCGGGTCGGGGCCGAGACGCGCCGCCTCGCCTTCGAGCACTACCGAGCCTTCATCCGCTCCGCCGAGTGCACCGGCCGCGCCGGCCGCGGCTTCGGCGGCATCGAGAGCCGCCTCGGCAGCCTGCTGGAGCGGCTGCCCGCGCTGCAGGACGCCTGCCGGTGCGGGACGGGCACCGGGCACTGGGAGCGGCGGGTGGAAACGGGGCAGGAAGGGCCGGGGATGGGGCGGGCTGCGTTGGGGAGCTAGAAGTCCCGGTGCTGAGCCCACTAAGGGTCGGGCCGACTGGGACTGGGCAGGAGGCAGCACTGGGAGTGGGCGGGAGGATCCCCGGATCCACCCGCTGCAGGGAGGACTCTCCCGCTGATGCCGTCCCGGCCCCGCAGGACCTTCATGCGCGATGCCGAGGCCATCGCCTGCAGCCGGCGCATGAACAGCCTGACCCTGAACCGGCACACGGAGATCCTGGAGATCCTGGAGATCCCGCAGCTCATGGACACCTGCGTCCGTAATGGCTACTACGAGGAGGCGCTGGAGCTCACGGCCTATGTGCGCAGGCTGGAGAGGAAGCACAGCAGCATCCCCGTTATCCAGGTGAGCCCTGCTCTGTCCGTGCCCCGTGACCGAGGTGAACCCCTCGTACCACCCTGCGATCCAGGAGAACCCTGTGCTGGGCGAACCCCACACAGACTCGAGGCTCTCCGTTCCCCAGGGCATCGTGGAGGAGGTGCGCCAGTCCGCCCAGCTGATGCTGAACCAGCTCATCCAGCAGCTGCGCACCAACATCCCTCTGCCCGCCTGCCTGCGCGTCATCGGCTTCCTGCGCCGCATGGACGTGCTCACCGAGGCCGAGCTGCGCGTCAAGTTCCTGCAGGCGCGGGACGCCTGGCTGCGCTCCATCCAGGCCTCCATCCCCGACCACGACCCCTACCTGCACATCACCAAGACCATCGAGGCCTGCCGGGTGCACCTGTTCGACATCGTCACCCAGTACCGCGCCATCTTCTCGGACGAGGAGCCGCTGGTGCCGGCCGAGGGCGCGGCGCCCGGCGAGGGGGCCATCTTCCACGGCTGGGTGCTGCAGAAGGTCTCCGAGTTCCTGCGCACGCTGCAGCGCGACCTGGACCGCGGGGTGGGCGGCCGGCTGGACTCGCTGCTGGGGCAGTGCATGTACTTCGGGCTGTCCTTCAGCAGGGTGGGCGTGGATTTCCGTGGGCAGCTGGCACCGCTCTTCCAGCGCGTGGCCGCCGATGCCTTCGGGAAGGCGGTGGAGGAGGCGGTGGAGAAGTTCCGGGAGGAGATGAATTCCTACACGCTGATCTCGGCGCCAGCCGTGCTGGGGGGCAGCGCGGGAGTGCCGGTGCCCGCAGCCCAGCCTGGGACGCTGCAGCCCCCCATGGTGCTGCTGGACTTCCCACCGCTTGCCTGCTTCCTCAACGGGCTCCTCGTTGCCTTCAATGACCTGCGGCTCTGCTGCCCCATCGCCCTGGCACAGGACGTCACCGCCTGCCTGGACAGTGCCCTTGCTGAGGTGAGTCCAGGGGATGGAGCTGGGACTCGTCCTGGCAGATCATGGGGCGGGTTTGTTCTGAGTGGGTTGGGAAAGCCTCTGAGATCGTCCAGTCACTGCCCCGGCACTGCCAGGGCCACCCCTAACCCATGTCCTCAAGTGCCACATCCACACAGCTGTTTAATCTCTCCAGGGATGGGGATTCCACCCCTGCCCTTTGCCAGGGCTGGACAGCTCTTTCCATGAAGAAATTTTCCTAATATCCAACTTAAACATCCCATGGCACAACTTGAGGCAGTTTCTTCTTGTTCTGTTCCTTGTTCTTCGGGAGCAGAGCCCAGCCCCAACCTGGCTGCCCCTCCTGTGAGGGAGTAGTGGAGAGCAAGAAGGTCTCCCTGAGCCTCCTTTTCTCCTGGCTAAGCCCTGCACTAGTTGCTCCTTGTACTTCAGCTCCTCCTGCAGCTCCATTCCCTTCCCTAGACACACTCCATCCCCACTGTGTCTGTCTCGGGATGTCCCAGAACTGACCCCAGGTGTGGCGTCACCACTGCCCAGCACAGGAAGATGGGCACTGCCCTGGGCCTGTGGCCCCACTGTTGCTGGTACAAGCCACGTGCTACTGGCCTCCTTACCCACCTGGGCACGTGGCTGTCATCAGATGACCCATCTGCCTCTCTTCCCCAGGTGACCAAAACCATCCTGGCTTTCCACCGTGCTGAGGAGGCGGCTTTCAGCGGGCGTGAGCAGGAGCTCTTTACCCAGTTTTGCACAGCCTTCCTGGAGGATCTGCTGCCCTACCTGAACCGCTGCCTCCAGGTGCTTTTCCCTCCGGCGCAGATTGCACAGGCACTGGGTGAGATCTCGGCGTTTGGTTTTGGTTGCAGGGGGAGCACGCCCGTGCCTTCCCCCGCTGTCGAGCGGGCCGTGTCCTGCTAGTGCCCCCCTCGTTGCCCGCAGCCCCCCTGACCCCTCTCTCCCCATCCCCAAGGTGTCCCCCCCACGCAGCTGCAGCGTTTCGGCCGCCTGGGCCGCATCGACGTGGCCGCGCTCCGGGAGCCGCTGGCTTTCCTCCTTCCGCCGGCACCGGGCGAGGAGGAGCCGTCCCGGGACAGCGCCCCGGACCCGGAGGGAGAACGCGCGGCCGTGCCCGCCGAGCCCCCGCAGAGCCGCTCCGGGGAGGCGGCGCTGGCGGCTGAGGCGGTGGCCTCGGGGTAACGGGGCCGGGCGGCGGGACGGGCCGCGTCACCGGGGAGCGCCGCGCACCGGGGCCGCCAGGGGGCGCGCTGGCGGCGCGGGTGCGCGCGCACGCGGTGCGCCATGGCGGCGGTGCTGGGGCGGGCGGCGGGACGGGCCGGGCCGGGAGCCGTGCTGGGACGGGCCGTGCCGGGACGGGCCGTGCCGGGACAGGCCGTGCCGCTCCCGGCCCGCGGCTGCGGACACGCGGCGGGCTGGGACCGGCGGGAGCGCTCCTACTGGCGAGCGCTGCGGCGCCGGGTGCTGGGCCCGCCCGCGCCGCCCTTCGCCGCCCCGGTGCAGGTGGGAGCCCCGGTGCTGCGCGGCGCCGCCGCCGCCGTGTCCCCGGAGCGGCTGGGCGGCCCCGAGCTGCGGCGGCTGGCGGCGGCGCTGGCGGCCGGGCTGCGGGGCCGGCCGTGCCTGGGGCTGAGCGCTCCGCAGCTCGGGGTGCCGCTGCGGGTGTTCGCCGCGGAGCTGCCGCCCGCACGCTGCGCCCGCTACCCGCCCGCGCTGCGCCAAGCGCACCGCATCGAGCCCTTCCCGCTCCGCGTCCTCGTCAACCCCTCGCTCCGCGTCCTCGACGCCCGCCTGGTCACCGCCCCCGAGGGCTGCGCCAGCATCCACGGCTTCTCCGCCTACGTCCCGCGGCACTGGGCCGTCCACGTCTCCGGTATGGACCGACCCGCACCTGCCCCTCCCTCACAAGGTCCCTTTCTCTTACACGGGTCCTGCAGTGTCTCCCGGGTGGCCCCATTCTCACACGGGTCCCTTAATTCTCTGATGGGTTCCCTGTTCTCTCACGGATCCTGCCACTCTCTCATGGATCCCCCAATTCTATCACAAATCTCACCACACGCAGATCCCCCGCTCTCACGCAATCACCCTGATCTCTCACAGATCCTCCCACTCTCACACCTTTTTCCCCCTTAACCACCCCCCAACCCACCGCTGCCCCTGGCCGCAGGCGTGGACGAGCTCGGGGTGCCGGTGAGCTGGGAGGCGTCGGGCTGGGCCGCCCGGATCATCCAGCACGAGATGGACCACCTGGATGGGATCCTCTACATCGACCGCATGGACACCCGCACCTTCACCAACGTGGGCTGGATGGAGCTGCTGGACTGAGCCCACCGTGCCCACACGGCTGCCCTGACCCTGGGGAAAGAACCAGCGCAGCTCTGCAGGCTCCCGCTCCTTTATTGCAGCCAATACAGACCTGTGGCCTCAGCGTGGCTCCGGCCCTTCCTGCCCACGCGTGTGCATGGGGAGACAGCCGGGCTCTGGCTGCCCACACTCCCCTGGGCACCAGGAATTCCTCTGTGGGCCTAGAACAGCCTGCTGCCAAGGCTGTGCAGGGGAAGAGCAAAGGGGGCATCCTCCCCTCCGGGGCTTGTTTGGGGCTCACAGTCACAGCGTGGGCAGCAGCTGGGCACAGCACAGGGGGCACCGGGATGGGGCTGGGGGGCAGCAAGGCTGAGGGGAGCCCAGAGACTGCACATGAGATGTGGGCTGGTGGGTGTCAGCTGGTGGCTGCTCCATCCAAGTAGCCCCTGCTGTAGGCACAAATCCCTGTCTAGCATGGCTGGAGTGTGAGGAACCCCCAGCCCCTTGGGACAGGCCTTGGCCCTGGGTCATTGCATTTTGGGGGGTAGGGGGCCGGGCTGAGCCCCCCTGGTGCAGGCAGAGCCTTGGGGAGCGGCTGGGCACCGGCTGAAGCTCTCAGATTGTTTTTATTTTCATATAAACAAGACAGAACCCAAAGCAGCATTAAGTTAAAAAATAAAAAAAAAAAAAAAAAGAGCAGGAAGAAGAGTGGGGTGCCGCCGGGGCGGGGACCCGGCCGCCCAGGCCATGCTCAGAGCCACCCCCGTAGTGTGAGCCCCCCGGGCCGTGTCGCCGCGCCTGCCGGGCGCTGCAGTGCAGTGGGGCAGGAGTGAGCGAGCATGAGTGGGTTTGGCACGGCCCAGGAGGGAGCACGGCGGGACCTGCAGCTGCCCCAACACCACACCCCTCATGCCCTCCCCCTCCCTCAACCTTCCTGTCCAAAGTCCTCCGTGAATTTCTTCACTTTGAGGAGATCCTCGACGTTGACGGTGGGGCGGGTGGTGGCCAGCGAGCGCAGCATGTCTGACTGCAATACAGGCGGGTGGGCACGGGGCTCAGAGCAGGCAAGGGCACGGGAGAGGGACCCCACGGCAGTGCGGCAGCTTTGCCCCCTCAGGACTCCAGGGGGGCAGACTGGGCTTTGTGTCCAGCCCCAGGAGCCACAGCCCTGCCTGGCCCTTGGCCTGGAGGACGGACAGGGAAGCGGCCAGGCCGAAGCTGCGGAGGGGACGCTTACCATGCAGACAGTGGGCTCCATCAGCTTGTCACTGGGCACTTCCATCCAGGTCATCTCGGTGGCCCCAGGGTCCCCGGGCGAGCACGGCGTCAGGAGATCATCCACGAGGGTACCGGGGCTGGTGCGGGAGGGGCCACGGACCTGCGCAGAGCCGGCGGCGCGTGGCACAGAGCTCGGCGTGGGGGGACAGCGGCCGTGGCACCCACCCAGGGCCGCCCCGCGCCGCGGCAGCCCCCGCTCACCTTCTTGAAGTGCGTGGCCGACTGCACCTTGCGCACGGGCTGCATCAGGGCGTCGCGCACGATGATGCTGATGTCGGCCCCCGAGTAGCCGTCGGTCTTGCGCGCGAGCTCCTGGATGTCGGCGTCCGTCAGGGAGTGCGGGGTGTTCCCCAGGTGCAGCCGGAACATCTGGGCCCGCGCCATCTCCTCGGGCAAGGGGATGTAGATCCTCTTCTCGAACCTGGGGGCACGAGGGGTGAGCCCCAGTTCCAGCCCTGCTGGGGGGCTGGCACAGGGCTGCACATGGGGTTCACCTTCTCCTGATGGCTGAATCCAGCACCCAGGGGATGTTGGTGGCACCCAGCACCAGGATCCCGTCGCTGCTGTTTCCCACACCTGCAGGCAAATGGCTCAGAACAATCTCCAGGGATTCTCTGGATCCCCGGGTTCTGCCTGCTGCATCCTGCTCCCACCCCTCCCTGGGACGGGCCCCCTCCCACCTTGCATCTGCACCAGGAACTCAGTCTTGATGCGCCGGGCCGCCTCGCTCTCGTTCTCGTTGCGGGAGCCACACAGCGAGTCCACCTCATCGATGAAGATGATGGAGGGCTTGTGCTGCCTCGCCAGCTCAAACAGGTTCTTCACCAGCCTGGGAACAAAGCAGGAGATGGGGTCCTCACTCAGGGACCCTCCTCAGCACCACCTTCCTGGTAGCCCCCCGTTCCTCCCATCCTGGGAAGTGCCACACCAGGGGCTGTGGAGCCCCTCAAGGGGCTTTGCTCTCCCCTGGGACCCTGCTGGGGATTAAAATAAATCTAATTATAGGGTACCAGAAATTAAAAACGTAAAGTTTAATTAGAACTTGCTCACAGCTTGGCAGGGGTGGGCCATCCTTGAAGCTCACTGTAAGTGAGCTGTAAATGAATTCTGAGCATGGACAGATGGGAAATCTTCGTGTAAGAGCTGTAACTCTGGAGAGACCCAAAGCTGCCCCAAGCTGGAGCATGACAGCAGTTAATTAAGACAACGAGACAGAATCCAGTTAAGTGTTAGAAGACCCCAGCTTAAAGTTGCTTTTGGACTGAGAGGTCTGTAAAGATGGGGCGGCACAGGCTGTGAGGGAAGAGGAGACTGCTTTGCTCAGACTCCTTCTCTGAAGGCACCAGCTCCCAGTTCTTTGTCAGCCCCGTTACTGGGGTTCCCTGATGCTGGTGGCCTGTGTCCCTTTTGCCAACTTACTTCTCACTCTCCCCCAGCCACTTGGACGTCAGGTCAGAGGATGACACAGAGAAGAAGGTGGAGTTGTTGGCCTCGGTGGCCACGGCCTTGGCCAGGTAGGACTTGCCGGTGCCAGGCGGCCCAAAGAGCAGGATCCCGCGCCAGGGCGTGCGCTTCCCTGCGGCAGAGACCGGGGTCAGGCGTCCCCTTCCCTGCGCCCAAATCCCTGCTGGGATCACCCACGGAGGGGTCATCTCCTGCACAGCCCCCTCCCACTACCACGGCCTCACCTGTGAACAGGTGTGGGAACTTGATGGGCAGGATCACGGCCTCCTTCAGGGCTTCCTTGGCTCCCTCCAGCCCGGCCACATCGCTCCACCGCACGTTGGGCTTCTCCATCATGATGGCACCTGTGAGGGCGTGACTCTGCTCACATGGCCCCACAGAGATGGGCACGGAGAGTAGTGAGAGCCAGAGTCCCAACCCACACCCACAATCCCGCCTCCCCTCAGCACAACAGCTGTTTGGGGTGGGCAGCCACAGGAACCAGCCCTGTGCCCCAGTCCCACAGCCTGTCCCGCTCCCCACGGCCACCCCTCGACAGGGCTGTCAGCGAATCCCTCCTCAACCCCACAGGGTCGAACCCAGCACAGCCTCTCTCACCCATCAGCTGCTCCTGCAGCTTCTTCTTCTCAGGGTTCTCGCCCTCGCTGTCACTGTCACTCCTGGGGACAGGGGACAGGGTTCAGGAGAGGGACTGGCACTGGTGTGGCAAGGGGGGTCCTGCCAGCCCCACAGCCAGGCAGAGGATCCCCCACTGCCCTCATCCCCACGCACCCCTTGTTGTCATTCTGTGCCTCTCTGACAGGCCGCTTGCCGTGCCTGTCCTTGCTCCGCAGGTACTCCTTCAGCTTCTCTGCCCGGTCCAGGTACTGCATGCACTTGGCTCGGATGCTCTCCTTGGCCTTGTCGCTGTGAGCCTCATCTGCAGGGAGCCCCAGGCGTCACCGGAGCCCCCCCGAGCACCGGAGCCCCCCGGGCCCCCGGCCGGACTCACATTTGATGGCATGCAGGAAGTACTCCACGGCGTGCTGGTACAGCCGCAGTGCCTCCTCGTAGTTCTTGGCCTTGTCCTCCTCGGTGGCTTTGGTGACCAGGTCGATGGCTTTCTGCGAGGGGGGAGCGCCGTGAGCACCGGGCACCGGCCGAGCCCCTCCCCACCGCCGGGGGCCGGGCCGGGCCCGCTCGCACCGGGGCTCTCCCACCGCGCCCGCCTCCCTCCCCACCGCGCCGCCACCGGGGCTCGGCGGGGCTCGGAGACCTCAGCGGGGCCCCGCACCGGGGCCGGGCGAGGCCTTTCCCCGGCCGGCACGGCGCCGGCGCCCGGCGAGGCCTGTCCGCCGGGCCGTGCGGAGGCCGCGCGGGAAGGGGGCGCGGCGTCGGCGCTGCCGGAACCCCGGCCCCGTCCCGGTGCCCGCGGTCGGTACCTGCAGGGTGGACGTTGTCATCGCATCGCCCGGTGCGGCCGCTCCGGCGGCCCCGGGACGGCGGCGGCGGCGGCGGCGGCGACTGCGGCTGCGCGCGGCCCCACGCCCCCTGGCGGCCCCGCCGGAACCGCGGCCCGCGCGCGGGGAGACACGCCCACGGGGAGGGCGTGGTTTGCGGGACCCCTCCCACGGGGCGTGGTTTGTGAGACCACGCCCGTTAGTGTTTATGTATGCGTAATGAGTGTATGGGCACGCCCGTTATTATTTACATATGCGTAATACATGTATGGACACGCCCGTTATTATTTATGCACGTGTGACGCGTGTATGGACACGCCCATTATTATTTATGTATGTGTAATGCAGGTATGGGCACGCCTGTTTGATACGTTGTATTGTGGGGCCTGGTTTATCCTAGCCCCGCCCACTGAGGCCCCGCCCCGTGTGCCCCAAGCGCGCGCGAACGCCCCAAAACCACGTGACCGTGTGTGTGTGTGTTTTGCATGTTTGTTTATGCGTTTGTGTGTTCATGTTCACGAGTTTATGTGTGCGTATCTGCGCGTGTTCCTGTGTCTGTGTGTTTACGTGTTTGTTTATGTTTACGCGTGTTTGTGTGTGCATGCTCGTGTGCGTGTGTTCATGAGTGTTTATGTGTTTGTATGTGTGTGTGTTCATGTGTCTGTGTGTTTATGTGTCTGTGTGTGCGTGCCCCTGTGTGTACACGCTGCACGTGCACGGTATTTACCTGTGCATGCACACACACACCCCCAAACGCCTGCAGGTGCCTGTGCCCACTGCTGCACCCACCTGTCCCACAGCTGAACTGGCCCCGCTGCCCCTGCTGTAAGAGTTGCTGCAGCCCCCTCAGAAATCCCCGCAGAGACCCTGCCCCAGCTTCCTGAGATCCCCCCATTCCTTCCAGAGACCCCCCCAGTCCTTCCATCATCCCCAGAGACTCCCCCAGCTGCCCAGCTCCCCCAGACACCCCCTCCCCACTCCCTCCAGAGACCCTTATTCCTCCCACCACCCCCAGGCCAGACTCAGTGAGACCCGGAGCCCCTGGAAAAGGCAATCTGATATAAATAGCGATTTACAAAGAATACAAAAATAGAAGGAGGGGGGGCAGCACCCCGAGCCAGCACCCCACAGGACCCCACAGCACCCCTGGCCAGCACAGCCCCCCAGAAGCAGAGAACCGTGCGGGAGTTTGGCTGGGGGGTACTGGGGACCCACTGGAGGGGGGAGCCCTGGAGGTCCCACTGCGGCCCTTCCAGGGCCCCCCAGCCCCGCAGGGTGTGGGAGCTGCCCCCAGAGGGAGGGAAAGTACAAAAAGCGAAAAGTGCATCAATCTACGTGTCCTGCCCCGGGGAGCCCCCGGCGGCTGGGGAGGAGCGGCCCCGGGAGGGTCCCCTGCAGCCCCAGCCCTGGGCAGAGACACGGCGTTTGTTCAGCCTTTGGGAGATTTGGGGGTCACTCCTGGGGGGCAGTGGGGCATGGGGGGGAGGTCAAGCCCCAGGGACCAGGACCCCCCTTTGCACCCCTGAGTGCCCCTTGTAAGACAAATGTGTCCCCCCACCCTGAGTGGGGCGTGGAGACCCTGTCATGCAGCAATTGGGGGGGGGTCCCACAGCCCCAGCCCCATCCCATGTGGGGACAATGTGACCTCTTTGGGGGAAGCCCCAAGGCAGGGGGACACTGGCTCCCCTAGACAGGAGTTGGGGACACCAGGGGTTCCCCAGGCTCCAAGGCACAGGCGGTGAGATCAGCGATGGCTTCAGCCCCGGGGGGATTAAAGCTGGTGTGTGTACCCCAACCCCCGGGGCACTGGGGGGGGCCGGGAGTGCTGGTGAGGGGCAGGAGGGGCTCACCCCCCGCAGCCGTGCTGCCGCATTCCCGGCGGCTCCCAGGGCAGCAATCCCAGCCCCAGCAAGGCACCGATGGGGCAGGAGAGGTTGGGGGGCTCTGTGACCCCCAGCTGGTCCGTGACAGGGCGAGGCGGCTGGGGCACCTATGCCAGCAGCCCCATGCGGGTGACTTTGGCCGAGAGGAAGGTGTGCAGGACAAAGACGATGGGCTTGGGGCAGGAGTGCAGGTCCAGCGCCTGGGGGGAGATGGAGAGTGGGGTCAGCCGCCCCCAAGTCCCACTGCGGGATCGCAGGGCTGGGAGTTCCAATCCCAGTGAGTCTGGGAGGCTGGAGGAATGGGGGGAAGCAGGAGGGAGCAGGGGGTCCCCTGGAGAAAGTCTCCCACCACCCCCCAAAGCAGGGGGTGAGCCTGGCTGCCCCCTCCTCACCAGCTCCCCCTCAGGGCCCCCGAAATCCAGGTAGAGCATCCTGATGCCGTCATCCGCAGACATCTTGAGCCGCTCGTAGGGGTAGCGGAAGAGGACGCTGGCGCCTGGCTCGTCCCGGGAGATGGTGAACCCGCCCTCGTAGTGGATGGACAGCTGGACCTCCTGCCCGCCCAGCGTGCAGCCTGCGGGCACAGCCGCTGTCAGCAGCCCCGGAGCGGAGCACGGGGGGAGCCAGGGGGTCCCAGCGCCGCGGCACTCACCCACGGTCACCTCCTTGATCAGCTCGGCGGCGGCGTGGCAGCCCTGCACCAGGACGCGCGTCCACGCGGACAGGTCCCGGTGGGTCTCCACGCGGAAAACGTGCATCTCCACGCCCTGGCGAGAGCCCGTCCGCGTGGCGAACGTCAGCTCCGAGCCCAGCGCGGGCGAGCGGCGCCCGGAGCCCGAGTGCACCAGCCTGGAGGGAAAGCGCGTGGCTGGGGGTCCGGGGCGCGACGGCAGCGCCGGTGTCACCCCATCGGCGTTTCGTGGGTTTTTGGCTGTGAGGCAGAGCCACGGCCCGAGGGGGCCCAGCCCCAGCTCACCTGGTGGCCACCAGCGGGTAGCTGTGGCAGGGCGAGGCCCAGGCGTCCCTGGTCCAGGGCATCCCATCGTAGAGCAGCAGGTCCTTCTCTGTCACTGCCATGAGCACCGGCCGCCACTGCTGCCGCCCGCCGTCCAGGCGCACCTGCCGGGCACCAGGGCACCATGAGGGGTGCCAGGGGCTGCAGGCACCCGCCACAGCCCGGGAGCCCAACCCCTGAGCCCGTGGTCAGAGCCCCAGCCCAGCGTTCCCCATTGCCAGGCAGCACACACAGCGCTGCCATCCTGGGAAACCGCGCTGGGAGCAGCCCGCAGGGGTCCTGCTCACCACACTGCCAGGGCCAGCTGCAGCTCTCAGGCAGTGAATTCATGGAATAGGGAGGGTCTGATGAGGGGTTCCATCTGGAAAATCCCAGTGGGAGAAGGGGCTGAGGGCATGGGAAACCCTGCCATCATCGAGGCACAGCTGGACGGGAGAGCAGCAGAGCCAGTGTCCAGGCTGGGCTCCCCGGCTGCACCCACAGCCCCAGCGGCATCCCCGGCACATCCCGCTGGCGCTGCTGTCCCTGGGAGCAGCCTGGCACATCCCATCAGTGCCTACCTGCTCGGCCAGCCAGGCGATGTGCTTCACCTCCCGGCCGCCAGCCGTGGGGCTGCCAGAGCCCAGCGTGGCGTTGAGCTCAGCCAGGACCTGTGGCAGCAGCGCGGTGATGTTGGCGTGCAGGGCACTGAACCAGGCGTGGGCCGTGGCCGTGTCCCGGCACCGCAGCACCAGCGTGTTCCGGCTGTCCGGCGAGTGCAGCTCGATCAGCCTGTGAGGGGACAGGGACACGGCCCGGGGTGGGACATCAGCGCCGGCAGAGTGAGCCCATGCCCAGCACAGCACTGGTTTGGGGCTTCCACTG
Organism: Hirundo rustica; assembly: GCF_015227805.2. Lineage (NCBI taxonomy): Eukaryota > Metazoa > Chordata > Aves > Passeriformes > Hirundinidae > Hirundo > Hirundo rustica. The sequence goes on from NC_053460.1 coordinate 933,286, forward strand.
TGCATTTCCACCTGCCAGGGCTGTTAGCCCTCATTTTAAGGCAGAGGGGCTGCCAGTGGTCTGGGAGGGAACACGGCATAGCCCTGGCCCTGGCCAAACCCTCTGGAGTGTCCTTCCACGGCCCAGTGGGCAAAGCCGGGGCTCATGGCCTCAGCGAGGTGCAGCCCCCAGCTGCACCCAGGGTGTCCATGGGGTGCACATGGGGTCCCCCACACTGGCACTGGTGGGCAGAGCCGGTCCCGTCCTTTGGGGAGCAGGATCTCCCACACCGGCACCACGGGCAGCCCCTGCCCTCACCTGTTCTCCAGGTCGGGCATGCTGAGGTTCCGGGCGGCGAAGCACATCTTGAGGGGGATCACCTTGCGGTCACGGGGGCCCTGGTGCTGGGGGGACCCCGAGTCCTCGCTGCCACTCAGGCTGGGGGACTGCGGGGCCGCCCCCTCCCACGGCAGGTCTGACACCAGCGACGGCTTCTTGATGTAGGGGGTCACCTCCCGCATGAACTTCACTGGGGGGAGCGGGGGCACAGTCAGGCGTGGGGAGGGTCCTGCTCCCCCACGCCACCGCCCCGTGCCCCGGGGTCGGTCTGAAAGGGTGACGTGACCCTCACGCAGCAAGGTTTGGAGGGTCTCGGGGGGGGGATCCCACCCTGTCCGGGTCAGGGATGTCCCGGGTGAAGGACGGTGCTGGCAGCTCACCCCGCTGCCGGCGCGGGTGTAGGAAGGGGAAGGCGCCACAGGACAATGGTGCTGGGCGGGAGGTCAGGCTGCAGCCCATCCTGGTCCCATCCTGCCCTGCCGCTGTCGGAGCAGCCAGGACTGTGCCCGCCAAGTTTCCAGCACTGCCAGCGATGCTGACTGAGCCGGCGCTGCCGCTCACGCCCCGACGGCAGCCGCAGGGCCAGGAGGAGGGTGTGCAGCCAAGACATCCCGGCTCCACGCGCCTCTCCAGGCCGGGAAGGAAGGAAGGAGGCACCAGCTCCAGCTCCTGCTCCCCCCGGACTGTCCCACCCCAGCACCACCCCGCTGACAGCAGCCCTGGACCCCCGCCCGGACACGGCTCTGGGCCGGCCCCGGCAGCCCCGGCCAAGGGAGGGACGCGCTGGGGACAGAGACGGGGCAGTGAGAGGGAAAACCCAACCGAAACAGCAAATAGCGAGCGGTGAAAGGATCCTGGAGCCGGCACAATGCCACAGCCAGGCCCTCTGCAGGGGGAGCAACGCTGCTGGTGGGACCCGGGCTGTGCCGCTGCCAACCCTTCGCTGCGGGGCTGCCGAGTGGGGAGGGGCAGCAAGGATGGGACAGCAGGCAGGGGGAGTGGGCAGGAGACACCAGCCCCCCGCCTTCCCACCAGTTCTGCTGAGCCATAGTGCTGACACGAGGCGCTTGCCCTTGCTGTGGGCAGCACACGAGTTAATATTAGCTGCCGCCGTGCTGATCCCGGGATTACCGCTGTCCCCGCACCCCTAATCCCGCTGCCGGGCCGAGCAGGGCAGGGCAGGGCAGGGAGCGCCGCGGGCAGCAGCACCGCCAGCAGCTCCCGCTGCGGGGCCGCTCGGCAGATGTTTGCCAGATGTGGGCAGCTGCCTCCAGCACTGGGAGGGAGCTCAGCCCATGGGGGCTCCAGCTCACAGCGCTGCGAGCCTGGGCGCGGGCACTGACCCCGATGGAGTCAGCAGGGTGAGAGGCCAAGCTGGGCCTGAGTGCTGCGCCAGGGCGCTGCCAGAGGAGCGTGGTGCCCCGTGGAGACCGGGAATGGTGGGTGCCCAGGACTGTGTCTGCCCGTGGTGGGGGCAGCAGAACCGGCTCCCAGTTCTCAGTGGGTCGCATCCATGGTGCAGGCAGGACGTGGAAGCACCTTGTGCCAGCAGGCGCGTGGGTGGGGGCACCTGCGACCCACCCCTTCTGCTTCTGGCGAGCTGGCGAGCAGCACACGGCTGCACCAGCACTGCCACCGCTGCCCTGGGACAGCCACCATCACCCCGGCACAGCCACTGCCGCCCCACCCACGCGCTCGCCACAGAGGAAACCCAGCTGTCGCCTGCGCCCCTGGCCTGTCCCGCTGCAGGAAGGAGGCAGCTCCGGCTGCTCCGGCTGCACAGCGGGCCGAGCCCCTGCACCCAGCAGAGAGCACCCAGCAGGGAGCACCCAGCAGGGAGCACCCAGCAGGGAGCACCCAGCAGGATTCCCCGGGCCTGTGCCCTGGGCCGTGCCCACGGCCGGCACCGCACCCACAGCCGGGGCGGAAGGGCTCCCTTCCCCCAGACAGGGCCTGTGGGTGCCCGGGGAGGCTCTCGCCGTGAGCCCTGAGGCCAAACCCAGCCCCCAGCGTGGGTGACACCAGCCCCACGGGGATGCTGGTGTGGGGCTGACGGCTCCCCCTCCAGCACTGGCACGGAGCCCGGGAGAAGCTCTGGCACCTGCCAGGGAGGTCACAGCTCCGGGGCTGGTGAGCAGGGACGGGGCTGGACGCCAAGGCCAATGTCCCCCACCAGCTGACCACCGGATGGTCCCACCACAGCCATCGGAGGAAAGGAAAGGAAAGGAAAGGAAAGGAAAGGAAAGGAAAGGAAAGGAAAGGAAAGGAAAGGAAAGGAAAGGAAAGGAAAGGAAAGGAAAGGAAAGGAAAGGAAAGGAAAGGAAAGGAAAGGAAAGGAAAGGAAAGGGGCGTCTGCCACAATGCCTGTGCCCGTGGCGGAAACCAGGGACAAACACAGCACGGGCTGGAGCTCCTGTGGGACAGGATCAAACGGCCAGGCAGCACGAGGAAGGACGTGCTGGATCAGGCGCAGGGTCCCGTGGGGACTCTCGCTGTGTCCGACAGCAGCCCCGGCCAAAGCAGCAAGCCCAACACCGCTGCTCCACCTCGGCCCCTGCAGCGCCCCAGCCGTGCCCAAGCACCTGTGCCAGGTGTGCACCCGTTCCTGTACCCTGTGCCCGACAGGCACCGCGTCCATGGAACAGCCCCGAGCAGCGGAGGACAGACGGACGTGCCGGGACACCAGGACCGTGTGTGTGGCACCACAGCGCTGTGTGGCCCACCCTGACCCCCACGGGGGCTGGTGTCCCTGCGGTGCCCCGTGGCAGCGGCCCTGTGCCGCGCCGCCGGGCCGGGCAGGTCCTGCCCGAGCTTGTCAGGCTGCCGGGAACAGGTCGGGCAGGAGCCGGTGGCTCCGCCAGGCCAGTCCCGAGCCAGCTGTGCTGTGGGCACGGGGCCCACGGGGACACCGAGCCCGCGGGGAGGCTGAGCCCGCAGGGACATGGAACCTGAACCAATACCCGGGGTCACAGCCCTCCCCGGGGACAATCACCAGCCTGGGGATTCTGTCACCAAGGGCAGGGGACAACCTGTTCAGGGGGACACCACAGCCAGGGGATACCAAGTCCATCCTGCGGGACCCCAGGTCTGTCCCTGGGGACCCCAGATCTGTCTCTGAGGGACACAATCAGTGGAGATGTCCTGTCCTTGTCCCCAGGGATCCCCATCCTGCCCCCCGACCGCGGGGGGAACACCCCAGTGCCTGTGCCCGTGCCTGGGCGTGCCACCGTGGGTTGGGGGTTCTGGGGGCACACACACCCGCAAGGACTGGGGTGGAGGGAGCGGCGTCCCACACCCGGAAAAGAAACCCAAAGGGGCTCCGGGAGTCCGGTGACAGCGGCAGGGAGGTGTGGTGGGAGCCGGTAACGGCGGGGGAGCACCACGGCGGGGGACAGGAGAGCACCAGGGGCCCGTACCGGGGATTCGAGGGGAGAGGAAGGGGTTTAGGCGTTACCTTCAAGGATGACCTCCCTCCCGGCTCTCTTCAGCGCCTGCACAGCTTGATCGTGGGTGGCATCGCGGAGATCGACGCCGTTAACAGCGAGGATGGCGTCGCCTAACCGGAGCGCCCCGCTCCTTTCCGCCGCCAATCCCGGGAAGATCCGTGAGATCAGCACCGGCATCCGATTCTCCCGACCTCCCTTAATGCTGATCCCGAGCCCTCCCGCCTCCGCTTTCACCACCCGCACCCTCCTCACGCCACCGGGTGCCGCCGCCTCCGCGTTGCCGTTCACCACGCCGTTCACCACCGACGGATCGCCGGTTCCCGGCTCCGCCGTTAAGCTCAGCGTTTCCCCGGTCAGTTCCGCCGACACGCGGACCCAGCGTTCCCGCAGGAGCAGCTCCAGCAGCCCCGTTTTACAAGCCCGGGTCCACACGGCCATGCCGCCGCCGCCGCCGCCGCCGCCGCCGGTCACCGGGGAAGGGGCGTGGCCTGGCAGAGAGGGCGCGGTCTGCGGCCACGCCCCCGCCCGCATGGCGCGCTGAGATTGGCCCCGGGGCACGGGGGGGACGGGGTGGAGCCCCCCCGTCCCCGCCCCGCCTCCACCAATCAGAGAGGCGGCGGCTCAGCCGCCGCTGCTGTGATTGGTCGAGCCGGGGGGCGGGGCTTAGGAAGCCACGCCCCCCGCACGCCATGTCTGGCGCCGGGGTTTATTTGGCGCGCTGCGATTTATTTCACGAGGTGCGCGGTAAATCTCCCGTGTTGTCCGGGGATCCCCGATTTCGCTCCCTCCATCCTGGCGGAATGACGCTTCCCTGCCCCACACAACACCCACAGACCCCCGTCCTCAGGGAATGAGGCTTCCCGGCTCCAGGCAGCACTCAGGGATCCATGTGGCCGCAGGGGAGAGAGAAGCCAACACTGGGATTAGACACTGGGAGGGAAAAGGGATGGCATTTGGGTATCACCTTGTCCCCGCAACACCGGGGAGGAGAACTGGAAGGATATGAAGATCATGATGACGTGATGGTGGTGTGACAACAGGGAATCACGCACAAGGATGAGCCCTGAGCCTGGCCATGTACGGAACAGTGAGGTTTTATTCCTACAGCACCTTAAGAAAATTCTTACAGTGCCCCAGGAAGGCAGCACAGAGACAGTTCCCAAGGTTGGAGTGGCTTCTTCTGCTCTCAGGTGCCAAATTTCTTCTGTTGGACGGGCAGAGGCAGCTGGGTTTTGAAGTCCATGATGGGTCGTTCCACCACAACCAGGCAGTTCTCATCCAGCAGATCCATGAAGAGCAGTGGCTGCCAGGCAGCAGATGGGAATCGTGCAATCAGGGAATGGTTTAGGGTGGAAAGGACCTTAAAGGGATCTTGTTCCACCCCCTGCCATGGGCAGCAACACTTTCCGCTATCCCAGGCTGCTCCAAGCCCCACGCAACTTGGAACATTTCCAGGGATCCAGGGGCAGCCACAGCTTCTCTGGGCACCCTGTGCCAGGGCCTGCCACCCTCCCAGGGAAGGATTCCACCGCACTATCCCATCCAACCCTGCCCTCTGGCAGTGGGAAGCCATTCCCTGTGTCCTGTCCATATCCTTGTTCAAAGTCCCTCTGCAGAGCCCGAGCACCTCCCTGACGCCATCACCCACCTGGAACTTCTTGCAGATCTTGAAGGCGTGGAGCTGCCGCTTCCTGGCCGTCTCCGGGAGCTGTTTCAGGGCGCTCTGGTTCATCAGGAGGGCGCTGTCGTCGGGCAGGGGCTGCGAGAGCGGGCACGGCCCAGGTCAGCGCTGCCACCGGAGCTCACCCCAGGCACCCCCAGCCCCCCGGCTCACCAGGGACTTGTCGAGGATGCAGAGCAGGTAGGTGTCGTGGAGCAGGATGTGCGCGGGGTTCTTGGGGTTGAAGGCGATGTGCGTGATGGGCGAGTCCCGCTCCAGCCAGGCGCGGTGCAGCCCCCAGCTCTGCACGGCGCGGCTCCAGTTCGTGTACTGCTTCTCGGGGATGCTGAACTCCATCAGCTGCGCGGGACAGCGGGGACACGGGGCGGCTCAGGGGCGTCTGCTCCCGGCAGCACCGCCACGCCGGCAGCTCCAGCCAGGTCCCCAGCCAAGACACAAAGCCCTGAAGGCAGGGAGACAGCACAGGGACGGGGGCAGAGCCACGAGAGCTCGAGCAGGACAGCTCCTACCTGCTGGTCCGAGTAGGCGATGACGAGGTTGTTGGTGCTGGGGTGGATGGCGAGGGCCGATACGGCGCAGTTGTAGCTGGGCACCACGCAGTGATGCTGCAGGAGGGGACAGTGCACTGCCAGGACCCACCAGGGCCACCGCTGACACCTCTCCCACACTCCCACCCCTGACCAGAACCTCCAGGACTGCCTCTGATCCCCCTACCCACACACCCACCCCAGCCCTGCTCCGGGGACGCAGTGACGGCTCCCAGGGGGGCCCTGCCTGCTGAGCCCCCCATCCCACATCCCCTGAGGCTGGGGGATCACTCCCAGGCTCACCTTGAAGCATTTCAGGTTGTAGACGTGGATGGCCCAGTCGCCGCTGACGGCTGCCAGCCAGTGCCCATCTGCGCTTGGCGCCAGCAGGTAAACGGCCTCGGAGCAGCCTGCAGAGACCCTGGGGCTCAGAGGGGTGCTGGGAGCCCCAAAGCCCCGGAGACACCCAGCCCCAGCCCCCCTGATTGTCCAGTGCCAGCCCACGAGGGCACAAACACCCCCAGGAGAGAATCTCACACCTCTCAGGGCAGGAAAGGGGGACACCCCGCCTGTGCACCCACAGAGGAGGGGGACACGGAGCCCAGGAACCCCCAGCTCCCCCCAGCTCACACCTGAGGGCGGCTGCAGCGTGTGCAGGTGTTTGCAGCCCCCCGGCTCCAGCAGCTGGAAGACGTGGACAGATCCTCGGGCGGAGGCGACGAAGAGGCTCTCGGAGTTGGCGGAGAACTGGAGCTGGTAGGCTGGAGGCAGCAGCTTGGGCGCTTTGGGGACCTGGGAGCGGGGAGAACGCAGCCCTGGCAGTCACCCCACTGTCACCCACGCTCCCCACGAGTGACAGCGGCCAGGCCAGCCCCCGGGACCCCCCCACCCCTCTGACCTTCCTGAGGCTGACGCCGTCCCCGTCACAGCGCACGCGGTAGAGCTGGAAGCGCGAGGCCGTGGAGTAGCCGACCCAGGTGCCGCAGGGCGAGACGCAGCTGCAGTAGATGTGCTCTGGGCCCTGGGAATGCCACGGGACTGAGGGGGGCCCGGGGGACACCCAGAGCCCAGCACACGCCCCTCAACTGACCTCAGCCCTACCTTGCTCTTGAGCTGCACGAGGTGCTCGGGCATCCGGCACAAGGGAAGGACCTCGCCGTCCTTTCCTGGGAAAGAAACCACACGGACCATCAGTGATCGTGGGAAAACCACACGGGGCTCTTTGAGCAGTTGGGGATCCTGGGGGAGCGCCCAGACCCTTCCCTGAGGCCCAGGACAGCTCCATCCCAAAATCCTGTTGGCAGAACGGGCTCTGCAAGGGAGCTGACACGGGAGAGCTGCACCTGTGACTCACCAGTCTCCTCGGTGGAGCCAAGTCTCCAGAGCTCCAGGTACTGGGAGAACTGGAAGAGGAGCAGCCGGGCTTTCCTGGCACAGGAGACGAGGCGTCGCTGCGTGGAAAAACAGGCAGGATGTCATGGACCCGCAGCCTGGCACAACGGGCTGGGGCACAGCCGGAATGCCCTGCGGTGCTGGAGACTCCACAGCGGGGGAGTGCAGGGAAATCAGGTCCCGTGGGATGGGAGCTGGAGATGGAGACCCAGCAGGACCAGCAGGACCAGCCTGACAACTTCCACTGCTCCTTGGCAGGAGCCTTCAGATGTACCAGGAAAGGAGACACAGCGGGGCAGAGGAGGGACCCAGGCACAGGGAAGGAACCCCGGCAGGGCAATGAGGGCACCTGGAGGGGCAGGGAGATCCAGCGCTGCCAGCCCCAGCAGCTCCAAGACCCCAGTTCACGCGTCACTCACGTGGGGGAAGGTGAATTTCCGGAGCACTGCGTCGTAGCCCTTCTTCTGCACCTTCTCCATCAGCGGGCGGATCACCAGCTGGGCGTCCAGGCCTGGAAGCCAAGCACAGGTCAGCCCAGCGGGTACTGGGAGGGGAGATCCAGCCCAGCCCCGGTGCTCCCGGCAGTCCTACCCCCGGAGATGAGGGCGGTGGGGCTGTGCGCCACGGCCCGCACGTCGTGGCTGTGGAACTGGAAGGGCTTTGTCCGCACCCAGCGCTTCTCCGACCCGCCCAGCTTCACTGGCAGCAGCTGCAGCTGGTAGGTGGCCCCGGTCGAGGTGCCCACGACGATGCTGTCCTCCTTCTGCGGAGGAAAAACGGGACGAGGTTGTGGCAGCAGATTGGGAACAACAGGAGGGCGCTGCCGGGTGGCACCGAGCGCAGCAGCTCCCGCTCCCTGGGCAGGGACCCACGGGTGTCACCCACCTCCGACACGGCCAGCGAGAGCGCGGCCGAGGTGCTGATGGTGTGGGACTCTGCCAGCGTGCCCTGCTCCCAGTGCCAGAACTGCACCCTCCCAAAGGAGTCGGCGCTGACCACGGTGCCGCTGGACAGGAGGGCGATGGCCCACACCACGCACTCGCGCTTGGCCTTCTCCACCTGGTGGTTCACCATGATCCTCTGAACCGTCTGGCCTGGAGTGGAGAAGGTTGGGGGTGGCCGGGGCATCCCCGGGGGCACAGCGGGGCCGGTGGGTGCCAGCAGTCCCAGGGGATGGGATGGGGATGGGGATGGGGATGGGGATGGGGATGGGGATGGGATGGGATTGGGATGGGATGGGATGGAATGGGGATGGGATGGGGATGCTCCCGGGACAGGAGGTACCTGAAGTGACATCAATCACGCGGAAGAAGTCGATGGAGCCAGCTGCGATGTGAGTGCCCGAGGGGTGCCAGGACAGGCACAGGACACGGCCTGGGGAGGGAAGGTCCGTGTGAGAGCCCGTGGGCTCGCAGCTCACCGGGACGCCCGGAGGGACAGAGGGATGGTGCCGCAGCCAGGACCCACCTTTCCGCCTGTCCAGGTTCCGCTCAAACTGGATCCCCCCAGGAATGACTTGGAAGATCTTCACGGAGCCGTCCTCGCAGCCGATCTGCGGGGGTCGGGATCAGCGCGGGGCACAGCGGGACGCTCTCCCCCGCGCCCGGAGCCGCTCCCGGCGGGACTCACCGCCAGCTGGGTGCCGGTGCCGTTGGCCACCATGCTCCAGATGGGTCCCCCGCCGCCATCCACGCCGCGGGCCGCGCTCAGCCCGCACAGGTCGAACTCGGTGATGTCCCCGCCGAGCCCGGCCCCGAAGAGCCGGTCCCCGGCAGCCCAGCACAGCGACTCCACCGACCGCGCCTCGTGCCCGGGGATCACCTGCGCAGGGACGGGGTCACGGACCGGACCGCACCGGGACGACCCGGTACGGATCAGCCGGGCCGCACAAAGCCCGGTACGGCCTCGGTGAGGCTCAGCACAGGCTCGGTACGGACCCAGGGGGCCAAGCAGAGCCCGCTCCCGGCTCGGTGCGTGGCCGGTAGAAGCTCGATAAAGCCCGGTACGGCTCAGTACGGGCCCGGTACGGCCCGTGCCGGTACCCTCACCTTCTCCTGGAAGTAGTTGGCGGTGAAGTTGTACACCTCCACGGCGCCGTCGGTGCGGGCCAGGGCCAGGCGGGCGCCGCGGGGGTGGCAGGCGAGGCAGCGCACGCCCGCCGGCACCAGCCCGAAGAACCGCACCCGGTGCACCTCGAACTCGCCCATGGCGCTCCGCGGGCCGCGCTCCGCTCCCGGCCCCGGCCCCGGCCCCGCTCCGCCCCACGTGCGCGCCGGAACCGGAGCTGCCCCGGGGCCGCGCGGGACCGGAAGCGGAAGCGGCGGCGCGGCGGGAGATTCGGGAGAGTCGGGAGAGTCGGGACAGTCGGGACAGTCGGGACAGTGGGGACAGTGGGGCGCTGCCGGCAGCGGGTGCGGGAGCGGGGCCGGGGCGAGCGCACGGTGCAGGCGGGAGGGATCCGGTCCCGAGAGACCCGGCCGGGCTGCCCCGGGCTGCCCCCGCGGCACCGGCACCGCTGGAGGGCAGCGGCGCCCCGCGCAACCGGGCGGCGGCACGGGGGCAGCAGGGCACGGGGGGAGCAGGGCACCGGCCCTTGGGGTCTGGGGTGTCCGGGGGAGGCTGCAGGGCCCCCAGGGGGGGTCCGGGGGGTCCGGGTTTCTGGGCACGGGGGTCTCTGGGGCCCGGGGAGGGGATGGGTCTGGGTTTCTGGGCATGGCGGCTGCGGGGCTGGGGGCCGGATCTGGGGGGAGCAGTGGGACCCGTTGTGGGGAGATCTGGGCTTGGGGATCTGTGGGGCCCAGGGGAGGCTGGAGCATCTGGGGAGATGCTGTAGGGCCTGGGGGGATGGATCTCGGGATCTGCGGGCTCAGGACAGGGTCTGTGCATGGGGTGTCTGTGGGGCCCAGAGGGGAAGGGCCAGGGGTTCCTGTCCCCCACCCTGACTGTGTCTCTGCAGCCCCCGGCATGGTGCAGATCGTCGTCTCCAGGTGAGCCCGTGGCTCCTGTCCCCGTGCCCGCCGTGCCCCCTGGGGCCCGGCTGACCCTCCCCTTCTCTCCCACAGCGGTGGCACGGGGGCCCTGGCACAGTGGGTGCTGGTGGAGCTGCAGGGCGAGGTGGAGCCCCGGCAGAGCGGGGACCTGACCGGGAGCCTGCTGGGAGACCTGCACTACACCCGTGAGGTGAGGCCGGAGCTCGCCAGGCCCTGCTGGGGTCAGCCCGGCCCAGGCTCACCCTCCGCTCTCCCCAGGGCGTCCCCGTGCTCATCGTGGGTCACCACATCCTCTATGGCAAGGTGGTGCAGCTGGAGAAGCCGTTTGCCGTGCTGGTGAAGCAGGGAGGAGCCCCCGAGCCCAGCCCCGCGGGGCCCCACGGCCGCTACACCGTTACTGCCCTCATCAAAACCAAACTGCTCTTCAAAACCCGCCCCAAGCCCATCATCACCCACGTGCCCAAGAAGGTGTGAGGGGAAGGGTGTGGGCTATGAACTGTGAGCTGCTGCTGCTGCGACGAGCGGCAGGGACTTGGGGAGATCTGGGACCTCATCCCTGACCTGCACAGGGGACTCTGGCGCTGCCTGGTCCTGTGCCTGGGTACCCAGAGCCCTTCCTGGGGGTCACATGTCCCCTCCACACCGACTCTTTTCAGAGAGCAACCAAGCTCTCGGCCACAGACCCTGTGGATCACCCCAGGGCCCATGGCTCCTGCTAGGGAGGGATTCCTGTGAGCCTGGGCAGGGTGTGCCACCCCAGGGGCTGCCCACAGTGTCCAGCAGGTCCCAGGGATCCATGGAGGTGCCAGTGTGGAGATGTCTCCTTCTCCCCGCTCCCTGCAGCTCTAGGGACACCAGTGCCACTCGGGGACTCGGGACCAACTTCCCTCGAGTCGGGCAGGGGGACCAGGGACCCTCCCCAAAACACTCCATGTGTCCTCACTTCAAGGCTTTATTTCCACAACTCCATCAGGATATAAAAACCAGCTTTTTCCACCCGAAATATGGGAAAAAAAAAATCCCCCTGGCAGTTTCAAAAATAAATAGATTTACAAACCGTTCGCGACAATACCAAAGAGCTACAAAAGTCTTCTAAAAAACCTTGTATTAAATAAACAAAAACCAGCTAAAAGCTCTGTCATAGAAAGGGGTTTTTATCCAAGTCCTGAAAAAAGGACCCACAGGTGAATTCCCTGGGGAGGGGAAAGTTGGGAAGCACCTTGCCTAAATCCCCATCTTCCCACCGCCGGGAAGGGAGCGGGGTGGGAGCGGTGGGGCTGCGGGATGGCCGGAGCACGACGCGGCCCCAAAGGGTCTCCGGCAGCACCCCGGCTGGCACACAGCCCCCCAGTTTTCCCAGTTTCTCCATGCCAGGATTCCCCCTTGGCTCTTTGGCAAAGCTGAAGGGACCCGCTGCCCCACTGGAGCAGCCCGAGCCCCCGAGAGGCCTGGGGGGCTCCCCGTGGGTACGCGCCCGCACGCAGCCGTGGGGCAGAGGCAGCACCAGCCCGCAGTGCCGGCGCCGTGCTGGACGGAGACTCCGTGTCCTGGGGGTGGGAAGTGCTGTAGCACCGTGGAGGTGGGACCGAAATCCCTGTAAAAAGCACCGAAGGGTGGAAAGTTCTGGAGTGGGGTGTGGGGAGCGCAGCCAGCAGCGCTCCACCCCGGGATGCTCCATAGGGCACAGCTGGGATGTCGCTGGCAGCACCCGGCTGGGTGATGGGCAGCCCTGGCTCGGCTTCTCCGTGGCCAGCTCGGGATGGAAAAATGAAAAGGTAGGATGTACATCTTAATGAAGATAAAAAGCAAGATTTCGAGATCCGATGAGAAACGCCAAGGGTTGGGAGCGCACAGCGCTGCCCAGCAGCTCCGGGGTGGGGAAAAAGGGGACTGGGGGTGCTCACTCCAGCATGTGGGGTCACCCCAGCACCTGGTGGTTCCAGGATGGGGAAGAGGGGACGGGAGGTGGTTACCCTGACACGCTGGATCGCCATGGCGCATGGAATGACCCAGAGAATGACCACCCCACGGTCAGACCTCGGTGAAGACCAGCCCGCACTGCTCCTGCCTCTTGCCGCAGCGGCGGGCAACGATGGCCAGGTAGAGGGTGAGCAGGGCCACCCAGTAGCACGCGTAGAGGACGGCACCTGAGACGAGGAAGGCCACCTCGGTCTCGCTGAAGAGGTCCTGGCTGTAGGCGGTGTAGGCCAGCCCGCCCAGCAGCACGGCCACCCACACCGACACCGGCAGCAGCCCCACGAAGTTCACCACGATGGTGCGGCGCCCCGAGGTGCCCCAGCCCGACTTGTTGATGGTGGCGATGGCGAAGATCTTGGCGGGCAGCAGGCTGGACATGTAGAGGAGGGCATAGAGCGACATGAAGATCATCTCGGCGTTGCCGCGCAGGAAGCAGGCGTAGGTGGCCTTGATGACCCCCACCAGCTGCACCGTCAGCAGGAACAGCAGGATGTTCCAGACGCGGCCGCGGTAGAAGAGCTGGATGACGGTGGCGATGAGGAAGAAGGGGAAGAAGCCGGTGACCACCGACTCGTAGGTCATCCAGAGGTGATGCTTGTGGAACCAGAGCGCGTTGTAGAGCCACTCGCGGAAGTAGGATTTGCTCCAGCGGGTCTGCTGGTTGAGCCAGCGCAGGTAGCGCGTGGGCGTCTCCGTCAGGCACTTGGAGCGAGCCGTGTACTTGGTCCTGTAGCCCAGGCTGAGCACGCGGTTGGTGAGGTGCCGGTCGTCCCCGAAGCTGCACTTGCTGCCCAGGAAGGTCTGGTGGTACCAGTCCTCGAGGAACTGCTGCAGCAGCGCGTTGCGGTACATGCCCAGGGGGCCGCTGATGCACTGCACGCACCCGAAGTACGACTGGCACGCGCGCTCCACGTTGAAGGCCATCCAGTACCGCACGCTGCTCAGGAAGGAGAGCCACGAGTCGTACTTGTTCAGGATCTGGGGAGGGGATGGACGTGAGCCCCGGCAGCGCCGCGGCGCCCCGGGACCCCCGGCCCTGCCCTCCCTCGTGCCGGGGTACCTGGACGTCGCCGCCGACGCCGCCGACGTGGGGGTCGGCCTCCAGGATGCGGAGCATCTCTGCGGTGCAGGCGGGGTCCAGCACCGTGTCTGAGTCACACACCTGGGGGCAGAGGGAACGTCGAGCCCCGCTCCCGCCGCCCACGCGCGCCCGGCAGACAGCCCAGCCCACAGCCGGGCAAGCCCGAGCCACGGACGGCGAGACCAGGCAGAGCCCCGGAGACCGGCGGGCAACGGCAGGGAGCAGAGCACCGGTGGTACCGGCGCATCGCTGCCCAGGACACCCATCCCTGGCTGCTGGCACGAGGGAGGACCTGTCCCCGTCACCACGCGTGGGGACCTGGACACGCTGTCCAGGGGATGACACCACAGCAGGCCGTGTGCTGAGGAGGTGATGGGACACCCGTGGGATGCAGCGCGGGCAGGGCTCAACACCTCAGCCACCCCAGCGCCGGTCTCCCGCAGCCCTGGTGGCTCATGGCCAGCGCACGGGGCCAGATCCCGTGCCAGGCGCTACCGAGGATTCCCGGAGCTGCTCCCGTCCCACCCACAGCCGCTCTGCCCACGCTGGGCCGCTCGCTGCCCACATCCCCCCAGCCCATGCGTGCACCTGGATATAGTCCACGGAGTCTCCAAGCGCCCGGAAGGCCGTGTACATCACCTCCCGCTTCCCGCCCCACTTCTGGAGGATGCAGGAGTAGGTGTTGCTGCGGACCAGCGCCTGAACGCGGGCCAGCCCTTCCCGCAGCCCAGCCTCCGTCTCCCCCTCGCCCTGCGCGTGGAAGTTGCTCCTCCAGATGTAGCTGCCGGAGCGCTCGGAGCCCATCACGTCGTGGAAGATGTCCAGCATGTAGGTGTCGTCGGGGCCGTTGCCGTCCACCACCATCACCACTTTGAGGTCGGGGAAGGCGATGCGCTTGACAGAGCGCAGGCACTTGGTCAGGTAGTCGGGATCCTCCTGGAAGGCGGCGATGCACAGGGCCACCGAGCGCCCCGGCCGCACCGGCTGCCCCTCGCCCCGCATGCGCCGGTGCTCCAGGAAGGCGAAGAGGCTCTGGATGAAGAGGTGCAGCCCCAGGATGGCCCCGTAGAGCCCGAAGGAGAGGTAGTGCTTCTCCGTGTGGATGAACTGGTACCCTGTGACGTAGGCGGCCAGGATTCCCCCCAGCACCGCCACGGCGAAGAGGCTGGTCCCCACGACACGCAGGGCCGTGGAGAGGCTCCCTGGCATCTGCGGGGACACGGGGCACCGTCAGGGCAGAGGGACATCCTTCCCATCAGGTCACCCACAACAAAAGCAGGGGTGGCCCGCTCCTCTGCTGCCCCGCGGCCACCCTGTCCCTCACCCGTCACTGGTTTGGGGGTGACGCCTTCACGGTGTGGCAGGGTCAGAGGAGTTGCGGGGGTCCCACACACCCCACTGTGTGGGGTGCCAGGGGAGGTGCAGGGATCCCAAGTACCCCGCTGTGTACGGTGCCAGCACCTCCCACCCACCCAAGCAGGAGCAGGGCTGCTCGCGGGCGATGGCCGGGCTGGAGGACAGGGAAGGGCACGGGGATGTCAGGGACCAGGGGAAATCACGGCCGCCCGGAGCCCTCCTCCAGCCCGAGCGCGGGCGGTGGGACCCCCAGCAGCAGCCAGACCCTCACCCCGCTGCGGGCTGGGACGGGCAGGACGGGGCTGCGCGCCGGGACGCGGGCAGGGGGTGCGGGCAGGGCTCAGAGCCAGCCCCGGGGACCCCCGGCGGCACCTCCCGGGCAGCCTCCTCCGGCTTCCCCCCGCTCCCGCAGCCGCCGGCGCTCCCGGCTCCTCCCGGTCCCGCAGCCCCCGGCGCTCCCGGCTGCCCGTTACCCCCGGCCCCCGTTACTGCCGGTCTCACCGCACCGCGGGGGCACCGCGAGCCGGCACTAGCGGGGCCGGGAGGGACAGCGAGGGGCCGGGACTCACCGTGGAGGTGCCGGTGGTGGTGCCGCCGCTCCCCACCCGCCGCCGCCGCTGTGCGCCCGGCCCGGCCCGTGCGGCCCCTTTATACCGCGGCGGGGCCGGCACCGCCCGCAGCCCGCGGGGGCCCCGCCCGGCACCGGCACCGGCACCGGCACCGCCGGCACCGCCCCCGGCACCGGCACCGGCTCCAGCTCCGCCCGCAGCCCCCGAGAACCCGCCTCGCACCGGCAGTACCTGGCACCGGCCCCAGCCCCGCACTGCGGGAGTGATGACCGGCACCGGCGGCACCGGCGGCACCGGCACCATCACAGGCATCACGGCACGGCTGCTGTACCGGCAGCACCGCCGGCGGCTCGGGGGCTGCACCGGAACCGGCATCACCATCACCCGGCATCGGCAGCGAGCCACGGGCACCGGCACAGAGCCACGGGCAGGGACCGGCCACTGCATCTCCCCCCCGCCCCGCTCTTGGCGCTCCTCTCATGACACCCACGTGTCACCTTCCCGTGTCACCGTGTCCCCCCGCGCCGTAAGCCACCCGTGTCGCCCTGTCCCCGCGGCTGGGGGGTGCCGGGGCAGGACCGGGGGCATCCCGGGGACAGCAGCACTTTGTCCCCGTGCTGGCCTGGTGGCAGGGGACAACCCGCTCCTGGACGGGCCGTTCTGAGCCTGTAGGAGGCACAGCCTCGACTCGGGGCTCAAATTCAGCGCTTTTTGGGTTTCTCACCCCAGTCACGTCCTGCTGTGCTGGGAGCTGGGTGCGAGGAGATGCCGGGATTGGGCTCGGAGACTCCAAGCCCAGGAGCTGGGAAAGGGGATCCCTGCAGCAGGAGCAGCCCGTGCAGGCGGATCCCCCTCATTGACACCCCCGGTACTGTGGTGAAGCTGTCCGGAGCTTCCCCAGCGCCTGGAGCGAGGTGTGAGGAGCCGGTGAGCCCACGGCTGGGACAGGGACATGCCGGGACCCTCGGGACCACCAGCGGGGCTCCCACACAGCCACGGTGGAGCACAGGGGGTAAAACCCGGCACAGCAGGGCCAGACTGGCACGGTCGTGCCTGTGCCACCACCACGGTGCTGGGACAGGGGACAGGGGACAGGGGACAGGGGCAGCGTGTCTGCAGCCCTCCCCATGCCCTCATCGGGGACCCCTCACTTTTCCCTGTGCCCGTGGCTGCTCCAGGTGGAAACCAAACTCTCTCCACCTCTGGCACAGCTGCTGCCTTGCTCCCAGCAGCAGGACAGCCGGACACATTCTTGCTCCTGGAGGCAGGACGGCAGGACAGTGCCCAGCCCGTGCATCGGATCAGGAGACTTTTCATTCCAAATTCCTCCTCTGGCATTCACAGCAGGCCCTGGACAGGCACAGCTGGCACAGCAGCATCCTGGTGCGTGCCTGTGGTCCGACACCAGCGCCAGGAGTGATGAGGAGTGCTTGGCCATCCACTTTTGGGTGAGGAGAACGGGCTCTCGCTGCTTGTGCACTCACAGTGGGACACAGCACCGGGTGGAGACACGGCCAGGACTCCCGACCCTGCAGGGAAGGAGGTGCCAGACTCCCCCCATTCGGCAGGACACAGGGCAGCTGGGAGAGGGGCCCCTGGGGCTGTGCACTGTGGGGCTGGGCTGTGCGGTGCCAGGGGAGCAAGGGGGCCAAGCTGGGGCCCTGAGGACTCTGCTCCCCCCACACTGCAGGTGTGCAGCAGCTCCCGGTGCAGGAATGGGGCCCGTGGTGCTGCAGCGCTCACGGTGCTGCAGCCTGCCCTGCCTGCAGGGAGGAGGTGACTCTGATGTTGGGGTATCCCTGAGCACGTGCTGGTGAGTGGTGGTCCCACCCTGTAGGGTCTCAGCACCTCACCAGAGGGGCCCATCCTGACCCTGCGTTAAGGGACCCTTCAGCATCCTTGCGGTGTGTCACAGTGCCAAGGAAGGGCCACGGAATTCCACTCAGGGGGTGCAGACAGCAGAGCCCCCCTCCTCCCTCCTGACTCCCCTCGGGGACAGCCACACATTTGGTGCTGCCTAGCCAAAGTGCCTGAGCACTGGCCCTGCCAGCTGCTTGCCTGACTCAGGGCTCACCCCGGGGCTGACGGCCACCTTCCACAAGACACAGGGGCCGGGACACGGCCACGATGGCACCCACGAGCTTTGCGTGACCCCACAGACATCACGGACACAGGGCTGAGCACGTCTCTGTTTAATCCCACGCCTCGTCCCAGCGAGGTTCCCCCCCTCCCACCGGACACCGCCAGCGGCATTCCGCAGGGCACAGCAAGCCCTTCCCCCGGGGAGCACCCCAGAGCAGGAACAGCTCATTTCCAGGGGCTCAGCCCCGCTACGGCAGCACCACGATCTTCTTCTCCAGCGTCTGCGGGGGGAACAGGACCCTCCTCACGGCGGCGTCCAGCTCCTCCAGCGCCAGCTGCGCGTGCAGCACCGCGGCGGCGTCGCGCTCGGCCGTCACCACGTGCTTCAGCAGGCGGTACAGGTCCCGCAGCACGTCCTGCAGCACCTGGGCACGGCGGGCAGGGCAGGGCAGCACCCATGGAATCCTCTCCCGCGCCTCCCCTCGGCGAGTCCCGGGCTGCCCCTTCCCCAGGACACCGCGGCACCGAGCCCCCCGTGACTCAGTTTCCCCACACGCCAGCAGCACATTGCGGCGATCCTTCGGCACAGGGGCGGCGGGGCATGCCGGGATCCTGGCTGCGGGGATTCCCGTGGGGAACTGGCTGTTTCCTCCACGGGAGCTGAGTCCCAACACGCTGTTGTTACTGGGAACTGCGGAGGGAGGCCGCAGTGGTGGAAAAACTGGGCATTTCCAAGTCAAATCAGCCATGAATAACTCCCACAGCTCCCAAGAGCTGGCAGTGCCCAGGGCACAGCCCAGGAGCTCAGAGAGACACCCCCAAAAAGCCCCACTTCCCCAGGATCTGTTGAGGGAACCCTTTAGTGGGGGATGCCCAAACTGGGAATCTCACTCCCTCGGGACTTTCCCTGGAAGCTGCTTGGGAATGAACCCTGCAGCCCCTGTAGAGCAGGGGCCCTCCCCAAGGATGCCCAGGAGCCCCTTGGCACCTGTCCCTGTCCCAGGAACAAGCAGAGGGACCCACCTCAGTGACCTTCTCACTCAGGCCCCGGAGCAGCAGCACCACCACGTGCACAGCGGCTCTTCGCACTTCAGCCTCGGGGTCTGTCCGGGCTATGGCCGTCACACAGCAGGTGACCTGTGGGGACAGGGCAGGGGGGCATCATCAAGGACCGAGAGATGCAGGGGATCCCCTCGGAGCAGCCACTGAGGTGCTGGATGTGCCGAGAACGGAGATGGGACTCCCATGCCCCGTGGGGTGCGGGCTGCGAGCAGCTCCTACCGGGGCCTGGTGCCACACGGGTGCCTCAGGAAGCTGTGTAACAGTCTGTACAGAAACCAGGCAGAGCCAAAGGAATCTAATTAAATCCCGGCAGTGACAGCCGGGAGAATTAGCAGAGCTCGCACCTTCCCAAAATAGCAGCGTGTGGCTCACTGGCATCACATCAACTGCCGGGATCCACCGGTGCCGAGCGGGAACCGAGGGGAGCAGCCCGAGTGCCAAATCCACCATGTCTCACTCCAGGAGCACCGGGGGGAGGTGAAGCTCTGGCTCCCGTGGGGCACAGACCCACCGGCTCCGGGGCTGCTGGGCCCCTGGGGGTCGGGCTCACCCCTCTGGGTGCTCACCCCAGCAGCTCTGAAGCCACATCTCACCCACAGCCTGCAGCCGGGGCGGGTGAGGGCCAGCTCCGTGATACTGATGATACTGATAACGGTAATTAAGATAACGGGAGCGTAACAAGGTGTCATTAAGCGGGAAGTGTCTTTGGCAGGCACCACTTGTGCCCCCAGGTCTCCCCTGGCAATGGCTGCCATGGGTGGAGCAGGCACCTGAAAATCAGAACCGCCCTGGTGTTTGCTTCAGGCCCCATGACTTTTATACTCCACAGTATCAGCAATTATCACTCACGTCCTTTAAGGAAATGTCCCGTTTCCATATGGAAACCTCTCATTTCCATGTGCACAGCAGCCCAACCATGTGCTAACAAACGCGCTTGTTAAGGAGAGGCCCTGTGCTCCCCCGGCAGGGTCAGGGTCAGCGTGGAGCCCGTACCTCCTGGATGATGGATCCCAGCTGGAAGCCGAGGTGCTGGCAGAGCTCGCCCAGGTTGGAGAGGCTGCTGGCCCGCAGGGCACTGTCGGGATCCCGGGCACCCCGCAGGAAGGCGCGGATCAGCGGCTCCCGGTGCTGGAACACCATGTCCCCTGCAAGGGACAGCACAGCTGCGTGTCACCAGCATGGAAAGCTTCTCGCCAAAGCCCTGGCTCCTTTGGGAACGGATGGGTTGAGCATCTGCCTTGCAACACCGCTGAAGAGCTGGATGCAACATCTGGAACGTGGCTCGTACCCCTCAGCACAGACCTTGGGGCTCTTTGGCACATTCCAGCCCTCCCATGGGGTCACGCACAGTCCAGCAAACACACCGAGTGTGAATCTCAAATTCCCACATGTCATCCAGACCCAATCCCCTGCCCCAATTAGCACACACAGGTGCTGTGGACGTGTGAGCTGCTGATGCGGGCTCAGGCCTGTGCTCAGCATCCACAACCATCCAAGGAGCGTGGTCATCCCACAGGAGCCATGCACCCCACGGTGTGGACACACCTCCTACCGGGCAGGGCCTTGAGGGGTGGAAAGAAAGCTCCAGAAGGCCAGCTGGCCCCTGAGTTCTATGTTTTTCCAGCTCTCTCAAGCTCTGGTGTCCTGCAGCAGATGGAGGCAGTGGGGTAGACACCTTGGGATGCCCCAGGATGTGGAGACAGGAATGATCCTTGTGGGCAACAGAAGCTCCCCATCACCCTGCACGTGGGGGCTCAGGGCTGGGGACTGGCACAGGGCAGCGCTGTGATGCCAAGGACGCGCTGGGAACGCATCACGCTCTGCGCCTGCATCCCAGCGCTTGGAATTGCAGCATCATGAGCAGCGCGGGGTGCTCCGAGTGGGATCCCCTCCAAAGCCAGCAATGCACCAGCCTCTGTGCCAGATGGCTCCAGGAGGGGCAGGAAACACTCCCTCTCCCCTGCTAGATAGGGAAAGCTGCTCCAGTGGGACAGAAACAGGGACAGCGATGGGCACGGGGCAGGAGGGAGGCATGACAGCCCCTTGGCAGAGCAGGAGAGCTCAGGATCACAGAGAGCCGTGGAGGATCCTGGAAGTGCCGGGTGAATCCTCGCCCTCAGATGCTGAAGCTTCTGCAACAGAAACAACGTGGAGCGATTTGTTCTATAAATACGCCGGCGAGCCGGGACGCGCCGGAGCGGCCGCCCGCGGCAGCGGCGCCGCAGCCAGCGGGGAGAGCGCGGCGGGGAACAGAACGTGCCACCATCCCCAGGGAGCTGCCAAGGGAAACCAGCCACACGGACATCATCCC
Organism: Hirundo rustica; assembly: GCF_015227805.2. NCBI lineage: Eukaryota > Metazoa > Chordata > Aves > Passeriformes > Hirundinidae > Hirundo > Hirundo rustica. The sequence continues at coordinate 954,078 of NC_053460.1, forward strand.
GGGACTGAGGGGCTCCCAGCTGATCGCTGGAGCCCCGCAGCACACACCGGGATGCCCTGTCCCCATCCCAGCAGCGAGGGCGGATGGCGGCACAGCCTGGCGCTGATGGGATGCCACGGCTGGCAGAGCCCGGGATGCCAGCGGTGCAAGGGAACGTGGCACAGGCCACAGGAGAGGCACAGTCCCGGGGGTCAGGAGGTCCAGGCTCTTCAGGGGCATCCCCAGCCAAGGCACACAGCACCCACCTGGTGACCAGGGACCTCTGCCTGGCTGCCCCAGCACCGGCTGCCACTTCCCTGGCCATGTGCAGCTCCAGCTGTGTGCTCCCGCTGGCCAGGACTCCTTCACAGAGTCAGACAAGGCATTTTAGGACGTGTCCCAACAGCAGAGGCTGGAAAGGCCTCATCCAGGTTCTACCTCTCAGCCCGGCGTGTCCGGGCGCTTCCCAGCAGTCTCCAAGCGCGGTGCTGCCGACTGAGGGGATGGTGGGCTGCTGGCAGGACCCCTCATCCCACTGCTGCTGCTGGCAAACCCCAGCCAGCTTCTCTTTGGCTTTCGAACCCTTCCCTCCCTCTGACTACTGAAGTCCCCTGTGGGCTTTCCCCCAATAAAGGTGAGGCCAAGCAGTGCCATGGCTGCTGGCAGTGCCATGCCCAGGGCCACGGACTCACCCAGTGCCCGGGTGACACGCATCAGCACCTCGCCCAGCTTCATCCTGGTGACAGCGGCCACGGCGTCCTCTGCGCCCTGTGCCGGGCACTCGTACTGCGCCAGCAGGACGGGCAGAATCCGCTCTGGATACTCACTGGAGAGCAGGGCAATGCCTGCAGGGGAGAAAAACTGGAAAATCAGTGATTTAGCAGTTGGCAGCCGGTGTCCACTCGCTGCTGCCGGGTGATGCTCTTTGACCCAGTGGGGTCTTGTTGCACTGGGGGCAGCTGGGCACTGCAGACAAAGCTTGGGCACAGGGTCTGGTCATTGCTCCCGGCTTTTGGCCACCAGCACACGGTGCCAGCACGTCTCTGTCCGTGCCAGATTTGCCTGGCCCAGACTGGGAGCAGGATCCAGTGCGTGCTGCATACCCGCTGAATCTCCCTGGGGTTGATGAGAGATCAGATCCCAGATGGAGGGATCAAACCCTTCTCCAGCCCCAGTGCCCTCCCCTGAACACACTCCAGCCCCTCAATGTCTGTCTCATCATGAGGGGCCCAAATCTCACCCCAGGATTCCAGGTGTGATGTTCAGTACATCACTGGAGTCTGGCTCTGTGAAACCCAGCGGTGCCACAACCCCTGGCGCAGCCCCGGCCCCGCCGCTGTGACAGGGGACAATGGGGACCGGCCTGGCCTGGCCCCAGCCCTGCGCTTGGCACGGCTCGGCTCGGCACCGGTGGCGCTGCCAAGGGCCGGGTGAGTCAGTGGAAGGAACCTCATCAGGGTTAATCACCGCGGCGGCCGCGCTGCCAAACGCGCAGCAGCTGCAGCGGCGCATTAATCACCGGGACGGTTACAGCCTTTGTGCTCCAGCTGCAGGCAAGGACAGACCCGTCCCTCTCAAGACCGTACAGGCATTGGGAAGCACGGCATAAACTCCTTTCCCAGCCGCTGCCAAAGGTTACCAACCCAACGGCAGCGGTGCCAGCATTGCTGCGGGCCAGGGGAATGGCACCTCCTTTCCAGGGAACCCAGGGGACTGTGACCCTCCATTGTCACACAGGACACGCGTCACCCAGACAGGAACCACCGGCCTGCAGATCCCACGGGCAGCTGTGGGGCTGTGCTGAGTGTCCTGGAGCAAGCACTGACCTGAGGATTTCCTGGGAAGGGGTGTGAGTACTCAGGAGTCGCCACCTCGGCAGAGCCCTGAGGGAGCACCAGTGGGTCCCCCTGGTCCTGCTCCTCTGCCAGCCTCAGCTGAACAGATCCCTCTGTGGGTGCCAGGCCGGGGTGCTGGGGCTGTGCCCATGCTGTTCTGGAACTGCAGCCCCAGCCTGTGGCACAGCCCTGGCACAGGGATTGTCACCAGCTCCAGGGAGTAAGAATAACTGGGAGATGAAGTCTCCAGCTTCAGGAACTCGGCATGGAGCCCACGTGTGGCCCCAGGCTTGATGGAACAGCACAAAGCCACAGTCTGGCAGGGCAGGAGATGCCAAGCCCTCAGCCTGGCCATGGCTCTCCCATTCTTCACTCCCATGGCCAAGAGCCCCCAAAGCACAAAACCTTCCCTGACAAAGCGCTGGCGCTCGCCCCAACACGCACAGCTCACCTTGGATGGCTGAGAGGTAGACAAAGGCGTCCTCGTGCCGCACATTCTCCAGAAACACCTGGAAGGAAGGAAAGTGCCATCAGCAGTGACCCTGGCCTCCAATAACTGTGACCATCTCCAGCCTGATGGCACATTCGGCACCAGCTCTGCTGGCGGGGGACACAGCAGGGGACTGGAACCAAGGCAAGGGACAGGGACCACCGCAGGGGCCCGGTACCTGCAGCAGCTTCTCCTGAAGCCGGAGCGCCTCTGGATCCCGCTGGCTGACCAGGCTGGCGAGGCGGCGCAGGGCGGCCGCCCGGCTGGGGGGCTGCGGGTCGTAGGCCGACACCAGCAGCTCCCGCAGCCCGGCCGGCGCCAGGCTGTGGGCACGTGGGGCTGCAGAGGCACCGGGGGCACCGGGCTCACGGCGCGGGCTCTGCTCCCGGCTCCCGTGCCTGCGATCCCCGCCAGGCGACGTGGGGCCGGGGGCTCTGCCGGGAGCGCCAGCGGGGCTCTGCGCTCCCACGCCAGGCCTCCCGCCCAGCACGCCGCGGGCAGCGGCGCCCACCGCGCCGGGGGAGCAGGCGCCGTGCGTGCAGATGGCGATGCGCAGGTCCGAGGCCAGCTCCTGCGTGAGGGGCTCGGGGTAGGTGTGGGACAGCTCCTCCAGCAGCGGCACCAGGCGCTTCAGCACCACAAAATCGCTGGATTTGAGCTGGGGAGGGAGAGGAGAAGGGCTGGCACCAATGGAACGAGGGTTCACTCCCTGGGATGCTCCCAAGGGTAGGCATGGGGCAGAGGGGTGAGGAGCCCCAGAGCCCCGTCCCCAGCTCGTGAGCTGGGCTCTGGGCACCACGAGCTCCTCTCGGCCCAGTGCCAATCCCAGCCCTGGCAGCGGCCACGGGAGAAGGTGGGAAGTGCATGAACCTGAAGAACAACAGTGTCTGGGTCTGGGGGCCAAGCCAGGGACATCCCTGTGCCAGATCTGCCATCAGTCCTGCCTGGAAGGACGCTTCCAGCACAGCAGCCATGACCTGTCCTGGGCTGGAGAAGCTCCTGCCCTAATCTGGATTTAACTGCTAAAATCTGGGATGTGAGGCCTGAAAAAGGGTGCTTTAGCAGAGATTTTGGAGAATTGCATAAAACCCCTTGCCTGCTGAAACCCAAACAGTTCTGCAGCTACTTCCAAAACTTTTCACATTCCATTTTCCAAATTATGTCACTCCCATTAACACAAAAGTGGGAGAAGGAGCTCGCCTGGGAGGGGCCCACAGCAGCCACAAGACTCTGCTGTTAACTTCTGAACTACAGTTCTTCCCCCAGTGTAAGAAATTTAGCAATAAAAGACAATAAATGATCTTTTTCTGTTAACAGCTCGATTTTCCTCAGGGCAAATCCAGGGATGAAGCAACCCCAGAAACTCAGTGATGGCAGCACGTTAACGGATGTGCCATTGTCCCCCATGGCAGCTCCACTGAGTGACACAGAGCTCGTGCATATATAGGTGTTACAAGGTAACTGAGAGATATAAATAACAATATAAATATGCATAAAATGTAAATATCAAAATGTAAGGGGATTTTCAAGGGTACAGCCCACGCGGGAAGCTCACAATGCTCCGCAGCCAGAGCCTGTGACCGTGCGGGGATGCAGAGGGTGCAGCGCTGGCATTTAAAGATGCTGTACGTAACCGCACTGCTCTGCCAGTGCCTTTTTAGGAGAGATTTTAAATCAGTTAACTGGGCTCTTGGGGGTGCCCTGCTCAGATTGAATCCTTGGTCAGCACCCCGGCACTGCCCCAAGGGAAATAATTACACGTATCTCTCTCTCTCTACCTATTTACAGCCAGGGCACCCGGCGGTGCCACAGCCGGGCATGGCGGTGCCCAGCTCCCCACCCCACACCCACCGAGGCCGCGGCTTCGCCCCTCACCTGGACGGCCCCGCCGAGCACGGCGGCCACGAGCCCCATGGCCATGGCGAGGGTCTGCGCCTCGGCCGCCGCGCCGGGGCCCCGCGCAGGGTGGGCGCAGGCGCGGCGCAGCACGGCCGCCAGGAACTCCTGCACCTGCCAAGGGAACGGCCGTCAGCAGCAGCGAGAGCACGGGGCACCTCCCCTGCGGCTCCCGCTGCCTCCGCGCCCGGCACGACCCCACGGGGGTTCACGGCGTGGGATTGTCGGGGCGTCCGTGCTCGGCCAGGAGCTGGACTCAAGGATCCCTGTGGGGCCCTTCTAATTCACAGTACTTTGGGATTCTGTAAAACTCTTCCCATTTTCCTCCTGTTGCCGCCACCCCAATCCCAGTGTGGGCTCAGCCAAGTCACGTCCACAACTGGGACAAGGTGATGGTTAAACTGGTGGGGTCCCTCAGCAGCAGAAGCCCCCGTGGGGCTGGAGGAACAAAGGGATGCCAGCTCCATCTCTGCCTCCTGCCTGGCTCCACCGCAGGATGGAAGCTGGGAAGGCAACTGGGATATTCCCAAAGGGAAGCTCAAGGTGGGTCTGTATGGAATTGCCCTAAGTAAAGGCTTGGAAATTCCAGAGCCAAGGAGCCCCAGCCGCTGTCCACAACTCCCCATACCAGCCTCCCCCTTACCCAGCACAGCTGACACTCCAGCTGGGCCATTTCCCGTGTTCTCACTTTGTGATTTTTCCTCACAATATTTATATTCCACATGTAACGATCCTGCCTGGATGGCATTGGCCTTCTGCACACTTGGCACCAACACCTTTGATCCCACAGGCTTCCTGCCCTCCTAACAGATCCTGAAATTAGGGAGTCGATGTTCCCCATGCCTTATCTTCTCCCAGACGAGCCTGGGAAGGGTTTGGATCAGGGTCATTCCTACCTAGCAGGTGTGTTGCAAAAGAGGAGGAACTATTGTTTTTCTTCTTCAGAAAACAAAGCACGGGGGCAACAAGGTCCTGTTGCACCAAATTCCAAACTTCCACCCCCAGTGCACTGGGTGCAGGCAGCATTTCCTCCTCAGCTGCCAGATTCCTTAAGCACATCCCTTAAGTGAAGAGGGAGGCTGTGGAAAAAGGCTTTGGAAAAGGCCGCACAAAAGGCTCAGGTACCTGCTGGGATAATTATTCCAGAGATGAAATTCCATCAAACAGCAAGTAAGTAAAAAAAAAAAAAAAAAAAAAAAAAAGGAATATTTGCCCTCACAACACAGTGACACAAAAGCTGGAGGGGTTGAAATTATATTTAATATTAAAAAAAAAAAAAAGGAAAATTGTGAATAAATAACAGTAGATTGCAACTAAGAAAAAATTAAAACAAAAAAAATCCAGAAAAATATTTTGAAGTGGGAGGGGAAAAAAATTGAAAAATAAAACACTGGGGCGGCACAGTTGTGTCTCAGACAGGAGGAGAGAATTCTTGGTGCAGTGAGGAAATCAAGTTGACCTTGGTTACGGAGGAGAATATGTAAATAAAACAAATGAGCACTTGGGGGGGGCACAGCGGCTGCTGCTCCTGGGCTCCAGCTTCGGAAGGATGGATCCCACTTGCTCCCACCCCATTAGGGGAACCCCACACTGCAGAACCTGCTCAAAGCCTGTCCCTGTCCCCGTCCCAGCCCGGGGCCTCCCTGAAACACAACCCCAGGCAGGGGGATAATGGATTTTTTTGTCTGGATTTCTTTGGTGGTGGGTTTTTATCCCAGAGTCCCAGCTGGACCCTGGAACCTGGCAAAACCCCTCCCCATTTCCCAGCCCGACTCTGTGCCCGGCGGGCGGGTGTGATGGGGAGGCAGGTGGGGACAAAGCGCCGCTGGCTGTGTCCCCTCTGCTGCTGAGCACACAAAGGCTCCTTTGTCCCAAAGGAAACGTGAGGAAACCTGCGAGCCGCGACCGCCCCTGCCCACGGCAGCACCGGGAGCTGGCATGGCTGGGGCACTGGGGGAGAAACGGCAAGAAAAAAACAGGATGAGGAAGTTAAAAGACACCGGATCTGCAGGGGATCTGCAGGGGATCCACACGGGAATGCCACGCTGCCCTCAGTGTCCAGCTGCCTTCCAAACTGGCACAACCAAACCCATCCAGGGCGGGTGCAGGGGGAAAGATTTTAAAAATCCCTTTTGGGATCAGAGTCAAGGGGCCCCACTGGCCTTTGAAATTGCAAATATTTAATAAATTTGGTACTGCCCATTCATGAATGTAAGAGCACAGTTATGCCCGCATCCAACCTGGCCTTGGGCACTTCTAGGGATGGCACAGCCACAGCTTCTCTGGGCACCCTGTGCCAGGGCCTCATCACCCTCACAGGGAGGAATTTCTTCTCTATATCCCTTCTAACCCTCGCCTCTGTCAAGGGGAAGCCATTCCCCTTTGTCCTGTCACTCCAGGACCTTGTACGAAGCTCTCCAGCTCTCTTGGAGATCCTTTAGGCACTGGAAGTTTCTCTAAAGATCACTCTGGACCCTTCTCTTCCCCAGGCTGAGCAATCCCAACTCCTTCAGCCTTTGCTCCTGGAAGTGTTCAGCCGATCCCCCCGGGCTCTGCCACGACCAACCTGCACAATGTCAGTGAACACGGTGTCCGAGACGCCCTCGCACAGCGCGGCCACGAGCTGCAGGACCAGCAGCTTCCTCCCCTGCCTGGCCTGGTGCTGCTCCAGCTCCAGCAAACTCCCTCCAGGCTCCTCAGCCGGGTTTGGAGCCGCCTCGTCCTCGGCAGCCACCTGAGTCAGCTCCTGCCGGGAAGGGAGCGCGGGGCACGGAGAGGCAGCGGTTAAACACCGGGAGCCAGCGCCAGGAACGGCAGATGACTCCTCACAGCACCACCACCACCTTCCAGCTGGTAGATGAAGGTTTCCAAGAGCTGTCCACAGCTCCTGGGTGTCCCAGCCCTATCCCCTCCTGTGACTTTGGGCTGGGGCACAAAATTCCAGCCCAGGCCAGGCCTGGAGGGAACCGTGGGGGGCTCCAAGGGAGATCAAAGGAAGCAGGTACGGGGCCCTTCTTCTACAGCCAAGAAAGCAACAGGGATTATTCCCAGCCTCCAACACACTTCAGACACGCTCCTGCTGTTAAAACAGCCCAGGGGGATGATGAGGGTTAACCCCTTCAGGGACAGGGCTGCTCCCACTCCTTGGCTTCCCACCCAGCACACAGGGCTGCTCCAGCACATGCTGTACCCCAGGACACACCGGGGGATGATCCCCCTTTTGCCTTCTGCCTGTCCAGGGAACCCCTTCCCGCAGGTGTGCCCCAACCAGGGACTGGCTGCCCTCACCTTCAGGCAGTGGATGAAGAAGTCTCCGGCCAGACCGCTCTTCTGGCAGTGGGACAGGAGCTCCACCAAGCTCTCCACATGGCACTGCTCCAAGGAGATCTTCTGGTAAAGGGCCTCATCTTCATCACTGGAACAGGTCACTGTATCACCAGCACAAACACACCCAGAACCCCCTGACAGCCAGACTCCAGGGCACGGTGAAATCCCAGCCTGCATTTCCCTGGAAGCCTTCCTTCCCAGCACTTCCCAGCAGAGCCTGGAGGCAGCTGAGCCAAACATTGCCCAGGTCATTTGGGCTCTGCTTATTAACTAACCTGCACTCATTAACAGAAACCACGAGCCCCAAACACATATTCCATCCAGCCCGTAAGCAACAGGATTAGTGCTGGCTAAGTTAGGCAGCGGTCAGAGCTGTGGCAGCAGGGGCATGGGCAGAGCCAGGGCCAGGATGGAACAAGTTTAAAGTAGTCCCAGCTTAAGCAAGGCAGAGCTGCTTCTAATTCTGGCCTTCCAGTAACTAAAGAGAGTTTATAAAAAGGCTGGGACTTGGAACAAGGGTGTGGAGTGACAGGACAAGGGGGAATGGTTTCCCATTGACCAAAGGTGGGTTAGATGGGATAATGGGAAAGAATTCTTCACTGGGAGTATGGGGAGGCTCTGGCACAGGGTGCCCAGAGGAGCTGTGGCTCCCCATCCTTGGAAGTGCTCCACACCAGGTTGGACAGGACTTGGAACAACCTGGGAATAGTGGAAGGTGTCCCTTCCCATGGCAGAGGGTGGAACAAGATGAGCTTCAAGGTCTCTTCCAACCCAAAGCAGCTGGTAATCCTAACTCATGAATAGCATGAAAAGAAGCCAAACCAAACGTATTTGTGGGGATTTTGCTGCAGGTGCTCCCAGCTCCCCTGGGCACAGCTGTGCCTCTGCCTGCCCCACAGCGCTGCCCTGGGCCCTCCTGCCAGCTCAGAGCCCCTCTCTCTAAACCCAGCCTCCTGCTGCGGGACATCCCGGCCTGCGTGGCTGGAGACTAAAGGCTGCAGTTAATTCCCAGCATGGCCAGCTCTGCCTCTGCTTAGACACCATCTGCCCACGCCAGAGGGGCTCCGCAATGCTGGCACTGCCACGTCTGTGCTGTGACTGTGCCACCTGTGCCCGAGGGACGCTGCTCACTGTGGCACCAGACAGGCTCGGGATGGAGGTCGGAAGCTGAATTTGGGGGGTGTTGAGATGGGAAACGCAGATCCCATTGCCAGACTTTGCACAGGCAGGGCTCAGGAGTCAGGAAAAGTGGGCAGGGAGTGCACACCAACGCTCAGGTGCAGCTTGGTGCTTTTTGGGGCTGGAAGTCAGAGCTCTACCCCATATGCAGGGAACCTGGGGGCTATCTTGGCTCTGGTATCTGTGTGGAAGCATCACCTGCCTGAGCTCGAGGGGCTGAGACCCCGTGGGATGGAACTGGCAGCCCCCTGCTTGCCCAGGCTCTCTGCCAGGCTTCCCTGGACAGCTCTGGGTGCTGAGTGACCCAGGGGACCGTCCCACAGCACTCACCTGATGGTTTCCCCCACGACGACGGCAGCACCGCCCTCGCTGCCCGCACGGAGCTGGCACTGCGGGTGCAGGGTGGGCACGTGGCTGCTCAGCCTGGCCAGACCCTCCAGCACAGCCAGGGACTGCTGCCGCTCTGCCTTCTCCAGGAACCACAGCAGGATGTCCTGGCACGGGGAGCTGCCAAGGAGAAAGGAGCCGGTGGTGACTTTGCTCTGCCCACCCCACCTTCCCTGCACGCGTTTTGGGATGAGGGACACGACCGGAGTGCCCCGGAGCGGCCGTGGGCTTTCCCTGGGATGCTCCAGCTCCTGGCTCTGGCAGCTGAACGGATTTGTGCCTGTTTCTAAGGGGATCAGCAGCACATCCTGCCCTTCTGGCGTTCCCAGATGGAAGGATTTGGGTTCCTCCACACTTCAGGCTGGCAAGGAAGCACCGTGAACACCCCTGGCACGCCCTGCCTGCGCCTCACAACGAGGTGACAAGGGCTGGTGGCAGTGCCAAGGGAGAGGAGGAAGGAGCCGGGAGCACTGAGGTGGCATGGGGAGCCCTGCCAAGGAAAGAAGCAGGTTAATGAGGTGAAGCAGCCACGCCGGGCTGTGCCAGGGGTCTGGAAACCCGAACACTTCCAGGCAGCTGCGGGTTCAGTCATCCCTGCCAAATTCCTTAGCAAAGGAAGCAGCGACTGCTGGCCCAGCAGCAGCATGAACTTGGCGCGTTCCACCAGCTTGTCACGGCACTCGCTGCTCTCTGAAGTGATTAACGAGGCCTTTAGTAACAGCGGAGACCGTGTCTACACACACCTTATAGGGAAAGCCTCCACACGCCAGGATCACCAGAGCACTGTGCAACCCCACCAGGAATGCTTTTACCAGGCTGGTCCTAAGTCCAGGGAAAGCCTTGGGGGAGCAAGGACAGAGGAGAGCCAGCACCTGGTCACCCCTGTCCATGCCACGACTGGCACATGTGGCACTTCCCACTGCACATCAGTCACGGGGAGCTGGGCATGGTATGGGGGATCAGCTGCTGGGGGCAGGTCCTGATTGTACCACAGGAGAGAGATCCCAGGTTGCAGAACGATCCTGTACTTCCAAGAGGCAGTGCTTGAAGTGTTTTTCCAGTTTTTATGCTGTTTGTAGATCACCACCTCCATCCATGGACAATCACAACCCTGCCCTAGGCAGAGCCACCCCGTGCTCCTGAGGACACACTCACCTCTGCACGGAACGTTCTGGCTTCAGGGAACACAAAACCTAACGTGAGAACAGCTCCCTTGGGCACAGGCCGCCAGCGAGGTCGTGTGCCCTGCCTGGGGTTACTGCCTGCTTGGAATGAGAGTGCTTTGGGATGAGAGGATGGATCTCTGCTCCTGCCTGTGCCCTGAGCGTGGCTGTTGGAGGCGGGCAGAGCCCAGCAGATGAAACCCCAGCAGAAGCCGAGTACAAACCCTCCCTTACCGTAAGTATGACACATTCTGCTTGGCGAAGGAATAGAGGGAAAAAACCACTCCCAGGACTGACTGCAAGGATCCCAGCAGCAGGCTCGAGCTGTCATTCCCAACCACATACACCTACGGAGAGAAGGGCCCAGGAAAGGGAGTCAAACACCTGCATGGGGCAGAGGGACTTCAGGAACACATCTGTGCACAGGGCAGCTATCAGGGAGGATGGTGGAGGGTTCTCAGCCTCTTCCTTCACTCTGGAGGCTGTCTTCCCTGATTATTCCTATTCCATTCCCTATTAAAACCCGCCTTCAGCACCATCTTTCTCCAAGAATTTGCTTAACCACAGCAGGGCTCCAAGCTACAGGAAGGTTGCAGCCAGCTATTTGGGAAGTCTGCTGCTTAGGAGTAAGGTCCTGCTTTACCCTGGGATGCAACAGGCCCCCTGGAATGAGCAAATCTTCATTGAATTACTGTAAATCTCAAACACAGAGATCAGGGCAGCTGGGCTAGGGGGTGCTGAGCAGAGGCACTGGGCTGCTCAGGCTCTGGGGGGACTGCAGAGGCTCTGGGAATGGTGTTGGTGCTCAGGGGGAATTACAGGGGCTCAGGGGAGGGTTGTAAGGGGCTCGGAGGCGGTGGCACAGCCCTGCTCCCCTCACCCAGCACCCTCCCAAGAAGCTGAGAAACGGTCCCCACAGGCCCTGCCCTGCTCCACTGATGCACACAGACCTGTTTCCCTGCGCTAATCCCCATGGAGCCATTCCTCCTCCCCAGACCCTTGTGTACACAAAGCCTCCCGACGAAGCCCCAAGGATGGTTTCTCACTAAGCATCAAATGACACTTGCTAGGCAGGAAAACCCCCCCAAACCTGGGGTCCCCACACTAATCTGGCTGCTGTCAGGCCCCCAGCACTCTGCCATTAAGGAGGGACCCACCCCAACCCCCCCAGCACTGCTCTGGGAGGGAGCAGCCCTCCAGACCGGTCTCTGCCTGCCAGCCAGTTACAACAGATCATTACTGGGAAAATAGACAACAATCCCAGCATTTAAGAGCTTAGCCTGCCCCGGGGCATGCCAGGAAGCAAGTCACCAGCTTCTGAAATTTGAATTCCTGGGCTGGAGATGTCCTTCTGGGTTGGAACGTGCAGCAGGAAGCTGCTGGAGCCTGCAGCGTGGCACTGGGATTACTGGTGGGAACAGGAGGAAATGGAGTAACGAGGGGAGGTGTCACAGGAGAGGCCTCCACAAAAAGCCCTCATCCTTCACAGGAAGCACAAGGATGGACCTTGCCAATCCCTCAAATGGCAGAACAAAGATCTGTGCTCCAAGGAAAGCTTAGAGCTCCTTGGAGCGCCTAAGGGGGCTCCAAGAGGGTGGGAGACGGACTTTGGACAAGGACCTGGAGTGACAGGACAAGGAGCAATAACTTCCAGCTGCAAGAGGGTGGGCTAAATGGGATACTGGGAAGGAATCCTTCCCTGTGAGGGTGGTGAGGCCCTGGCACAGCCCATGTGGAGGCTGGGGTACTCCTGCAATGATGATCAGACAACTGAGCATGACTGCAGGAGACACTGGGTTTGTGTGACTCAACACACACTGAACTGCTCACCAGGTCTCAAACCAGCTCTTTTTCTCACCCAAAGCAGACACAGTACCTTGAGCATATCTTCCACACAGCTGCCCAGCTCTGCCTCTGGCACCAGCACGGCCCCTGCTGTCAAATCCTCCAGTGCCAGCTCTGAAAGCAAAGGGGAGCGACATGAGCCTCCCAAAACAGCCCAGAGCCCCAGCAGCAGAACTGCCCCACCACTCCCTGCACGCAAAAGCACTTCCACAGCTCCCTTCCCTCGCCATGAGAACAGACCAGCCCTCATTAGCCATACTAATTGTGCTGCAGTGTTGCAAACCCCCAAGGACACGTGGATATCAACACAGACCACAACTGCATTATGGATGATTCCCCAGAGAGCTGCTGGTCAGTGTGGGGAACCAGCGGCTTCCGTCTGGAAGCCCAGAACAAGGATGTCAGACTGGGAGAGGCTCCCAAGGAACACGGGACAGAACAAAACCGCTCAGCTTCCACGCTGCAGTATCTGGACTCAAGTAGGAGTAAATACAGTGTACCCAGACAAGCTGACAGAGCCAGCACAGAGAGCTGGGCTCCCACACTCCACAACCTGGCTGCCAGCCTGAGAAAATTCAGCTGGGATGACAAAAACCAGTGAGGAGCGAAAGCCAGACCCTTCCCCACGCAGGTACCTGCGGCCTCGGAGCAGCGGCGGAGCGGTGCCAGCAGGGGCTGGAGCAGGTGCCTCTCTGCCAGCTGCGGCTGCTCCTTGGCCATGGTGAGCAGCGTGGTGGTGGCCACACGCTGGAACTGCCGTGCAGCTGCTTTGTCCTGGATGTGCAGCAAGTCCAGGATCTGCAAGGAAAAAGAAACGAGGATCAGCACCCCCTCAGAGGGGACAGCCCGGCGCCTCGCAGCGACCATGGAGGCGCCCATGTGCTGCTCTGCTGGGCAGCTGGCATGACATTCCATGTGTGGAAGAGCCAGCGTCCCTCCCACGCACCAAGGATACATTTCTGGGCTCAAACCAGGAGCCTGCACCACTCCCAGAGCCAAAGGCTGGAAGCAAGAGCTACACACAGAGCTCTGCGTAGCACAGTGCCAAGTACCTCGTGTGATCAGACAACATCATCCAGCATGTCAATAAAACATGGAAAATTCAAGAGTGGAAATGTCCCACTGCCAGAAAAACATGTCCACGTTGTGCTGGCTTGAGCCAGGCCACGCTGAAGCAAAAGGAACAGCCCCAGCACCCTCCAAGCCAGGAGCTGGCTCCGCATTCCCCAGCAGAGGGGACGAGGGACTTACCTGGGGGCACACCTGTCTGTAGTAGTCCTCGAGGGACAGGCACTGCTGTGGGCAGGCAGCCAGGATCTTCCCAACTGCATCGCACTTCTTCCAGTCCAGAGCTGCTGCTTCAGCACCAGCACCACCTACAACAGCAGCAGAAATCCTGGGTCAGCTCCGACACACGGCCAGCTCTGGCTGAAGCCAGGTGTTCCTAGCCAAAAATTAGGTTTTTCGCTTTTATTGCTCTTGTTAAACCAAGCATCTTTCAGGAGACACCTGAACTTAAGGACAGAAAGGGGAAAATCGCTGTGCAAGAGCTCTGATAATGGAAAACATCTCCTACAGCCAGGTGGGTGAGCCAAAATGTGGGGAGAGGTTGTGCTTGGATGGTTGGAGTTGGCCGGATGAGATTTTGGCACTAAAAACTTGGGATTCAGCTTGTGGAGAGCAACAGCTTCCCCCTCCAGCAGGACATGGAGAGCAGGGGATGGGATGGGTCTCACTGTCCCTACAGCTTTCACAGCCCAGTGCCCAGGATGGCTCCCACAACACTGGCATTGGCACAGGGCACTCCTCAGGACTGATCCCACTCTGCACACACACGAGGTGTGACCCTCATTGAGACACAAAGAGCATAAATGGGCTTGGAGTCCTCCAGTGTGGCCCTCAAACATACGTGCATCCCAAATTGCAGCAGTTTGGGAGCTCAGCGCAGTCAGAGGCAAAGTCTGTGTGCCACCACATCACCTCAGCCCGGCACGAGCCGGTTCCTACATCCAGCTCTTGTGGCTCTCTTCTGGGATAAACAGTCTCAAGGCACCTCTGAACCTGTGATGCTGGGACCCAGAGCCCCCCACTCACCGTCTGTGCCCTCCAAGACACCCCGAACCACGGCCTGCACCCCGCCAGGCCTCAGCAGCCTCTCAGAGAGCAGGTGCCCGCAGAGCCGCCGCAGCCAGGCCGGAGCTGCCCCGGCACCCGGAGACCTCTGGAAGGGAGCAAAGGAGCAGGGTAAGGAACGTATTTGCACACACCTGTGCCAACCCCACCTCTGGGCAAACAGCCCCTGCTCTGACAGAGAGCACAGGACACAGACAGGCTTTGAATTGCTGTTGTCCATCAGCATATAGCAACTCAGGAACTAATGAGAAAGGTCAGCCCTCAGGGGCTTAGCATGCTGTTCCATCCCTGGAAGTGTCCAAGGCCAGGGTGGATAGTGGAAAGTGTCCCTGCCCACGGTAAGGGGTGGAATGAGATGAACTCTGAGCTCCCTTTCAGCCCAAGCCATTCTGAGATTCTATGATTCTATTAAAGGCATTATCCCATGGGGACTTCCCTAAAACAACACTTAAGAGATTTCCCATCTCCTCCTCTCCAGGAGGCTTTGGAACAGCCCCAGAGAGCAGCAGGTGCTCTGTGTCATCCCCAGAGTGGAGAGGGTGAGGTTTGGAAGAACAGAGGTTGTGCTTGGCTGGGCACGGAGGATGTGGGTGCCAAGCCAAGGTGGCACGCGTGGTGATGACAGTCCCTGACACACCCTCACCCCGCTCCTGCACAGCAGGGCTGGAATGGCACACACCCAGCAGCCTCGCCAGCACTCGGGGACTGGTTTTTAAGGTGTAAGAACATTTCCAGAAGAGCAGCACAGTCGGAGTGTGAGAACCACGGGGGTAAGGAACCCTGAAAGCTCCGTGCCGGGCATGGCCTCGGGTACCTGCTTGGGCTGTCCCTGCAGGATGAGCAGCTGCTGCACCGCCAGCGGCTGGTAAACACGGTCCAGGATGTCCCTCAGGGCTTCCCGGCACTGCGCTCGCTCCGCTTCCGAAACGCCCTGGAATAAAAACATACCAGGGCTGTTGAGAACGGCTTGGCTGGGCACTAAAGCCCGGGGCCCGACGGTGTGCCGGTGCCCTGCAGCGCCCGGCCGGGCTCCGTGCCTCCCGTTCTTTCTCTCACATGGGGCACGGCGGGCGGGACACGGGCGGGACAGCCCGAGGAGCTCGGCCGGACACCCACACCAGCACCGGGGAGCGGGGACACCGGGTGCGAGCGTCGCACGGACCTGGCAGAGAGCGGCGGGGCCGTGTCCCAGCCCGCAGAGCCCGGAGAGCAGCAGACGGAGGTGCCGGGCGAGCAGCGGGGCGCCCAGGGCCGGCAGCCGGGCCAGCTCGACCAGCGCGGTCACGGCGGCGAACAGCCGGGCCCCGCGGGTGCCGGGCGGCGGCCCCAGCCCCGGCCCCGGCCCCGGCCCCGGCCCGAGCCCCGGCGGCAGGTGCGGCAGCAGCCCCAGCCCCACGGCGGCCCGCAGCGCCCTCGCACCGCCCGCTCCTGCCCCACGCTCAGCGTGTCGGCGCCGGGCGGCGGCGGCGCTCCGGGGGCGGCGGGGGCGGCGGGGCCGGCGGCGAGCGCGGCCAGGCGCTCCTTGAGGCACAGCAGCAGCGCCAGCAGCCCGCAGGCCGCCGCCCAGCCCGGCTCCGCGCCCGCCGCCCCGGCCGCCAACGCCGGCGCCTGGGACAGCACGGCCGCCCGGAGCCGGCGCAGCGCGGCCCAGCCCGCTGCCCGTGACAGCCGCTCCTCCAGCGCCGCCGCGTTCCTGCGCAGCGTCTCCGGGCACAGGGCGGGCTCCGGGCCGGGCTCGGCAGCGCTGTCGCCATCACTGGGCGGCCCCAGCAGCAGCTCCAGCGCCTCCACCACACAGCTCGGCTCCGGCGCCGGGTCGCCCGCCATGTCGGCCCTGCACTCAGTGAGCGCCGCCATGCTGGGAAGGTCAGGGGAAGGGGAGGGGCCGCCGCCGGCCGCCATGATGGGGAGGGCGCGTGAGGGGAGGGGCTCGCGCTGCTTGCCGCCATCTTGGGGAGGTCGGGTCGGGAATGGGCGGAGAGAGGGCCCGGAGAGCCGGGGCGGGCCTGGGGACACGGGTGGAGGGACGGGAGCGGGGAACGGCTTCCCTCTGCCCCACGGCGGCGTGAGGCGCGAGAGGGGGAAGGAATCCTGCTCATTCGAGAGTGACGAGGCCCTGGCACTTGCCCAGAGCAGCTGTGGCTGCCCCATCCCTAGAAGTGTCCCAGGCCAGGTTGGACGCTGGAGCTTGGAGCAGCCTGGGATAGTGGAAGGTGTTCCTGCCCATGCAGAGGGATGGAGGGGGATGGTCCTTAATGTCTCTTCCAACTCAAACGTTTCCATGATTCAGATTGCCCACGTGTCTTCCAACTCAAACCCTTCCATGGTTCGGATTGCCCACTTGCCCTGGGGAGGGGGCCATGGCCACAGCTGTGCAGCAGGTAAAGCCTTCGAGCACCGGCAGAGCCTCACATACAGAAACGTGGTTTTGTTTTCTTAAAACAATTTATTATTTCAATTTTATATAAAAACCATGCAATCAACACTTGGCCACCGCTGGTTTCCCAGCTCACATCAAACCCTTTTCCCATGATAAAAAACACAAACCGTGACGACAGCTAAACACAGAGGTCGAGATTTTGGGAAAGCCCTTTGATTCTGGAAAGCACCGTTCAATGACTGCATGCTAATTACACCTGGCACAACGTGTGTGGAAATCAAACCATAATCAGGGATACGGAAAAATATAAATCTGCCTGTACATATCATAGTAAATACAATTCCCCGTTATGGTGCATCTTTGGTTGTATTGATCAAGTGCCTCATCGCACTTCTCCATCACTAGGTTCACGATCTGAGCCTGTGTGGGGCTGGGAGCACGAGGTATTTTGGAGAGCGCCAGAGAAACCCTTTTTCCCCCTGTGGAAAAGGGAAGAAGGACCCGATCCTGCCCCCCACAGCGAGGAGCACCTCAGTTCCAGGATGGGGAACGGACTATACTGTTCCATGCCCTGGAGCCAAGGGGGCCAGGAAACACCCAGACTACCCCAAAACCCCCCCATCCCCAGCGAGCCTGAGCTTTTCTCCGTGAGGGAGACGTGGGCACGGGCTGCAGGAGGTGTTGGAGAGGGTTTGGCCACCCCAGACAGAGTCAGTCCAGAGGGATGAAATGAGGTGGCAGCAGCAGGCTGGGGGTCCCTAATCGTCCTCCTCGCCGCCGCCGTAGAGCTCGGCCAGCTTGCGGAAGCGGCCGCCCCAGTCGTTGAGGTAGTCGTAGTCCTGGTCGCCGTCGGAGGCGGAGGAGTTGAGGGAGCTGAGCGAGGTGGCCTCCGAGCCGCTGCCCTCGTAGTCGAACACCAGCAGGGAGTCGTACGGGGGGGCCGTGGGGTCCGTGTCGGCCGCCTTCAGGTTCTGGGGGAACACAAGGGTCAGCGCCCGTGTCCCCTGCGCTGGTGTGGCAGGGACACACCACCCCCGCCGTCGGGACTCACCTCGTCAATGAAGTTTCCGATCTCGTCGGGGTTGGCGGGGCGGGGCCGGTACTGGGGGGCCGCCATGAGCGGGGGGGCCACGTCATTGCGGATCACCTCGGGCCGGGCGTCCAGCCCCCGGTGCAGCTGGCTCAGGTCATAGTCCTGCGGGGACAGGAGGAGTCAGGGCTCGAGGGACAACCGCGGGCGCTGCCACCAGCACTTGGTGGGCAGGGTCCAGCGGGCACAGCCGTCCCACCTGGTCCTCCTCGCCACCGCCCTCCTCGTCGTAGTGGTACACGTTGTCCCTCATGTCGTCCTCGGGTGGGAGCAGGGGTTCCTTCACCACCTTCCTCCTTCTTGCAAAGAGCAGCAGCAGCAGCAGGAGGACTGCGGGCACAGGGATGGGGTGTCAGGGCAGCAGGGAGAGGGTGACGCGCGCTCTGTCCCTCCCATCCTCGTCCCCGGGTACTCACTGAGCAGCGCCAGGATGCCCCCCAGGATGCCCAGGATGGCGGGCACGCCGATGCCGCCGGAGATGAACGCTCGCCGCTCGCAGTTCTTGGCCGGCCCCTCGCAGCTGCAGACCTGGGCTCGCACCGGCGTGATCTGCTCCTTGTTCTGTCCATCCAGCAGCTTCAGGAAGATATTGTACTCGCCCGGCTCCAGCTCCTTGTTCATGCTCAGCTTCACCAGGTCTTGGTGAACCACAGAATCATTCAGGTTGAAGACATTCTCCAAGATTACTGAGTCCAGCCATCCCCCAGCACTGCCAAGGCCACCACTGACCCACTTCCCCAAGTGCCACATTCACACGGCTCTTAAATCCCTCCAGGGATGGACACTCCACCACTGCCCTGGGCAGCCTGTTCCAATGCCTGACCACTCTTTCCATGAATGAATTTTCCCCAATATGCAACCTAAATCTCTCCTGTCACAACTCAATGTTGTTTCCCCTTATCCTGTCCCTTAGGAGCAGATCCTGAGCCTCATCTGGTTGCACCCTCCTGCCAGGGAGTTGTGGAGAGCAAGAAGGTCCCTCCTGAACTTCCTCAGCTCCCTCAGGCATTCCTGGTGCCCCAGCTCCTTTTCCAGCTCTCGTTTGGGAACACCCTTGGCACTGGCACAGGACTTTGCCCCGTGGCAGGTCCCCAGCCTAGTGCTCACTGCAGGGCCCAGCACCGGAGCAGGTGACACCCACCTGGATTCTTTATCTTGACAGTCCAGTTGCTGCTGGAGCCGTGCATCAGCTCTGCCTTGAAGGGGTAGGTGTTGGGGGGCAGGTCCTTGTCGATGATCTTCAGCGTCTGCTCCTCAGGCTGCCGGTTGCAGATGTCGAAGCTCCGGGGCTCTGGCACGGGCCCGTTGTCGTTCACATCCTGAAGCAGGAGGAGCAGCGTCCCCGTGCCGGTGGCATCGTGTGGTGACCCTGTGGGACTGAGAGTCAGCGAGGCACCCCAGGAAGGGCCTGCACCCCATGGGGGGACATGGAGGTGGGCACGGGGGCAGCAGCTGGCCACCCTCACCGTTGTCCACGGCCAGGATGATGGCCTTGTAGGTGCTGTTGATGGCGTGCGCCGATTCCCGGTCCAGCGGCTGGGCTGCCGTGACGATGCCGTTCTCAGGGTCAATGGCCAGCCACCCCGCGGGGTCGCTGCCCATGCGATACCTGGGGGCAGCCAGGGGTCAGCACGGGGAGAGGAAGGGGCACACGGTGCAGTGCAGCCCCTCAGACACCCCAGCAAAGCCCCCACCACCGTCACCCTCCGCTCACGTTATTTTCTGGCTCTGGTCCTTGTCAGGGTCCTGGGCTGTGTAGGAGGTGATCTGGTATCCCACTGGCACATCCTCCATCACCTCCACCTGCTTGACTGGGGGGATGAAGATGGGGGCTTCGTTCACGTCCCTGACCAGCACCAGGACACTGGCTGTGGCAGGATTCAGGGCCACGGTGAAGGGGACCGCGTTCTCCACTGACACCACGAGCGTGTACCGCTTCTTGGTCTCATAATCCAAGCCCTGGGGATGGGAGAGAAGCCGGGTAGTGCCAGCGGGGAGTCAGCTGGTGCTGAGGCAGCCGTGCTGCAGCTGGACCCACCTTGGCAGTTTTCAGGAGCCCATCATTAGTTTTGGGGTCAGTGGTGATCTCAAAGTCGCCCTGCGGGTCCCCGCTCCGGATGCGGTACACGGCTTGCCAGGCCGGGGAGCCTGGCAGGTCCTGGTCTGTCACGTGCAGCCGGGCCACCAGCACGCCCACCTCGTTCTCATCCACCGTCTCCTCGTACTGCAAGATGGGACAGGGACAGTCACCTGTGTGGCCCCGGGCACGCCAGGTGTGGGTCTGTGCCGTGGTGCCCGGGGAGGGCAGCGGCTGGGCCGGGTTGTACCGTGGTGGGGTCGAAGACGGGAGGGTTGTCGTTGGCATCGGTGACTTTGATGATGGCGGTGGCGGTGTTGGTCAGGCCGTTGCCCTCCTGGTCTGCAGCCTGGATGATCAGCGTGTAGTTGGGAGTGGTCTGCAGGACAAAATCACCCCAGTTAGGGCTGGGGTGGGGACTGGGGTGTTCCCCTCCTCCAGGCATCACCTGCCTGCTCCTCCACCCTTCTTCAGTCTCGCTGTTCCCTGCTTGCACAGAGGCAGCTGATGTCCCAGCTGCCCAGCTGAGGGGCTGGCATTGCACCCACTCCAGGGCACAGCAAGGCTGGGGGTTCCTGGAGTGTCCCCAGTACAGCTCCTGGTGGTCTCGAGGCTGCTGAAGCCTACAGCCAGGGACACTGACCCGAGGATGGCACATCCCAAAAACAGAGAGACCCCAGGGCTCCAGTATCCCTTTCTCCCCGTGGCACATCCCACTGTGGAGTAGCTGTGGGCCACTGTGGTTCCCCAGGCCCTGGCAAGGTGCCCACCTCCCGGTCCAGTCCTGTGCCAATGACACTGATGATGCCATTCTCGGCATTGATGGTGAACATATCCTGTGCACCCTTGGGCTCCTCGCTGAGGATGGAGTAGCCGATGATGCCGTTGTTCACATTGATTGCGTCATCTGCATCCGTAGCGCTCACGGTCATCACAGATGTGCCTGGACACGGGGACAAGCCAGGGAGATTTTAGTGATGGGACAGGATCTGCCGGACACCCCTCCTGCGCAGGGCTCTGCATGGTCCCGGCTCAGAGCCCCTCACGTACCCGGCTTTGCGTTCTCCTCAATGTAGCCAACAAAGACTTGCTGCGTGAAGACGGGCCGGTTGTCGTTCTGGTCAGTGACGGTGATGATGATCTCCATGGGGTCTTCCACGGGCTGCCCGTTGGCTGACACGGCGTGGGAGAAGAGCTGCAAGGGCACAACACTCAGCGTGTGTGCAGTCCCCGGGACCGTCCCCGTCCCGCCACGGGCCCCCCTCACTCACCACGTATTTATCCTTCTCCTCCCGGTCCAGGGGTTTTGTCACCTTCAGCCACCCCGTCTCCCGCTCGATGATGAACACTCCCACGGGGATGGTGTCTGCTCCCTGCCCCGTGATGCTGTAGAAAACCTTGGTCTCCTTGTCCTTGTTGGATTTGATCTGGCGGCGAGGCAGGAAGAAGCAGATGGAGACATGTCCCAGCACTCTGAGGACGGCCCTGGACCCTGGCTGTCCCCACGGGCACACGTACCTGCACCAGGTTCTTGGGGAAGGGCCCCCGCTCATTCTCAGGGCAGTTGATGGGGGGGATGACCCAGTCCCTCTTCTGCCTCTGGAGGCCGTGTCCACGCTCCGGGAAGATCAGCGTGTCGGGCACCGCGTCCTGTTGGGACAGTGGCTCTGCTCCGTGCCAGCACCTTGCTGAGCCCTCTGCACCAGGGACAGGGGCTGCTGTGACCCCAGGGAGTGGATCTGTGCTTTACCTGCTGCATCCGCTTGCGGCGTTGGTGCTGGTGCCGCCGCTGGCGCAGGGTCACCTTGGCTGAGTGCTTCTTGCCCGTGGCATCCCAGGTGTGCACAGCAAAGGTGATCTCCCGCTGCTGGAGCTGCAGGGGCCGCGTGGCAGACACGGTGCCATCCCTGCTCACCTTGAAGCGCGTGTCGTCCGGGAGGAAGGCGGCACGGCGCGGCTCGCCGCAGTCCACAAAGCTCACTGGGGACAGGGGACTGAGTGGCAGAGGGTTCTGGGGACAGGGGCACACACAGCACAGCCACGCCCCAGCAGCCCGGCGTGTGGGGTCGCAGCAGTGGTGGGGATGCCCCACACACAGTGACACATGCCCTGCCAGGATTCCATCCCAGGCACAACACACGGTGCATCCCTGCCCTGGCTTTGGTCCAGGATGGGACATGGCAGGACCTACTGTGCCACAGGATCCCTGCCAGACAGGGACAATGGAGCAAGTGGCACGTCCCTGTCCACAGCACCATGTATGGCACGGCACCAAGCACGGCACGTCCCCATATGGGTGTATCCCTGCGACACAGCATGTCCCCAAGCGTGGCGTCACTGCTGCTCCAACCTCTTTTCCAATAAGAACAAGTACAGCAGCCACTCACCCTCAGTGGCACCCAGTGCCCTCCAGCCAGGCCCCTCAACCCGCCCGGGTACCTCCGAGACCCCCAAGCGCAGGCACAGCGGGCAGGCGGGGTCCCGGTGCCCGCAGCCCGGCACCCGGCTGGGCGCAGGAGAGCTGGGCCGCCGCGAGGCAGCGGTCAGCCGGCATCACATGAGCCGGGCCGCGCTCCCGAACAAGCACTCTTTGTCTGGGAGAGGGCTGGGAGAGCCAGCGGCACCCAGGCTCCGGAGCCAGCGCTGCCACCATCGCCCCGGCATGACCCGCGTCCCGCCAAGGGGACGTGCCCGGGTGGGCGAGAGGCAGCTCGGCGGAACGGAACGGGACCCGTGGGGTTACGTCAGCCCACGAGCAGCCCAGGAATCCGGGGTGGCCGTGGGATGGAGGGGGAGCAATCGCTGCCTCCCCTGCCCACCCGGACCCGTCCCGGGAGGATCCGCGGGTGCAATGCCAGCCCGGCTCAGCCCTGCAGCGGGACCCCCGGCCAGGGCTGGGGAGCCGGTGGGGCCGGCTGGGCAGGAACGTGCCGGGGCAGGCGGGGAAGGAGAGGCAGCCACGGGCGAAGCCGCAGTGCTCGGCCCTGGCACGGGGCCCGGTGGGTGCAGCGAGGGGCGGCACGACGCCCCCAGCCCCACGAGGGGTGCGATGAGTGCTCAGCCCGCACTGGGTTCAAGGAGGGCGCTCAGAACCCGCTCCCCCCGTCCCGCTCTCCTCCCTTCCAACTCTCCCCCCTTCCCACCTGGCCGTGCACAACCTGTTTTTCCAGCTCGGCTGAAGGAGGGCTGGCCCCAGCCCTCGTCTCCCCGGGGCTGGGAGCTGGGGGGGTGGAGGGGGGGCCTTCTCCTGGGAATGATGGGGGTGGGAGAAAAGGAGAACTCAGGGATTCCTACGGGGGGGATTCCCCCCACTGCAGTCCCCCACCACCACCCACAGGGCACCGGGACAACCAGACTGGTACAACCAGGCTGCCAAACGGGGTGTGAGGCTGAGACCCCAAAGCCACCTCACGTCCTGTGAGGTCTCAATGCGGCTGGGCACGGGCAGAGCGGGGTGTCACCGTCCCCGCAGTGCCACCACCGCACGCGCTGCGCACACGCAGCTGTGCCAGGGCAGGGGGCTCACCCCGGGGTGACGGTGCTGCGGGTGACACATCCCACTGACGTCACCCCAGTTTCGCTGTGACTTCAGACTCTCGAGGTTTCTCCACCCAGGGCTGACGGGGACTGTCCCAGCCCCCAGCACATCCCCACCACCCCAGAGCCCCCCGACCCACGTTGCAGGGCCCTGGCGAGGCCGCAGCCCCCACGCAGGTGTTGCTGCTCGCCGCCCCGGCGCCGCGCGGGGCCTGTCTGGGCCTGTTGGAGGGAAAACACCGCGCTCAAATCACCTAGCTAATTACAGGCCGGCTTGTCAGCCTGGCTGCAAGTTTTGGGGTGCTCTGAGGCCCAGCACGGCCTGGCACCCACCAGGCTCGGCCACCCCATGGCTGGCATTGCCGTGGCACAGCTATGAATCATAGGGTGCCACACAGGCCTCAAGGGCAGATGGTCCCTTCCTTCCTCCCACGCCCTGACTGTGCCCAGAACACAAAACTGAAAGTGCTGGTGCCAGGACAGAGGAATTCCAGCAGGTCTCGGTGCTGCAGGGAAGTGGCAGAGCAGTCACCGTGGTATCAGGCCCAGCCCTGACGGACATCGGCTTTTGCACGTTAATGATCAGCCACAAGGCAAACAAACACAATTCCGGGCGTTGGGGCAGGGTCCGATTCCTGGCTCTCCCAGGCGAAGCCGTTACGGAGCTGGGGATGTTTGGGAGCCCTTGGTGCAGCACTGGGTTCTCAGGACCCCTCTGATCCGTGCCCACCCAGCCACCCTGGCACAAACTCTGCAGTGCCAGCACCACTCTCAGCCATGAACTGGTGCAGACTGCACACAGCCCCAGAGCCCACAGAGTTCCTTTTGGGGAGTCCCAGAGTGGCAGCAGGTCCCCATCA
The DNA here is from genome assembly GCF_015227805.2 of Hirundo rustica. NCBI lineage: Eukaryota > Metazoa > Chordata > Aves > Passeriformes > Hirundinidae > Hirundo > Hirundo rustica. Next base: position 978,256 of record NC_053460.1, read on the forward strand.
CTGGATTCCCAGTGCCCCCTTGCCACCCCAGAAGAGGCCTTAAGTGGCAGCACAGTGGGACACCAACGTCCCCAAAAGCCCAGGAGCCCATCCCGGTGCCCATTCCCGTGCCAAGAGCTGCCCTGGAGGCCAACACCGTGGCTCCAAAGGGGGGCTCACCCTGCTGAACCCAGGCTGCCAGGCGAGGCACGGGGCAGGGCAGGCGCCTGCGCGCCCCACACCCCAACCTGCCGGCCCCAACAGGTCTGCGGTGCCTGAGTCAGCGCCGCCCGCGCCGGCGCACCCCGGGGAGCGGCACCCGCTGCCCCCGCGCCACCGTGCCGTGCCAGGACCACTGACTGCCGCTTGTGCGGGGACCACCAGTGCCCTCAGCGTGCCCCCACCGCTGCCTGTGGACGCACCAGGCTCTGTCCCACGTGCCACCTGCCACCACAGCAAGCCTGTCCCCACTGTCACGGCACCGTCCCCACCGCCACAGCGCCGTCCCCACTGCCAAAACACTGTCCCCACGGCCCTGTCCCCACGGCCACGCCAGCACCGCTCAGGCACAGAGCCACGGCTTTACGTCCCCCATTGCCCACCCGTGTCCCACACCCCCCCGTACCCATAGTCCCATCCCCGTCCTCGCGTCCCCAGCTGTCCCCGTGTCCTCACCTCGTCCCAGCGCCCGTCCCACCGCCACGCTGTCCCGTGGCACCGTCAGAGCAAAGGTCTCGGCGCTGAAGCCGGGCTGGCACGACGCTGCCCGCTGGCACAGCCGCTGCCCGCTCTGCGCGGAGAGAAGGGTCAGCCCCGGGCAGGGTCCCGAGCGAGGTCCCGCCGCCCCGGGCAGGGGCTCGGCGGGGTCCCGGGCAGGGTCCTGCCGCCCCATTCCGTGGCTCACCTGGAGCAGGAGCAAGAGGAGACAGAGCGGGACCAAGCGACCCGCCCGCCGCCCCATGGCCGGTGCCGGTGCCGGTGCCGGTTGGTGCCGGAGGGATCGGGCGCTGCCGCCACGAAGTCGCAGGTGCGTCCTGTCCCCTCCCGATCCCTCCCCGCAGGTGTGGGTCCGCCGATGAACCGCCCCGTCCCGCCCCGACGGGAGGCGGTCCCGCCCCGCCCGCACCCGGAGCCCCGGTATTCCCGGTACCCCCGGTACACCGGAACCCCCACGATACTGGGGTGGTTCTTCTCCCACGATCCCCGCGTTACCCCTTCAGCCCCTGGTGTCCGCAGCACCCTCAGCACCCCCGGTGCTGTGCCCATCCCGGCTGCCCCCGGCTCCCCGTGCCCCGACATTCCCAGCCGCACAGCCCTCGTGCTTTCCCTGCCTCCCCCGTCCAGGGCAGTGGGAGCAGGGGGTGTTGGTTGGTGACGGGGGCCAGGAGTACCCCGAGTGTCCCCACGCCATGGCCTCACAGATCCCGGCTCTGCGGCAGGGGATGAACCCAGGGACCCCCCAGGCAGGAAAGGCCCCTCAGGACGCTGCAGTCCCCAGCTTCACCCAAACCCCTCTGTCCCAGGGCACAGCACAGCTGGGAATGATCCTATGGAAGGGGGCCCCCAGCACCATCCCATGCCTGTGAGGAGCTGATCCTGGAGCCAGTGGGAGACCCCCAGAGCTCAGGGTCCTGCCAGGGCCAGAGGCTGCTGTCCCCACCCACACTAGCACCCATGGTCATCTCAGGGGGTTGGGGTGGCAGCCTGGGGGTGGCAGGGCTCTGGCTGCCCAGGTCAGGAGGGATTTAGCACCAGGAATGCCCAATGCCACCAGTGTCACTCCCATGAAGGACAGAGTGGCAGTCAGGGCCTTGCCCAAGCCCATCGGCACCTCTTGGGGACAAGGACACGCTGGGGGGGGACGTGGGCACTGCCCCTGCACAGGTGACACTGCAGCTGTGCCATGGGTTCCACACTGTGGTGGGCAAGGGGGGGGACAGGGCTGGGGAGGGGTCACTGCAGGGACCGATCTCCACGGCACAAAATAAGTGACACAGAGCCTGGAACATCTAAAAAAACCCAAATCCTTTATTAAAACTGACCCAGCTCCCATCCCCTTGTCCGCAGCATCACACGCCATCATTCCATACCTTAAAAAATAGATAATAACCACAAAAACGCAGGCGAGGAGGTGAGGGGGCTGCGCTGGGGTGGGGGGCACAGCAGGGGGAACCCCCAAGGCACAAAAGCAGCAATAAGGCGGGGGCAGCAGGCTGGGGGTCCCTAATCGTCCTCCTCGCCGCCGCCATAGAGCTCGGCCAGCTTGCGGAAGCGGCCGCCCCAGTCGTTGAGGTAGTCGTAGTCCTGGTCGCCGTCGGAGGCGGAGGAGTTGAGGGAGCTGAGCGAGGTGGCCTCCGAGCCGCTGCCCTCGTAGTCGAACACCAGCAGAGAGTCGTACGGGGGGGCCGTGGGGTCCGTGTCGGCCGCCTTCAGGTTCTGGGGGAACACAAGGGTCAGCGCCCGTGTCCCCTGCGCTGGCACCCCCTAAGCTCTCCGGGTCAGCACTCACCTCCTCGATGAAGGTGCCGATGTCGTCGGGGTTGGCGGGGCGGGGCCGGTACTGGGGGGCTGGCAGGAGGGTGGGGGCCACGTCATTGCGGATCACCTCGGGCCGGGCGTCCAGCCCCCGGTGCAGCTGCCGCAGGTCATAGTTCTGGGGACACACACACACATGGAGAGGGGCAGAGTCAGGCTGCCCACGCTGTCACCAGACCCCTGACCCCCACACGCACCTGGTCCTCCTCGCCGCCACCCTCCTCCCCGTAGTAGAAGATGTTGTCCCTTGTGTCATCTTCGGGCAGCAGCAGCGGCTCCTTCGTCACCTTCCTCCTCCTCACGAAGAGCAGCAGCAGCAGCAGGATGACTGGGGGGAAGGGTGCCATCAGCGGGGACATGTGTCCTCCACTGTGCCCAGGGAGGGGAGCGCCCACAGCCCCAGGAGCCTCAGGATCCCAACTCACGCAGCAGGGCCAGCAACGCGCCCAGGGTGGCGAGGACGAAGGGCAGGGCGGTGACAGGCTGGGGTCTCTGGGGACAGCCCTGTGCCAGCCCCTCACAGGCGCAGACCCGTGCGGTGACAATGGTCACCTGGGCTCTGCCCGGCTGGTCCAGCAGCCGCAGGTACACGCTGTAGGTGTCGGGCTCCAGCGGCGCCACCAGCTGCAGCGTCACTGTGTCACCTGTGTGAGATTGGGGGCTCACGGATGATGCACCGGGAATGCAGCCATGGCACAGCTGCCCCTGCCGAGGACCCCCCGCGCTGTGTTCAGCCCCACTGCAATACCTGTGTCCCCCACCTCCACAGCCCAGCTGTCCCCCGAGCCGTGGGTGAGCTCAGCGCGGAAGGGGCCGGTGTTGGGGGGCAGGTCCCGGTCGGTGATGGTCAGGAGCTGGGGCTGGGGACTGCGCTGGCACACAGTGATGTCCCGCGGCTCGGCCTCGGGGCCGTTGTCGTTCACATCGAGCAGGGTGAGGAGTAGCGTGCCCGTGCCCGTGGCCGGTGGTGAGCCTGGTGGGGACAATTCTGGAGAGGGGACCCCAAACCCAGGACTCTCATGGGGACATGGGTGAGTGAGCAGGCATGGGGACAGGGGGAGCCTCCAAACCAAGACTTTGCCAGGGACAGAGACTCTCTGCAAGGGTGGGAGCAGTGAGGAGTGGTGCTGGAGGGGGAAGCACCAAACCCAGGATCCTCACGGGGCTGGGGTGCCCCAGGCAGGGGTGGGGCCAGGCAGCCCCCGCACTGCTCCATGCCGGAGCGGGGATGTGTTTCCTGGTGATGGCAGCATGTGCTCCTCACGCGGGAAGGGGAACAAGGGCCCTTTCACGTCCCTCACCATCATCCACGGCCAGCAGCACGGCCATGTAGGTGCTGTTCTTGACAAAGGGGGACTCGCGGTCCAGCTGGTCCCGCGCGGTCACCAGGCCATTCTCGGGGTGCACGGCCAGCCAGCCCGCCGGGTCGTGCCCCACCACGTACCTGGGGGGCACAGGGGAGCTGGTGCTGCGGCGAGGGGCGGCGGAGACCCCCCCAAACCTCCGCTCCAACCCTGTCCCCGCTCACTTGATCCTCTGGCCCTGCTCCTTGTCAGGGTCCTGGGCCGTGCAGGTGGCGAGGGTCTGCCCCGGGGGCACATCCTCTGACACCGTGGCCAGCTGCACCGGCGGCACGAACACCGGGGCCTCATTGACATCCTCCACAGTGACCGTCACCGTAGCAGTGGCCATCGGCAGCTTCACGATGAAGGGGACCTCGTTGGCCACGGCCACGTGGAGCACAAACTGCTGCTTGGCCTCGTAGTCCAGACCCTGGCGGAGGGAGAGACAAGCGCAGTGAGAGCAGGGCAGGCAGGACCCCACCGCGGGCAGCAGTGGGGTGACACGGGCTGACACAGACCTTGGCGGTGCGGAGGATGCCCTCGTTGGTGGCAGGGTCGGTGGTGATGGCAAAGGCTCCCCCGTCGTTGCCGCGCAGGATGGAGTAGACCGCTCGCCACGCCGGCGTGCCGGGCTCGTCCAGGTCGGTGACAGCCAGCCGGGCCACCTCCCGCCCGGCCACGTTCTCCGGCACGGCCGCCTCGTACTGCGGGTCAGGGGCACCCTCAGCACCTCGGCTCAGCGGGCACCAGGGAGGGTCACACGCAGCAGGGGGGCCCACATTACCGCTTTGGGGTCAAAGTCGGGGGCGTTGTCATTGACGTCAGCGATCTCGATGACGGCCAGTGCTGTGGTGGTCAGTCCCTCGCCGTCCAGGTCAGCTGCCTGCACGGTCAGGGTGTACTCCCGCACACGCTGTGGTGGACAGACGGACAGACAGACAGACACCCTGTCAGCCCCTGCTTGGTGCTGCGACCCCTGCCCCACGGCGCTGCAGAGCCCACCTCCCGGTCGAGGCCACTGGCAATGACGCTGAGGGTGCCGGTGGCACGGTTGACGGTGAACATTTGGGGATGGGGCTCCCGTGGCTCCTGGCTGAGGATGGAGTAGGCGATGACGCCATTGTAGGTCTCCACCGCATCATCCGCATCTGTGGCTGTCACCTGCATGATGGAGGTGCCTGGGGATGGGGATGTCCAGGTAAGTGGGATGCTGGGGGGGACGGTGCCAGGGCCGTGCCCAAGGAACACGGCTGGTGGGATGCAGAGCTTCCCCAAGGCACAGGGTCCTACCTGGCAGAGCTCCCTCTGGCACAGAGCCCCTGAACACCTCCTGTGTGAACTGGGGCTTGTTGTCATTCTGGTCTGTCACTGTCACGATGATCTCCATTGGCTCCTCCACCGGCTTCCCATTCTCAGACACGGCGTGGGAGAAGAGCTGCAGGCTGGGGTGTGAGTGGGGGGCCTGGCAGAGCACCCCAACATCCCCCAGGTGCCCCCAGGCAAGGACCTACGTGGTATTTGTCGATGTGCTCCCGGTCCAGCGGCTGCGTCACTTTCATCCAGCCTGACTCCTTCTCAATGGTGAAGATGCCCTCGGGTGGGGCATCCGCTCCCTGCCCTGTGATGCTGTAGAAGATCTTGGTGTCTCTGTCGCGGTTGGATTTGATCTGGGAGGAGATACCCACTGAGGGGATGGGGTCGGTATCCCTCACCCCACCCCGCCCCGCCCCACCCCGATGCAGTGGGGATGCTCCCCCAGCACCCACCTCCATGCCCAGACTGACCAGCCTCATACCTGAACCAGCTTTTTGGGGAAGGGGCCCCTCTCGTTTTCAGGAACCTTGATGGGGGGGATCACCCAGTCCCTCTTCTGCCTCCTGAGAGCAGCGCGAGCCCTGGGGAGCTCCTGTGGGGTGGGGGTGAGTGAGGGCACAGCCGGCCAGGGGAGCGCGGGCTGTGGGGGGATACACGGCGCAGCGTTACCTGGGGGGAGTCCCTGCTCTCTGCGGGAACTGGGGCAGGCCCTGGCTGGCCAGCGGCATGCCGGGGGGAACCAGCATCTCCGGGGGGTTCGACGAGCGCCGCGCCCACCCCCGGGAGCCGCACGGGGCCCCCGTCCTCCCGCACCCCGACATCGGCCTCCTCCGTCCTGTACGGCCCCGCGCAGCCTCCGGAGCTCCCTGCGAGGATCAGGGGTCAGGGGGATGAGGGGGATCTCTCCCCCGACACCCCCGAGCCGCAAGTGCCAGCTCCAGGACCCCGCAATCCCCTCGAGCCCCGAGGCGGAGCGAGGCAGGGGACGGCAGGAGAGGGGAAGAGGACACCAGGAGCGGGGCAGGGAACACCGGGCGCCGTACGGGAGCGCGGTGGAAGTTTCGGTGGAAGTTTCGGCTTTGTTTCACAGATGATGGGAAATTCCTGGGCGGGCAGAGCCCTGCCCCAGCCCCCTCCCGGTGTGTCACCCCCTCGGGGCTCCCAACCCCCCGTGGCCAGATCATCGGGAGCCGAATCTCCCTCCCCCGCCTCCCACGCTGCATCCCTCGTGCTGGACACAGCCCCGGCTCCGCACCCCCCCGGGGGAAGGATTAGGGGATTAGCGGAGCTGAGCCAGCTCCGGGCGGCCGAGCGGCCCAGGGCGGGGCACGGAGCGGGGCTGGGGGGGGCTGCGGAAGGCGGGGAATGGGGCAGGGAGAGCTGTGCCCCACGGCTGCTCCACACCGGAGCGAGCGAGCCCAGGGGCGACGGTGGGGCCATGCGGGGAGCAGCAACCGTGCCCCGAGGGCACTACCGGGGCCTCTCCCAGTCGCGATGGCCGCTAAAAGAGACTTTGATGGGGCTGGACGGGCATCAGTCACCCTGGCAAGCGGGGCACGAGGGGCGCGGGTCGCTGTTCCCACCGAAGGGGCAGAGCGCAGGGGGTGTCCCACCGTGTCCTCGGGGGTCTCTCCATGGAGGGCCCGCCGGGCACGGTGCCCGCTGGGTGCCAAGGCGGAGCCGCACGGTGCGTGCCGGAGCCACGGGCTCACCGTGAGGGCGGGGGGGAGCAGTGGCACGGCCAGACCCCAGCCTGTGCCCGCAGCAGGAGCCTGGCAGCGCCCACCTCCAGTCCTGCCAGGCTTCGCTGATGGGAACGGGATGTGAAAACGGGATGTGGTGTCCACAGCAGGCGGAGGTCGAGGCCCCTCCCTGGCACTTACCGCAAGGAGAGCTTTTAAGCGCTCCCGCGGCCATTAGACCAGCGCTGGCTCCGGCCGCGTTCCCGGGCAGCCTCAGTCTCCCGGGAGCCGCCGAGCGAGGAGGGCAGCGGGCCAAGGGCTGGCAGCAGCAAGACCCTGCCCAGCCTCGGGCCGGCCAGAGCCCGCACCCCACGGCCGGAGAAGGGTGGCCCTGGGGCACCGAGCCCCATTTGCCAGCCCGGCGCCGGCCGCCCCCCCTGAGGGCACCCGGCCCCGCTGGCAGCGGGCGCCCCACGGCAGGGCCAAAGGCGCCGGCATCAGCCGCCGCCAGCCCAGTGAGCCCAGACGGGCACCGCCAGCCCCACGGGGCACAGCCAGCCCCACGGCCAAGCTCCACAGCCCGGGGGGAAGCACAGCCCGAGACCACAGGAACCCAGCCAGCCCCACAGCCGGGGCACTGCGAGGTCCCCCCGAAAATCAGCGGCCTCACCAGCGGGGGCAAAGCGATCCTGATCCCGGCAGTGAGGGAGGCCCCGCCGCCCCCTTTAGTGCTCGGAGCCCCGATCCCGGCCCCGATCGCGGCTCCAGCCCGTTCCCGAAGCGTCCCGGGGGTCCCGGAGCCGCCGCGCCCCGACGGTGCGAGTTACCTGGTGCGGGGAGCGGCCCCCGGCGCAGCCCCGGGAGGACGCACGGCGGGGCCGGGGAGAGGGCGGCCGCCGGCAGGAGCGGGGAGAGGAGGACGATGAGGATGGAGAGCGGGCAGAGCCCGGAGCGCGGCCCCCGCATGGCCCGTCCGTCGCCGCCGCCGCCGCTCCGCTCTCCGCCCGCCGCGTCCCGCCCCGTCCCGCCCCGCAACGCCCCAGGTGAGGCGGCGGCCGCGCAGGTACCGCCCCGCCCCGGAGAGCGGCCCCAGCGCCCCCCAGGCATCCCCCGGCAGTGCCCCGGACCCCTCCATTACCCCCGGGAGCCTCCAGCCCAGGGTTTACCTCCTACATCGCCGGCAATCCCCGTTACACCGCGGTACCCCTCTGGAAACCTCGGGCAAGCCCCGATACAGAGCCCCGATACCACTCGGGCACCCCCGGTGTTCCTCTGGAAGCCCATGGCAATCCCCAGCACCCCCTGTTACCTCCGAGGCACCACCCGTCAAGATCCAGGCACAGCACGGTCCCCCTCGGGCACCACCCAGTACTGGAACCTTCAATACCCCCGGGCGCACCCCTCTGAAATCCTCCTGACAATCCGCAATACCTCCCGGCGACCCCGGGGCACCGCCTGCGGATTTCTTGGAATGCCTCGGCAACCCTCGGCGACGCGCGATACCCCCCGTTAACCCCGTCGGGCACCTCCCCGGTCCGTACCCGCCGGTATCGCCTTGGAACCCCCTGGCGCTCCCCGGCAGGGCCCGGCAATCCTCGGGCACCGCCCGCTCCCCGCCGGCACCCCCGGTCTCTCAGCGCAGCCCCGGGGACTCCCCCCGCCGTCCCGGCATATCCAGGCACTTTCGTGGTCCCATTCGTCCCTCCCGGTGTTCCCGCGGACCCTGGCACCTTCCACCATGGCCAGAACAATCCCCCCCCTCGCCATTCTCTGTGCCACCCCCAGGTGCCTCCTCCCCCTTTGCCGCCTGTGGGTGCGCTGGAACTCTCGGGGGGAGCCTGTGTGTGCCCCCCAGCCGCTGGAGTGGGTGTTCCCATGGCCACCCAGGGGGGTCCTGGACTCCATCGTCCCCCCAGCCTGGAGCAGCATCTCCCCTCTCTGCTGGGTCCTGCCCTTGGGTGCCCGCAGCCCCCCCCGGGGCTGGCAGCTCTGCAAAGCCGGTTCTGCTTTCCTGGCCAAGGTCGCTGACGCAACAGGGAAGGTTCCCAGCTGACACCTGGGGGGAACAGCCAGTGCAGCTGCAGCCATGGCACCCTGCACCTTCACCCTCCTCCTCCTCCTGCTGGTGGGACCATCTCAGCGGGGCCGGGAGTGTCGCATGGCCACCCCCGGAGGTTCGGGGCAGAGCCGTGTCCCTCCGTGGCCCTGCAGCCCCGCTCTCCATCCCACAGGACACGCTGATCTTCCCGGAGCATGGACACGGCCTCCAGAGGCAGAAGAGGGACTGGGTCATCCCCCCCACCAACTGCCCTGAGAACGACAATGGACCCTTCCCCAAGATGCTGGCACAGGTACGTGTGCCCAGGGTCCAGGGGAGCCCTGGAGGACTGGGACACCTCTCACCCCCACTTCCTGCCTCGCTGCCAGATCAAATCCAACAAGGACAAGGAGATGAAGGTTTTCTACAGCATCACGGGGCAGGGAGCAGACACCATCCCCGTGGGAGTGTTCATCGTCGAGCCGGAGACGGGGTGGCTGAAGGTGACAAAACCCCTGGACCGGGAGGAGAAGGATAAATACGTGGTGAGTGAGGGGGGCCCGTGGCGGGACGGGGACAGTCCCGGGGACTGCACACACGCTGAGTGTTGTGCCCTTGCAGCTCTTCTCCCACGCCGTGTCAGCCAACGGGCAGCCCGTGGAAGATCCCATGGAGATCATCATCACCGTCACTGACCAGAACGACAACCGGCCCGTCTTCACGCAGGCTGTTTATCACGGTTCTGTGCTGGAGGGAGCTGAGCCAGGTGGGACCAGTGCCACCACCTGGCCGGCAGCACGGGGGGGATGTGTGACAGGTCACCAATAACCACCTGCTCCAGGCACATCGGTGCTGCGGGTGCTGGCCACCGACGCCGACGACGCCGTCAACTCCAACAACGGCGTTGTGAGCTATTCCATCCTGAGCCAGGTGCCAGAGAAGCCCCAGCCTGGGATGTTCACCATCGACAGCAGCTCTGGGCTGATCTCCGTGGCCATGCCGGGGCTGGTGGCAGAGGTGAGCCGCGGGCTCAGCCCCCATCGAGCTCATCCCCCAATTTTGGGTGACACAGCCTCTTGCCACAGGCGGTGCCTGAATACACTCTGGAGATCCAGGCTGCCGATTTGGAGGGATACGGGCTGCAAGCCACCGCCACCGCCCGCATCACGGTGCAGGTGAGTCGCCGAGCCCGCCCGGTGCCGTGGCAGCGCAGGAGGGCAGGGTGAGGCCGTGGCGAAGCCGGCGCTGGCTCCTGACAGCCCCATGTGCCCGGCTGCCGCAGCACCGATGCGCTCCGGGCGCTTTCCGCGGTGGGAGGCGAGACTGGGACGGCAGCTGTGCCGTGGCTCCTCCTGGCCCTGTGCCTCAGGTTCCCACCGGGCTCTGGGCCACCAGCCTCAGGGCCACGGCGCTGCCGCAGTGTGGGTGCTAGCGGGGCTCCTGGGCGCAGCTCCCAGCGGGAAGCCGCCCGTGCCGGCTCGGCCCAGCAGGGGAGGAGCACCCGGTTCTGCGGGAGCCCCGTGCCAGGATAGCGGCACACAGCCACGCCAGCTCCACGGGGAGAGGCTGCGGCGCCAGGAAGGGAGGCCGGGGATGGCGTTTTGTGCGGGGTCACCGGCCACAGGTCCCTGGCCGAGTGGAAAGGACAGCCAGGTAAGCTCACCAGGGTGCCTCTGTGGCACCCCCACGTCGGGCGGTGCTGGTGTCAGGCTGGCAGTGGGAGCTGCTCCGGCTCCAGGGAGGCTGCCTGGTCCTGCCGGCTGCTGGGACGCAGCCCCGAACCGTGCTCCCACCCCAGCCTGGGAACTGCAGGAGAAGAAGGGGCCTGGTTGCCCCCAGCAGTGCTGACCTTGACGCCAGACAGCTCCAGAGAGCTGGGCAGGGTCAATGTCCGCTCGCACGTCGCACCCTGGGCAGGGATGGGGCTGCTGGGACGGGGCTGCTTCCTCCTCGGGTCCAGGCTGGCTGCTGCGCTGTGCTGTGCTGTCTGAGGCCCACCAGGACGGGCAGGTGAGCAGGGAGAGCGGTGCTGCCGCAAGCACAGAGCCCTGCATCCTGCTGGGAACCAGCTGGCACCCACGCACAGCGGCCGCGGCACCTGGGGCTCAGCACCGTGGCACGGGAAGGACGCGAGTTTCCATACCCCACCTCCGGGGAAGAGCGAGGTGCAGGGGCTCGGCTGGGGCAGTCGAGAAGGCAGATGGTGCTGCCAGGACAGGTCCCAGTCCTGCTTCCCCCCTCTGCCATAGGCTGACGGAGTGTCTGAGGTGGGAAACGGCACCCTGACCACCCACGTGCTGAACACGGCCTCGGGGCTGCCGGCGGCCGGCCTGGTCGTGCGCCTGGCGCGGCTGCAGGAGCCGGGGCCGCAGTGGACGGAGCTGGCGCAGAGGTAGGAGAGCCGGTGGCGCCGGAATGGGGCAGGGACACTGCTGCCAGTGCTCCGTGAGCTTGCCCAAAGGCTCCGGGCACAACCGGCTGCCCAGCCTTCACCTGGGGTTTGTCTGCTGGTGGCAGGGCTGGTGCTCGGGGGTACAGCCGGGGCAGGTTCTGGGGGTTGGGCAGGGCTGCGTTTCGGGGTACAGCAGGACCGGCTCCGTCTGCTTTCAGGCACACGGATGCGGACGGGCGCTGCCAGCCCCTCCTGGCACCGGGACAGGCCCAGTCTGGAACCTACAAGCTGCACTTTGAGACAGCTGAGTACTGGCAGGGGCTGGGGCACACCAGCTTCTACCCCTTCGTGGAGGTATGGAGTGTGGGGAGACTGGGACAGGTGACACACCAAGGCTGGGGGCTGGGGCCAGGCTCAAGGGGCTGCACTCCCCAGGGCCTCACTACAGGAGGGGGATTCCCACTGCTGCCCCCTCGCTCTCCCTCAGGTCGTGTTCATCATCACCGACCCGGCACAGAAGCTCCACGTCCCGCTGCTGATCAGCCCCTACTCCTACACAACGTACCGGGGCAGTTAGAGGGGCACAGCCTTGCCCTGGGGATGCAGGAATGATGCCACCGATGCCATTAAAAACTCCAAACAGCGCCGTTTGTCTCAAAAAAATCGCCTTCCACTTTTGGAGGCACAGAGGGAGCCCCCAGTGGCAGCCTGGTGGGGTGGGTGGGGTGGCCTGGGGCCCTCCAAGCTGTGCTCCCCCTTGGGAGGAGAGGTTCCTAAAGATGCTCACTGGGATCTGTTTAAACACACAGAGCAGGAAAAGGGCACAGCCTCACTATCAGTGTGCCAGCGGGATCCTCAGTGCTGCCAGCATCAGGTGGGCACTGCAACGAGTCCAGCAGGGCCCTGCCCCAGCTCCTGCCCCGGGAAGGGGAAGGACAGTGGCTGGAAACCCAGGTTGTCCACTGGGATGCCAAAGGCTGTCAGCTTTGCCTCGAAGGTCTGCAGCATGTCGTTGTGTGCCTGCGAGGAAAGGGTTCCTTTCAGCCCCTCTGTCAGCAGAGAGGAGCTTCCTGCATTCTCATTTCCAACCCCCAAGCCAAAGCCATGGAAATCACAGAATCCTTTGGGTTGGAAATGCTCTAAGATCACCGAGTCCACCTGTTCCCCCAGCAGTGCCAAGGCCAGCACTGACCCACAACCCCAAGTGCCACATCCACATGGCTCTTAAACCTCTCCAGGATTCCTCCCCGCCCTTACCTTGCAGACTCGGGCCAGCTGGAGCTGCAGGTCCTGGATGGTGGCATTCTTGGAATTGAGCACCTCCTGCAAGGGCAGATTGGGATGATGAGGCTGCGCTGCCCGGCCCCGGGGACGCGGTGGCCGTGGCAGAGCACACGGAGGAGCTGCAGCGCCAGCACGGCCTGGCAGGTGGCCACCACCCTGCCCCCTCTGAGTGGCACTGCCAGGGACAGCCAGCCCCGGGCAGGGACGGGGAGCTCCCGGATGAACACCACAGCCCGTCCCGGTCTGCCCCGCTGTGCGGGGAGCGCCGGCAGCTCCGGCAGCACCACCCTGCTGCCGCGGCACCACGGGAATTACAGGGAGCCAGGCTCCCCGAGGCAGCTGAGAGGAGGAATTCAGGGACCCCAGCAGCTGCAGGAGAGCCTGACGCCAGTGATGCCATCCCAGGAATGTGTTTTCCTTCCACCTGCTGGGAGGTGACGCCTCCCCTGCCTGTCCCATAGGCCTGGTAGTAATCCCAGAGCATCCCAGAGCTTCCCAGACTCCCCCTGCAGCAGGGACCTGCGTGGGGACAAGCAGGAGGGCACCAGGCGGTGGAGCCCTCACTCCCTGTGTCTGTACCCGAGCCGCAGCAAGCGCTGCTCCCTGGCTCCAGCTGCGGCAGGCTGCAGGAATGTGGGTCTCCAGGCTCCCTGCAGAGGTATTTTTAGCACGGCAGACACCGCAGAGCCCCAGGATCCTGTCTGCACTGTCCCCACGGCCAGGCCAGGCTCACCAGGTGCCACCCCCCCTGCACAGAGCCCCTGGGTGCCACTGGACCCGCTGGCAGCCAGCTGTGTGACGGCACAGGGTGCTGGCAGTGCCATGGAGCCTGCGGCCACGCTCCTCAAAACAGGCTCCACCTGAGGGACACATCAGTGCCAAACTCTGACACCCACACGCTCCACTCTCGAGGCACAGCCCCGTGGCACCACACGTGGCTCTGGGAGCGCTGGGAAGGAGCGACGTGCCACCTACAGCCACGTAGGATGGGGACTGCTGTGTCCCACAGCGGGCTCTGCCCCCCAGAGCAGCCCTCGCTGGGCCCCAGTACCTCCAGCTTGTTGGAGACCAAGGAGAGAGCGCTGGGGTCCAGGCTGGAGGATGCAACGACCTCGCTGAGCTCCACCTCCTTCTTCTCCAGGAGGTTGAGGAGTCCCTTCAGCTTCCGCTCCAAGAGCAGGTTTTTGAACCCCGTTTTTTGCTGCACCTCGTTAATGGCTTTGGTGAACTTCTGATAGAGTTCGTCTCGCTCTGCCTGGACCTGCTCCGGGACACAGCACCGTGTCACAGCACCCTCGGGACCCCGGGGGACACGGGCACCTGCACAAGGCTGACTGGGGTCTGCCTAATGGTGTGGAACACAAACGGGGCAGAAAACTGGTCCAGCAGCTCAGCCCGGCCGTTCCCACGGCACCTGCAGCCCACAGGGAAGGCAGGTGCTGCGGCACAGCCTCCACCCTCCCTCCCTCCCTCCCTCCCTCCCTCCATGGTGCAGCACCTGCGCTTCTCCCTCCTCCTCCTCCTCCCCTCCAGGCATGGAATGCCCCAGCGGGCTCCCTGCAGCACTAATTCAGACCCCAGCGAGGGCCCCAGGCACACGGGGGTCTCTCCTCTCATCCCCACAGCTGGCAGCAGTCCCTGGCTCACAGCTAGTTAATAAGTGTCCTAATTAGGACACAGTCTCTCCTCCAAAGCCTATTTCTGAACGCTCCGAATCTGGCGCTGTCTTAATGATGGATTGTTAATGAGGCCTCGGATCAATGTTCATAATCCTGGGGATTTCTACGAATTGCAAATGAGCTCTCTCCTGCCTCAAAAGATTTATCTGGGTTAGTGGGGGGGAGCGCTGGCTCTGCAGGGCTCTTCCCCAGCGCCCCAGGACGACCGGCGGGAGCGACCCTGGTTCCCTGGCACAAGGAGGGGCCAGTGGGAATGCCCCCATCCCGGCTCTGCCCCACGCGCCCCGGCAGGGCCCCGCTGGAGCGTGCATGATTGCTTAGCAAAGGACAAGGCCGGGCCTGTCTGCTGACCGTGGGAGAGGCTGGAGCTGGGAGCAGCTTTGCTGGGAGCAGCGGTTATCACCCGCCTCTGGATTAGCTTGGAAAGCCCTGGGCTAAGCACGGGCCCTGCAAAGCCCCACGCCCTGTCCTCTGCAGAGGGTTTGGAGAAGGTTTGCAGAGGGAATGGGATGCCCAGCCCTGCCTGCAGGTCTCACCTTACCAAACCGCTGCTCCAGTACCTCGTGTTCCCACTGAAGGTCCTTCAGTTCCTTCTGGGTGATTTTCAGGTGGGCTTTGGAGTTCTGTGAGCGGGAAGGGAGGGTTAAAGAGCACAGGATTGTCTGGGAAGTGTTGGGGATGTGTTCTGGGAAGGGAGAAGAGTGAGCAGCAGAGAGAAAAGCAGGCAGCACCCACACCAGCCCCGCTGCGGTGGGGCTGGTCTCCCTTCCAGGCTTTTGGATCCCCATCTGAGATCCCACAAATACACAGTAAGCACAACAGGACTTGCTTTCCCCAGCAATCACAGCACACCAAGGTCAGTGTTTTCCCTCCAGGAATGAAGCCCATGAAAGGACAGGGCTGGCCACTCACCATCAAGGCCTCCTTGTCCCTGTTATAGTGAACCAACTTCTTTTGCAGCTCAGCCACCAGCTCCTTGGCCTCCTGCAGCGGCTCTGTCAGCTCCTTGTTCTGGAGCAGCACATCGGCCTTCTCCTTTTCCAAGACAGCCTCCTTCTTCTTTAGGTCTTCCACCTGCTCCTGTTCTTGGGAACACAAGTGCTGGCTCCTGGGAGCTGCCCAGCCCCTCAGAGTCCCCCACACCCGCAGTGTGCCAGTGGACAGGCCACCAGCAGCACCCACACTGACACCCAGGAACTGCCAGATCCAGCTGACACCCTGGCAGGAGCAGTCCCTGGGTGGAGGGGTGACCCAGGGATAGGCAATACCTTCAGGAGGTTGATGAGTGTCAGGTTCTTGGCGGTGATGTCGTTGTAGTAGTTCTTGATGGCACCAAAAGCCCCCTCATGGTTCCCCATCAGCTCGCTGATCTGGGTGTTCTTCCTCTCCTCCAGCTCATGGATCTCTGTCTTCCTCCGCAGGTCCATCTCATCCCGCAGGGCCTGCATCTTCGTGGTGTATTTGGCCTCCATCTCTGAAGGGAAAATTGTCAGAGCTGGGGAAAAACTGGCTGAAACTGGGGAGGAAAAGTGACCAGAACAGGGAAGGGAGAAAAAAACAGCCATAACAGAGGGGATACTTGCCAAAACTGTGTGGGTTGGGACCAGCTGGAAAAAACAGCCAGAACTGGACAGAAAACTAGACAGATTCGAGGAGGAAAACCAGCTGGAACTTGTGGGGAAAACTGGCCAGAACCTCGGGTGGGGGAGATCAGCCAGAACCAGGGTGGGAAGCTGACCAGAACTGGGAGAAAGAAATGACCAGAACTGGGAAGGGAAAAATGGCCAGGAGTGGGGAGAACCTGCCCCCAGTATGCTCAAGGTGCTGCTTGGGAACCAGGAGCAGCTCTCCCTGTCATGCTCCTGTGGGATCTGCCTCATGCCCTGACCTTTGATCTTCAACTCGAAGTCGCTGCGTAGCCGCGCCATCTCCTCCTCATGTTTCTGTGAGGAAGAAACTCTGTGTTGGAACAAACAACCAAATCCCAAGCCAGCCCATCCCCAGGGATTCCCTCCTGCTCTTTGGGAAAGGATTCTGATCCCACGTGGATGCAAACAGCAGCTTGTAAGTTCTCCAGCTGCTCTCTCAGCTCCCCGCTGTGGGAGAGGAATTCCTTCTCCCCATTCCTGCACCAGAAATCTCATCCCACCCCACAGAGAGAGTTAGGGAGGCAAGATCCCACTCCTGCTCCCACGCTGGGGATGAGGCACCTCGCAGGTGGCTCCAGCCCAGGCAGGAACGTACCAGGCAGAGGGTTGTAATGGCTGCCTCATTGGCCAACTCCTGCTCCTTCAGCTCTATGTTCAAGGAGCGCTTCTCTTTCCACATCTCCTGCTCCTGGTCCCAGTGATCCTTCTGGGCCCGCCTCAGGGACAGGACTCCCTCTGCCCTCAGCTCCGTCAGGTTCTCCTGCTGCTCGTGCAACAGGTGCTTCACCTTCTGCTTGTACACCTAAGGACAGGCCAGAGACCGCGTGAGGGGCTCAGCAGGAGACTCCCGCAACTGGGATGCTGGTGAGACATTCCTGCATTGCATCCAGCTCCTCTCCTCCTCAGAGCTCCTCACCTGGAGCCCTTCAGCCTCACCTTGATCTCCAGCTGGTGCCGCTCCTCCGCCTCCTCCATCTCCCGGTCCCGGTCCCGCAGCTCTGCTTTCATCTCCTCCAGCTCCTGGCGGGTGATTTCCCAGTAGCCCTGAATCCTGCTGCACTCCAGCTGGAAAGAGTTCCGCTCCTGCCGCTCCCGCTCCAGCTCCTCCCGGAGGTGCACCATGTGTTCCAGCAGCTGCCAAGACAAGAGGAAGGGACAGGTAAGGGGGAAGGGAAGCCTTTGGAGACTCCGTGTCCCAAACCCGGCAGGACGCAGTGGCTGTCACTGGTGCGGAGCTGTGGGGGTCCCTGAGTGAACCCGGCAGCTTCTGGAAAAGGAGTCAGCAAACCTCACCTGACTGCCCACAGCCTGGGACGGGGTTCTGGCTCACAGTGTCCAGTAACACCATTCTCAGGTGCTTAGATACTTCTAATGGAGTTGTTTGGCTTGGAAAAGCCTCTGAGATCAAATTTAACTGTTCCTCCAGCACTGATAATGCCACCCCTAACCCATGTCCTCAGGTGCCACATCCACATGGCTCTTAAATCCCTCCAGGGATGGGGACTATAGCTCTAGGCAGCCTGGGCCAGGGCAGGACAACCCTTTCCAGGAAGAAATTATCCCAATATCCAACCTGAACCTTCCCTGGCACAGCTTGAGGCCATTTCCTCTTGTCCTGTCCCTGTTCCCTGGGAGACAAGCCCGATCCCCCTTGGCTGTCCCGTCCTGTCAGGGGGTTGTGCAGAGACAGAAGGTTCCCTAAACCTCTTTTTCTCCAGTCTGAGCCCCTTCCCCAGCTCCCTCAGCCACTCCCTGTGCTCTGGACCCTTCCCCAGCTTCATTTCCTCCTCTAGGCACGCTCCAGCCCCTCAGGGTCTTTCTTGTCTGAGGGGCCCAGAGATTCCGGGTGTGTCCTCAGCAGTGTCCAGAACACAGGGCTGGAGAGCAGAGGGAGGGATGATGAGGCCGCTCCTTCCAGGAACAGCAAGAACCCCCCATCCTCATCCCCAGACTCATCCCCGTCCCCATCCCCATCCCCAGCCAGGCGCCAGTGACACAAACCCCGGCTGCTCGTCCCTGTCACCCTCTGCACCTGTTGTCCCCGGAGCTGGGGCCAGGCGCCAGGCAGGGCTCCCCAGAGCCGTTCTGACATGTTCCTACCCCTCCTCCCCGGGGGATCTCTCACCTGCTCCTTGCTCATGTCCTCCGGGGCAAAGGCATCCACCACGGCCGCGCCTTTGCCCCGTTTCCCTTTAGCCCCTGCTTTCTTTTTGGGCGCCTGAGGACAGAAAGCCAAGCACAGGAGGTGAACGGGTGAGGAGGGAACGGTGCTGCCCAGAGCCCCCGTGCCGGCCCCGGAGCATCCCTGCTCTCCCGGTAGGAACGGCGACAACGGGGCGACAACGGCCCCACGGAGCCGGGGGCACCGGGAGCAGCCTGGAAGAGGCTCATGCGCTGCCGACTCAGCTCCGCGGTGAGCCCCCAGGCACAAAACAGCCGTACCCAAAATAACGCGTGCGAAGCATCACCGCCGTGCGGGGAACGGCGCCGAGGGGCTCCGTACCCTCCCCGGGAGCGGATCGGGACAGGACGGGGCTCGCAGACATCGGGGCGACGGGCTCCACCGCCCTCCCCTGCCCGCACACCCCGGCTAAAGGACACCCTTCAGCAGCCGCCCCGGTTCTCCCCTTGGCCCCGGTTCTCGTCCCGATCCCGGCCCGGGCCCGGTTCCGCTCTCACCATGGCGGCACCGGCGTCTCCGGGCAACGGACGGCAGATCCCGCGAGAGGAGGGCGAGATCTCGCGAGAGCGGCGCCGCGGGGAGACACGCCTCTTAGCAACGCCACGCTCCGCCCTGGCAACGGGGGCGGGGCCAGCGAGACCGGCGGGGCCGGGGCGGGGAGCGGGAGGGGACACCGGGGACACGCGGGGGACATCGCGGGCACCGGGCGGGGAGGAAGCGGCGGGGGCAGTGTGAGGGAACGGGGGACCGGGGGTTACCGGCGGGGCGGGGGAGTTCGGGAAGGACTGGCGGGACAAACCCGGGGGGTCCCGCCACCCCCGTGCCCGCCGCTGTGACCCGGGCCGTCCCCACGGCCGGGGCCCCCCAGCTCAGCTCCCGCACCCCCCCGGTGCCCGTGTGTCCCCCGGCTCTTCCCGGTCCCCTCCGCGCCCTCTCTTGTCCCCCCCCCCCCCCCCCGGTGCCTCCCGCCCCTCGGCTCCGCCCATCCCGGTGTCCCTGCCCCCGGTGTCCCCGCCCCCGCCGCGGCGGGCAGGACCGTGCGGGCTGCGGGCTGGCACCGGGCCCGCCCAGCACCGGTACCGGCACCGGCATCAGCCCCGAGCCCGGCCCATGGCGGCTCCGGCGGCGGTCGCCACCGCAGGTGAGGGCGGGGGGCAGAGGGGGGGCACGGACCGGCACGGACCGGCACGGACCGGCACGCCCATCACGGTGGAACCGGGCCGGGCCCCGCGGGGATGTAGGGCGGGGGTGCAACGGGGAGAGGCGCACGGGGGGCGCACTGGGGTGCAAAGGGGGGCGTGGGGCCGCGCTGGGGGTGCCCGGCTGCAGGGCCAGGGCGATGTTGGGGGGCCGGGGACAGGACGTGTGAGGGTCTGTGCAGGGAGAGTCGGGGATGGAAGGAGAGAGCAGTGGGGTACACTGAGAATGTGGGGGGGCACGGGGGTGTTCACGGGTCTCTGAGGGAGCACTGGAGTGCCCTGGGGGCTTGGGGGGCAGTGGGATGCTCGCGGGAGGTGGGGGTGCGGTGGGATGGCCAAGCGGAGCAGGGGAGCGCACTGGGGATTTGGGGTTGCAACGGGATGCCCAGGGAATGTGGGGGGACAGTGGGGTGCCCGGGGGTGTGGAGGGGCAGCAGGGTGCTCACAGGACACTGTGGAGGAACACTGGGGTGCCCAGGGGACGCAGTGGGGAGCAGCGGGGTAGCTTGCCGACATCCCGCACAGCAGTGCCGGGGCGCGGAGGGGCTTGGGGACAGGGAGGCGGCTGTGCTGGTGCAGCTGAGGGGGACCCGCACCTGGCGACAGAGGCGGTGCCAGGGCTCCCCTGCACGCCCGTCCCTCCCTCCCGCGTGTGGCCCGCACACGGCAGCATGGGGCACCGGGGGAACGGCGGGACACCGGGCCCTTGAGGGGACAGTGCCACTGGGGCGGGCCGCGGGTGGCGCGGGGTGACCGGGGCCGTGGGGTGCCGGTACCGGCGGCTGCCCGGCTCTGCGGTTGCCGTGAGTCAGCACCACGCCGTGCCGGAGAGATCCCTGATCCGGCCCCGCTCCCGCCAGGCAGCCGGTGAGCCCAGGCCGGGGCGGGCGGTGTGGCCGGTGACACTGCTGGTGACACGGCCGCTGGCACGGAGGGACCATGCAGGCGGAGGCCAGAGGGGAATTCTGCAGCCGGGACCAGCGCCCTGGTGGGTGGGGGCGTGGAGCGGGCAGGGGTGGCCGCGCTCCTTGCGGTGACACGGCACGGTGTCACCCAGCGGGGCTGGGCACTGCGCGGGGCGAGGTGCAAGAGCAGGGACCCCCCGTGTCCGCCCCAGGGGGATCCTCTCTGCTCTGGAGGGGGGCGAGGACCCCATTTCCCGGCCCGAGGGAAGGTACCGTCAGCGCGGGGTCCCGCCGTGGGGTCAGGATGTGGCGGAGCAGTGTCGGGGGCGGCAGAGGGCCGGTGTCCCGCCGGTGTCCCGCCGGTGTCCTGCAGCTCCACGTGCCAGCAGCAGGAACACCCCGTAACACCCCTCTTCCCTTTGGGCTGGAGGTCCCTGTCCCTGCCCTGCTGTCACCGTGCCCGTCCCTGTGCCGTGTCACCCGGGAACTCGGTGCTGGCACGGTTCGGTGGTGGCACGTGGTGCCAGGGCACCGGCACCGACCTCGGGGACAGGACAGGGTGCTGTGTCCGCCCGTGCTGCCCTGGGCACACAGGGCCTCCTCCCAGCCTCCGTGCCCGCTCAGCCCCGACACACGGCTGTGCCCCCACGGTGCGCCACAAACACGGGCTGTGGCACCGCCGTGTGCCACGACCTGTGCCCGTGACCGTGGCCGTGTGCCTGGTCCCCCCGGCCCTTCCCGGGGACAGCCCCGGCACAATCCGCCCTTGTCCGGGCCCCGGCACAGGCTGTGCTTTGTCTCGCCGACACAAAGGGGCTGCGCGGGGAGGGGGGTGGGGGCTGCCAGCTTCCGACACCAGGGTCTCGGGCAGCTCTGCCCGTCCCCCCGCTCCTCCCCGGGCGTCCTGCTGTCCCCGGCCCCTTAGCTGGGCACCCCAGGAGTGCCGGGGGGCCCCGAGAGGAGCTGCCCTCGCTGACACAGAAGGTGCTGATGTGGCAGAGCTTGGCAAGGAGCCACCGGTCCCGGAGCGCCCTGCAGGGACCCCCACTCATGGGCCGGCCCAGGAGACCCCCCGAGTGCCCGCGGAGGAGCAGGGCGGCATCCCCATCCCCAGCGCCGGCCTGCTGCAGGTCACCGAGCGCCGACGTGAGTGTGGTCCTGAGCTGGGGTCCCTGCCTGTCCCCGCCAGCTCCCGGGATCCCTGCCTGTGCCCGAGGTCCCCTGCTTTGTCCCTGGGATGTCTGCTGCCCGGAGCATCACCTGCCCGTCCCCAGCACCTCGCATCTGCCTCTGGGTTTCCTGCCTGTCCCCGAGAGTCCTCTGCCAGCCCTTGGCATCTCCTGCCTGTCCCCAGTCTTCTGTCTTCCTCTGGGGTCTCCTTCCTGTCCCTGGGGTCCCCGGACACCCCTAGGGTCCCCTGCTAGGCCCCAGGCAGTCACGGCCCCCCAGGCCCCTCATACCCCCAGCTCCCTGGGCCCCAAGCACCAGACCTCCGCCACTGGGGACAGCGGTGTGTCCCCATCCTGTCCGCGGTGCCCGCAGAGCCCCTGAGCAGCGTGTCTTCGCTGGAGGTGCACTTCGACCTGCTGGACCTGACGGAGCTGACGGATATGTCGGACCAGGAGCTGGCCGAGGTCTTCGCCGATTCCGACGAGGAAAACGCGGCCGGAGAGACGCCCGGCGGTGAGCGGGGCTCCGGTTGCGGTCTGTCCGTCCGTCCCGGTGCGTCGCTGACCGCCCACCCGCCCGTGCGTCCCGCAGGGCTGCAGCCGCCGGCGGTGCCGCGGGCCGGGTACCTGCGCTCGCCCTCCTGGACCCGCGCCAGGGAGCAGGGCCGGGACAAGAAGCACCTGAGCGACCCCGAGCCGCCGCCGGGACCCCCGGGACCCCCGGACGCCTTCCTGCCCGCCGAGCGCCCGCGGGAGCCGTAGGGACAAAACCCGCCGGGGGACACCGGGACGCGGCGGTGCTGGTCCCGTCGGTACCGATGGAGCCCGTCCCCGGGCGCAGGACTCCCGTTAGCCCGCCCGGAGGGCAGAGGCGGCCCCAGCCCCGCGGCGGGGACGCACCGGGGCTGCCCTCGGCCGGCGGCCCCGGGGGAAAACCGGGCCGGCCCCGCCGGCCCCCGGGAGCGGCACGGCCTCGGTTGCCGGGAGCGGCGGGTGGGGCAGGACGGGACGGGTCGCACGGCTCAGCGCGGCCCGAAGGAGCGCGGGCGGTGCCGGTGCCCGCCCGGCTCTGATGTAGCAGTGCTGTGATCCGGTAAAACCGACCGACCGACCCATCGCCGGCCTCTGCCCGTCTGCGCCGCCGCGCGGGGGAGCGGGAGGAGCCGGGGGCACGGAACACCTCGGGAGCAGCGGGAACGGGGGCGTCCGGCCGGTACCGGGGCAGCTCTCGACGGGCGGGACACCGGCGGTGACTGCGGCACGTCCCCGGTATCGTCGCGCAGCGCATTTCTATCCCGCGGGCGGCTCGGTCCCGGTGCTCGCCGCCGCAGCCCCAGCCTCGGTCGGAGCTCCCGGGCTGCCACCCCCGGGCATTCGCACATCCTGCCCGTGCCCGCGGTGCCCCCCGCCGCCGCCCGAAGCAGGGACACGAGTGCTGGGTTGCGCAAAGAGGCTCGTTAATGCTACAGGAAACGCCGGGGACGAGGGGAGGCAGCGGCTCCACACCGCAGCCGGTCCAGCCCGGGGGAGATCCCGCAACGTCCCCCCGGGGCTCGGCCCCGGTAACGGCGGTGCCTTGGGCCGGGGAGGGGCCAGAGTCCAGCGCTGCGTGTGGGAGGGACTCGGTCCCGTCCCGGTGCCGGGGCTGAGCCCTCCTGACAGCAGCCCCCGTCACTCCCCCAGCCCTGCCCGCACCCCGGCTCCAGGCGGGGACGGCAGGAGCCGCCGTGGGGCCTCAGCCGGATCCCAGATCACCCGGTCCTGGCCTCTCCGCGCTCCCGGGAATGGCCGGGGTCCAGCAGTGATTCCCTCCCGGCAGCGCTGCCATTTCCACGAGCAGAGGATCCCAGAGCCAGGGCGGCCCCAGTCCCCAAACCACCACTGGGGTCGATTGTGTCCACCCCAGGGCCCTGTGGTGGGTGGGTAGGGGCAATCCTGGGCCTGAGACCCCACAACGGGGCCAAACCTCCCTCAGGGCTCCGCCTCCGTGCCAGAGTCCTGGAACAGGGATTGCTTCCGCAGGCTCAGCCGGGCGCACCGGGGGCAGGTGGTGGAGTTGTCGTAGTAGCAATCCCTGGAAGAGGGAGGGGGGGACAGTGTTGGGTCACCCCCTGCCACCCCCGTGTCCCCGAATCCCGCCCCAGCGCGTCGGTACCTGTGGAACACGGCGGAGCAGTCGGCGCAGACCGAGGTGTGGCTGTCGAAGGGGAAGAGCACGTCGCCCTCCCGGCACAGCTCGCAGACGAAGCCCTTGGCCTGGCATCGCTGGGGGAGCAGGCGGGAGGTGACAACCGTGACCCTGCCAGCCCTCTGCTGGCCCCGCGGGGGTCTCCCCAGGGCTCTGCCCCCCGCCTCGGGCTCACCTCGCAGTCCAGCTTGATGTGCTTGGCAAAGAGCGTGTGGATCTCGGTGAGGGAGCAGCCGAGGCGCCCGGCCTCGATGTCGATCAGGTCCTGCAGCGAGTACATCTCGTCGTTCTCCACAAAGTGCTGCCGGTCCTGTAGCTGTGGGCAAACGTGGCGCTGTGACTGTCACTGTCACCGCCGTGTCACCGCCACGCCTGGCCCCGGCCCCCGGCCTGACCTGCAGCAGCAGCCGCGCCGCCATCGCCTCCTTGCAGGTGATGAAGTAGGGCTTCATCAGCAGGATGTCCTGGCGCAGCTTCTGCAGGGGACGGGACGGGGCGGGAATGGGGATAGGAATGGGTGTAGGGGAAGGGATGGGACAAGGACAGGATAAAGGGCAGTGGCAGGATGGGGACAGGGGCAAGGATGAGATGGAGACAGTGTGAGAATGGGACAGGATGGGGATGGGGACAGGGATGGGATGGGAATGGGGTCACGGATGGGATGGAAATACAGACAGGAATGGGGACAGGAACGGGAGTAGGAATGAGGACAGGGATAGAATGGGAATGAGGACAGCAACAGGGACAGAGATGGGGTCAGAGATGGGGACAGGAATAGGACCAAAGGGAAAAGGGCAATGGCAGGGGCAGGATGAGGATGGGGACAGGGTTGTTAATGGGATGGAGACAGGAGAACAACAAGAAAAAGACCAGATTGGGTCAAGCTCATCCCTGTTACAGTCTGGGCACCCTCTGCCCCAAATCCCCCACCTCTCTGTGGGATCTAGTGGGTGCCACTGGGGTTCCCCCACCTCCTGCTCACCCCACAGGCCCTCAGTGGTGTCCCCTGCCCTTGTGGGGTGTCGTCCCCTGATCCGACACTCACCCGGATCTCTACCAGCTCCTCCACGTAGTTGAAGAGCAGTGGGTTGATCTCCCGCAGCTTCAGCACCGGCCGTGACACCATCAGTGCCAGGTACCTCATGCTGCACCGCGACACCTGCCCAACACCGCCAGGGCCACCGTCACCCCCGCGCCTGCCACCACGCACGGACCCCCGCCAGGGACCCATCACAGGGACACGGCCCTGGGGACACGGCCCTGGGGACACGGCTGCACCTCGAGTGATCTCTGCCCAGCGACCCCCATGACCAGGGACATCCCCCAAGTGACATTTACACACGGCCACGGTCCCCAGGGACATGCAAGATCAGGAGTGAGATCCCCCACGTGACCTCTACCAAGGGACATGCCCCCCAGGGACCCCCGTGACCAAGGACACAGCTCCCAAGTCACTTCCACCCACGGATGCACCCCCCAGGGACCCCCACGACCAAGGACACGGTTCCCCAGGTGGCCTCTACCCAGGGCCACCGTCCCAAGGGACACCCGTGACACCCCAGGGTGCCCCCACCCCATGCCAGGGGCACCTTGCGGGGCTCGAAGTCCCAGTTGTGGATGGCACGGGCAGGCACCACGGCCAGGTCGTTCCAGTGGCAGCTGGAGCAGTAGTAGAGGCCGGTGTAGTCGCACTGCCGGGCCTCGCTGGGCACCCCCCCTGTGGCGGCACAGGGCTGGCATGGGGCTGGCACGGGCACCGCCCTGCTCCCTGCTCACCCCACACCCTGCCTGTGCCCCCAGGGGACACGGCAGGGCCCCACTGTCACCTTGCCCAGATCCCCATAACTCCCAGCCCCCAGAGCCCAAAGCTTCAGCTCCAGCCCCACACACCTCCCAGCCCCACAGCCCCAGGCAGCTCCCCCCAGCCTCACAGAGCCCCCCAAAGGGAGCCCAGCCCCACAAGCTCCCCTCAGCCTCACAACCCCTCAGTCCCACAGAGCTTCATGAAACCCCCAGCCCCACAGAGCCCCAGTACCCACAGACCCCCCAGCACCCCCGGCAACAGCAGGGGCTCACGGAGGGAGATGGGGGCCCGGCACTCGGCACAGCGATAGTCCTGGCTGTCCAGTCCGCTCTCGGGGCAGATGCTG
Organism: Hirundo rustica; assembly: GCF_015227805.2. Classification (NCBI taxonomy): domain Eukaryota; kingdom Metazoa; phylum Chordata; class Aves; order Passeriformes; family Hirundinidae; genus Hirundo; species Hirundo rustica. Next base: position 1,003,944 of record NC_053460.1, read on the forward strand.
AGCTGGTACTCGGCCTGGTGGCTCACCTGGGCCCGCACGCACGGCCGGCTCACCAGCGGCAGGCACTTGCTGTGGCACCGGTAGTAGCAGCCTGGGGGGCACAGGTGGGTGTCAGTGTGGGGATGGGGGAAGCAGGGACGTTGGGGGGGGTGTGTCCCAGACCCACCTGTGCAGGTGTACCAGGTCTGGATGAGCCCCCAGATGATGGTGCTGCACTTGTCACACATCTGCTTGACGCTCTTACTCTTCTCCTTGTAGAAACGATGCTCCAGGACCACCCGGATGTTGGGCTCATCCTCACCAGGGTCCTGCAGGGGGAAAGCAGGGGCAGAGAACTAAAGAATCATGGAATGGCTTGGGCTGAACCTTAAAGCTCATCCCATTCCATCCCCTGCCATGGGCAGGGACACCTCCCACTGTCCCAGGTCCAAGTCCAACCTGGCCTTGGACACTTCCAGGGATGGGTCAGCATGGAACCCCAGCCATAGAGACCCCCTGGTCCCAGCTCCAGCCTCAGCCCCACCTTCAGCTCCTGCAGCTTGAGGCGGAGGTGGATGAGCCGAACCACGGCGTCCTTCTGCCGCTCCGAGTGCTCGGGCAGCGCCAGGATCACCCGCTTGCACTCCTCGATGGCCTGGCGCAGCTGCGGCACGTCCGACGCCAGGATCAGCCCCTGCCACCGCCACCAGAGGAGGAGGAGGGTGAGCCGAGCCCCCCACATCCCCCCCATCCCCACAGCACCCGCCCCACTCACCACGGGGCGGGAGAAGTGATCCTCGGCCAGCCCCAGGTCCAGGGCGCCCTCGGGGTCCCCCGGGGTGGGGTCCGGCTGCTGGGCTGAGAAGTGGGGTCTCGAGGGAGGGCCAAACCCACCCCCAGAACAGGGGACACCACGGAGGGGCTGGGCCTGGCTGCCCACCCCTGTGTGGGACAGGGAGTGGGGGAATCGGCACCCACCTGGGGCAGGGGATTCTCCGTCGGGGCGCTCCGGCTGCTCAGGGGTCTTGTTGAAGGGGTTCAGGTGGGCCTGGCGGAAGCGGGCCAGCCGCTCGTCTGACGCCATTGCCACCGTCCTGCTGGGGAAGGGACACTGCCTCAGTTACCCCAGTGCTGGCATCCGCACTGGCACTGGCACTGACACCCTGGCATCGACACCCGGCACCAGCACCCCATCACAGGCACCAATAGCACCTCAGCAGCACCGACACTGTCACCAACACCCTGTCATGGCACTGGCGCTCCAGCACTGGCACTGATGTCCCAGCACCAGCACTGATGTGCCAGCACCAGCAACACTGTCACCAACACCTGGTTACCAGCGCTGACAGCCTGGCACAAACACCCTGGCACTGCCACCAGCAGCGACACCTCGGTGTACCCACTGCGGGTACCAGCACCGGCACCGACACCCCGACACCAAAACCCTGTCATTGGCACCGACACCCCAACACTGACACTGAAACATTGTCATCGGCTCCAACACCCCAATGCCAACACTGAAATCCTGTCATTGGCACCGACACCCCAACACCGACACCTCCTCGCTGTCACTGACACCCTGTTACACCCACAGACACCCCAGCACTGGCACAAACACCGACACACGGGCACAGACACCGACACACGGGCACAAACACCGACACACGGGCACAAACACGGACACACGGCCACAAACACCGACACACGGCCACAAACACCGACACACGGCCACAAACACCGACACACGGGCACAGACACGGACACACGGACACAAACACCGACACACGGGCACAAACACGGACACACGGCCACAAACACCGGCACACGGGCACAGACACCGACACACGGGCACAAACACCGACACACGGGCACAAACACGGACACACGGGCACAGACACGGACACACGGACACAAACACCGACACACGGGCACAAACACCGACACACGGCCACAAACACCGACACACGGGCACAGACACGGACACACGGGCACAAACACCGGCACACGGGCACAAACAACGACACACAGGCACAGACACGGACACACGGGCACAAACACCGGCACACGGGCACAAACAACGACACACGGGCACAAACACGGACACACCGTCACCGGCACTGCCACAAACACCGACACACCGTCACCGGCACTCTGTCACAACCGCCAAGACCCCAGCACCGTCCCCGACACCCCGGTCCCGGCACCATACCCCGTCTCGGTTCCCGTCCCTGTTCCCGTCTCCGTCCCCGCGGACGGACGCGTCTCTCCGCCTCCCACGCCCGTGCCCCCGCCCTGCCCCGCCGCCACCGCCCGCTTCGGCCCACGGTCACCACGTACCGGGTCCGTCCACCCATGTCTGCCCCGCGAGGGCCGCGCTGTCCCCGCGCTGTCCCCGCGCTGTCCCCGCGCTGTCCCCGCGCTGTCCCCGCGCTATCCCCGCTCAGTCCCCTCTCTGTCCCCGCGTTCTCCCGACGCTGTCCCCGCTCTGTCCCCGCGCTGTCCCCGCGCTGTCCCCCCTCTGTCCCCTCTCTATCCCCTCTCTGTCCCCTCTCTGTCCCCTCTCTGTCCCCCCGCAGCCCCCGCGCCCAGCGGAGCCCCTCCCGCGCGCCCGCCAGGGGGCAGCGCCCCCGCCTCGCTCACCGCCGCGCGCCGCCGCGCCCGCCCGCGCGCCGGGACCCGCCCCCGCCGGGACACGCCTCAGACAGGCCCCGCCCCTCGCGCCCTGCGTGCTGCTGCCCCCTGCCGGCCGGCAGACCGCACTGCGCCGCGCCGCGCCCGGGCGGGGCCGCTCCGCGACATCCGCGACATCCGCGACATCCGCACTGTCCCCACCCCTACCGCCCCCGGCCCCGCCGCTGCCACCCGCGCTGTCCCCACCCCGGCCCCACCGCTGCCACCCGCGCTGTCCGCACCCCTACACACCCCGGCTCCAGAACGCCCAGCGCTTGTCCCTAGAGCCCCCATCCCCATAACCCACAGCCTCCACCCCCACTGTCCCCACCCCTACAGACCGCACCCCAACAGCCTTCATGCCCAGTGTCCCCATCCCCACAGCCCCTTGTTCCTATAGCCCACAGCCCTACCGGCCAATGCCCTCCAAAGCCAGGGGGCTCAGATCCGGGAGCGTCCTGGGTCCTCCACAACTGGGCACACACCCAGCCCTGGGAAAACACCCTGGGATCCCTGGGGTCTGTGCTACCACCTCAGTCTGGGGAACAAAGGGCCAGCTGTGTCCCGGCCCAGGGAGGTGGCTGCCACACCCCCCCAGCATGGAGAAGGGTGGCAGTGGGGACAAAGGCACAGCCTGCCGGGGGCAGCTGGATCTGAGGAGCAGAAGGGTGGGGTCAGTGCATGGGGGCTTCCCAGACGCCTGGGAATGGCTGGGGGAGGCTGAACCGTGTGGGTGTTCCCTGTCCCCCCCACCCAGCAGCCAGAGACAAGCAGTACCTGGACAGCAATAAATTTATTAAGTATTCAAAAAAAATAATAAGACACAAACCAGTAAAAAACGAAAAGGGGGGAGGTAGGAAGGGGGGGCGAGGGGCCGAGCCGGCTCAGGGGGGAATGGGGTCAGGAGACACTGAGGGGACGGCGGGGGGAGCAGCACCGGGGGGCTGCAGCAGCGCGAAGCCGGGGGGGCTGCGGGCAGTGTCGGGGGGCGGCGTCGGGCGTCACTTGGCGCCCTGCGCCTCCGACTCCTCCTCGTCGTCCTCGTACATCTCGCCCTCCTCCTCGGCCGTGGCGTCCTGGTACTGCTGGTACTCGGACACCAGGTCGTTCATGTTGCTCTCGGCCTCGGTGAACTCCATCTCGTCCATCCCCTCGCCCGTGTACCAGTGCAGGAAGGCTTTGCGGCGGAACATGGCCGTGAACTGCTCCGAGATGCGCTTGAAGAGCTCCTGGATGGCCGTGCTGTTGCCGATGAAGGTGGAGGACATCTTCAGCCCCCGCGGCGGGATGTCGCACACGGCCACCTTGACGTTGTTGGGGATCCACTCCACAAAGTAAGAGCTGTTCTTGCTCTGGATGGCCAACATCTGTTCATCCACCTCCTTCATGGACATGCGGCCGCGGAAGACGGTGGCCACGGTGAGGTAGCGGCCGTGGCGGGGGTCACAGGCGGCCATCATGTTCTTGGCATCGAACATCTGCTGGGTGAGCTCGGGCACGGTGAGCGCGCGGTACTGCTGGCTGCCGCGCGCCGTCAGCGGCGCGAAGCCCGGCATGAAGAAGTGCAGCCGCGGGAAGGGCACCATGTTGACGGCCAGCTTGCGCAGGTCGGCGTTGAGCTGGCCCGGGAAGCGCAGGGAGGTGGTGACGCCGCTCATGGTGGCCGAGACAAGGTGGTTGAGGTCGCCGTAGGTGGGGGTGGCCAGCTTGAGGGTGCGGAAGCAGATGTCGTAGAGCGCCTCGTTGTCGATGCAGTACGTCTCGTCCGTGTTCTCCACCAGCTGGTGGATGGAGAGCGTGGCGTTGTAGGGCTCCACCACCGTGTCCGACACCTTGGGGGACGGCACCACGCTGAAGGTGTTCATGATGCGGTCGGGGTACTCCTCCCGCACCTTGCTGATCAGCAGCGTGCCCATGCCCGAGCCGGTGCCCCCGCCCAGCGAGTGGGTCAGCTGGAAGCCCTGCAGGCAGTCGCAGTTCTCACACTCCTTCCGCACCACGTCCAGCACCGAGTCCACCAGCTCGGCCCCCTCCGTGTAGTGCCCCTTCGCCCAGTTGTTCCCGGCACCGCTCTGCCCTGGGAAAGAAGAGAGGCTCCGATGGCCGCTGGCCCCCCACGCCCACGGCCCGAGGGGAACAGGGAGAGGATCGGGGCCGGGACCAGCCGCTGCCGCCGGCAGCACCGGGGAGATCTGACGCCGGGGCGGGGTGGGAAGCAGGAACCGCAGAGGTTTGGCGGCGTGCCGGCAGCGCCGGGCCCCGCGGCGCGGGAGGGGTGCGCCCGCCGACTGCCCCGGGGACGGCGACCGGCCGGGCGGGTCCGAGGATGCAGGGACTGGGGGGAACATCGGGGGACGGTGCAGCCCTCCCCGCCCGGGGACCTACCGAAGATGAAGTTGTCAGGGCGGAAGAGGTGGCCGAAGGCACCCGAGCGCACGCTGTCCATCGTCCCCGGCTCCAGGTCCACCAGGATGGCGCGAGGCACGTACTTGTGAGCTGAGAGAGACCCCACGATGGGAGGGGACCTGCTGCCGCCCCCCCATCCCGCCCCCAGAGGTGTTTCCCAGCACCCTGCAGGGTTCTACGGGGCTGGGTGCTGGTTGTGTCCCCCACAAATCCCAGGGTCTCCTGGCGTGGGTGGGTGTGTGTCTCATGCCCCCCAAACAATGGGAGTCACAGGGGGTGGGTGCACACGTCTGCCCCCGTTTCCCCTGAAGGCCCCGTGGGCTGGGTGGATGTTCGTGTTTTGTCCCTCCCTCACCACAGGATCCTACAGGGCCAGTGCAGGTGTCCCTCCCTCCCCAAACCACAGGGACTGGGCGCATTTGTGGTGTCCCCCCCATGCCAGTGTCCCACGGGATGGGTGCATGTGTCACGCCCCACCCAAACTACAGGACCCCATGAACTTGGAGGCACGTGTGCCCCCCGTCCCCCCAGACTACAGCGTCTGAGGGGGTGGGTGCACCTGTCTGCCCTCCTGGGCTTCAACAGTGCTGGGGTGCAGGTGGTGTTGTGTGTGACCCCTCCCAAATCGCAGGACCCCACTGAGCAGGGTGTACACGATTTCCCCCTGCCCCAAACTAAGTGCCCCCAGGGGTGGGTGCCCATGCCTGCCCGCCCCACACCTCCATGGGGTGGGTGTGTCCATCTGCCCCCCTCCCCACCCCAGCAGAGCCAGCTCCTCCTGCACTGGGGGGTCAAACTGGGACCCCACAAACCCCCAGCCCAGGGTGGGGGTGCCAGGGTGCCCCGCACGGGGGGAGGTTCCGAGGGGGGGTCGCTTACAAGAGGCCTCATTGTAGTAGACGCTGATGCGTTCAAGCTGCAGGTCTGAGTCCCCCACGTAGTTGCCGCTGGGGTCGATGCCGTGTTCGTCGCTGATCACCTCCCAGAACTGGGGAGGACGGGGAGCTCAGCAGGGCGGGAAGCACTGGAACACCCCCAGGCCTCCGGGCAAGGCACGGGGCACCAGGATCCTCCCATCCCCAGGCAGGGCTGGGTGGGGCAAGAGGCACTGGGATACCCCAAACACCCCAAATTCCCCAGGCAGGGAGGGGCGGGGGGCACCGGGACTCCCCAAACCGCTGGGCAGGTCTCAGCGGCGCGGCGGGCACCGCGATGCCCCGAACACCCGAAATTCCCGAGCAGGGAGCGGGTATCAGGACTCCTCAAACCCCGGGACAGGGCTCAGCCGAGCGGGGGCAGGGGGATCCCCCAAACATCCAAAATTCCGAGCAGGGCGGGGGCACCCCAAAACCTCGGGCGGGGCTCAGCAGGGCGGGGGGCACCGGGACCCCCAAAACCTCGGGCGGGGCTCAGCGGGGCGGGGGGCACCGGGACCCCCAAACCTCGGGCGGGGCTCAGCGGGGCGGGGGGGCACCGGGACCCCCAAACCCCGGGTGGGGCTCAGCAGGGCGGGGGGCACCGGGACCCCCAAACCCCGGGCGGGGCGCGGCGCTGTCCGCGGTGCTGACGGACAAAGGCGGGGGGCGGGGGGCGCGGGGGGGGGCGGGGCGCTTTGTCCTCCCGGTGCGGCGGCAGCGGGGGAGGGGAGCGCAGGGGAGGCGGGGGGGGGAGCGGGTCTGTCTTTGTCCGCCGCCCGGCTCCGCCGCGGCGGGCGGGGCGGGGCGGCTCCGCCGTTACCTTGGCGCCGATCTGGTTGCCGCATTGCCCCGCCTGGATGTGGACGATCTCCCTCATGGTGCGGCCGGGCCGGAGCGGAGCGGGACGGGAGCGGGCTGGGGCCGGGAGCGGAGCGGCACCGGAGCGGAGCGGCACCGGGAGCGCGGGGGGCGGCGCGGCCGCCGCCGCATCCTTTATAGGCGCCCGCCGCCGCACCGGGCCGGCCGCTGACGTCACCGCCGCCCTCCGCCAATCAGCGGCCGCCGCCGCAGCGCCGCAACAGCCCTGCGGCACCGGCGCCGCCCGCCACGCCCCGCCCGGCCACGCCCCGGCCACGCCCCGGCCACGCCCCGCCGCGGCGGAGCGGAGCGGAGCGGGGACCCCCGCCACCCCGGGGGGCACTGCCGGGGGGCACCCCCGGCACCCGCGGGGAGCGGGGACACCACCGGCACCCGTGCGGGGGACCCTGGCACCGCCCGGCGGCGGCGGGAGCGTCCCGGGATGCGGGCGTTGGCGGCGGCGGGGCGGGGGGACAGGCGCGGGACACCCCTCCCTCCCAACGGCGTCCCGGAACGGGGAGGGACAGGGATAGGGTACGGGAGGGACACCCTGGGGGTCTCGGTCGCCGGTAGCCCCCGCGGGACCGGGGACAGTGCCGGTGGCGGTGATGAGGTGGGCGGCGGCGGGCGCGGCCCGAGAACAAAGGCGATGGTGATGGGCCCTTTGTCCGGGGGCGGCCGGGGCCGCTCCCCGCGTGGGTCCGGCCTCCCGCAGCCCAGCCGGTCCTTCCCGGTTCCTGCCGGGAGCGAGTGACCCTTGAACGACCGGCGGGACCGGGAGGGACCTCTCCCCCCGGGGCTCCCCGGGGCTGCCCGATGCCAGCCACAGCGTCACTGCAAAGAGCCTTTATTGGGAACCGTGAGTCCCTCGCCCGGACTGGGCCCCCCGCGGCTCGTCCTGTCCGTCCGTCAGTCCGTCCCTCTGTCCGTTTCGGGGCAGGGCGGCTGTGCCGGTTCCTGTCCCCTGCCTACCAGGAGCACGTCACCACCTCCCGCAGCGTCCGCCGGAGCTCCTGGCTCCGGAAGGCGTAGATGAGGGGGTCAATCACCGAGTTACAGATGATGAGGATGAGGAAGAGGTTGAAGTAGCTGAAGAAGCAGGTGCAGAAGGGGTTGGTGGGACAGGTGACGATGAGGATGAGGTGAAAGAAGAAGGGCCCCCAGCAGATAAAGAAGACGCCCAGGAGGATGGTGAGGGTGACTGCGCCCTTCAGGCTGCCGCCACGGTGGGCAGCGGGTGGCTTCTGCTGGCTGGAGATGCTGTGGAGGTGGTGGCGGGCCAGGGCGAACATGTGGATGTAGAGCACCAGCATGAGGACCAGCATGAAGAGGAAGAAGCCGATGAGGCAGAGGAGGATGGTGTTGCTGCGGTAGTAGGTGATCAAGACGGTGCTGGAGACCGTGCTGGCCAGCCAGATGCTGGCCATGGTGACCACGGCCCGCTGCAGCGTCATGATGCTGTGGTAGCGCAGGGCGTAGAAGATGGTGATGTAGCGGTCAACGGCGATGACCCCCAGGAAGGAGAGGGAAGACACGACGGAGCTGCAGATGAGCGTGTCAATGACGCTGTCCATGTGGCGGACGATGCTGGGGCGCATCACCAGCACCCCGTGCTCCAGCAGCAGCATGAAGAGCATCTCCGCCAGGTTGCTGATGCTCACCAGCATGTCGGACACAGCCAGGCAGCAGATGAAGTAGTAGGTGGGCGAGTGCAGGTTCCTGTTCTTCAGGATGGCGGCCACCACCAGCAGGTTCTCCACCAAGCTCACCAGCCCCAGCGCCAGGAACAGCTCGTTGGGAATGTCCAGCCCCTGGCACCAGCCACTGCTGGCCCCGACCGTGGCGTTGCTCTGGTTGCCCTCGCTGGCATTCGAGGGCTCGCGCAGCAGACGCAGGGGGGCCAGGGTCGACATGGCCCCCTCCACAGCCCCGGGGCCCCCCGTGGCACCCGCGCAGCCCCCGAGCCCCCGTTGTGCCCCGCCAGTTCTCCCGCGGCGCCCGGCGGCGAGGCCGAGGGGATGCCGAGGAATTGGGGACGGGAGGCCTGGGATGTGCTGGGGGCGTCTGTGCCCGCCGGGACCCTCCGGTGTGGCGGCTGCTCTCTGTGCCAGCGCTGCCCGCCGGCCCGGGGTGCTGAGGAAGAAAGGGCCCTTTCTCTGCCCCACTTTAAAGCCGGCTCCCGCAGCTCCTCCTCCGAAGAGGGTGGGCACCTGCATGAGGGAGGCACTCCGGCAGCGAGGGGAGCCGCTGCCGAGGCCAGCGCTGGGAGACTCCCAGGATGGCCCCAGGGAACAGGATTGTTTGGGATCACCATGAGCCATGGGGTCTCAAATGCCCTGGGGTGGTCCATGGACCTTGGGGGCACGGCCATAGGGGTCCTCTGTGCCCTGGGGGACTGTGCACCTCAGGGTGTTCATGTGTCCTGAGGTCCAGCATCTGCTGGGGGAGACCCCTGACCCCTGGGGATCTGCAAATCTTGAGGGGTCCCCTGTGCCCTGCAGGCCCCTGTTTCCTATGAGGGTCAACGTGCTCTGTGGGATTCGTATCTTGGGGGATCCCATCTGCTGTGGGGGTCATGCACACACCCTGGGCCACCCAAACACCTTGGGGTCCCCTGTAGGACCCTCCGCACCGCACGATCCAAGCTGCCCCACACAGCGGGGCTGGCAGGGGTCCCGTTCCCACAGCCCCAGGGAAGATGTTGTACAATGGGGCAAGCATGGGATGCGATAGGAATCGTCAAAGGCACGATTAAATGGGCTGCTGGGGAGCGCGGCGCCGGAGGGAGCCCAGGCAGGCTGGGTGAGGACAGGACCCCATCTGACCATCATGTGCCTGGGCTCCGTGTTGATGCCTGGAGCCGCTCAGCCGCCAAAGAGCCATTCACAGCTCCGAGAGAAGGCTGATCCCACGGTTATCCACTTCCGCTGGGAAGCCCTTCCCTCTGGCACAGATGAAAACGGCTCGGCTGCACACACTGAGCGTGGGGTCCCAGGCTGCCCCAGCGCCAAATTACAGTGACGGGATCCCATGGGATTTGGATGTACCAGTGGGGAATGGAGCCAGGGTGGGGGGACTTGAGACTGAGTCTGCACACCTGGCAAACCCGTGCCAGCTACAGCCCCCAGGGAGGCAATACAGCAGGAATGGGCATTTATTCTATGTATTCACCATTACTCAGCAAAAAAAGGGAAAAAAGCTTTATGGGAACAAGGATGAGTTAAGGTTTGGCTGTGGCTTACCTCGATCCTGGCTCTGGAAGGTGAAAGCGAGAGGAGAAATGATAGACAAAGAGGGGGGAAAAAGATTTCTTCTCCAACATAATTAAAAGGCTGAAAAAGCTGCTCCATGCACAATTCTAGTGGCAGAGGGGACTCTGAGAGCTTTGGAAGGTTCAGTGTAGCCAGGGTGCAGAGTATGTTGCGGAGGGAAGGAAGCTCCAGGCTACGGGAAGCACAAAGGAGCTGAAGAAGAGAGCAGTAAAACCCCTCTGGGAATTAAGGACAAGAGCCAGGAGAAGAACAGGGAGGGGAATTAGGATGGAAATTGTGCGTAGAGGAGGCCAGAAGGGGACTAAGCTGCCATGGGGACAAGGGACAGCTGCTGTTGATTAGCTCGGACATGCTCAGACAGCCCTTGTCCCCTGTTAAGAGAGGAGCCAAGTGCCACACGCTTGTGTGTGCCTTGTGTGGACAAGGCCCACGGCTGTGGCTTCAGCCCCCGGCCCTGGATGGAGCCCCCTCCTCACAACGGCCCATTCCCGCAGCGAGTCCATTTGTGTGACTTTATTGGAGTGCAACACAAATCGGGGGGTGATGCCAGAGGGTCTGGGGGAGAGACGGCGGGGGCTCAATCCCAGTCGCCGTCGCCATCGGGATTGTCCTCGCGGGGGGGCTCCTGGAACTGGATGTTGGCCAGCATGTCCCGCATGGCCGCCATCAGCCTGTTCACCCCCTGGTTGAGGTCCTGCGCTGCCCCGGCCTCGTCGTCCCCGTCGTGCCGGATGTCCCCCTACGAGAGAGCAGCGCTGTGGTGGCAGGGACAGGGACAACACCGGCGCCAAATCGGCACCGGGCTGCTGCCAGCAGCGGCTCCTGGAGCAGCAACGCCATGGGGGAACGGTGCACACAAATCTCAGCGTGCGCTCACCTGCAAGTTAAAATTCGGCAACAGCGAGCGGAAGAAGAGGGATAAAGTGCTTTCATTGGAGGGGTGGCTTGTCCTGGAAGACACAAGTGGCACCATGGTGAAGGTACAGCTCGGTTTGTGACTCCTCGGTGGGATGGGGTTGGTGCTGGGAGAACCATGGTGCTGCTGGAACCAGCCCTGAGGGAGGGAACTGGGCCGTTCCAAAGGGATTCTGAATTCAGGCAACCCTGAGCAAACCAATCCCTAAGAGCACGACCAAGGCCAGGTTGGAAGGGGCTTGGAGCAACCTGTTCTAATGGAAGGCATCCCTGCTCGTAGCAGGGGCTGCAATGAGATGAGCTTTAAGGTCCTTCCAACCCAAACCATTCCAGGATTCCATGATTCTACCAGCTCTGCTCTGAGGGGGTTGGTGTGGAACACACACATGGCATCACCCTAACACCAGGACTGGCTGTAATTTAAATTTCCACTTATCCCAAACCCTCCCAGTCAGCTGTGGTCTGAGCTTTCCCTGGCTTTTGCCCTATGGCTGGGAATGACCAGTGGTGACCGTCGTGGGAAGCAGCAAGACCAGTCCAGCCTGTAGCTGTGCCTGCCTGGAGCAGCACAGCTCTTCCTCTGCCATGGGGGAGGATGTCAGCCCTGAGCACCTGCGTGCAGCCTGGCCTGGGGCCGGGGGCACGCCCGGAACACAGAGCACGGCCGCTGTGCCAGCGCAGCACCAGCGGTGGAGGTGGTACCTTTCCGGTCGGGTGTAGGAAACAACGGAATCCAGAGGAGGGAGGGGGTCAAACCCCATCACGGGCTGTGAGGTCACCTCCTGCAGGGAGAGCAGAAAGGAGGGATGAAGGAGAAAGGAAGGGATGAAGGCGGTTCATCCAGCAGCAGCAAACATGGGCGCCCACAGAAGCCGGGAGTGAGGGGCTAGGACGGGCCCAGCAGGGACACAAGTGCCACCACAACACACACAGCCACAGCCCCTGTGTCCCACCAGGCCCCTCACCAGAGGCAGGGCTGCCGTGGCCTCCTTCATCTCCGAGAGGATGATGTGCCGGTAGATGTTCCTGGGAGCGCTCTGGTACCGGATCTTCCTCCTGGGGTGGGGAGGGACAGAGCAGTGAGCCCTGAGCAGGCACATTCCCATTTCTGCTGCTCCAGGCGCAGTGTCAGCAGCTTCCCTGGCTCTGGGGGACGGGGCCGTATTGGATGGAGCTGGCTTAGAGTGAGCCAAAGGGGGTGGCACTGCTGAGCTCTGGAGAAAGAGCAGAGAGCTCAGGAAGGAGCAGATTGACCTTGGTTTAGGACACCTGATGGCTCCCTCCTCTTTCTCAGCACTGGGAAGTGTTTCTAAGCTCTCACCTGCCCTGTGTGGCCTTCCCTGCCCTTCCAGGCCACCCCTCCACCCTGTCCAGGACGTTCCCAGGGCACAGGTGACAGCCAAGGCTGGGGAAGGCAGTGCAGGATACGCAGTGCAGGTTCAGCTCTACATTCCCTTTTGTGAAAAGCGTGGAAGAGCCACTGCCTTCCTGGCCCCATGCTGTGACCTCTGCCACCAGACCAGCAGCTGTGGGGCACTGAGCCCTGTCCCAGACACTGGAACTGCTGCTGCCCAGGACACACCCTCGGTCCCACTCTGTCCCTGGCACAGGAGCCCTGCCCTCCACCCTCTGCGCTCACTTGTGCTCGGCCTCCTGCACCAGCGCGTCCTGGGCCTCCACCATGCGCAGAACCTCGTGGACGTGGGGCTCCAGCCAGGCCATGACCGCCGGGTCCTTCCACAGGGCGTGTGTCCTGCCCACGTACAGGGACGTCAGCTGGTTCAGGGCGGGCGACTGGCTACGGGAGATGGCTGTTACTCACGGCACCTTCCTCCTCCTCATCCTCCTCCTCCTGCTCCTCACGGCGGGGTGAGGGCTCAGCTCTGCGCTGGCCTTTGGCGTGGGAACACGAGAGGACTCGCAGGCTCCTGCCTGGATATTGCCATCCACCTTCACCAGAGCTTCTGCCTCCATCTATTTTTAGGCTAAGCAGAGCCATGTAATGAGGGAACACTGCCCTGGCCTGAGGGAGAGCCTTCGCACGCTGAGGAAGAGCACGTGTCAAGGGAACGCAGACTGGTTGGAGACAGCCCGCCCTGGGAGGACACACGCACCGCTCTCCCTCCCTGCACACCCCAGCAGGATCTGGGGTGAACTCCCGACCCGTCCAGGTGAGGTGGGTCTCTTGGCCTGATCCCGAGGCCATTATGGAAATCCGGTATCAAAAGGATTATCAAACGAGGCATTATCAAATGAGCCTACTCAGGGAACCCAAACAAGCTCCTCCATTAGCTGTCTGAGCACGCAAGATCCCTGCCGCTGGCAAAATCGATCCCTTCCCTTCGCTGAGAACATCTCCAGGCCTTACCTGATCTGGGCATTCAGCCCAAAGAAGGGGTGGGAGGCGACCCTGGCGTCGGGCTGCACGCTGCAGTGATCCAACAGCGGCATCAGAACTGCAAGGCAAAGGCAGAGAGTCTGGAGCCGCTGGTGAGGGGCAGGGTGGGGTGGGGTTACCCCTGCAGAGTCACTCCCCTCCTCAGGGCCAGAACCCCCTGGGCACCAACAAGGACACAAGGAGGGGGTGAGGACACTGCTGGTCCCTGTGCTCACACGGGCGTTATTTCAGCCACCCCAACAAACAGCCTAAAAGATGTCTCCAGCCTCCACAAACTGAATCTCTGTCGGAGAGCTGGTTCTTCCTGCTGCACACGCCCTCCCCTGGGCCTCAGGGCTGTGTGCTCCTTTCATGGACAGCAGCGCCCATGGGATGAAAGGGAGAGTGATGGGCACCCATGGGCAGAGCACATCCAAAACAGAGCTGTGCCTCGGAGGGAGAGCCAAGGAGACCGGCTTGTCCTTGCTCCGGGCAGCCCCGAGGAGCTGAGACATCTCCCTGCTCTGCGACTCCAGCTCTCACCCTCCCCCAGCCTCCTCACCCCTGACCACTGCTGGTGGAGCACTGGCTGCCCTGGGGAGGGAGGTCAGAATCATGGAATCACAGAATTGTGAGGTTGGAAAAGCCTCTAGGATCATGGAGCACCACCATTCCCGCAGCACTGCCAAGGCCCCCCCGAACCCATGTCCCCAGCTGCCACGTCCACACGGCTTTTAAGTCCCTCCAGGGTTGGGGACTCCACCACTGCCCTGGGCAGACTGGGCCAGGGCTGGATGACGCTTCTGCAGAAGGAATTATTCCCAATATCGAACTTTGAGGCTGTTTCCTCTCTTCCTGTCCCCGTTCCCTGGGAGCAGAGCCTGACCCCCCTGGCTGCCCCCTCCTGTCAGGGAGTTGTGGAAAGCCAGAAGGTTCCCTCTGAGCCTCCTTTTCTCCAGGCTGAGCTTCTCCCCAGCTCCCTCAGCTGCTCCAGCCCTTCAGTGTCGGTGTTGGGGTGAGGAACTCAGAACTGCCCTCCCCCACCACACTGGGCACAGGCACTGCCAGTTCTGCCCCGACCGCTTCCGCTCTGACTCAGGGCTCCCTCCTCAAAGGCAAATTCCTGCCGGGAATGCGGTCCCGGCTCTCCCAGGGGACAGTGACAAAGCCCTCGAGGATGGCCTCACCGGTGGGGACGCACTCACCGCTTGGGAACATGATGAGCGCCAGCTGGATGAGCCGGGCCGCTCGCTCCCGGGCCTGGCTCCGCTCCAGCTCCGGGCGCTCTTCCTGCTGGCTCAGGAAGAAATAGGCCAGTGGCACCGAGAAGGCAAAATTGGGCAGCTGGGACAGATTGCGGTGACTCTGCAGGATCAGAGAGAGGGAGAGTTACCGAGAAATGATGCTGTGCAGCCGAGCTGGGCTGTGCGGGGTCGGGGCTCTGCCTGCTGGGGTTAAGTGAGTTCCCAGACACTGGCTGGGTGCCCCCGCAGCTGAGTGAGCAATTTGGACCTCTCACAACTCCAAGGATTACAGGAACCAAGAGCCCAGCCTCCAGGGATCGTTCCAATGCCGCTGGGATGCTGGCTGGGCTGTGAGGCCCCTCCAAAGGGCTCACCTGGCGGGGAGACCCCAGGCGCCCATCCCTCACCTGCTGGCCACTCACCTCCCACTCCTGGAAGAGGCGGGTCAGGAAGGTGTATTCCCTGGCCCGCAGGGACAGGAAGTCGATCAGCAGCAGCACACAGAGTGGGTCATTCTCAGGATCAAGGCTTGGGAGCAGGGGGAGAGAACAAACTCAGTGTCACAAGAGCTGAGAGAGCTGCCCTGATTTCTGAGTCAAGCAGCCTCTCCCAGTGACATCCAGTGACTCAGCAAGTGGAGAGAACAGGAACACAGTCGCTCCCGCAGGGCCGGAGCGCTGTGTCCCCATAGAGGGGACAGTCCCCTGCCACCACGCAGGAGGAGGATCGGTGGCCACAAACTGAGTGGGCTGAAGCCACTGCCACACTTTGCTCTGCTAAGCCTCCGAGCTCAGGCCACAGCTTGGCAGTGACAGACCACCCAGGGCACCTCCTCACCCATCAGCTCTCCAAGGGCCCCAGCACAGAGCTGCACAGCTCTGAGGGGTGGGAATGAGCCCATGCCAAGCCCAGGAGCAGCAGGACCCCTCGGGGGGGTCCCCCCAAACCCAGGCACTCCCCCCTCGGTGGAGGCACCTACCTCAGGATGAGCTTGCAGAACTCCAGGGCTGTGCGGGGACAGCCCCTCTTCTCCAGGAACATCAGGTGCTTGAAGAGAGCCAGGAAGAAAGCCCTGCATGGAGAACAGCAGCAGGACACTGAGGCCAGACGTGGAAAGAAGCATTTTGTGCCACTCAAAAAAGGGGACACAGCCATCAAGAGCTCCTCACCCCGAAGCATCACATCCTGGTGTGGCATGGAGTGCCACAGAGCACCCCATGCTCCCATCTCTTGTTTTTGTTATCTTTTTGCGGAAGAACAGGGAGAGAAAACTCCTGGCCTGCTCTGGAGACTGGGACCAAGACAAGTAAATTCCCTGAGTCCAAATCCCACCTTGTCCCAGTGTGGGGACGGTGACACAGAGGCTCAACACCTGAACTGGTGATACAGGTCACTGGTGGCGCAAAGCGTGTCAGACACAGGGAGTGAAATGTGAGCACCCTCCAGGTACAGCAGTTTGGGAGAGATGGCTTGGGTCAGCTGACTGGAAAATTCCCAGAATAAAGTCACCTTTCCTGGCAGCTGCAGAGCTGGAGTTACATAAAGACACAGGCTGGGAGGAGTGCGAGTGCTGGGGGTGATGGCTGCAAACACACAGCAAGGAGTTTCGTGACCGTTTTGGGCTAAGGGGCTCTAATGGCACGAGAAGGGAACGACAGGGAGGGACAGTTCCTGCTGCAGGAAGGTATCCCTTGGGAAAAGGGATGCTTTGTGCAGAGGCTTCCACGCACGAGCTGCCTGTGCTCCAGCACCATCCCAGGAGCCCCCAGCAGAAAGGGACGCTCAGGGGTCTCCCTGGACGAGCAGCAGCCGTGATTCTGGCTGGCTGTGGCCAAAGGGGGCCAAGGAGCAGCCCAGCCCTGCTCACCTGTTCTCGGGCCGCCGGTAATCCAGCCTGCAGGTCCCGCTGGTGAGGCTGAACACGGGGTGGAAGGCGCATTCCAGGCTGTACAGTGCCCGCTCTGGGGACAGCAAGGTCAGTGTCAGGGACAGGACAGGGACACCAGCCCAGCACAATGCTGCCCAGCACTCGCTTTAGCCCAAAAGGAAGGAAACCAGCTCGTTCCCAGCACAGCGAGGCACAGAATCACTTCACACAATGTGGTGGCAACAGGCACCAGGACAGAGAGCGCTTCCACATTAGATCACACTCTGAGTGGGAAAAGGAACCTTTCTGGGATTGAGGTTGGTCCAGGAAAAGCCAAACTCCTGCCCTCCAGTGCCCTTGCCAGGGCCTCCCCACAGCCCGGCAGGGAAGGATTTCACACATCTGCTCCTCACCTCGCTCTTACCTATGAGATCCCGGGCCATCTCCTGGTCCTCCTGCATGCGGCACACGTCGCTGAGCTGCAGGAGGGAGTCCACGTGGTAGGGGTTCATCTGGAGCAGCAGCTGCACGGGAGCATTGCAAAGGCTCTGTGTCATTACCGGGGTCTCAGCCATCGGGTCGCTGACCCAGGTACCCTGCAGCAGCCAGCGCTGTGACACACAGTGCCCAGAGCTTCCTTAATGCCACCCTGCAAGATCCACCCCAAAGCTGGAAGGGCACAGGGAGCTCTGTCCCCACCACGAGCAGGATGGGAGCCCTCAATGGCAGCTTCCCTTGGGCAGCTCCCTCCCCGATTTTCCAGCAGAGGCCATGCCAGGCCTTTGTTCATCATCACAGACCTCCTCCAGACCTCTCCCAGCTCCTCCATTTCCTTGGAAAGGAGACAACGAGATGCAGGCACTGTTATAGTTTGGGTTCTTTTTATCAGCTCTGAGCATTTGATCAGGGTTTTGCATCCTCTGGATACTGAGAGGACATATGGACACATCAATTACAGGAATCAGAAATGGTAACAAATAATAATAATAAATAAATATTTACTTCCAGGCTTCAGAAGAGAAGTTTAATCTAAAAACTTTCTCAATTTCCCTAATTATATTATAAATAGGCTACTTTTCTCAAGTACCTAAAACTTCAGTTCAGTAAAATATACTGAAGCTACTACAAACCTTGCCACACTTTAGTTTGGGGATTATTATTTTTTCTTCTAAACTGAATAAATAAAGCTTGCAAAGCTCCAGAAGTTTCCATCTGCAGGGTGGGGATCTGTGGGACCACCTACAGCACAAAGACTGGATGTTCCAGGCTGGTCCCAGCCTGAAGCCATTTGCCTGATGCTTAACCTCTTCCTTAAGGGGTAGAACTCTAAAGTTCCTTTCTAGTCCACTTTTTGGGGGGACATGGAACACTCAGGGTCACTGTGATGGGAAAAAAAAAACAAGAGCAGGTCACCAAGACCTTTTTAACCTACCAGCAAGTGCACAAAAACACTCACAGAACAAAAGGTCCCCCAAAAGTAATGTTTTATATGCTGAAATCAGAGCATCAAGGCAGAGCTGGGCTCCAGCTACGCCAGGACTGGGGTGACCAGGGACAAACTGTCTGGAATTGCCAAATCCATCTGTTAGATCTTACCCCCGATGGAAAAGGGGAAGACTTCAAGCTGTATGAACATCCTCAAATCTAGCCAGACCCCCTAAGAGGGTCACAGCACCCAGATTAAAATGCCATGTCCTGTGTGGGGGACCGAGCTTGAGCTGTCCTTGGGACACTCACTGCTGCACAGGAATTACCTTGGCTCACTTAATCCAAATCCCTCAATCCAGGCAGAACTGCTGAGCTGGAGAGAGCCCCGCAGCTCTGGGCTGAGGGTGGGAAAGCAGAAGGAAGTAAACTTTATTTAGCAGACAATGGGCTCTTTAAAGAACACCTCCAGGGCATGTGTCCCAGCTCATGTGGCCAGACCTTTCATAGAAACATCGCTCAGTTATGGTTTAGCTGGGTGCAGAGCAATTTTGCTGCTGCTCATCACTCCAAACTATAAACGTTACTATACAGCTTAATGAGCTCGGACACGCATGAAGGACTCCCAACACAAAAGCCTGTTTTGCTGAAATACCAAGGAAAGACACATTTTTCATCCTTGCAGGAGTTTATAAATAGAACAGCTGCTAGTTTGGATTCCCAGTTCACGATGGGTCGGTACAATATCCCTCCTTTCCCAGCTAAGAGCTGAGACAAGGGAGCTTTGTTCCCGCCCTTCCAGGCAAACGGACAGTTCCTGTGGGCTCCTGTCTCAGAAGGTGACCTGGCACAGGGTTGGCAGAGCCACCAAGGCTCAGCCACCGGCCACCAGCCCTCCTCTGCACCAAGGAGGTCACTGATTAACGAGGTGACAGCACAGCTCAGCGCTGCCTCACCCCACACAGAGGGACACGGGGCTCTACTGTCCCAACAAGACTGGAAATAAATAATAATAATAATCCAAGGCTCTGCAGAGGGATCTGGACAGGATGGATCAAGGGGATGGGGCCAGCGGGATGAAGGCCAACATGGTGACACGCTGAGTCCTGCTTGTGGGTCACACCAAGCCCATGAATGCTACAGGCTGGGGGAAAAGCGGCTGGAAAAGGACCTGAGGGTGCAGGAGACAGTGGATGGACATGAGCCCAGGTGGGCAGGAAAGCCACTGGCACCCGGCCTGTGTCAGCAATGGTGTGGCCACAGGACCAGGGCAGTGCTCATGCCCTGTGCTGGCACACTTCCAGTCCTGGGGTCAGCTCTCACCCCGACAAACAGAATGTCCAGGGAAGCAAACAGAGCTGGAAAAGGCTCTGGAGCAGCAGAAACAGCTGAGGGAGCTGGGAAAGGGGATCAGCCTGGAGAAAAGGAGGCTCAGGGAACCTTCTGGCTCTTCACAACTCCCTGACAGGAGGGGACAGCCGGGGGAGTCGGGCTCTGCTCCCAGGGAACAGGGACAGGACAAGAGGTTGAAACAGCTTCAAGCTGTGGCAGAGGCAATTCAGGGTGAATATTTGGAACAATTCATTCCCCAGAAGCACTGTCCAGCCTGGCCCCAGCCTGCCCAGAGCAGGGGTGAATTCCCCACCCTTGGAGGGATCTAAAAGCCGTGTGCATGTGGCACCTGGGGACACGGGTTAGGGGTGGCCTTGGCACTGCTGGGGGAACAGCTGGCTTAGAGGCTTTTCCAACCCAAACATTTCCACTGGAATGCACCAGCCCAACTCCCCAGGGAAAGGAGCTGCAGGAACACAGGAGGGAACGGCACGACCAACCCAACGTACCACGATGTTGTTGGGGTCCATGGACTCCACAGCGTCCAGGAACTTGAACTGCACCTGCTGGTACTCACGGTGGTGCTCGAAGGTGAAGTGCTGCACGCCCCTCCGGGTGTCCAGCAGCTGCATGGTGATACCTGCAGGGTGCAGGGGAGACCTGGGTACCCCAAGAGAACCTCACAGCTCAAAAGAACACTCCCATCACTGGGTCCAGAGACACACGTGTTTTTGGAAACTCACAGAGAATTTCACTCTTTTCCCCTCCACCCCTCTCATGAGTCCAAGTCCCAAACCCACCCACAAAACCCAGACCACTCGTTCTCCCCAGGGATACTTCTCATTATCCAGCAATTCTGCTGCTAAGATGGAAAGTACCCATGCCCTGCTGCCTCCAAAAGAGGGGAAAACAAACCCAAATCGTAAGGTACAACTCCACAGAGCTCTCTGCTGAGGCAGGAGCTGTATTTCCACCAGCTGAGGAGCAGCTCCCTCTGAGATCCCATGCCCTGAGCAGCCCCCATGCTGCATGGGCCCAGGGTTAGGAGGGCAGGGGCAGCCCCAAAAGCCTCACCTGTCTTGCTGTAGCGTGGCCAGGTGTTCTTGGGAGCCGTCAGCCACATGCTGCGGACGTACTGCCGCTGCCTTTGCCTTGGCCTGGGGAGGGGAACACACAGGTCACAACCTCTCTGCACTGACAGGAGCAGGGATGAAACCATGTCAAAGGGAAAAATGAGACCAAATTTCTTCCCCACAGAGAGCTACGCAGAGCTGAGCCCAGAGCTCTACGTTCGCCTTCAAGACACAACACACCTGTGCCTTACGTGCACCATCTAGGCCAGCCAGTGCCTCCAGCACCTCCACTCCCAGAGCTTCTCTCCCTGTTTTTATCCCTGCCAAACTCTCAGCTGCCTCTGTGCTTCAAACACAGCTTCCCAGGTCCAGTTAGGAGAGCCCCACATCCCTCTGACTCATCCCTCTTCCCAGCAGGGCCTTCAAATGTCAACTGGATTAGTTTGAGCTGTACTCAAAAATGCACAGATTTATTGGTTCAGGAGCAATTTGGGATCAAGGCTACTCTGAGGGAGTCACATCTCCTCAGAAAGGGATCACAGCCTATCCTGAGCTGGAAAAGACCCACATGGGTTAATAGCCCAACTCCTAGCTCTGCACAGGACAATCCCAAGGGACCACAGCTTCTTCCTCAAGCACCAAATGCTCTTCCACAGACTCTCTCCCTCCTCCCACCTGCACTGCTCCAAGTTCAGACCATTCTTTGGTTTTCCAACCAGCTCATGGAAGTGGGGATTTTATGGAAGACAGCGAGCACAGTGCAGTGGATAAATGCAGAGACATCACACCCAGGGAGCAACAGGTTCCCTGGGCCTCTGGAAGCAAGTGCATGAGACACACTGAAGGTAATCAGGGTTCACTTTCAGTCTAGGGGCTCTGGAATGGCAACAAGGGATGAGTGGTGGAGAAACAGACAAAATCTACATGTCTGCACTCTGTGAACGTGAGTGAAAGGACTCTGAAAGGTGGTTTGGAATAAATGAGAGGGGAAAGGAGCAAAAGGAAAAGCAAAAAGGAAATGCCAGTAAAAGCCTGGAGAACTCTTTCCCCACCTTGTACACACCGCAGAAAATATTCCTCTGTCCCAGTAAACAACTGCTAAATGAGTAACACACCCTGAGCCTGGGATTACCTGCCCAGGTGTGGCACTGGGAACTCCATGAGCCCTGCCAAGGGCAGAACAGACACACCTCCTGGGATTTGGAAAGGGTTTCATATCAAATTCTGGACTAACCTCTGGTCCCCGAGCACAGCACGAGCCCCAAAGTATCTCTTCAACTCATTCTCTGGATTCAAGTTTCTGAGAAGGTAGAAAGAAGAAAGAAAAGCTCCATCAGTTAAAAAGTTAAACTCAAGTCTCTCCATCAACACCCAGCACCCCAAAATGCCTCTGGAAAACCCCCAAACTGTCACACACTCCCCACAGATCAGACACAGCGTGGAGAAAGGAGACAAACTGCCAGAACTGGAAGGGAGAGCCCTGCTCCATCAGACAGGCTTTCTTCCTGCTCTGCTCCAGAGCTGGGAAATGCTGCTGCTGCCCTCTCCAGGGCAGCTGGGGCCTTAGCTGGGATGCTCCAGGGAAAAGCCTGAGTTCGGGAGCACAAGTGAATCCCATGTCGAGCTGTACACACCAGGGCTATTGGCACCTCTGCAGAGGTTCTGCCACAGAGGATCTGGGGTTGGAAGGTCCCTCAGGAGCCTAACCTGGTCCTGCCACCACTGCAAGCAGCAGAGAATCCCCGTCAGGACCAAACACAGCCTCCAGAGGAGCGGATAGCAGCAGGGATGTGCACAGCCATCCCCACCCTTTCAGTCTAGGTTGGTCACCCTGGGAAGATCGGATCCCACTGGGAAGGCCCCAGCTCCCTTCCTCAGCGAGCGGATACCCCGTCACACCAAGGCAGGGGCAGGAGGGAGCCAGCAGTACCTGTGCTCCACATAGAGCAGAGGCCGGCTGTCGGTGGTGATCCCACCCTGGCTCTGCGGTGCCAGCCCGGGGTCCTCGATCCTCTCCAAAAGGCTGTCGATGTCTTCCAGGTCATTTTCTTCCTTAAGAAAGGCAAAGCCAAGGCATTTATTACAGGCTGAGTCACAGCAGCCTGCAGGTCACCCAGCACAGATCATGCAGCTGCCTCCAGCTCATCCCGATCCCTGCGTGAGGGGCTGTGGCTCTCCAGAGAATCCCACAATGGTTTAGGCTGGAAGGGATCATAAAGCTCATCATGTTCTACCTCTGCCACAGGCAGGGACACCTTCCACTGTCCCAGGGTGCTCCAAACTCTGGCCAATCTGGCCTTGGACACTTCCAGGGATGGGGCAGCAACAGCTGCTCTGGGCACCCTGTGCCAGGGCCTCATCACCCTCAGAGGGAAGAATTTCCTCCCAATACCCCATCTGACCCTGCTCTCTGATAATGGGAAGACATTTCCCCTTGGCCTGACACTCCAGGGCCCTGCCCAAAGACATTTTAAATATTTAAATAACCAGCCTTCACCCTCTACTTTCCACCAAGTTACTGCTGTGAGCCTCACGACAAGGTCTCAAACACTCACATGACTTTAATCCAACTCTCCCACTCCCCATTTTCCAACCATCCCAAGAATCCATCCAGCTGCTCACACCCAACAGTTATATAACACTTTAACCCCAATTTCCCTCTATTTTCCCCCCAACAAATAACAAGTGACACATTTCTTGCGTGCCTGTTCCACATCCTCCTCATGATGCCCATGGGTGGAACAGAGCATTCCATTCAGGACGCCCGAGCAGCACTGCCAGCCTGCCTTTTCAAGCTCAATTTAGCCCCTGTGTGTGGAGTGTACACAGGAAAGGGATAATGTGCTCCGCATGGAAGTGCTGGAACAGAGCTTGCATTATCCCTCGTTGGCAAACCAAACTGCCTGGGCCTGGGTGTCCCCCCAGCCTCCAGCTGGCACAGGTCCCCCTGCTGCTCAATAGCCTTGGATTGGGAAAGGAAACAGGCTCTCCACGAGGGTTCTCCACCTCAGGAACTCACTCCTGAGTGGAATTCCCAGGGCGGAGGTGGCCAGCTGGGCGCTGGCACTGCTGTCACAGCTGAGCCATTCAGAATCTGGTGGCTCAGCAAGCTGAGCAAAGAATCTCCCTGGAGTGAACAGGGAGGCTGGACTCTGTGGTCTGAGAAGTCTTTTCCAACCTTAAGGATTCTGTAGCTCTGTGGACAGTTCAGATTCAAACCTCACCAGAAAGCCAGCTCCCACCTGAACCTCACTCCTACTGAATTAAGAGGATCCATGACTTTAATCCCGCTGCTACTTCCAGCACTGGAAGGATGTGGAGCTGCTGGAATGAGTCCAGCGAAGGCCACGGAGATGCTTCAAGGGCTGGAGCCCCTTTCAGTGCCTAAAGGGGTTCCAAGAGAGCTGGAAAGAGATCCTGGAAAGGGGGATAGAGTGATAGAACAGGTTGGACAGGGCTTGGAGCAACCTGGTCTGATGGAAGGTCTCCCTGCCCACGGCAGGGGATGGAATGAGATGAGCTTTAAGGTCTCTTCCAATCTAAACCATTCCAGGATTCCATGATTCTAAAGAGGCTTCTTTAACTTTAAATTTTGAAATGGGTTTTTTACCTTGAATGTCTCTTACAGTCACCTCGGAATTCCCACTTTGCCAACCCCACTGGGGGAACCATCCTGGTCCCTGGCTCAGAACACACACAGACGTACCACAGTCTCTCCTGCTGAATTTTTCTTGGTTTTCCTTTTCTTTTTTTTCTTCCGTGGCTTGTTACTTGTTGCCAGCTGCAAAGACAAAGGCAAGAGCTGTCAGCATTCCCAGGAACTGCAGGGGTGGCAGCTCCATGGGAAGAAGAGCACTTCCCACAGGGATCAGCACACTGAGGGTCCTTACATGAAGCCTAAATTCACCCTTTAGTGTTTGTAAGGGGGTGGAAATCAAGACACAAGGAGAAAATGGAGGAAAGCACCAAAGATTCACAAAGGGTTAAACCTCAGCTGACTTTCACATCGAAGTCTGAGGCTATGAAATCAGGATTGAAACTAGTTTAGTTGTGCCAGGTGTGGAGGAAATGCTTCACCATCCCTCAGCCCCCAGGATAAGCTGCACTTCTGCTTTTCCAGGGAGCAGGACAGCTCCCAATTTCATTCCCATTTCCACAGAAACCAACACCTGACAAAGGTCCCAGAGCCAGAGTGCCTCTCCCCACAGATGGAACTGCTTCAGCTCAGGGTGCTGGGGGGATTCCCCAACCCGACTGGCACAGCTGGGAAGCACATTTCCAGGATCTAGCAGGTAACTCAGCAAGGGATCACAGCACCACAGAATGGTTTGGGGTGGAAGAGATCTCAAAGTTTATCCAGTTCCTACCCCCTGTCCAGGCAGGGACACCTTCCCCTAGACCAGGCTGCTCCAAGCCTTGTCCTGGCTCTACCCAAGAGCAGCAGCTGCCATAGCTGTGTCATAGCTGGAGCTCTGGGAGCAGCCACAGGTGTGTCCTGCAGTGCACAGCAAACTCACCAGGTCAGGATCCCTGGAGCTCACACAGGGACCCAATATCCAGAGTACTCACGGCCCCTGGGCTGGCAGAGGCCACTGGCACGGCTGGAATGCATGCAGAGGACTTTGCTCCTCTGCCACCCAAACCAGGGACACAAACCCCAAATGCACAGCAAACAACTGAGACCAGGGGCCAGCCCCCTTCGCTCCCCCAACCCTCTTCTCTGGTGAGATCTGGGCTGGACCTGCCATGGAAAATTATTAATCTAATGCCCCTTTCTTTACAAAATCCTGCAAGGAGACCCTTCTGGGCTGATACAAACCACAGGAGGAATCTTGATATCTACTGACAACAAATTACTACAGGGAAGAAGAGGTTCAGTGTTCAGCTGCTTGAAGTCCTCACATCCCCTGTTCCAAAACAAATGCCTCCTTGAGAGCACTCCTCTCTCCTCATGTGGACACAGCACAACACCTGCCTTGGGCGCCTCCTCTCTGCAGCTGGAAAATCCCTCTGGACCCTTCACACAAACCCAGCCCTCAGATGTGAGTTCCCAGGTTTAAGCGTGCGTCTCTCTGCCGGATCCCTCGAGCAGTTACCGATCCGTCCTGCTGCTCAGCCTCCTGCCCCTCTCTCTGTCCATCACCGTCCGTCTCCTCGGTCACAGCCCCTTCCTTGCCCCTGTCCTTGCTCCCCTCCTGGCTCCCTCCTGCCGTGTCCTGCTCGCTCAGCCGGGTGTCTGCTCGCTCCTCTCGGGCTGCTGGCTCATCCTCCGACTCCTCAGCTGGGATCTGCAAACACAGGGACAAGCTGCAGGGACAGCCCGGTTCTCATCCAACACTCCACCTGCAAACAGATGGACTTTTGGACACCCCTCGTGTCAAACATGTCACCCAGTGGCTGCCCAGACCAGGCTGTGTCACCCCAAAAACCCAGCAGTGCCACCAGGGCCCATGTGCCATCCAGCACGGTGATCCTGCAGTGCTGGGCAGGTGGCAGGGATGTTCCTCACAACAGTTTCACCAGTCCAGCTACGACAATATCCAGATCCAGCCCCCCCCAGGCCTCCTTCCTCGCAGTTCAGCCCCAGCTGCTGCCCCCCACCCACCACCCAAGCCGATCACTCCCACCCCAGTCACCGACCCCAAACCACTGCCATACACATTGTCACCTCTGTCACCCCCACTGTGAGCCCCTCTCAGCCTCTGCCCCCAGGTCACTGGCACTCCAGCCACCCCCAGCGACTGTCACCTCAGCTGTCCCCCAAGTAAGCGTCCCCCAGCAGTGTCCCCAAATACCCGCCCAGCTGTCACCCCCAGTCACTGCCCCGCAGTTATCCCCGCAGCAACCGCCCCCCAGCCGCCGCACCCCGGGGCCCGCCGGCACCGGCCCTCCTCACCAGCTCGAAGCGGTTGCTGACGCCGGCGCGGGGCGGCCCGCGGAGCCCCTTCCCGGGAGCTGGAGGCGGTCCCCCTTCACGGGCGCGCTCCGGGCCGGGGTCGAGGCCCAGCTCGCTCAGCCCCGGCCCCTCCTGGCCCCGCTGCTCCCCCCGCAGCCGCCTCAGGGCCCGGCGCGACATCGCCCCCGCCCGCTCCGCGCCTGCGCCCCAACTGCGCCTGCGCGCCCGCCCCGCGCCCGCCCCGCCCGCTCCCACCGCGCGCACCCATTGGCTGGTGCTCTGCAGGCCACGCCCCCTGCCCCGCGGGGCCCGGCCCGGCCTGGAGCGGGAGCGGGTCCTGCGCGGGACCCGGCCCCGGGACACGGCCCCGGGACACGGCGGGGACACGGCGGGGACACGGCCCCGGGACACGGCCCCGGGACACGGCCCCGGGACACGGCGGGGACACGGCCCCCGGACACGGCCCCGGGACACGGCGGGGACACGGCCCCCGGACACGGCCCCGGGACACGGCGGGGACACGGCCCCCGGACACGGCCCCGGGACACGGCAGGGATACAGGGACCGGCGGGTGGGCACCCGCGGCTGGGAGCGTGCAGGGGGGCATGGGAATGGGGAGCGCGGTGTTCCCACGGTGCCGTGCGGGGTCACGCGTGGGCACAGCCCCGTGAAGGGGAGAGGGACGGCGGCGGGAGACGCGCACGATGGAATGGAGCGTCCTCATCCCCGATCCCCTCAGAGCCCGCAGCAGCCTTCACCCCGCTCCCCCACGCACTCAGGAGCAGCCGCGCGGCCCCAGGGCAGCCCAGCGGGTTTATTATGGAGGGGACATACAGAACAGCCAAGCCAGCCCGGGGCACCGGGCACCCCGGCACAGCCAGGGCTTGGCACAGAAGCGGGGCCGGGGGGCGAACGCGGGGGCTGTGCGTGTCCCACAGCGGGATCCGCCCCCCAAGAGCTGCCCCGCAGCGGGATCCGTCCTCCCGTGCGCCCCACAGCAGGATCCATCCCCTCGGGGGCCGGTGGCGGGGACAGAAGGGGATGGCAGCGACGGCGGGAACGGCTCCTTTTGCCCCCTGGTCCATGACGTATATAAATATAGAAGCTGTGTGTATCCATCCTATGTATATATGTACATCGGGGGGCCGTGCCGGGGTGACCGGCACCCCCGTGGCGACCGTCGCCCGGCCCTTCACTTGAGCCACGCGTCGCTGTAGAGGGAGCGCGCCTTGGCGTGGCGCCGGGACGCGGCGCTGGCGTTGAGGACGGCCACGCTGCGGCGGCTGGAGCTGACCACGTCGGTGACGAAGCCGGCGCAGTCGGAGCAGACGTCGCGCAGGACCGAGCCCTGGGCGTAGATGTGCGGGAATTCCTCCTCCACCCGGCGCCAGCACGGCCCCGAGAGCGAGCTGCGGCACAGGGCACCCCGTCAGCCCCCGCCGGCCGAGGAGGAGGAAGGGAGAGGGGGAGGAAGGCTCGGGGACTCACTGGAAGGGCTCTCTCCGGCGCAGCGGCGGGGCCTTGGGCAGCAGCGAGCCTGGCAGGCTCTCGAAGCCCAGCGCGTAGACGGGGATGTGAGCCAGCTTCTTGGAAGGCATCTTCATCTGCCGGAATGCGGGAGTCAGGGCGGGATGGGACAGGGACGGGATAGGGATAGGGCACGCAGGGATGGGGATGGGTCAGAGATAGGTGCGGTGACAGGACAGGAGTGGAGTGGGATGGGGCAGGGACACAGTGGCGCTGCCCAGAGCCAGCCCCTTACCTTTAGACTGCAGGAGCTACAGACAGACCTGGGGACACAGAGAGAGAGGGTGAGAGGGGCCATTGTGGGGACTCTGCTGCTCCCCTCACTGCCCCGTGACACGGCACAGCATGGCACAGCATGGCACAGCATGGCACAGTGCTCACCGCTTGCAGAAGAAACACGACGCGGGCCAGGAGAAGAGAGGAAACTTGGCCCTGCAGCAGCAGCAGACCTGTGGGCAGAGCTGGGTGAGCTGAGGGTGGGGGACACGTGGCCCCCAGTCCTTGCAGCCCCCCGTCCCCGTTCCCACCTTCCCCCTCCGCAGGCTGCTGTAGAGCTCCTTGCTCTGCAGGAACTTCTCCATCTCAGCCTTGACCAGCACCCTGCGCACGTTGATCATCTCCTCCACAGTCAGAGCCAGGCTCTCCACAGGGTGGCTGAACTCCTGGGGGACAGGGGGGGATGTCACACTGGCCTGTGGCACAGGGCACGATCCAGAGCGCTCCTGTGCCAGGGCAGAGCCCCTGAATACGGGCAGAGCGTCCCAGGAGAGGCACAAAGACACTCCAGCCACCACGTGTCCTCATGCCAGGCTGCCATCTGCCCACGGTCATACTTGCCAGGTGTCCTCAGCCCCAGTGTTCCCAGCTGCTGTCCCCAGAACCCACCAGCCAGAGGTGCTTGGAGCTGCCGGCGGGGGCAGCGCTGGATCCATCCTCTGGCCTCTCCTCCACAGCGCCGAGGGCAGCCCGGGGCAGCGCTGGCCCATCCGGCAGCGGGTGGCAGCTGGCGGGGACGGAGCCTGCAGGGAGGGACAGGGAGGCCGTGGCAAGGACACGTTCCCCTGTGCCACCGCTGCTGAAAGGCGTGGCACAGACCTCCCGGGGACAGGGACACGGCCCCCCCCCGGCAGTACCTGAGCGGGGCCGGGGCTCGGGCTGCAGCGGCTCTGGGTCCCGGGGCTCAGCCTGGTCACCCCCCAGCTGGCTCTGCAGCTGTGCCAGGTCCTGCTCGGAGAAGGAGCGATCCCGCTTCAGCGCCACCTCCGTGGCCGGAGAGTCCTCGTCCTGCAAGGCCACGGGCACCGTGTCACCAAGGGCACCCCGGCGCTCCCCGCGTGTCCCCACCTCTGCAGGTTCTCCCTTGCCTCGGAGAGGTTCATCTCCTCCATCTCGGCCAGGGTGGGCGCCTTGAGCAGGACGCGTGGCCGCGGGCGCACGGGCGCGGCGCTGGCCGGGCACCGGGACAGCTCGAGGCAGGAGCTGGAGGTCAGGTGGCCGGCGCAGGCGTGTGGGATGCAGGGCAAGGAGCTGTATCCTGCGGAGGGACGGGCTCAGCGCCGCGGGGATGGGCGCACAGGCGACACGGCACAGCGGGGAGGGGACAGCGGTACCTTTCTGCTCCACGGGCCGGAGCTTCCGCTCCTGCCTGATCTCCTCCAGGATCTTCTCATGGAGCGTCCTCTGCTTCTGGGGCAGCGGCCGCAGCCGCCGCTCTGATGCCTGCGGGATGAGCAGATGGGACCGTGGCTCAGAGGTGGCACCCATGGGACCCACCAACACTGTCACGCCAGGGAGCAACCCGGTGCTGGCACTCACCTGCTTCAGAGGGGGCCGGGAGCGGATGAAGTCAAGTATGAGCTCGTGGGCATCTTTCTTCACCCGAGGGGGGATGTCTCCATCCACCTGGGGATGGAAGGGGGTCAGTGCTGGGCCGGAGAGCGGCGGGGTGGAGGGTGAGGGGCCGGCACGCTGGCAGCTCTCACCATGACCTTGCGCAGTTTGTAGTTGCGGGCGCGGATGTCCTGCATGAGCATCTCGAAGGGAGTGAGCTGGTACTCTGTGGGCAGAGGGTTGAACTGCTTCTCCTGCACCTTCTTCAGCTTCACCCCGTGCCTCAGCTCCCTCATTAGCTGCACCCACAGCCGGGCCTGGGGGGGACACGCAGACACGGCGTCAGCACCCACCCGTGCCCGGCACAGTTCCCGTGCCCGGCCACACCGCCGTACCCAGTCTGTGTTGCGCAGGTTGCCCAGCTCCGCCGCCGGCCGCTCCTCCTCCTCCTCATCCTCCTTCAGCTTCTGCAGGAGCTGTTGAGGCACGAGATGCTGTCACCCTGTCCTGGTGGCACTGGAGGTCCAGCCGGGACTCTGCCATGGGGCTGCAGCACTGAGGTGAACCCCAGTTCCTGATTCCCAGCCAGCGCAGCGGTCTGGGAGAGGCTCTACAGCCCAGCACCGGCAGCCCCGGTTGGGACGGGCAGAGAGAGCGCCGCAGCCTCGCCAGTCCCTCGTCACTGCAGGTGGTTCCCCCGGCAGGACAGTGGTGCCGGCGGGGACCCACGCTCACCTCCTTGGCATCGCGGATCTTGGCGAGGAAGGCCATGAGCTCCACGGTCTCTGCGAAGAGGGCGCGGCAGACAGCCTGGTAGTGCGCCGGGGCGCCCGCGGGGTCGGCCAGGCGGGCGGCACAGCAGCGCATGGCCTGGCCGAAGGTGCGCACGGAGCGAGGCGGCCCCTCGCCCCCCTCCTCCTCCTCATCCTGCCCCCCATAGCCCTCGTCGGCCGTGGCGCAGCCGCTGTCCTCGGAGTCGCTGTTGGTCATCAGGTCGATGAGCTGCTCCAGGCGCGGGCTCAGCTCCCGCTCCTCGTTCTCGTCCAGCCCCCAGTCCAGCGCCCGGTACACAGCAAAGCCCAGCGACTGCACCATCTGCGGGGGACAGCACCGGCTGGGCACCGCACGCACCCTGGCACCGCGCCCTCCTGGGTGCTGGGTCCCGTCCCGGGACCTGTGACCCCCGGGCGAGGGGGGCAGGCGGGCCGTGCCCAGCCCGCACCGGGCTGCGATGGCAGACGGGGCGGATCACCGACCCCCACGTACCTGGGCTTCGGCGGAGGGCGTCAGCAGCGCGGGCAGGTCTGGGGGAGGAGGGCAGAGTCACCGCCGGTACCCACGGGCCCGTGCTGAGTACCCCACCCTGCATCACCCGGGGATGTGGCACCCACCCACTCCGCCTGTGGAGCCCCCACCCTGAGCTGCTCACACCCCCAGCTGGGATCCCTTCCCTGGCTGACCCGGTCCCAGGGCATGGCTCCAAGGGACACGGGCACCTGCAGGCTGAGCCCTGCTATCAGGCAGTGCTGGCACAGCTTCCCGGGGGGCGCACTGTGGGTGCACAAGCACCGTGTGCCCCTCACCTCCGGGGCTGCAGGGAGCTGAGAGCTCTGCACCCATGGGGGCTGCCCTCTGCACCCCCCTGGGATGTGGGCACAGGCAGTGTGGGGGCTGGCAGCCACAGCTGGAGCACGGCACACACGGGGAGCCCAGGACACGCTTGTGGGCAGCTTGAACCCTGCTGGCAGCTGCAGGACAAGGCACACGAGTGGCCTCTGCAGTGTCCCCAGGCTCCCGGCTCCACTTCCTTC
Organism: Hirundo rustica; assembly: GCF_015227805.2. Classification (NCBI taxonomy): domain Eukaryota; kingdom Metazoa; phylum Chordata; class Aves; order Passeriformes; family Hirundinidae; genus Hirundo; species Hirundo rustica. Next base: position 1,035,343 of record NC_053460.1, read on the forward strand.
ATCATTAGCTCTGCATTGAGCTGATCAATGCGGCAGCCACCGGGATGTGCCAGCCCTGTGCCAGCCGGGAATGGACAGGAAAGGCAGCACAAGTGGGGGCCCTGCCATGGTACCACACACAAGCCCATCAAAAAAAACATGACCTGGACCATGCCTGGCTCCCACTGCAGTGCCAGACCCTGGGATGCCACCTGGCCAGCAGCTCCCGCCAGTCACTGGGGCGCAGCTGAGGAGGGAATTCCCATAGGATGGGGGACTGGAGTGGGTCTGGACGGTGCTGCTGGCTCACCCAGCCCGGATCCAGCCCTGTATCTCGGCAAAGCCACGTGCCAGGCTGGTGCCACCACCTGCCGTGGCACCCAAAGGCACCCAGAGCCCTCCCAGCCTCGGGCTTCACTGTGAAGATTTCAAAGGTTCATTCCTGGGGAGATGGCTCGGATGGGGACAGAAGCAACCTGGGAGCAGGAGGTGGCACAGTGGCACTGATAGGTGGCACTGGCAGGTGACACTGGCCCAGCCCCATGGTGGCTCAAGACAGGGTGCGGGGTCATTGCCATGCAGGACCGGCGGAGCCGGTGTGACCACGCCATGCCCAGCTGCCACAGGCACGTGCCATGCCTGTGCGTGTCCCTGCCCCGGGCACGGAGCCACCTGATGCGCCCCGGTGTCTGCCCAGCCACGGGCACTGAGGACACGCCGTGACCCCGCAGTGTCCCTGCCCGATGTGAGCGAGGCCACACAGTGACCTCACGACGCCAGGCGCCATCCCTGGTGGCCTCGCTGTGGGGTGAGGTGGGTGGAGGCGCTGGCCGTGCTCCCAGTGCTCCTGGTGGCATCGAGCCACCCGGTGCCACTGCTGGCAGCCAGCCCGGTGACACCCCGGCACCGTCACAGCCATACCCGGCAGAGCGAGCCACCTGTGGATGGCTGGGAGGCCAAAGGTCAGGGATGGGGCTGTCCCGTGTGCCACTCCCGGAGCCCGGAGTGGGGGACAAGGTCCCCTGCAGCACAGACGTGGGTGATGGGTGCCCGTGGATGTGCCGTGTGGGTGTTGGTGTGTCGGTCCATCTGTCCCTGCTGTGTGTCCTGCAGCCCCCGGTGGGTGCCAGCACCGCGCAAACACCCACACCTGGCTCCAGCCTCACTGGCTCACCAGGGACGCCCAGTGCCAGTGCCGGTACCGGTACCACGCCAGTCCCAGACCCACAAGTCTCAAGCCCCCCCCCTCCCCCAGGCCGCAGGCCGCCTCTTCCAGCGATACCGGCAGTGCGGGTGCCAGTCCCCCTTGCCAGAGCCAGGGCTTGAGGCTCACCCTCATCCCTGCCGGTGCCGCCTTCCCCCTCCCGGTGCCGGGACCGGCCCTTTTTCCTGTCCTCACGGTCTCTCTGGAGACCCCCGCACTGCTCCCCTGCCGCCGGTGCCTCGATGCCCGCCCCCCTGTCCGGTGCCACTTCTCCTGCCCATCTGCCGCTCCGGTACCGCTTCTTCCCGCCGGGGCGGCTGCGGGTGCCCCCCCGCTGCCGATACCCCCGGTCCCTCCGCGTCCCCGAGGCCGGTGCAGCACCCCCTGCCGGTACCGTAACTCCCGGCGCCGGTGAGTCCCGGTGCCGGTGAGTCCCCGCTCTTTGTGCTGGTAAGTCCCGATGGCCCGGCACCGGGTGCCGAGGAGTCCCGGCGCCGGGAAACACCGTAGGCTGCTCCCGGTGCCGGCAAGTACCGGGGCGGGTAAATCCCAGCGCCTCGCTCCTGGTGCCAGCAAGCCCCGGTGCCGGTAAATCCCGAAATCCCGGATCCCGGTGATAGCTGGCCCCGGTGCCGGTAAGCTCTGGTCCTGGTTCCCTGTTCCTTATGCTGCAAAGCTCCGGAGCAGGAAAGCCCTGGCGCCGGATCCCAGCGCCGGTAAGCTCCGGTGCCCCGTTCCCGGTGCCTCTCTTTCGGTGCCGGTAAGCCCCGGTGCCCCGCTCCGAGTGCCAGCAAGCTCCGATAAGCCCCAGCGCCGGTGTCCCGGGGGGTCCGTGCCGGTAACCCCCGCTAAACCTTGGTAAACCCCGGCGCTCCGCTCCGGCGGTGCCGACAATTCCCAGCGCCGGCAAACCCCGGCGCTCCTCTCCCGATGCCTGTAAGCTCCGGTGCCCCGGTGCCCCCCGGTAAGCCCCAGCAAGTCCCGATGCCCGTAAGCCCCGGTAAACCCCGGTGAGCCCCGCTCGGCCGTGCCGTCCCGTCCCGTCCCCCCCCCGCTCGGGCGCCGCCCGCTCCCGCCCCCCCCGTGCGGCGGCGGCCCTCACCGTGCGGCGGGGCGGGCAGGCGGAGGGAGCCGTCGGCGCGAAGGCGGATGTCGGCGGTGCGGAGCGGCGCGGGGGCCACGGGGGCGGCGGCGGCGGCGCGGCAGCCCTGGAAGCAGAGAGCCCAGGCCTGCTCCTCGTTCAGCGGCTGCTCGTAGCACTTCAGCACCTCCTCCAGGGACAGCTCCCGCGGCGGCCCCGCGCCCGCCCGCGCCATCGCCCCATCCCGCACCGCCGAGCGCGGGCGGGGCGCGCCGGGCGGGGGAGACGGGGCGAGGCCGCGCGGGGCCACGCCCAGACAAGCCACGCCCACGCCACGCCCCATCCCGCAGCGCCGGGAGCCGCGGGGGCGGGGCCACGAAGGGGAGGGGCGGGGCGGTGGGAGTGACCCCGGCACCGGCACCGGCATCGACACCGGCATCGGCACCGGCACCGGCCCCGCCGCAGGAGCCCGCTGGGAGGGGCCGCGGCGGCGCCGGGGGGGATCGGGCGGCTCGGCGCGGCACGGGGCGGGCCGGGCGGTTCGGGACGGTACGGTAACGGTACGGTACGGTGGGGCACGGCACTGCACGGCACGGCGCGGTGAGCTCTGTACAGTCTGGCATGGCGCGGTGCGGCGCGGCACGCTACAGCGTGGCTCGGTGCGGTGTGACATGGTTTGGAATTGTTTGGCACAGCTCGGGACAGAATGGGATGGAGCAGTGGAGCGTGGCACGGCGCAGCACGGCTCGTTACAGTATGGCATGGCTCAGAATGGCACAGCTCGGCTCCGCATGGCTCAGCAGGGCGCACCAGAGCTCGGTACCACGGCACAGTACAGAACAGCTCGGTACCCACGGCACGGCACAGCTCAGCACAGCCCGGCCTGCCCAGGCTGCCAGGCTGCAGGGCTGGGAGCAGGGAGTGGTGGCACTGGTGCAGAGTGCGGCGTTCAGGGCGCAGGGGGCACAGGGCATTGCAGGGCGTGCGATGGGGGGCAGTGCCCAGCACGGGTGCGCAGCAGTGCTGGGTGACACCCCCGAGGGACACGAGACGCCCCCGTGCCCCAAGAGCGGCAGGGTGGCCATGGAACACGGCTCAGCCCCAGCCCTGGCTCCTGCCACATTGAGCCCACGTGTGGGGCAGCACGGGCAGGGACACGATGGCCTTGCCACCAGGGTCACCTGGGGACATGAGAGCAGGAATCAGGGCAGGAAGACGGGATGCCAGTGCCCACAGGGACTCCTGCCACGAGGCACCTGCTTCGTGGGGTGCTGGGGGAGCCCTGAGGCAGTCGGCTGGGAGGAGGAGCTGGCACAGGGAAGGGGCCAGGCTGGGACAGGAAAAGTTCCTGGAGGGAAGGACGAGAGCTCCAGATGCCAGAGTGTGGTTTGGGCATGGCCAGGAGCAGCAGGAGATGGGTGAAGGTGCCAGGATGAGCTGGAGTCTCTAGGGAGACAATATCCCACTGGAATATGGTGTGTGGGGTTGGCATCCTGTAACCACTGGGAAAATCTGAGATGGGAACAGGATCACCTTTGGGCATCAGCTGGTCCCTTCAGACACATGGGGAGGGCAGGATTGTCCCGACAGAGCAGAAAGGACAACCAGCGCATGAGAAAGGTCAGAGGCAGCAAAGAACGCTCTTGTCATGATGAGCTTCCCATTTCCATGATGGAAGGGGAATAAAACCCTGTCTCAGCTCCATTAGGCAATGAGCATAAACTGGGATCAATCCCAGAGCTGTGCTGGCAGGGCTGGGACAGGGACGGAGCTGACACACGGCTGATCATCTGTCCCTCATGGCCAAAGAGCTGCTCTGGGGCTGGAGGGATCTGTCAAAGAGCCAGGGATTGAGCAGAAAAACCCTTCAGCACCCATCCCAGAGAAACTGAACACTGCCAGCTCCATCTTCGGGGAAGAACCTGGGATCATGGAGCTGGGACACTGAGAAACACAGCCCTGCCTGGTGCCCTGGGGTTTGAGGAAGAGGAGGAGAGATACCGGTGATCCAAGGTGTCCGTGCATCCCCGGGAATGCTCAAATGCACCGTGGGCAGGTGGGACCATTGTGCAGGGAGCTGGGAGCTTCATCTCCAGCTGGATCCACACAGCTGCAGCCCCCGGGGCAGCTTGTGCCGGCATCTGGGTCCGAATTGAGAGGTTTGAATGCTCCTTTTGCCCTGTATTCAGCCGGGAGGAAAGCCGCCCGTGCTGCCCACCGGAGCAGGGCCGAGCCGTGCCGTGCCAGCCGTGCCAGCTTTCCAGAGCCCCCGGACACAGCCGGGGCGGCACCGTCGGGGATGGGAGCGGGAGGACGTGCGGCGTTTGAAGGAAAACCCACCCTGCAGGATTCGTGGGAAGGCGTTTGCATGATAAAGCACGGAGCGCTTTGCTTTGGGTAAATCTGTAATTAATATGGAATCATGGTGTAATTAAAAGCTACTGGAGTGGAAAACTCAAACAAGAAGCCAAGCGTGTGTGTGTGTGCGTGTGTGGATGAGGGAAATAGAATTGAAGCCAAAGGAATTAGGGGGAAAAGAAAGATGAAGTGTTTGGAAAATGGTGTCAGGGCACTATGGGAGGGTTGGAATTCCTGGCTCGTGCAGTGTGGAAGCAGGATAAGGTGGGGAGCTGGGATTGGGGGGCAGACAGAGCCCTTCCCCAGCCACCTGCAGCAGGGCTGTGCCCCTGTTTGCTCCTGGATAATCCACTCCCCTGGGTTTCAGCTCTCATATTCAAAAAGATCTCTTACAAAGCCACAGGAACCTGGGATGAGCGCAGGGAGCACCTGTGGGGTGGATGTGCCTCTCCTGCTTTCCCTCCATGTTGCCATAAACTGGGAACATGGAAGGAGGGAACATCTTCCTGGGCAGTTTGCTCCTGCTGTATGCTGGCCACGGTATGACTGGAGTTTGAAGGGGGACACTCTGAGAGACACCTTGGGGACATTTGTGACCACTCTAGAGGCATTTGAAACACCCTTGGGGACCTCAGGGACACCCCGGGGACCCTGGGGACACTATGAGGACCATAAGGGAACTCCCTGAAGACCTTGAAGGCATCGCAAAGACCTTGGGAACACCCTTGGGGACCCTGGGAATACACTCCGGGAGCACTCTGGAATGCTGAGCTCCCAGTCAGATGCCTGCTGGGGCCGGTCGTGATGGAGGATCCCAAAATCTGGGGCTGACACAAACTGGCAGAAGGTATTGGGGGTTAAAGCGACTCAGGAATGTGATTTTGGCAAGGGTTCCCAGACTCGGTGGGATCCCATGGCACTGTCCATGCTGGACACTCTGCTGGATCTGCTGGCACTGCCGGGAAGTTCTCCCTGGTTCCTGACATCATGCGCTGCTGACTCACACCCTGCCTGGCTAACAAACCTCAATGAACCCTCCATGGCCAATCCCAGCAGGAGCTGCTTCCTGGTGATGGACACACCCTGGGGACTTCATCTTTCCATAAATAATCACCACTGCTGCTCCAAGCCGTGGTGGTGGCCAACAGCAGCGCTTCATTGTCAGGAAGGATCGGATCAGAGGGAAAAATCCCTCTGGGAATTCTGCTCTGCTCCTTGTGAAACTTTGCGGCCATTCTGGACCTAAAGAGATTTGAGGAAAAAGGGAGAGAAAGGTTTTGGACAAGGGATGGAATGCCAGGACAAGAGGGAATGGGTTCCCACTGCCAGAGGCAGGGTTAGATGGGATATTGGGAGGGGTGGGCAGGCCCTGGCACAGGTGCCCAGAGAAGCTCTGGCTGCCCCTGGATCCCTGGCAGTGCCCAAGGCCAGGTTGGACAGGGCTTGGAGCAGCCTGGGACAGTGGAAGGTGTCCCTGCCATGGCAGGGGTTGGAACATGATGAGCTTTAAGATCTCTTCCAGCACAAACCATTCCCTTCCAATCCACGCCATTCCGTGATCCCATGATTTATTCTCCCAGCAATGCCGGTGATTCTTCCCTTTGGGAATTCCAGCCGCTCTTGTCCCCTTCCCTGGGTGGGGTCAGGGTCAGCAGCATCCTCACCGCTCAGAACTGACAGGATCGGAGTCCCCCACCGTGTCCCACACACTCCGCAGCTCACAGCGAGTGCGGAGCGGGTCCTCTCACCGTGTCCCACCCTCCGTGTCCCTCTCTGTCCCCCCCCGTCCCTCCGTGTCCCTCCGTGTCCCCGTCCCGGCGCTCCCCCGCCCTTCCCAACATGGCGGCTCCCCCCCTCCGCCACCACCAAGAGGGCGGCGGGACCCACGCCGCGCCTCCAGCCAATGGACAGAGGCGGCGGGGCGGGAACGAAGGCGGCCGCTCGTCCCTTCCAGCCAATGGGCGCGGGGGGCTCGGCCTGCGACAGCCAATGGCGGCGCGGGCCGGCGCGGCGGGAAGCGGCGGCTCGCGATGGCGGGCGCGGGCGGGAGGAGCTGGCGGGACCTGCTCGGTACGTGAGGGCCGAGGCGGCTCCGCTGAGGCCAGCTCCGCGCCGGGAGCTCCCCGCGGGGACAGCGGAGGGGACGGGGGGCGTGAATATCCCCCCCTCTGCCTTCGTACACCCCTTCTCTCTGCCTGCACACGCTCCTCTCTCTGCCCCCGTGGCCCGTTCCGTACACCCCCCTCTGCCTTCCTCAAAGCCCCCGTGCCCCGGTACGCAACACCTGCCCTCGTACAGCCCCTTCTGCTTTCCTCAAAGCCCCCGTGCCCCGGTACGCAACACCCGCCCTCGTACAGCCCCTTCTGCTTTCCTCAAAGCCCCCGTGCCCCGGTACGCAACACCTCGTACACCCCCTCTCCCTGCCCTCATGTCCTCGCACCCCCGCTCTGCCCTCATCCACCGGCAGCAGGGAGCGGGCGGTGATGTCGGGGTGCCCTGGGAACGCGCTGCTCAATAAAACCGAACTTCTCAGCAGGGAGAGCCAGGAAGAGGAAAAGCCCCTTCGGGAGCGAAGCGGAGCTCCGGGAAGCGGCTCTGCGGCTGCTGGATCGCCACCAGAACCTGGGTGACCTCCTCCTGGAGGTAGGAACGGGACAGCTCGGGGTGTCGGGGCCCGGCTGGGATAGTGGGAGAGCCCAGCTGGAGGTGGGTGCCACCGGCTGTGGAGTCAGTGTCCCAGGAACACAGTTTTCCATGATAAATGGAAAGAAAAACCAACAGTGTAGGAATAACATTGAGAGCTCTGTGTTGCAGAAATGAGATTGTTATCCCTTTTCCATCAATTTTTAGTCTGTAAAATCAAGTTTTACAGACTAAAAATGCCTAAACGTGGTTTGGATTTGGGACGAAGGGAAATCCAGTACATTTTCCTTGTCGGAACTGTCTTCTTGTGAATCCAGGGAAGACAATTCAGGGGAGACTTGGTTTTCCTCTGAACTACCAACCACGTCTGACTGACATCACTGTCTTCATGACAGCCTTATCTTGTTCCACTGTTGTGATTCGGCCACGTTCTCCCTCTCCTCACACACTGAATTTACAGCTACAACAGATAAAGCAAATACCTCCCATAGCTCAGCATCTGCCTTTATCTAGAGACCATTTCTCTTTATAAAAAGAAAAGGGGGATTTAACTAGAAAATTATCCCGCGTTTGGATATGTTTCATCAAATATTTATGGCCTCGTGGCTTCACAGAAAGGACTGGAAAGATAAGGATTATAGAGATTCTGCTCCTGGTGCTGCTGCTGAGCTGTTTGGTCCCTGGGGATGAGGAGCTTTGGCCTGTGTCTCCTTTTTTCTGCCTAAACTGGCAATAACTAAACACACATCTCTGGTAAGGTGAAATCTGTGCTTTTCCACTCCTACGTGGGAGCTCCGTGTTAATTTCACTTCAGTTGCTCCAGCAGCGCAGGGATAGGTTTGTAAATGTGCATGATGGACATCTAAGAGTTTTGTGGTTTAATTTGGTTTCCAGGTGGGAGATTCAGCCGAGCCAGGTGTGCAGGATGGGGCAGAGCACCAGGGACTGTCACCAGAGTCATTTATAGGTGAGCATCTACCAGGCCAGATGTGGGCAAGAACTCTTCCTCAATACTCAATTTTTGCCTTTACGTGCAACCCCTGTTTTACTTTTCTTTTCATTGTCCTGGTCCTGTTTTCCTACTTGCCTGGTGATGACAGTCTTCTGCTTTGCTGTTGTGTTTAGTCTCTGTCCTGCAGGAACAGGCCTCAAAACTGGGTGTGCCCACAGCGACCCTGGCAGCCAAAAATGCCGTTGCCAACGTGGAGCGGATCTGCCAGGATTCTGCCAGCCCCACAAGAGTCCCACTGCTGAGCTCTGACCAGAGAGTAAGGGGAAAGCTTTGTCTTTAATTTATCAACAAAACAGCACTGTTAAGTTTGACTTTAAGCCCAGTTTATCTGCTCTGATTAAGCCCCAAACACGAGTGGACAATTAGTCATTGAGGCGTTCGATTTGCTTGCAGAAGTACAAGATACATAAGAAGAGAAGTTTAGTCCTTTCCCCTGAATTCTCTCCATCATTTGACCCTTTACAAAGCAGCAAACAGGGCAAAGCAGCAAATTGTTCTTCTGTGAGCCTGTTATTCACAAAGGGAATTATTTCTGCTTCGTTTCCGGGGTGATGCCAGAAGAGGTTGTCCTGCTTGCTTCAGACTGTGAAGGATTTGCTGGCAAACAACATGTTCTGTCGCTCCCTCTTCTGCCAGGAAATGTGGAAAATGAAGGTGAGAACTCATGGAGAAACGTTGTGATGTTACAGACCGTGAGGCTTCATCCATGGGATGTGGCATCTCTGATTTTCCTGACCTTCCAAAGGCATGAGCTGAATTCCAGATGGTGGGGTTTTTTGGCTGTTCTGTTTGTTTTAGAGCAAATTCAGTGGGAACTTCCTTGTCTCTGCAGTGGGATTTGCTTTTTCAACTCAGCCGAGGTTTGGAGTTATTTGAATTATTGGAAACTGTCACAAAAGATCCTTGACAGCCCCGTGGTGACCAGGTGCTGGCTTTGGGGTGCTCTCCAGGTCCAGTGCAGAAACTCCCAGCTGGCGGTGGGGTGACACAGTCCTAGAGCCCTTCACGTGCTTTGCCAGCAATATTCCAAGTGTCTTTGTCGTCCTGGTTCTCCGCTTTGTTTACCTGGGAATGGTGATAGGACAAAGTAAGGTCACAGAGGAAGAAACCAGATAGCAGATAACAGCTTGTGCTGCCTCACAAATGGGATGTCTTGGTTTCATTTGGGTGTATTTCATGGAGACAAGTGGTGCTGTGAGTGGAGTTAAGGGTTTTTTCTGAGCAGGACAGTTGTGATTCCTCAGTGCCCTCGTGGGAAATGAGGAAAAGGCTGATCTGCCCTGATAAAGGGCCGTGCTCTGGTCTCAAATATCCGCTCCTGAGCTGAAAATAGAACCTGTGTGTGTTTCACAGGCTGATTAAGATCTCCTGGTCCTGGGGCAGACATGGGGATAAGTGAGAGATAACTCTGTAACTGAGGGTGTTACGGGAAGAATTAGGTTGTGAAGACAAAGTACGTGGGCGAGTTTGGGGTCAGGGTGTGAGACAGCTGCTGGTCATCACAGAAAGCTCCTGAGGCTCTGGCTTTTCCCTGTGCCCAAGGCTCCCAAATGCCTCTTCCAAATGGGAAGGTTTTGTGAGGGCGTTGGTTCTGCCTGGAATGCTCAGATGCTGCTGCTGCACCTTTCCCCTGCCAGGTGCACCCTGCAGTGCTGTTTTGCTGGCTCAGGACTCTCCTGGATGTGCTGTTCTGGGCAGGAGCTGGAAGGGATATTGCAGGGCAGCAAGTGGATCCACACAGGAGCGATGCCTGGTGTCTGGTGCAGATTTTTGTTGATTTTTCTTTTGTGTCCATCAGCCTTTCTGCCTGGATGATTGCAGGGTCTCTCCCTGTGGTCTCCTGCAATCCCAGCTCTACTGGGATATGGACTTGAGAGTGGCAACCTGGTTCCACTGAGACTAACAGTTAACAGACTAAAAGACAATTCTCTAATCTGCCTTAACAAGACCTGAGACTCAGTTGTGTTACCTTTTTCCTGGTTTATCCCTGTTCCTTTAAAACTGCAGAATCAACATTATTCCAGAGGAAAAACATTAGTACATTCACTTCTTGTCCACAAAAATTTGCAATGATGATGCGTCTACAGCCCTAAACCACCCAAAATTCCTAGGAAATATAATCTTTCATCACCGGCGCTGTCGATTTTAAACCTTAACAACCTCTGGATGGCGGGGATGAACAGAGCTGAGCTTTGCTTTTCACGTACCCTTCACAATGGCCCAAAGTTACGTGCACAGTGCAGGCTGTGAGCTGATGGTGACTTCCCCTCAGGAGCCCCCGGTGCTGGAAGCCGTGTGGCACCTGCACAGCGGTGACATCGCGGGCCTGGCAGAGCTGCTGGAGAGGTGAGCGCGGCTCCGGGGGTTTGCAGATGCAGCTCATCTCCCAAAGCCTATTGAAACGTAATCAGGGATTAGTCGTGAGTGTTCTGGACTGGGGATATAGTCAGGTGCTGGCAAGGGATCGGATTAGCAGGATTTAGGAGCTGCTGTGGGTTTTCAGGGTTACTCTGGGGTAATTAGCCCAGTTTGGGTGTGGTGACTTCTTGTTGTCCATCAGCTGGGCTGGAGAAAGTCTTGCTCTGCAGAAGGTGGGTGCTTCCATCTTCATGAAATCTTAGGCTTTTTTTGGTCTGGCAGAGTTAATCTCCAGAGAATTGTTAGTCTAAGAATTTTGGGGTTTGTTTTTTTGTCCCCCCCCCAAGTGTCCAAGACTGAGTTGGGCAGGGATTGGAGCAACCTGGTCTAGTGAGAGGTGTCCTTGCCCAGGCAGGGGGTGAAACCAGATGAACATTAAGGTCCCTTTGAACCCAAACCATTCCATTATTCCATGATACAGAGCTAACAACTCACCTATTTGTGAAGTTCAGGTTGTCTCCTTGTTGTGTCAAAGGAATGTCCCAGTGATCTTCTAAGCTTCCGATGTTGGTTTACTTGTCTGTTCACAATGAAAGCAATTTAAGGGAACCAAAGGCATAGATTAAGAATTTAATTTATTTTTTGAAGCATTTTCATCCAAGTGTCTTAGAAACTGGAACTAAAATTCTTGCAGCAGAGTTTTCTCGATGGAAACTTTCATGTCAGGGAGGAGGAAATACTCAGAGGCACAGTTTCACACACGTTTTTCCTTTGCGTGTGTGTGGCTGCAGGGTCTTTTTTATAAAGCAAATAATATAAAAAGCAACTGTAAAGACAACGTGCCGGTCCAAATTAAATAAATGAAGTGGCACATTTAGGGCAGAGTGCACAGGTGGAGAGAGCTGAGCCTTCCAGAGAGCAGGAGGGATTGAACTGAAGGTGCTTTGTGTGTTGCAGGAGCCCAGCAGGCCCAGCAGCAGTGGAGTGGCTCTGCAGCAGCCTCTGTGGCCTCTGTGAGCAGGCTGGGGACGTCCCCTGTGGGGACACGGAGCTGGCACGGCGAATTCTCTCAGGCAAGGCCCTGGGCTGGGCGCAGGGCAGAACCTCAGAAGTGTAACAACACGGGCCTCTCTTCGTGTTTCCTTACCTCATTTCTCTGGGGAATATATGTTTTTATATGTTTGGCAAATGTAGCGAATTTTCTCCCTTTGAAAAATGATTGGTTTGAATTTTTATGTCCCTTGGAGTTAAGGTAACTCAAGAGATTGTGGTGGTGAGGGGCGTGGTTCAGGGACGATACACTGGCACTGTGACACTCTGCAAAGTCCCAGAGAGATTTTGGGCCAGAACTGTTTCAGAGTTCCATTTCCCCCCTGCCAATTTCTATTATTTATTGTCTTAGTTTATTTAGGAAAAAATCCTTCCTGAGGGTCTGAGTGTGGGCCAATGCAGCTGATCGAGTACAGCCCCTCTGGGTTCTGCAGAGGTCGTGGAGCACAACTACAAATCCTTTAGACTTGATAACCCTTGATGTTCTGGATTCTTTTTCCTGGGAATAATTTTACTCCAAGACAGTAAATGATTCCTGCTGAGTGGAGGCTTTCCAGAGCCTGTTGGGACAGGTGGGAGGCGAGGGAGCAGGTGACCTGTGTGCAGAGGGGATGCTGGAACACCGATTCCTTCCTGATTTGCAGACTTTGCCATCGTGTTTCTTCAGAATGGCTTTGAGCAGGCTTCGGAGCTGGGAAGGAAGGTGGAATTCCAGAAGGTTGCCTACGTAAGGACAAAATGAACCTGGTTGCAAATGCTGCTTTAATAAAGCAATTCCATTAATCCCTGGCTCTTGCTGAGTGCAAATAATTCAGAGCTTGGAGCTGCAAGGAGAGGGTGGTGGTACAGGTACTGGAGTGGGGGAAATGGTGAAACCAGAATTGAGGCTTTTTGTGTGGAGAATTGCCCCAAGGTGGCACATCAAGGGGTTTCTAAACTCCCTTTCACCTGGATTGCTTGGGTCTTCCATTTGAATACGAGACGTGGAATGCTGTAAGGTTGGAAAATGCTGCCCTTCCGTCTGTTCTATCTGTTCTATTGCAGAGCCTGAGGTCAGAGTGAAGCTTTAAGAGGGACAAAACTCTTTGAGTCAATTTACTTTTTCCACATTGAACTGCAGCTCTTTAAAGCTCTAAATCCCTTAATTTGTTAATTTTGAACAGATCTGCCGTGCTGTCTTACAGAGAATGCTGGCATGTAAGTACTGCTGTGATCCCAGCTTTGTGCAGCCACTGCTGTTTCCAAGACTTCCATTCCTTGCTCTCTGCTGAATCCCTAAGGAAAAATCCTTTGCCTGGCTGCTTTGTCTGTGCTGTTGTGCATAATATTTATGTCACTGATTTTATTTGCCTCTCCTTCCTCTGCGGTTCTCCAAAACTGTCTCCAGACACTGCAGATAATTTGCCTTTTATGCTACTTTTTTTTTTTTTCTGCTCCCAGCTGTAACATTGTATAGATACCTGACTCAATTTCCCCATTTTTAACCGGTTTGCTTTAACAGGAGCACAGAGGTTAGGCCAGGATCAGTTTTGCTGCTTAGGTTTATTTTTTTTCTGCCTAGTAAGTTAAACTTGGAATCGACAGCGGTGTGAGCGGTTTTGCTGACTCACCGTTTGGATTTGCAGGCTAATGTTTTCTGAAACCTCTATTTTTGTGCTGAGCAAAGGCACCTAGTGTAGGTGCGTATTAAACACCAGTGTTCACGAACTGCAACGTGCCTGCCCTGGCCTGAGCTGCCCCGGTGCCACTGCGGAGGGCTCAAGGCGGCAGCGCCTGATTTACCAGCAAATCCTGACGCAGGAACGCTAAAGCACGCTCACACGGGGGTTATTTCTGTCCTGTGTCACAGCTGATCCTCACGGGGAGATGCTCTACCTGCTGTTGTCACGTTCCTTACGCCCCTCCCGTGTCCCACACCCCTGGCTGGTGTCCCCTGACTGCGGCTGCTGTCACTCCTGTCTCCTTAGCGACGGCGCTTCCCCGCTTTCCTGGCCGGCGCCTCTCCTGCTCAGCGCTGCTGCAGAGGCTGCTGCTGCCTCCCCGCGCTAAGGTGACCCCGTCCCAGGCTGTACCGCCTCCCCTCCCGTCCCTGTGGGAGCTGCCAGCCCCGTCCCTGGCCGCGGCTCTCGCAGGGAGCGCCGTCTGTACGCAGGGATGCCGCACGGACCCCGTGAGCCCTTCTAAAGAGGGAAAGCTGCGAGACAAGTGCTTTGTTATTTCATATGCGCCAACCCCATCTCAGGTGGCCCTCTAACAGCTGCAAGCCTGCCCTTGCCACGGGAGGAGCAGGGATTTTGGAGGAGGAGGAGGAGGAGCAGGCTGCTGGCGGAGTCTGCATCCTGCTCTTCATTTGCCCTTCCCGTTTGTGCAGCCTGCGTGCCTGCAAAATGCATTACGTGAGGTTTATGTAAGGTGTTTTATCAGTCCGCGCTTTTGGGTCACCTTTGAGGGGGTCTCGCTTCATTAATCTTTGGAGGACATTAGGATTTTTAACGTAGAAGGATTCCCTGTTACTGAAGACCTTCAGAGGAGGAGAAGGACGGGCTGGGGGTGGCATGGGAGCAGTGTGTTCGCTGTAATGGTCTGGCACTGTTGAACTGCTGTGCCTGAAGATAAGCTGAGTTTATCTCCTTTGCTTTATTCTCCCCTGCTTAACCTTAAAGTATTCCTCAGCAGGAGAGGAGAGTTTTACATCCTAAAGCTCTGGTGGCATGTGAGGGGCGTCCGGTTCGCTGCTCCTGCCCAGTAAATTTTCTTTTCAGGTTTTTTTTGGTTTTTTTTTTTTTTTCTTTTCCCTTAGCGAAACGATTTGAATACACAAAGCAAGCTCCTTTAGCAGTTGGAAGGAGGAGGGTTTTCGAGGCGGGGTGGCACAGAGCAGAAGTGCTGCTGCGGCAGACTGCATAGCAAAGGGTTCCCCAGTTGTGTGGGCTGATCGTCAAGACAACGCGCTGCGCAAGCTGCCAACCTGTTTGATCTCCAGCCGTCGTTTTGGGGCAGATCGAGCTTTTAAAGGAATTCCTGCCATGCAAATAGCGCATTACAAACGCCTGGCCCTCCCCCAGGCCGCTCTTTGTTCGGACCGTGGTTTGCAGGGTGTTTAATTCAGCTTGTGCAAATCCCTGCCTCCAGCGGGCTCCGCGATGCTCGGGCTCACAGATGCATTAGGGCTGGGTTTGGAAATTAAATACTGATTGTTATGCGTTTTTAGATGGCTTCATTATTAGCACGTTCCTGGGAATGTTTTTTTTAAATTGGTTCAAGGTCGGTGGTAATAGTTTCCTGAGTCTCTGTGTCACTTTGGAGAAAATCTGGTAAGAATTCAGCTGCTGAGTGGCTTCTGCACATTTCCCTAGAGGGGTCGCCTCTGTAAAGGGGCACCAATTGCTCATTCTGATAGTTCCCAGGTGGGGTTTAGTGTCACAGTTCTTTTCTCATTGGGTTTTTGTGTGTTTTGGGGTCCAGGGGTGCTTGATGCCGTTGGTAAAGAGAAGCAGGAAGACGTTTCCATGGTGCAAGCTGCGAGGTTCTGGTAAGAAATGTTCCAAACACTCTCAGGAGGAGGTTTTTATCCACTTTTTCACTTCTTACTGCAACAGGAGGAACGTTGAGGGGTGTTTTTTCCTTATTTACACAACCCCCACCCCTCCCAGTGCTACTTGTGCTTGGTATTCTCCTCTAATAAAATACGTGCAGACAAAAATGCTTGTAAAAAAAGGTAAGGGCCAGGTAGGAAAGTGAGTTCTGGCAGTGCTGGAGCCAACCCTGGAGCTCCCTCTTCTCATGCCAGAAATTCCCCATCAAGTTTTCTGACTGCTTCTGAGCAGGAGCACCTGGAGGGTGAAATCATCTCCAATTCCTGCTTCCAAATTAGTTTTATTTAACTGCTTTGTACACGTCACCTTCAGCCCCGTGCAGGGATACCCCTTGGACTCACATTTGTAAATCTGATGGCTACACAGCGCTGAGTAACCATGAGTTGTTTGGATTTTTTTAATACATACAGAAAAGTGTTTGTGGCAATTTGAGAGATGGATGTAGAGTAAAAATCAGTCATCCACCCTAAGCTGCACCTGGTTGTTCCTATTACATCAGCAGCTGGCTGATCATAATTGATCAGTGCCTGGCTGATCATAATTGATCAGTGCCTGGCTGATCATATTTAATCAGCTCCTGGCTGACATTGTTTCTGCTATTTCCTTGTCCTCTGCAGGCTGAATGTGTTCAACGTGTCCCTTTATGGAAGCGTGGCTCACCCCGATTCCTTGAGGCAGTTTTTCAGACACACCCTGACCGAGGTTCTCACCTACAACCCCGTGCTGAAAGGTGGGAATGGGCAGGGACAGGTGTCTCCAAATGTCTCCAGGTGTGTCCAGAGCTCTGTCCCACACTGAGTGGGGCCCAGCCTGGAGGAGCCAGAGCCAGAGCAGCCTCCAGGCTTCTTAGCTCCTTCCTGGGCTCTGTAGAAGCAGGGTGCCAAGTCAGGCAAAAAAAGTCACCTGAGGGTCACAGTTCAGGAGAAAATTTTGGTTCTAATCCCAGATCAGTAATTGTTTTTTGAAGCTTGATGTTTTTTAGGAAGGAAATATGTTTGAGCTATGAAATCTCTTGTAAAATCCCCTGAGGTGTGGTCTGGAGCTGCTTGTCTGTTGTGTGGGAGAGCTGTGTCATTGCTGGCTCCCAGAGGAAGGAGGTTAATGAGGGAAAAGCTGATTCCTTGCCGATTCTCTGTGCATGTGCCATGTCAGCCTACGCACGTGTGGTCATGAAAGCAGCTCTGGGGTGACAGTGCCACGATGGAATTGTCCGGTCCTCGTGCCACAGCCCATGTTCCAAAGAAAAACAGGATTCAGAATTCCAGTTTTTAATGGCTGCACAAGGGAAACGTACGTGTTTTGGGTGTGTTTTAAAACCTGAAGTTTTCTTTGTGTGGGTGCAGTGTCTGATGCCATCCAGATGCAGAAGGAGTGGAGCTTTACCAGGACTTCTCCCCTGCTCACGGCTCTGTATCGCAAGGTAAATCTGCCTCTTGTCACTCAGAGAACTTTATTATCTTGGGCTTATGTCCACTGAAATACCTGAAATCAGGTCGTTGGAAATCAGTGCAGCATTATCCAGCTGCGGAATCCAAACCAATCGCCAGAAACTCTGGGAGGAGGAAGCGTGAAGGAAAAGAGCTACAGTGTTTTTTTGCTAGTGCAAAGCACTCAATGAGAGCAAAGATGCTGACTGGAGATGTGAATTTTCCCTGGTACAGAAAATGACATGGATTCTGAAAGAATTGCAGTTTTACTGTTTGTTACCCTGGTTTTTCTGAGTTTTTTATAGCCTTTTGAATTTTCATAAAATGGAGTCAAGATCTTTTAGTTACTGTACAATATTAGAAGCAGTTCTACCTTTTTCCCACAGATGTAACAGAAACAAATCCTTTGTTTTTCATTCTCTGTCCTTTGTTTGCATATTTCTAACCTGAAAACAATTGTAACTGACAACTGGCCTGGCCACTGAGGCTGAGGGGTGGAAACCCCAAAAAAGCCAATCTTTGGCCAGACCCACAAATGTATAAAAAGTAAGAAATAAACAAAGAGGCTCTCTCTCTGCCCTATCTCAGCTTTGAGTCGGAACGGAGAAACCTCTGCCCTGGAAAACCTCTCTCTCCGTGTGACTGCTTTGTGAATCGTGGTAATAACTGTTTATTGTAGCCGGCGCTGCTTCCAGTCCAGGCTGATGTTTGGGCCTGGGAAGCTGATCCAAAAGCTGCAGGATAGCTTGGAAAAGTCCCAGGAAAGCCATCTGCCCGTCAGTCTTGTCTGTCCTCCCCTCGCTCTTGTGGCTGCATGTCCCAGCTAACAGGAATTGCCCTCACTCCTCCAGCTGTTGGTGGCATTCAGTGTGAAGGAATCCATCTGCCAGCTGCAGCAGGTCCTGGAGACCCACGAGGTGAACTGGCAGCACGTCCTGTCCTGTGTGTCCACGCTGGTGGTGTGCCAGGCTGAGGCCGAGCAGCTCTTCAAGGGTAGGTGGGCGCTGCCCGCCCGGTGCGTGCCCGTGCCGCTGTAGGGAGCAGGGGCTCGTCCGCCACGGTGCTCCCTGCATGCAAGGGAGCAGCAGCACTTCTGCTTTTCCACTCAGCCCTCCCGTGTCCCTGGTGATGTGAACGCCAGGCCTCGTGCCTGCCGCTTCCCAAGCTCTGTGTGCAGCCCAGGGTGGCTGTTGGATAATTACCTTCATTGCTAATTGGCGTAGTGATTGCTGAACCTTGGTTCTAGCTCACCTTTGCTAGCAGAGCTTGCTTGTGAGAATTCCTCACTAGTTATCCCAGTGCTGGACTCCCCGTAGGGAATCCAAGTGGGTTTGACAGTTGAAAGTGTATGAAAAAAAATAAAATCAGACCCCAGAGGTTCTCCAGGCTTATGTTGTATCACAGATATTTGTCTTCATTTACTGCAGAGAATACAGCACTGTTGTCAGGAGCAAAGTGTGAGGTTACTGTTTTATGTTCCTAGATCTACTGAGCCATCTCCTGCTAAAGGCCTTTGGGAATTATGACATGGAAAATATGATCACTGCATTCCTGATCGCTCGTCAGGCCGCTCTGGAGGGCCCTGCTGTCTTCATGCCTTACTCTGAGTGGTTTAAGGTAAGACTAAGTGAGGCCTGACCCACTTAAACTTAAAGTTAGGTGAGCCTGGTCCTAAAGTCTTAAAGCCTGGTGAGCTTTGTTTTAATTGTGCGAGGCAACCTGTGCATAAGGAATGATCTGCTGCGTGGAGAAAGCCTTGTTCCAGACAGGATAACCAGGAATGAGAAGGGGGAAGGAAAATAAAAAAGAAAAGTACAAGCGATTGTATTGATATTAGGACCGATTGAATATTTATTACTGCCTTTGTGTCTGCAAAGAATACATTTATTTGGCTTTCCCCAGCTTTCCCTCCTTTCATCTTTTGCGTCCACCTTGCCTGTTCTAGTTATTTGCTAGGAATGCAGACATGTAATTCCTGTTATTATCAGCATCTTGGATGGATTTCAGTGTCTTGATAAGCAGCACTGTTGTTATTGCATAAGTTGGGGGTGATGGCAGAGGAAGCATTCCTGTTTCCTGGAGGTTTGCATGCAGCTGTAATTGCTGTGTTTGACCTTACAGATAATTGGTTGTTGCTTTTAACTGTAAACAGGTGGGTATTTTAGGGATGCAAATCTCCACGTAAATTCGACCTGGAAATTCCTTTGTATGAGTTTGCAAATCTAAGCTCAGCTTTGGCTGATAGAGCGTCCAGGAGGTACCAGAAGGTAAACTGGTTGTGTTCTCTGTAGTCTCAGACTGGTTGTTTTCCTTAGAATGCCCAGAAAAACCTGTGTAGAAACCTGCAGATTTGTGGCTCCCTCATGAATCCCAATCTTTTGGTGCATCTCAAAGTTGCCTTGTTCAAGTGTTCTCATGGCAGCAAGCTTCCATTGAGACTTCTCTAAGTCACCACGATCCAAGGGAGCCCCTCTGCTCTGGAGCCAGGCTGGCAGAGCTGGGGGTGCTCACCTGGAGAGGAGAAGGCTCCAGGGAGAGCTCAGAGCCCTGCCAGGGCCTGAAGGGGCTCCAGGAGAGCTGGAGAGGGACTGGGGACAAGGGCTGGAGGGACAGGACACAGGGAATGGCTCCCAGTGCCAGAGGGCAGGGATGGATGGGATATTGGGAAGGAATTCCTGTCTGTGAGGGTGGGCAGGCCCTGGCACAAGTGCTCAGAGAGGCTGTGGCTGCCCCTGGATCCCTGGCAGTGCCCAAGGCCAGGCTGGACAGGACTTGGAGCACGCTGGGACAGTGGGAGGTGTCCCTGCCCATAGCAGGGGATTGGATTGAGGTGGTCTTGAAGGTCCCTTCCCAGCCAAACCATTCCATGATCCTATAAACTATCTCTGGAGACTTTTCTCCGGACAGATTCTGCTGGCAGAAACGGGACATTTGGGATGGGCGTGCTCGGTTCTGGCACTGCTTGGATGAGGATTCTCTCCACGCTGTGCTGCCATTTTGCCCCTGTTTCAGGCTTCCTTTGGGAGTGCTGGTGGCCAGCACGGGAGCAGTAAGAAAACTCTGGTCTTCCTCTTCGAGTTCCTGTCGGAGCTGGTGCCCTTTGAAGCTGCGCCGTACCTGAAGGTGAGAAGGTGCTGACAGAGGTGGTTTTCAGGTCCAGGACTGCCCCAGAGTGACTGTCCTTGTGCTTTTCAGTAGGGTCAGCACATTACAAATGTTGTTACAGTAATTGGATTACTTCTGGTTCATTACTCAGACCCTTTTCTTCCTGAAATAAGGAAGGACAAGATTCTTTTATTGATGGGGAGAATTCCTTTCATGGAATTAAGTTTAGGCGCTTCACCGATTTTGTTTGTTTGTTGTTGGGAAAAATTATGTCAGTTGCCATGAAAGTGATTGATCCTTAACCAAGCAACGTTGCCTTCTTCGGGGAATATTTGAGGTAAACATTGATCAGGATTGATCAGCTATAATTTTACCTGGATTTCCTGTAACAATGCCAAATCTCGTTGTGATTTTCAGGTGCACATCATGTACCCGCCTCTTGTGCCCACGAAACACCGGTCCCTGCTCCTGGAGTACATCACTCTGGCTAAAACCAGACTGGCCGACCTCAAGGTCAGGAGAGATTGTCTCTTTTGAGAGGAATTCTTTCTGGGTGGGTCAAACCCTGCTGTGCGTGACCACCTGCACCTCTACCCTCACACAGGTGGCCATAGAAGACATGGGGCTCTATGAAGACCTCTCTGCCACTGATGAGGCTGTGCAGGTACTGCTGCTCTGTGTTCTCATCCTCTGGAAAAGTGCTGAGCTTCTCAACCTCCCTGCCATTCCAAAGCTGAGCGTGCTCCAGCTTTAGGCCAGAGGTTTTAGTTTAGGCCATAAAATACAGGATCTCCCCAGTTTTCATGAAAACTGGACTCACATTTTATAGGTGTCTTGATTTTTTTTTTTTTTTTTTTTTCCATCTCTGCGGTGTGGGACCAAAGTGTGGAGATTCAGAGGAGGTTTGGGGATGGAATCTACACTCTGCAGTTTCACACTGTGGTTCATGATAAGTTTTGGGTGACAGCAGTAATTTATCAGGAAGTGTTTGGCTTTATTATTCCTTCCTACATTTCGATCAGAGGAAGAGGCCTCACTTACAGGATTACATGAAGTACAGGCTGGAGGCAGGGTAGCTGGATATAACACAAGAAACCCAGGCCTGTGATGAACTCACAGGCATAAGCCAAGATTTAATTTAATTTTTCCAAGCCTGATCTGGTTGTCAGTTGGGAAACTTGTTGCAGCTTGAGGCGTCTTACAACTCCAACAAGAGAAACCCGGGGTGTCAGCGCCTCTGCCTGCAGGCACGGGCTGCCAGGGGGGATGATGGAGATGACGTCTCTTAATTTCACACGTACAACTAAAACAGAATCACAACGAGGCAAATTCAGAACAGAAAAGGTAAGTTTAACATCATTTCTCGCATCTTTCTCTCACTTGTGCTGTGAGGCAGCCCCAGGCCCAGGCACTCCGTGATGTTGAAAAAGCCCTTCAGATATTCGAAAACACGAGGAAGATCCCAACCTCTGTGATAGAGGCCAGGTACTGTGTGCTTTTCAGCTCCTCCTGGGCTTAGCTGGGAAAATAATAATAACAGTGATTGTAGAAGCCAAGTCTGAATCAAAATAAGGAAGCAAGGAAAATTGAGGATGTGAGCAAGGAAGGTTTGGGGAAGTTCTTCCCACTTCCTGAGGAGCCATCTCAATAGAGGATATTTGTGGGGAGAGTGAAAAGGCACGCTCCCCTGTGCAAAAGAAGTCCAAAACTATTACAATAAAAAGCAGAATGAAAGAAATTAGAAGCCATTGGCTAATCTGAACCTGGTTTGTCCGTGGCTGTCCATGTTACCGTGAACATTTTGTGTTTGCAGGAGCCAAGTTAACTCCTGAGGCGCGGAGGTGGCACTTTGGACCTTTGGCATCGTTAACACTTTGCTCTGTTTATTTTCACAGCATTTTCAGAAGGCCATATTACACTTCCTGGTTCCTTCCCGCTTTGCTCAGGCCCCGTGTGGTCAGTATTTGGCTTTTTTTCTCTGCCCCTCCCATGAGCTGTGTGTCTGTACACAGATCATTTGCCCCTGATCTGCCTTTTCCTCTCCTGCAGCTCCCTAAAGCCCCGGATGGACGCATGGCTTTTATAGACTCCTTAAAGAGGTATTCAGACATCCCAGCGTTGGTTTTCTGTGCTGCTGGGCTTTCTTTTTTGGGACATTTGGTATCAGAGGCTTTGACGCCTCGGTTCCAACCAACCTTTTGGCAGGGCTTGGTGGCCCAGCTCTGTGGCCTGCAGGTTGTGCGTGGAGGAGCTTATCTGTGTAGTCTTCATGTCTTTAATTAGTCCTCTGGCCACTGTGAAATCATTATTTAGGAGTCCCTCTGGCTCCAGGCCAGGTACATTTTTATGCAAATCTTGAAGGATGCAGCTGAATGTAAAATTTCCCCAGGAATATGAGCTCCCTCCGTGAAAGGCTCTTTGGGAGAGGGTAAGAGGGGAGTGAAAGATGAGACTCAAATGTCTGTTAATGCTCCAGGGGCACCAGGACGATGCCCCAGGAGGACACAGCTCCTCCCAGGACTCGAGCTTGCCCTGCATGCATGTTTAAAAGTGCTTTTCTGCACCGCAGGAGCAGCCTTAGTTTACATCCAGTAGTCCCTCTGTAACCCCTCATGAAGGAAGGATGCTTGCAACACTGCCTGCAAATGAGGTGCTCGGTCCTGCCTTGTCATTCCAGTCTGGCTCTAAAATTAGAGGCTGGATCATTGGGTGAAATTAAAGTTGTAGGAGAAGCAGCTGAGCTCCGGGGAGCCTCGTGGGACGTGCTCTGAGCAGAGTGCCTGCCCTGCAGAGAGGAGGTCACACCTTGGGCTCGGCACGTTCATGTTTGACATCTGTGAATGCTGCATCTCACAGCTCACACTCTTATGGGATCTTAGACATCAGCTAGATGCGAAATAGGCATTAAAATATTAATTAATGACACACAGAGTATTGGGTTTGTGCGCGCTACACGTGTGCGATGCTTGGCTGTGAAAGCCTTGGGTAGAAATCTCTGTCCCCCATGTCAGATGATTAAAAAATGCTTCAGATGCTCTTTATGCTTCAGAGTCCCTCTAATTACATTTCACAGAAGGGCTGTTGTTTGTGCTCATTTAATAAAGCTGCAGCTTGTGGTTATGCAGGGTAATAAATCTCTTCTTTTTCACAGAGCTGATAAAATACCTTCAAACTTGTACTCCACATACCTGCAAGCCTGTCAGGCTATGAAAGAGAAGGTGTTACAAGGTAAAAAAATACAACATTCATTTATGGATCAATATGAAATGTTAGTTTTTCCACTGCTGCCCTCCTGAATTGAAAATTTTCAAAGATTTGTGGCTGAATAGGTATTTAATCCATATAAACAAGTGTTAGGTCCTTTATGCTGCGCCGAGGTGGTAAATTCTTACTGCTGCAATGGCTTTTTCTGCCAGCCCTGCTTGGGTGGGATTTTTGCACTCCCCGGGAGCCCTGTGCTGTGCTGAGGCTGCAGATGCTGCCTGAGCCTGAGCTGGCTGAATTCCACCCCCGAGACCTTTCCGTGAATCAGCGTTTGCAGCCGGAGCTGCTCGGGGCTGGGAGCCGGCTGTGCTGGGAGCCTGCTGTGCTGATCCCTCCTGCAGCGACTCTTGTGCCGCCTGCACTCCTGGCGTCCTTTTCAAGGGGGATTAGGGAGCTCTGGGGGGGCAGGAGGGGCCGGGAAGGGGATTGCAGCTCCTGGTTTGTAGCGTTTGGGTGGGAGGTGATTTGGGGTCCCATCGCTGCGGCTTTCCTGGGGCGGGATTATGGATATTTAATGAGGGTTGAGCAGCCCCAGACCCCGTCTGTCAGTGCTCACTCTTGCACACCCAGGTGACCCAGTGGGCTCCCAACACCTTATTTTACGGCCTGTTTACAACCGGTATCAATTTCAGCCTTTGTTGTTTGCTGTTCTCGCTCCTGGGTGATTTATTCCTGAAGAATAAATCACAATAAGTTGTTCCTGTCTAAGGAACTCTGAGGGGGTTTTGGGGCAGTCGCTGGTGGCATCTCTTTCCAGTGGTAAAAGGAATTTCCTTTTATTCCTTCTCTTAAACAAGAAGCCAGAGTAACATGGGACATCCGGAGAAGCCAAGGATGTGTCCATGCTGTGATGTCTGTCTCTGCATTCTGAGCCTGACTCCAGTCCTGAGGACAGCAAATGTTCCTGTGAGGGGCAGAGCTAAAGGAAGTGGGAAGAAAACTCTGAAAACAGAACTTTTTTTTGCCTCTCATCTTCAAAAACTGAATTCCTTTCTGCAACTCGGCATAAACCCATAAATTATTAATTAAATAGCGCATTCTGAGTGTAAAAACAAAGCTCTGTGTGTGGCAGGCTGACAGTTTGGGGTTTTGTTGGAGCTTCAGGAAAAGCAAATTCTGCTTCCACAGAAAGTGCGGGCAGGGATGGCTGAATGCATTTCCTCTCCTCCTTGTCTCTAGATGACTCCAGAGCAGAGCCCAGCCATTCCAAGGAGCCTTTTGAGCAGCTGAAGGCTGAACTGGCTGAGCTCAGGACGCTGGCAGTGGACCAGGCTCCGTGGGAAGGTATGAGGGAGCTGCTTCTCCTTGTCTGTCCCCAAAGCTGCCTGAACAAAGCGTGGCTGGTGCTGGCCAAAGGCACAGCAGGAGTTAGTGCCACTGGTACCTGAAGCTGGTAATCCTTCGGAGCTGATAATCCTTCCAGCTATGAATATGTACATTTTATTGTCTGATGTATTCCCGTGTTTGTTCGGGGCTTATCTTGGTGATAATCACACCAGTCTCTGCTGCCCCGCTCTTGGGTGACTCGGGACCTTTTGGGAAGCATTTTCCTCTCTGGTGTGAAAACTTCCTGAGGCGTGTTGGTAATAATACTGCGAAAAAATAATGCTGATGCTGATCCACCGTGTCCCAGCCAACATGTTTTGCTTACTAAAGCTTTTACTAACACACTTTTGACTCTGACTGATGAGTTTATACCTTGCTTGTTCTTGCTGCTGTGGGGGGTTGTAAACGTTTCACTCCCGCTGTCCCCCTGTCCCGGCCCCGCAGACGTGGCAGCTCAGACCGCCGTGGTTTCGGACAGACTCGGCCGTGTGCTGGGTGACAGCAGTGAGGAGAATGACGCTGCTCCTTTGGATTCCCCAGTCCAAGTGGCCGTCCCTGCCCCCAGGCTGGCCCCGTGCCACCGGAGCGTGAGTACCGGTCTGGTTTGGGTGAGGAACTGTGGGGAAAACGCATCTGGACGGAAGGTGTGAAAGGCTGCTTTGTCTGCAGGAAACACCCTTCTCCTTTTGTCTCCCTTATCCTGCCCTGCACGCACTGTCCCTGTGTTTTAACCACCTGCAAGCTGCTGGATGAAGGATCTGGAGATATTTCCTAGCAGAGCAGTCCTGCAATGAGCGAGGCTTTCCTCAACAGCCTTGTCTTGGTGTTTGTTGTGTGCTGGGGTCATTCCTGGGCTCTTACTGGCTTTGTTTTCCATCCTCAGTGACAGTGGATCTGTTCAACTTGTAGTGAATCTCATCAACCAGTTTGTTCCCTTGTTTCATTGTCAGGAAATGTGATACACCCAAAGCAGAGAACTAGGTTTAGGTATCCAGCCTGACAAGCAGGAGTTAGCAGTGTGGGGTTTATTCCAGGTTTATTCCTGGTGCTTTTTATTTCAGGTAGTTGATCTTCTGCTGACATCATTCTGCCAAACCCTACTTGCTGCTTCCTCTTTTAACCCTCCCGACAGGTAAGATGGGAGTCCAAGGGCAGGAGAGCCAAAACTGGGTGATAACCAGAACTGCAGCACTTGTGCAGGGCTGAGGAGGGACTTTGTGTGCTCACACCCCTGGTGCCAGGCTGGCAGCTGCAGGTGAAGTGTCTGCACTCCAAGAATGAATGTACATGAGCAAATAGAACGTGTTTCTCCTCTGTTGTTCCAGATCCCTTCAGCAAAGTGGCCGTTGGCTCTGCTTTGTGCTCTGTGAAGGGATTAAACGCCCCCACAAACAGTGCCCAGGTGTTTCAGCCCAGCTGGGCGATGGCAGTGAATCCAATCCCTTTTAGCCCGGAATTCCTTCCCCCTGGCAAGGACTGGGTGGGTTCTGGGCTGGCTGAGGAGGAGAGGCAGTGCTGCCCTGCCCTGGGAGCATCTCAGCTCTCCTCTGTGTAGCAGAGCCCGTAAACATCACGGGCACTGTGTCAGTGGAAAATCACTTTGTCGGGCAACAAGGACGCCGTGCTGAGGAGCTGGCTGGGATCCCAGCTGCCCTGGTGCTCCCCTTGGCAGCCAGGGCATCCTTCCCTCTCTTGCACCGCTCTGCCCAGGATCGCTGTAAAACACCTGACAAACAAAGAGTGCCAGGAAATGGTGTCTGAACCCCGATCTCCTCTGAGGATGGGCTTTTCTGTGAGCTGGGTGGGAGAATCCCTCCTAGTCCCAGCAATTCCTGCTTGCTTTGATTTTTGATGGCATTTATCGCTCTGCCTCAGTTTACCCTGCGCCCCAGGCAGCTCCCCCTGTCCCTGTTGTCGCCTCTGGGGCCACTTTGGCCTCCTGAGACGACAACAAGTATTCGAGGTGCCAGCCACTGTGTGAGGCAGGGCACTGCTGAGGGCTTCTCTGCTCAGGGACCCCCAAAACGCCCCTTCCTCTGAGCCTGTGAGGGGAATGATAATTGTGCTGTGTTTACAGACCAGCTGGATCAGCTCCAGGGTGTTTAAACATCTTTAATTACCCGTTCCCGTGTCGGGGATGAGTTTAATGGGCCCGTGGTTTCACCCTCTGCAGGCAGGGCCCGTGCCTCTCCTTGCTGGTGAAGATGATGTGTGGACACAGGAATCTCTTGCCTGCGCTCCTGGGCAGGCTCTGCCAGCTCATCTTTCATCAGGTCAGTTCTCCAGCTGGAATCCTGGGCTGCTAAAGGCCACCCCACCCCGTTTCCTCAGCTGGGCTGCACTGTGGACGGGCTTCCAAAGCCCTCCAGGCTTCCAAAAAGTACCCACAGGACCATGAAGCTGCCCTCAGCGACGTGAGGAGAATTTTTTCCCTACAGAAATGCCACTTGTGGAAGGTTAATGCATTCCGAGGCATTTTAACAGAAGCTAAAAAATAGGCAAGTTTAGGAAAGAGACAAAAGGAAAATGGTAGAATGCTTCATTCCTAAGCTTCCACGTTGAATAATTCAGTTGTAAAGATTTAAAAATAAAATTAAGATACTCCTACCTGGGCTGCAGCAGCGCATCGTTTTGCTATTAAAGAACTCCTTGGTTCATTTCCTCTACCCTGTGGTATTGCGAGGGTGAAAAGAAGAGGCTGATAGACTAAATTAGCTGTCAGAGAAGCTAAGAAGCCTAGAGAATCCCCAAATCTGAATTTACAGTCAGTTATTTCAGGCTGCTGCATTACAGAAACCTCCAGTTCCGCTGTGGGTTGTCTCTCATCTGCTCAGCTGTGAGCAGAAACAGTGTCCTGCCCCTTTACTGGGTGTTTTTCCCCTCAGAAAGGTGTTTTGGTACAAAATGTTACAATAATACAAGTGAAGTATTACAGTATCAATATATATTAAATATTAAAAATGTCGCAATGGTACAAAAATGTAAGAATATTACAAATGAAATGTTACAAAGTTACCAAAATTTATCTTTCCTGCCTTTCGCCGATTTTACCTTCCAGGGTCCTTCCCTCGGTGCCGCTCACATTTTGGGACTGGCAGCTTTTGTGATCCACTTAAGTGAGTGCAGAGCTTTAATTCCCGGAGTGGAAGCCCATTTTGGGGATTCTCAGCCTGCTCCTGGAAAGGCCCTTTCTGTTTCTGAGTACTGGAGCTCCTTGCTGGTGTGCAGAACAGAGGAGTCCTTTGCCTTCTGCTTGAGGTAAGATGGGGCATCCCGCCCCTCCCCGCTCCCCCAGGTTTTTGGGATGCAGGGAAGGCTCCTGTGGAGGATTTCCAGAGCTCCTGGAGGTGGTTGACCCAACCAGACAACGGAGTTCTTCCCTTTCCTCTCTCAGGTTTTGCACTGCAGCAGCAGCTTACCTGATGTGCAAGTTTTCTTCCTGTTCTCGTGAAGATTTTTGTGCCTTGATTCCTCCTGGCCTGATTAAAAAGGTAAAAAGGGAAAAGGTTTTGCTGTTGTCTGTGGAAGGGTTCAGTCTCAGCCCGATTTCCTGCTGCAGGGCCCTGTGCAAATATCACTTTACAGCAGGAAAACAGTGAAAAATGCATCTCTGGGCCTGCTTCTGTGACAGCCTCCTGCAGGGTGTGGTCTTTTCATCCCAGCTCCAGTACCTCGTGCCAAGGCTCAGCTTGGAAGCTCGGGGAGTCCTGTGTGAGGAGACCACATCTGCCCTGAGCTGGAGTTCCCTGTCCTGCCCCTCTCTGAACTCCAGGAGAGCCAGCCTGTGCCTATGGAGGCAAGCACGCTTCCAAGAGCTCCTGAAGGAAAAGGCATTCCAGGTATAAACCTTTTCCATCACCCAAATTCGCCCTCTAATTCTCACTTTTTTTAGATCTGCCCTTTGCAATTTCCTTCTTGGTGATCAAAAGCTTCTGGTTGGGACTTAATGCCTGAAAGTAAGAACTAAATACCTGAGAAGAACTAAATCCCTGAGGAGTTGTCTGGCAGCTGAGTTGTGTGGGCTGGGATGTGTGCTCGGTGTTATTTGATGGGGGTGATAAGGTAGAAAGAGAAAACCAGAGCTAAAACTTTAGTGTCCTACTTCTTGTGGAAGCAGGAAGCTTGGCGAGCCACGGAAGCTGAGGGACTGCAGAGCAAGGGCCTGTCCATCACCCTGGCTCCCTGTGGGCTCTCTGGGAAGTGATGGGGAGGCAAATAACTGGAAATCCTTGCTTTTCTGGTGCTCTGAATGCCAAAGATCCCCTGAGCCACCTGTGCACCTTGGGTTGCCTGGCTCGAACCATCTCAGCTATTCCCTTTGTACCACCCTTGCAAAGTCTCTTGTTTTGTTTTTTTTTTTTTTTTAAACCTGCTTCCTCCAAAACCAGTTTGTCTTTGTGCAGAGGAGTTTGTGGTGTTCCTAGAATGACTCCTTGTGCTTGGCTGGCTCAGTGTCCAGGGCTGGAACTGTGTTAGAACCTCTCTTTGATGCTCACACAGCCTGTCTGACTGAGGTGCTTGGCTCATTTCACCTTTATTTCTAATAACACACCTTCATCCTGGTACCTGGGCTTGGAGGTGATGAGTGTGTTTGGAAATGTCAAAGGGATGGGGGTGTGTGAGACAGCCTTGTGGGATTTCCATGAATTTTTGAAAGCCAGAAGGGTTTTAGCTTGAATATATTTATTTATTTTTAATAAGAGAAACAGCGCAGGAACTTCCTCGGGTTGATGTCTCTTGTTTCGTGTCTCTTAATCCACGTGGGATTGTGTCTGGAGATGAAGCGAAAGTCAGGTTTTATGCTGGGCAGCAGGTGGCTGTTCTGCACAAGTTATTTCCCTTGCTGTTCTTCCCTGCTCCTAAATCCTGGCTTTTCCCAGCTATCTTTCAGAGAGTGGCTGCTGATGGAGCTGGAAGTGTGCCCTGAAAAGGACATTCTCTCTGCTTCGGAGAGGTAAGGGCCAAGGGGCTCCCTTGGAAAGGGAATAGCCCAGGAGTCTCCCATCAAAATTAGGGAGAAGCACTGAAAATCAGGAAGTAAATGAACAGTTGCTGCAGGACACAGATGCCTGCTGCCTGCTGTGGTTTGTCCTGAGCTCGGGCGCTGCTGGGGTGAGGTGTGGGAAGGCCGGGTTGGACAGGCTTGGAGCAGCCTGGTCTGGTGGGAGCTGTCCCTGTCCGTGGCAGGGGGTGCGGCTGGCTGGAATTTAGGGTCATTTCCAGCCCAAACCATCCCGTGGTTCTGTGGGGCTCACCCTGCATGTGCAGCCCTTCCAAATGCCCTGTCACAAACCCTCCCCAGAGCTGGGTGGGGTCTGCTGGAGGACTCCTTGTGTCTGCTCTTACACGGTGCTTTTATCTGAGCACGCATCGCTCGTCGCTCTTGATGTGTCGGCTTCCCTACCCATCAAGGGAAGGGCACCATTCCAGCAGCTTTCCCATCCCCTCCTTTTCCACGCCCAGACAGGATTTCCATTCCTGGGCCATCTATCAGAGGTACCTTCCTGCCCCTTCTGCTGCTGGTGGCTGTGATGGGGACCTGGAGAAGGCGTGTGGGGTCATCATCAACGCCTTCCTGGACTCCTCACAGAGGTACTCCGTGCCACGACTTCCCTCTCTGGTGATGCCCTGAGGCTGTGCCCTGGAGCCATGAGGGGCTGGGGACACATTCCCTGCTGCTGTGGCTGGAAGGGGCAGTGGGAGGTGGCCCTGGGACTCACCAGCCTGTGCAGAAGCATCCTGCTCTAGGTGGCAGAGGTCTGGGGCTGCAGCCACGGAGGGGGGCCCCTCGTCTGCCTGTCCTTTTTAAGCTGACTTTGAACTCAGGTTTGTGTGGCCAGACAAGCACCAGTGCCCCAGGGGGGAGTGGCTGGAGCTGGAGAATGAGGAGGGTGGTTAGAGCAGAGCTGCTGTCTCAGCTGCGGCTTGTTTAAAGCACCGTGTTTGAGCTCTGTGTTCACCTGAAGCATCTGACTGCATTTGAAGTGTGCTTTCCCCTGGGCTAGCAGGGTGAGTTACCTCATGTGTCCCCCACTTTCAGGCTGGACCAGGGTGGCTGTGGCCGGTCGAAGGTGTCGCTCAGCCCCGAGATTCTCTGCAGGCTGCAGGTGATTTCAGGCTCTGAGCTGGATGTTTAGCCCCCAGACTTGACCAAAGCCTTCCCTCATCCCTCGCTGTTGGCGCGGCTCCGTTCGGCTCTCGGTGTGAGCTGAGCTGTGGGGATTGAGAGAGGTTTCTCTCCTTGATCTCTGGTCGCTTCAGAGGAACAGAGGGGGTTTGAGGGCAGGCTGGTGCCTGGCCCTCACTGGTTTCCCCACACCCTGTTCAGGAGCTGGTGCTGGAGCTGAGGTGCAGGCCAAAGCTGCCTCCCGGCTCCTCAGCTGCCCGGAGACACTTCCTGCTTGAGATTCTCCAGGGAAGGCTGACAGGCAGCCAGCACGGATCTGCTCTGGGACAGCAGCTGTGGAGGCAGCAGGAGCTGCTGCTGCACACCAGGTGAGCGCAGGCCTGAGCAGCGGGGAACGCCTCCGGCAGCGCTGGTGAGCGCAGCGTCCTCCCCTCTGACCCCACGGCAGCGACGGTGACGCCGCGCGTCGCGGGGACAGCTGCGTAAGGGACGCTTTATTCCCTGGCACCCCCTGGAACCAGCTGTGTCTCCATGTGCCATCCCTGCCAGTCGCCCCTGCCAGGCTGGATGTCACACAGCTTCGTGGCGAGGCCGATTCTCTCCCTGACAGTAACTCAGTTCTCATTCTTCCCTGCCTAAGGATCCTGGTCGGGCTCCCTGCGTCCACCCTGATCACCACGTGCTGGAGAGGGAACAAAGCAGTGTTGGACTGTGACAGCTTCTTCTGTTTTGTGAACTCTGAGCTGGTAGGTGTCCTGAGACAGAGGGGGATTGCTCATTGGTAAATGCTCTAGATAAACACCTTGAATTTGAATTTAGGGAAGGAGGTCGCATCCAAATTACCCAGAAAAGGTGTGGCTGCCCCATCCCTGGAGGTGTGCAAGGCCAGGTTGGAGCAACTTGGTCTGTGGAAGGTGTTCCTGCCCATGGTCCCTTCCAACCCAAATCATTCCATGAATCTGTGACTTTTGGATTCATTCACTTGGAGTTTTGGTGGCATTTTACACTACTAAGAGCGAATCCTTGGGAGTCCCTTTGGTGGAGCGGGTTCCAAACCTCCAGCATTTCTGTGCAGGCCTGGGAGGGGCTGAGCCTGAGCCCTCCTCCAATCCCTCTGTCATGCCAGTGCCTTGGGCTGTTTTGCTGTGGAGTGAGATCCTCCTCATCCCCCTGAGAAACATCCAGGCCATCCCTGCAGCTTTCTGGAGGTCTCATTTGCCTTGCAGGTCCCTCGGGACGCTGCTCTGTGCTCCGAGGAGAGCTGATTTCTGTTTGTTCCTCCTGACTGGCCCTTCCAGGCCCTTCTGCGCTGTCACACTGGGCACAGGCAGCACCCTCTGCTCACCCCAAGGCCGTGAATCCTGCTGCTGCTGCCACCCTGCACTCGTGGGTGCAGCTCAGCTCCGTGGGAGTGCTCTGCACAGAAACCACGCTGCTGCCCCAGAGCTGACGCTCAGCATTCACGGGGTGGCTCTGTGCTGCCTGAGCCCCGTTGTGCCAGACACCCAGAGTGCTCTCAGGAAATCCAAAGGGCAGGAATGGTGATTTTTGTTTCCCTCTCCGTGTCCTCCTGCAGAAGAACGTCTGCTCCAGAGGGTACGCGCTCCCCTACGACATCACAGCTCACTTCTTCAGGGTAACGCCGCTTTTGTCCCTCTGCCTCTCTGCCCCTGCTCAGAGCTTTCCTCCTGGCACACGAGGCCTCCCCTTTGCACCCTCCTTTTGAGAACCCTGGGTGTGATTCCGAGAGGAGCAGTAACCGGGGAAATGAGGGGGAGCAGCAGGGGGAAGCGGTGGTGGAGGTGAATTTTCACACAATGCAGCAGAGCCGGTGGGGGAAGGAGCCGCTGGTGCCGGTTTCTTTCGCTGAGCCGTGCTGACCCCTACAGTTATCTGTGATTCATTTACACCCGCTCGGCGAGGGCCTTGGAGCAGCAGGGACGGACGCGTGGAGCCATCCTGTCATTTGTGCTCTTGCAGGGCCTGCTGAACGCCAGCCTGGAGAGTGAGGACGCGGCAGGAGGGCTCAGCCAGGCCCTGGCCACCTGTCAAACCGAGTGTCCCCTGGTGCTCCTCTCTGCAGCGGTGACTGATCTCATTGTGGTTCTCTGACTCTGGGAGCTTGTGTTAAACACTGCCCGAGTGTGTAACAGAAACTCTCAAAGCTTTGGGAAAGTTGCAGGGTGTTTTTGAGCCCTTGGCGTCACCGATCCCAGCTCTGGGCTCCTTGGGGTGTTGCCACGGGGGCTGTGTCAGAGTGGGGAGCTGGGGGGGCTTGTCCTGGGCTCTGATGCAGTGTGTGGGCTGGTTGTTACATCACAAGCCACCAAAATGCCCCCAAATCCCAGGTTTTATTGTCTCCCCTGTGTGTAACTCCTTGTGTGCAGTTTTACACGGTTTTGGTGCACGTGTTGAGCGTGGCCACCACCTCTGTGGAACAGATCTTCCGTTGTGACTGGTCCTGCCAGGGGAGTCCCGGGGCACCGTGGTGTGAGCACGGTCACAGCTGACCCTCTGCATTCCCAGGACGTGAAATTTCTCCCATTTTCTGACCTGTGCATGTACAACTTGGGCTTTTTTCACTAAGGAGGGGAGAAAAAAAACCCTTTCTCTGAGTACCTGGCTGTGTCTGACTGCAACCAACCATCAAGCACCCCACTCCTAATGCTGCTGGTTTCCATCTTTGTCCCCAGCTTTGGTGGCCAAGGCTGGAGCCAATCCTTTGCTCCCAGTGGGAGAGACTCTTTGGGGCTCCACTTGCAGAAGAACTGGACAGACTGAGGGGCTGGCATGGCTCGAGCACCAGGTGCGTGTGAGGGATGGCGCAGGGAGGATGGAATGCTCACCTGGGCTTGAGGACAGCTCTGGACAGACTCCTCTGTAGGGTTTAAACTCAAAGTGGGTCATGGTAATGATTTAGTCTGGCCCTGTGTGTAATGTGGGTCAGAGAGCTTCCCCAAAAGGAGAAGGGAATCTCCAGAGCAGGCTGGAAGGCAGAGTCCTGGCTAGGCACAGCCTTAGCGCGGGGCTGAGTCATTCCCAGGAGCTGCCACACCCTTTGCTCCCTGGATTTGGGGAATCTGGGCTCCTGAGGCTGCTCAGTGGCTGCTTGCTTCCTTCTTTACCTGTCCTTACACTGTCAGTGCCCTGCAGCTTTTCTCCAGAAGCTGGGAATTTATGTAAGAATCTCCTTGCAGGTTAAGGCAGGTGATAATCACATGCTTCTGGAGTATAGAGTTACTGCCTGTCCAACCACTGATAAAAGAGATTTGAGAATGCTTCTGTCTGCTTCTAGACTCTGGCTTTTTTTACAACTGCCTCCATGTAGCATCCAACTGCAGGGAAAACAAAATGAAGAGGATGGTTTAATTTTTTGTCCCAGTCACAAATTTGCACCTTTGCCCGAGTCCCTCTTTCCTTCCCATTCCCAGCGGCACTTTTCCCCATTTTTTACCTGCAAACCCATGACACGCTTGTTCTGTTTCCCAGGTTCCTTTCTTCAGGGGCAGTTTTCCCCGTCTCTGACCCTCCTTGGCTCTCAGCTGCCTTCCTCCATGGTGCCATCCTGCAGCAATCCCCACGAGGACGAGAGGCGCTGCAGAGGCTGGGGGCCGACGCAGAGCAGGCAAGGCTGGGTGCACTTCATGTGTCTGCTCTTCCCTCCACCTGAAAACCAGGAGCAGGAGGCCTTTAACTGAGAGGAGTTGTCCTGGGATAGTGCTGCATCCCTGGTAACCCCTGCTGGGAATTCTTGCTGGTGGGTGGTTGATAAGAGGCGGCTGCAAATTGCCAGTTGCTAAATTCTTATCCTGGAGGCAAAGTTGTTCCAAGCTTAGACTTTTAGCTCAGACTCTGTGAAGTCTGGGAGGGCTGTTCAACAGCTGCTTTATAAACTGCAGCTGGAGAGAGCCCTGCAGAGACGGAGAGCTCGGTCCGTGGCGTGCCAGGATTCCCTCTCCCTCCAGGAGCAGTCCTTGTGGATCTTAGCTTGGGCAACTTGGCTGGAAAGTTGAGGAGACGCAGGAAGTTTGTGAGACAGCGGTGCAGGCATTTTGAGGGCTCTGGGAAGTTGTGCTGGGATTCCCAGGGACAGGTTTCCCGAGGGTTTTCCCAAGTCTGGTCCAGGAAAAGGCTCTGCCTGTCGCCTCGGTGCAAGGGGGATTCTCTGAGGAGGAGGCTGAGCTGCTGCCCGGCAGTTCTGGCTGCTGGTTTTCCAGGGAAGAGCCAGGCTCAGGGCTCAGCATGGGGAGTGTCCCTGGGCCAGAGGCTCGCAGGTGACAGCGCTGAAGCGGAACCTGGGCCTCCTGTTTACTCTGGAGGTTTTATTGCTCCAGGCAGCAGCTCCTCTTCCTGTGGGATTGACTCCTGCACTGTTTGTGCTCGTCTGGAGCCAGGTGCTGCCAGTCTGGTGTCACTGAGTACACTTGGCACACAGGGAGTAACTGCAGCTTTCACCTCGGAATTGCTGGAGGGTTCCAGGGGGAGTGGGAACCGTGGGAGGGCTGGGGGGAGCTGGGGTCCCGGCAGGTGAAGCACTCTGTGGTTCATCCAGGCCCAGCCTGGGAATGTGCCTGCTGGAATGTTCCTATTCCCTGACTGCAAAGGCCGAGTTCCAAGGCACGACTACAGGCACAACTGACTTTTAGCCTCTTTTCCTCGCAGCTCCTTGTTGCTCTGCTGTTCTTCTCTCTCCTGGATCTCATCTCAGCCAGAATAGCACCAAAGGTGAGTTCAGCCCCGAGGGAATTCTCATGACACTGGATGTGTCTGATCAGCTTGGTCTGCTGCCCGAAAATGCTTCGTAGCAGCACTGGGAAGGCTGGGAGCTTGTTCTGCCGGGAGGAAGGGATCAGCAACACCCCAGACAAGCCTGCTGAAAGCCCTTCTGTTCCCATCAGATTAAACCTGTGTTTTCCTCTCACTGACGTTATCTCCCCCTTCGCTACTTTCATTTCTCCTCCTGGATGATTTGCTGTTTTCAGTCTCCTGGTCAGACTTCACACCTCCCAGGTAGCGCAGGAACCTCGCATCTCACTCTGCTCTTGTGTAGCATCTCACATCTGTCAGAGGACGTTTTTCCTCAGGCTGGGATGTGGTACTTCACGGGAGAAGGGCTGCCCAGGAAGGAGGAACGTTTGTTTCCAAATGGTTTAATGTTATTTAGTGGAGGAGCAAAGATGACAGGCTGCCTCCAGCAGCTGCCTGCCCCGAGCGTGCTGCTGCCTGTGAAGGCTTGTTTCTGTCCCTTTGCTGTCACCTCAGCTTTGAAGTGCAGCCATTTGGGGAGTCACCTCACAGATGGGATCAGGGAGCGCATTGGAGGCAGAAAGAACCATTTGGTCTCAGTCTATCCGTGGGAGAGTCTGGGGGAAGAGCCAGGGAGGAGAGAAACGTCTTGAGCAGACGGAGCTGGGAGGTTAATCCATGTGAAACGAGTAATGAAAAAAGAAACCCCACAATAATTCCAGGACGTGTTGTCACTAGAGGGGACGGAAGCTGCTCCAGTGGGGTGGGTGCAGGATGTGCAGCAGTCTCTTGGTTAATCCAGGCTGGATGGGGCTTGGAGCAGCCTGGTCTAGTGGAAGGAGTCCCTGCCCATGGCAGAGGGGTGGAACTGGATGATCTTTAAGGTCCCTTCCAACCCAAACCATGCCACCACGCAGCTTTCCCCTCTCTCAGGGAGCCCTGTGGTGCCTGGTTTGGTGAGGAAGGCACTGCCTCGCTCCGGTGCCCGATCCCCCTGAGGGAATCCAGGCTGCCAGGTGAGGGGAGAGGCTTGGGCTAAATTCCTAAGGTCCTTTAGCAGAGCACTTTGTGTGCAGTCTCCTGTGGGGGTTCCTTTCTGCTTTGATGCAACCACAGCCCAAGAGAAACGAGAGTTCTCCTTTCTGACACCCAGGAAGGAGTGGATTTCCAGACGTCTCTGGAATGGTCCCTGGAGATCCTGCAGTGCCTGGAAGAGAGGGGCACATCCTGGCCACTTCTCTTCCATTCGGCAGAGAGAGGTGAGTCCTGTCCCCGGGGCTGGAAGGACGATCCCAATCCCTTGGGTTGGAGTGTCCCTGTGAGAAGGGCTGGGCCTTTGGAAGCAGCACAAAACCCACTTGTGTGACAGCTGAGAACATCCTGCTTCTGTCCCAGAGTATGGCAGAGCCAGTTGATGATCAGGAATGACTGAACTCAGTCTCGCTCCTGCTTCTCTGAGGGGACAGCTTGCTTCTCCTGCTGGTCACCACCCCCAAGCGCCCGTATTTTATTGCGGCCTGGAAGGAAACTGTGCAACCTCTGTGAAAGGTGACCTGAGGCCCTCTGAAGGTGCTCAGTGCTTCCCCCTGTCCTTGCAGACCCCGGGAAGTTCCACGTCCTGCGCAGCGCGACCTCGGACCGGCACAGCCGGCTCCTGCCCCTGGCGTTCTACAGGTAACGTCCTGCTGGGCTGGGGGCACGGAGGGGCTGCGGGCGATGGTGGCACCCAGCAGCGGGCACGGAGGTAACAGCACTGCTGGCCTGTCAGTGAGCAGTGACCTCTTACCTTCAGTGCAGGGCAGAGCACCTGGCCAGGGCACGATGCTGCTTGAGGAGCTCTTTGCTAAAGAGCTTTGCTACAAGCGTCCCTTCAGCCTTGTGCTCCAAACACCAGGTTTTGGGGCCGATTTCGCTTCCTGGGGCGGCCCTGCTGGCAGTGGGACTCAAATGAGGGCAGAGCAGCAGCTGTGTTTGCCTTGTGCGTGTCCCATCACCCAGAGCTAACAGAGCCCACGTGTGACCCCCTCCAGCCTCACCCCCTGCTTCCAGCGGGAGCTGCTCCGGCGGGAGCCGGCCTTCCTCGGCGTGGCACTGCAGATGTACATCCAGCTGCTGCAGCTCTTTGTGGAAGGGGAAGTCCTGCCACAGTCTGATCAAGACCCCACAGAGCACGTAAGCAAAGCCTGGACTCTTTTCTTTCTCCTGTCATAGCCCAGAATGGTTTGGGTTGGAAATTACCTTAAACCTTGTCCTGTTCCACCCCCTGCAATGGGCAGGGACACCTCCCATTATCCCAGGGTGCTCCAAGCCCCAGTGTCAAACCTGGCCTGGGACACTTCCAGGGATCCAGGGGCAGCCACAGCTTCTCTGGGCACCCTGTGCCAGGGCCTGCCCACCCTCACAGAGTAAAATTTCTTCCAGTCTAAATCTACCCCTCTCCAGCTTAAAACCTCTTGTAATAAATCCTATCCTTTAGCTCTTCCCTTGCAGCAGCACTTGCAGCATCCCTCTTGCTCCCTGCACCTTCCTGTGCAGGCTCCTCATCCCCTGGGGCAGAGAGGAACTGCCAGGGCTGCTCCCAGACGCTGAGCACCCCCTGCCCTCTGAGCAGGGTGTGGGGTGGTGGCTCCTGCCTCTCTGCTGAGGGTGATGCTTCTGTCCCGTGTGGTGCAGGATCCCTTGGAGCTGATCTCTGCAGCCCGGCGCTTCCTGCTGGGAGCCGTCCCGCACTGCCCTGCCCAGAGCTGCGGGAACATACAGCCGGTACGTGCAGCTCTTCTCCCTCCCCTCCCAGCCGCTGCTGCTCCCTCGGGCACGGGGGGACACCTGGTGCTCAGCCGGTGCCACGGCCACCTCCCGCACCGGGCCCTGCCCTCGTGTGGCCACTCCCGCTCGCTCTGAGGGGATTGTCAGGCACAGCCACGAGTGGAAGTTCCCCCCTCTTCTGCCTCTGCTTGGCTGAGAAAGCAGCAAAATGCCCCGGTGTGGCTGGAACCGGCTTTGAGGAAGCACGAGCAGATCTAAACCGGCTCCCTGTCCTCTCCCCAGCTCCTGAGCACCTGTGAAGAACTGGACCCGGAGCTGAGAGCCGCCCTTCAGCGCTTCTCACAGCCTGCCGTGGACATGGAGCTGGAGGAAGAGCTGGAACTCTTCTGAGGAATGGACCCAGCCCAACACCTCGATTACACCTAACACAAGGAGCCACCTTTCTCACCTGGGCCATTTCTTTTCAAATTACTTTGTAAATAATTTATTACAAGCATAACCATGAAGCTCTCGTTACAATAAAAAGTAGGTTACAAATTTTCAGTTTAGACTTGCTTTGGGAATCATAATTACGTCGTCTTTTTTTTTTTCCTGTTGTTGTTGTTGTTTTTCTTCTTTTCCAAAACGTCTCCTTAAAGTTGTCCCACTGTCCTCTGTCCCCCTCGCGCCCCCGGGGGCACCTCTGTGCAGGCAGGGAACAGTTGTGGCCAACTTGGTTTCTACAGGGTGTGTGTGGGGCTGGGGACACGGCGGGGTGCTGTCCCCTCCCCTGGGATTAGACACTCTTAGTACAACACTGCTGAATCAGACGTGAGCATGGAGATCACTGCAGGAGAACAAGCCTTTTCTGAGCAAGCTGAAGCTAATTCCACCCAGTTCTTCGAGGAGACTAAAAACGTAGGTTAAAAATCTCCGCCGCCGTCCGGCTCCTGCGGGGCTGGGCTGGGCTGGGCACGCGCCCCCGGCCCCTCAGGTGGGCTCGGGCTGCGCTGTCACCTCTGGCTTCACCGCCTGGCCTTCCGCAGTCCCTGAAGTCGTGAGGAGCAGGATGGGCTCCGGCTCCAGCGGCTTGGCTTTGTCCTGAGTCTGGGTCAGAGGGTGCACCATGGACATGTGGACGTTGAGGTTATGGGCCTTCTCGAAGCGCTTCCCGCACTGGTCGCAGGCGAACTCCAGCTCGGCCTCGGCTTTGTGTTTGGTCATGTGGTACTTGAGGGACGCGCGCTGGCGGCACTGGAACCCGCAGATCTCGCACCTGCGAGGGCAGAGGGGGCTCAGCACCAGCCTGGTGCTGCCTCGCTCGGCCACGGAGAGCGCTGGGGCCGGAGCAGGCGTTGGACATTTCATTGGATCACAGAAACCTGGGGTGGTTTGGGCAGGAAGGGACCTTGAACACATCCCAGCCCTGCCCAGGGCAGGGACACCTTCCACTAGCCCAGGTTGCTCCAAGCCCCATCCAGACTGGCCTTGGACACTTCCAGGGATGGGGAGTCCACACTCTGTGCCAGGGCCTCACCATCCTCACAGGAAAGAGTATCTCTCCAATATCCCATTTAACTCAAGCCATTCCCCCTTGTCCTGTTCCTCCATCCCTTGTCCCAGGTCCCTCCCCAGCTCCCCTGGAGCCTCTTTAGGCACTGCAAGCTCTAAGGTCTCCCTGGAATCTTCTCCAGGCTGGACACACCCAGCACTCTGAGCCTTTCCTCACAGCAGCGGTGCTCCGTGACCCTCTCCTCACTCATCCTGTTTAAAGTGCTCCAGCCAGGACGCTGCCAGCTGCAGGCAGGGCTTGTACCCCAGAATTACTGTGCCAGGGTCAGTGATGCTCCCTCTGATCCCCGCTGGAATCACTTACTGCAGGGGCTTCGCTCCCGAGTGCCGCATCTGATGGACCGAGAGGTGTTTGCGTTGCTTGAAGGTCTGCCCACACTCATCACAGATATAATTCCGTACCTCTGCCACGGGAAACAGGAGACACCCGTGAATTCTGCCGAATTCCTGGAACGTGTCCCGCACACACCGCCGCCCACACTCCCTGCAGGAGTCTGAACCCCTCCCCTGCCTCACATCCCCTGCACAACAGCTCGTTCCATGCTCACAGGCACACAGGGAGCCCTGTCCCCCCAGCCCAGAGCCTCAGCACCCCAAACCTGTCCCCTGTCAGGCGCTGGACACCCCAAACCTGTCCCCTGTCAGGCGCTGGACACACCTGTGTGGATGAGCTTGACGTGCCGCTGCAGGTACCGGTCGATCATGAACACCTTGTTGCAGCCGGGGTGAGGGCAG
This sequence comes from Hirundo rustica, assembly GCF_015227805.2. NCBI lineage: Eukaryota > Metazoa > Chordata > Aves > Passeriformes > Hirundinidae > Hirundo > Hirundo rustica. Next base: position 1,075,671 of record NC_053460.1, read on the forward strand.
GGCCTCTCCCGCACCTCCTCGTGGTGCTCCTTGATGTGTTTCTGCAAAGCAAGGACAGAGCTGCTGACAGGGGACAGCCTGGACCCCCAAACACCGAGAGCACCCTGTGCAAAAGCAGGATTTGCATCCCAATGTACCCCTGGCAGCTGGAGACAGTGGAGCCTGTTCCAAGGGCTGCTGTGAGCCAGGGGAAAGCTCCCAGGAGAGGAGAAACAGGGAGAGCCAGAGCAGATTGGAAAAGGCCAGGACTCCCTGCAGGCTGCTTTTAGTGGCTCACTGCCTCCTGCAGCACGGGGTGGGGAATTAAACCCATCAGGGATCCTCTGCTCACACGGAAGTGGCTCCAGTGCGGGAGAGGAGCAGAGCCCGAGCTCACCTTCATGCCATCAGCCCCTCTGTAGACAGCAGTGCAGCCCTGGTAAGGACACTTGTAGATGGTGGGCAGCTCCTCCCTGCAAGCAGAGGTGTGTGAGGTGTTGTGGGCGTGGGGCTGCGGCCCAGCCCAGCCCTGACACACCCTCCTTACCGTTCACATTTGATTTTTTTTTTCCAGCCTGGCTTAGGCCCCGGCTTCTTCCTTATTTTGGGCTCTTCCGCCTTCTTCGCTTCTTTACTGTCGCTTTTCTTGCCAGAAACCCTCCAAGAAAGAAGCAGGACAGTGGTTTAAGACTCGATCTTGGTTTTAGATCCAGCAAAGTGTCCCCAGCTGTTACACCTGACTGTGACCTGGCAGAGCAGGAGCATGAGCCGGGCTGTGGCTGTGCCAGGCTGGGGATGGGGGCCCAGCCAATTTAACCCAGTGGGGAGCTCGGGGGCATCTCTGTGACCCCCAGGCAGGAACGTGGAGGGAACACAGCCAGAAGGAAAGACGGGTCGGCCCCATGGGGGTGGGCACCAGCCCCCCACCCACCCCGAGAGCCCCTTACTTCCTCTCGGGGTAAGGCTCGAAGGAGTCGTCTGAAGATTGCACGTTCCTCTTCTCGCTTTCATCGTCGCTCAAGAAGTCCCTGAGGGAGAGAAGCTGCCCTTTACCAACGTGACCTCGGGCTGACCCTCGGCACCAGCAGCTCCCCGTTCCCAGCACATCCATCTCCCCCACAGCACAGCAGACAGACACTCCACGTGTCCTCCCCCAGCAAACACAGCAAGGACCCAAACCAGGTCCTTTTAGGGCTAAATCTCTGCAGGAATAATCAAACCACTGTCAGGAGAACAAAAAAAAAAACAACAAAAATCCCGGCTGTTACTGAAAGGATCTATTCATGGGTGAGGGATGTGGCTGCCGCTTCCTCTGCTGGGAAAAGAATTTTGTGGAGCAAGAATGTCACGTAATTGCCTGGTGCAGGTTAATGAAGCTGCAGGTCATTCTGTACTCCCTCAAATGTAACAGCCGTTTTTGGATTTTTTTTTTTTCCCTTCTTTTAGGCTTTAAGCAAGAAGCAATTAATTCCTGAAGACGGGAAATAGGCAATAGATTGTTGCGGCCCTTTTAATGTGACAGCTGACAGCCTCAGCTGACACCGGAGCCACTCTGCACTTGGCCCTTTAGACTCGGAACGCCCGGAATTGCGTATTTACAGCCCCATTCCAAACACCTGAGCCAAATTCTCGCTCACAACGGACTGTGGAGCTGTCACAGAGGTCCCTCCCGCTCCCGTTCCCCAGTTAACGGCTCTCCCCGGGAGCAGTGGGGTGGTTTCTCCACGTGCCACCCCGTGCCTGCGTTCCCGCTCCCGCTGCTCTCCCGCAGCCCCAGCCGCGCAGGGAACCGCCCCGAGGCTCTGGAGCAGCAGCTCCCGGCACGGCTCCTTCCCCAGCGCAGAGAGGGGGCCAGGATTGCTGGAAGCAGCCCACAGACACGCAGCACACGCATGTGCAAACCCCCCAGAGCAGGGGAGGGAGCTCAGAGCCCGGAGGCACCGCTCCGAGCCCCCGGCGCCGGTGGAGAAAGAGCTCTCCGGGCTGGGGAGTTCCCACTGGCAAAGAAGACATTTAGGCTATTTTAAACCCACTCTTCTCTCACCCCTCAGAAAGGTCACTGAACTCGTCTTTTACCCGCTCATCCGACGTTGCAGACAGAACCTGCTTCCCACTCAACTGTCCTAGGGGACGAAGGAGAACACGGTGAGTTACAAGGAAAAGCAGCAGACCCACGGTCACACCGTGGGCAGTACGTGCTCCGTGGCGATCAGAGATGGTGTAAACCAAACCGTCCCCTCTGCCCAGAAACGGCTCTGCCTGGGCTCCACCCTGACCCTGCAGCTCCCAGGAGCAGCTTTTGGTTCCCCCTGTGACTGAAAGACTTGTCCCAGCCGCCACTCCTGTGTCCAGCAGCAGACGTCTCCTGTGGGTGCAGGAGCTAAACACAGCCCCACCTCTGGAACTCAAAATGGGTGTTAATTCCTTGCTTCTGGAAGCGGTGTCTGGGGCAGTGCACCCAGCCCAAACCCACTCAGCAGTCTGCCTTTAGGGACAGAAGGGAAACCCAGCTTCAGGGTGGAGCCAAAAGAAACGTCTGGCAAACATGGTGCTGAGGAATCCGTGCCCATCCCATATCCCCAGGAAGAGCCTGGCAGCAGGGTCTCCCTCTGTCAGAGGGGAAACAGCACACAGGGCCAGGAGTACGACCTTGTGTTCCCCTGCCCCTTCTGCACTGCTCGGCATCCTCCTCCCCGATCAGAGATGGATCTCTGAGCACTTCCCAGAAGGATCTGTGCCCTCCTTGAGGAACAGCAGTCTCCAAGCAGAGGGCCCAGCCCCTCGTGGCTTCCTGGGCCACCTCTCCAGCTCCCTGTCCATCCCCTGAGGCCGGGAGGGAGATCAGGAAGCAAACCCCTTACCTGTGGCAGTGCTCAGCGGGGACAGGGGCTGCGGCAGGGCCTGTTCCTGGACAGAGGCCGCGCCGTCCAGCTGCGAGGGCGACGGCTCCCTGTCCTGCGGCGGCTCCTTCTCCACGTCCGGCGGCACCGCCGCGGTCCCTTTGCCGGCGGGCTGCTGGCAGGGAGCCGTCCTTCCCGGAGCTCGCTGGGCTTTGGGAGCAGGAACGGCCTCGGCGTCGTCCGCGCCGGCGCCGTTGTCCGTCAAGCGCTGCTGCGCCGCGCCCTTGCCGCGCTCCCGTTTGACGGGCAGGGCGGTGTCGAGCAGCGCGGAGCTGCAGTCCGAGTCCGTGTCCATGACGTAGTCGTGGCCGTCGCCGCAGCCCCAGACGGCGCGGATGACGCCGCAGTACTCGGAGGAGAGCACGCTCCGCAGCCCCGGCACCGAGGCGCAGCCGCCGGCGTGCGCGTGCGTCCACGTCACCAGGCTGCGCAGGCACTGCGGGCTGGACGTGATCAGGTCGACTGGCCAGGGAGAGGCGGCACGGTCAGGGACACGGAGGGGACGGGGATGTGGGTCTGCTCCCCCTAGGGCTGCCCCAGAAGGCAGCTGGGAGCCACCCCAAAGGGCCAGAACAGAACCACTGAGGGTGGAAATGAGCTCTGAGATCACCGGGTCCAACCCATGAGCCACCCCAAAGGGCCTGAACAGAACCACTGAGGGTGGAAATGAGCTCTGAGATCACCGAGTCCAAGCCATGAGCCACCCCAAAGGGCCTGAACAGAACCACTGAGGGTGGAAATGAGCTCTGAGATCACCGAGTCCAAGCCATGAGCCACCCCAAAGGGCCTGAACAGAACCACTGAGGGTGGAAATGAGATCTGAGATCACCGAGTCCAACCCATGAGCCACCCCAAAGGGCCAGAACAGAACCACTGAGGGTGGAAACGAGCTCTGAGATCACCGAGTCCAACCCATGACCAAATGCCACCCTGTCGGCCAGACCAGAGCACTGAGCGTGGCATCCAGTCCTTCCTTAAACACCTCCAGGGACAGCGGCTCCACCACGTCCCCCCATCATTCACAGCTAAAAGGACATTTCCAATTGCCCCCAGTGCCCAACAGCAGCTGGGACAGGCCTGGCACTGCCACCCGAATCTGCTCTGCCCACCCCAGGTGAGCCTCTGCCTGTTTGGCCCAGCTCAGGAAGGTGAAGACTCTCCTGGGAAGCCAGAGGGAGGAAGGGGAACCATAACCAGCCGTGTCGAAGGACTCCAGAACCCCCCGCATGCGTTCCTTTCTCACCCCAGCCCTCCATGAGTGATGTGGCAGAAGGAGAAGGGGAGCGGGCACTCACCCAGGCAGGAGGCACCTCCTTCCAAACCCGGCTGCGCCTGGCCCCCGCTGCTCCTGCAAAAACCAGAGCGGCACGGTGGGATCCGGGGAACGCCAAGGGACCCCGGCACGGCGCCGCTCCCGGGAGGCAAGAAAGGCCACGTACTTTCCTTTGGCCTTGGCGTGGCCCGTGGGCGAGGCGTTCACCCGCTGGATGAAGGCGCGGAGGACGCTGCGGCACTTGTAGAACTGGGCATGGCATTTCTTGCAGACGAACTGAGGCAGCGCGGGGTCCTGCCGCACCGCCACTCCCACCAGCCGCTGGAAGTCGGCGAAGAACACCTGGTCCACGCGCCGCTGCTTCTCCGAGTTCTCCCCCAGCACGGGCACCTTGCCGAAGGCATTGCGCAGGCTCCGCGAGGAGAACTTGCCGTGGCACAGGCGGCAGTAGCCGGTGCTCAGGGCTCTGCCGATTCCTGCCGAGGAGGAGCAAGAGGGATGGCGCCGGTGCACGCAAAGGTGTTTCCCTCCCCTTCATCCCAGCTGCCTCCTCAGCCCTGCCTTCAGAAAAGCATGGAAAATCCAGGAAAAGACCCAGCCGGCCCCAAATCAGTCCTTCTGACCCCGCTGTCCCGATGGCAGCGCCTCCTCTGCGCTGTGGTGTTCCCAGGACTCTGCCAGTGCCATCCCTTGGTTTCAGCAGCTATCTCCCAAGTATTTACAGCTGGCATTGTGTCCCTTGGCCGTCCCATTCCTCAGCTCCCCAACAGTGCCCTGGAGTGGGGCAGGTCCTGACCCGGAATAGCGGGGCAGGATGCAAAGTGTCACCCAGTTCAGTGACCTGAGGCATTCCCACTCTGCGGGATAATTTCCATCCCTCCGCTGCGCCCCAAGGGTGCGAAGGGAACCCTGAGCACAGCCTCTGCCCGGCCCTGATCCAACCCTGCGCTGGGAGCGGGCTCCCCTGCCTTGGGAGCGATGGGGGTCTCAGCACAGCCCGCGGGGGTGGTGACAGCGGTGGGACAGAGCAGCACCTCCCGGGGGAGTGTCCTGGGGGGCTGAACCCCCCGTTTGTGAGCGCCTCGCGTCCCACCCGCTGCCCCGGGGCAGCGCCGGTGTCACGGCACCCAACGGAGCCGTTGGCGACGCCGCTTATCTCCTGCCCCAGCTGCAACGCATCCGGATATCAGCAGCCCCAAACCCCAAGGAGGACGGCTGGAGGACCCCGGTCACCCCCAAACCGTGATGGAGGGAGGGTCCCGCTCACCCCCAAACCGGAGCAGGCAGCGGCCGAGCACCCCGAGACAGCGGGAGGTTCCCCGGCTCTCCCTCCCCGTGCGCCGAATTCCTCCTTACCTCGCCGTCACCGGCACCGGGACGTTCGGCGTTTCAGGGGAGAAGAAACTCCGCACAAACGGGCGCACTCCGCCCCGCCGCCCGCTCGGCGCCGAGTCCCGGCACGGCGGCTCCGAGCCCGGCGGCGCGGAGGGAGCCCCGCCGTACCGAGGGCTCGCCCGTACCCGCTCCTCGCAGCCCGTCCCGGCGGCCCCGCAGCGGCTCCGGCGCGGGGGAAGCGACTCCGGCCGCGCCCCCCCGCTCCCCCCGCCCCGTTCCCCACCGCGCTCGGGCCTCACCTGCCTCCGGTGCGCAGGCGGCGGCCGCGGGGGGCTCGGCGGGCTCGGGGCCGCGGGCGGCAGTGCCGGGGGTCCGGCGGGGCGCGGGGGGGGCCCGGGGTCCGCCCGGGGCCGCCAGGAACCGCCCGCGCCGATCGCGCTTCATCGTCCCCGCCGGGCCCGGCGGCTCCGCCCGCCCGCAGCGCCCCCGCCGGCCGGGGGGACCCGCCGCGCCCGGTCCGTTCCCGCCGCGCTCAGGGCGGGCCCGCGGCCCCAGAGCGCCGTTCCGGGCGGCCCCGCGGCCATGGCCGCGCCGGGGGGCGCCGAGGGGCCCGCGCAGGGCCGGGGGGGCCGCGGGCTGCAGGGAGCCATGAGGGCGGCCAGCGGCGCCCTGGGCATGGACAGCGCCGGGAGGACCAGGGTGAGAGCGGGCACGGGCGGGGAGGGACCGCCGGGCTCAGCCGCATCCCCGGGATTGCACCCCCGGGGCTCCCCACCGCGTCCCCGGGATCGACCCCCGGCCCCGGGGCTGCATCCCCGGGCCTCCTCCTGCATCCCTGGGTTCCCCGCGCATCCCCGGCTTCTCCTGCATCCCTGGGCTCACTCCGCATCCCCCGGCTTCGTTCCACGGCCTCACCCCCAGCCGCGGGGCAGCATCTTCGGTCTCATCCTGCATCCTCGGTCTCATCCCGCATCCCCGGACTCATCCCGCATCCCCGGACTCACGCCACACTGCCGGGGCTGCATCCCCGGTCTGAGCCAGCACCCCTGCGCTCCCCCGCCTCCGGTTCGGTCCCGGGGCCATGCGGGTTCCCGAGCTCCCCGCAGCCGCGGCGGTCCCCGCTCAGCCCCCGCTTTGGCAGGAGGCCTACGTGGAGTACCTGAAGAGCATCACCCTCATCGCCCAGGCCCTGCAGGAGGAGGCAGGCACAGGTAAGGCAGGACCCCTTGTCGTCCCCCAACCCGTGGAACCAAGGTGGTCACTGGCAGTCCTGCAGCGACCTCAACACCCCCTCCCCGCAGAGAACAGCGAGGGGGTCACCCCTGACACCCCAAAACTGCTGAAGCTGGCGGAGCAGTGCCTGGAGAGGGTCAAATCCATTGCGGCGGCGCTGGGTGAGGAGGGGTGGGGGTCCCATTTTGGGGAGCCGGGTGCCCCCCCAGCAGGGCCAGGCTGGTGGAGGGGCACAGCCGAACCTGTCCTGCCCCCCTTCCCCAGGGAAAGCCCAGGTGAAACCGGCCCCACAGGAGCGGGGCGGGGGCCCTGCGCCCCTCCCCAGGCACCGCCGGGTCTGCTCGGACGAGGGGGGCAAGCTCTCGCCGTTCCTGCCCCCGGAGATCTTCCAGAAGCTGCAGATCGCTGAGGCACAGAGCACACGGAAGTACGGGGGGCTTGGACACGGGGGCTGGGACAGAGAGTGGTGGAGCATGGGGGGCTGGGATACAGCAGCTGGGACACGGGAGGCTCAGACACAGCGGGTAGGACGTGGGGGGGTTCAAACACGAGGGGTTTGGGACACGGAGCCCGGCAAGAACTGCAACACAAGGACTGGCGGTGGCCCCATGCCTGCCGGGGGAGTCAGGGAGCAGGATGTGGTCCAGGCACGTGTCCTGCGCCCTGCGGCGAGTGCTGAGGCTGTTCCGACAGGGAGCTGACCCCGCTGGAGGAGGCCTCCCTGCAGAACCAGAAGCTGAAGGCGGCCTACGAGGCGCGGGTGGCGCGGCTGAACCCAAGCCAGGCCGTGCAGAAGACATCCCTGGCAAGTGGGGAGCTGGGGTGCAGCTGGGAGCTGCATGGAACCGGCAGCCAGGCAGGGAGAGGGTCCCTGGGGGACCCCCGCTCCCCACTGGTGGCTGGAGGGTGCGGGTTGATGTTCCCAACTCCCCTCCTGCTCTGCAGACGCTGTCCCTGCAGCGGCAGATGATGGAGAACCTGGTGATCGCCAAGGCCCGAGAGGAGACTGTATCCTTGCCAGTGGGAGTGCTCCGAGAGCCGGCCCCAGGAGAGCCTCTGCCCTGTCCTGGGTGTCACCAGCCCCACGCAGGCTTTGGGGAACCCAGCTGGGGGCTGGAGAGGGTGAAGGGCAGTGGGTGGGAGCCATGGTGGCTCTGGACCCTTAACTGTACCTGGCCCAGCTGCAGCGCAAGATGGAAGAGCGGCGGCTGCGGCTGCAGGAGGCAGCCAACCGGTGAGTGGGGGTGTCACCGCAGGGACCCCGCGCTGTGGGGACACCCAGCAGGGCCCTCACTGGCCCGGGGTGTCTCCAGGAGGTTCTCCAGCAGCGTGGCCCTCACTCCCGAGGAGCAGGAGCAGCGAGCGCTCTACGCTGCCATCCTCGAGTACGAGCAGGACCATGTGAGTGCGTCCAGGGGCTGCTGACAGGGCTGGAGGCCGTGCCACGGGGCAGCAGGCCGTGCCATGGGGCAGGAGGCCGTGCCACGGGGCAGCAGGCCGTGCCATGGGGCAGGAGGCCGTGCCATGGGGCAGGGTGCTGCACCATCCCCATGACTAGCCCTGGACGCTCCCCAGGATTGGCCAAGGCAGTGGAAGGCGCAGCTGAAGCGGAGCCCGGCGGATCTCTCGGTTGTGTCAGGGCTCTTCTCCTGCCTCCTGAGGTACTGCTGGGGTGGGCACGGCCCTGCCAGAGCCGGGGGGCTGCAGCTGCTGCCGGTGCCCCCCCGCCCACCCCATCCCTCTGCCCACCCCATCCCTCTGCCCACAGCTGCCCCGAGCACCCCATCACGCAGCTGCTGCGGCGGCTGCAGTGCGCGGTGTACGCCCGGCTCTACCCCGCCGTCAGCCGCGGCCCCGCCGACGCCTCCCCCGCCTCCCCCTCGGCTCTCTCCTTCCTGTCGCTGGACGCGGGGGGCTCCTCGCTGCCCGCCGAGCCGGGGGGCCGCCGGCTGCGAGCGTCCCGCAGCCTGCACTGCATGTTCTCGGTGCCCGAGCACGGCCCGGCCGCGCTGCGGCACAGCCAGTCCAGCACCCCCATCGCCGACAGCGGCGCCCCGGGCCCCGCCGAGCCCCCCGAGACCCCCCGGGAAAGCTCCTTCGAGGACCTGGAGCGGTTCCTGGCGTCCCCCGAGGGCTGGGCCCCCGCGGAGCCCCCGGCCAGCTCCGGGAAGGACACGGCGCTGCCGGAGCTGCTCAAGGGCGTTGTGAGGGACATCCACAACGCCATCGGTGAGGGGCAGCCGAGGGCGTGGGGGGCTCTCCCGCGCCCCGTTTTGACTCGGGGCACGGGGTGGGCAGGATGTGGGGGGGTCTCAGTGTGGGTAGGACAGGTAGGACAGTGCTGCGTGACTCGCCCTTCCCAGACAGGCTGCTGGCTCTGACTCTGCTGGCCTTCGAGGGGCTGGGCACCGCCGCCGGCAAGGACCAGTGCCTGGCCTGCCTGGAGGAGGCTTTCTTCCCGCCGCTCTGGGCCCCGCTCCTGGCCCTCTACAGGTACCATCACCCTCCTTGGAGGGTCCGAGCCCCACCGACCCCTTCCTGGCACTCCCCCATCACCTCCGTGCCCGCAGGACCGTGCAGCAGCCCCGTGAGGCGGCCCTGGCGCGCAGCATGGAGCGGCACCGGCACGCCAGCCCCGCCGACATGGGCCTGGCTTCGCGCCTCTTCCCGCCCGCTCCCGGCCGCCCCGCGTACGCCTCCGCCGTGCAGGACCTGCGCCTCATCCCGCTGGAGACGTGTCCCCGCAGGAAGCTGGAGTGCATCGGTGAGCGGCGCTGGGGACGCGGGGAGGGAGCCCGGGGGGGGCCGTGAGCCTGACGCCCGCCCCGTGCCCCCGGCAGTGCGAGCCCTGCGCGGCATCTGCGAGTGTGCCGAGGAGTATTGCGGCAGCCGGGACGGCCGGAGCCTGGCCACGGCCGCCATGTGAGTACGGGAACCACACGGAGCGGGATGGGGAGTGAGGGGAGCGAGGGGCAGGTGTTGGGGCACCAGTCCCGGTGGCCACCGCAGCTGATGGCCCCTGTTGTCACAGCGGGGCAGACGACCTGCTGCCCATCCTGTCCTACGTGGTGCTGCAGACGGGGCTGCCCCAGCTGCTCTCCGAGTGTGCTGCCCTGGAGGAGTTCATCCATGAGGGGTACGTGCCAGGGCTCTGGGCCGTGCAGGCACCCCTGGGCTCAGGGCACCGTCACCCTCCCGGCACGGGGCTGTCGGGGCGGGAGGTGGCTCGGAACAGCAGCAGGGCTGAGGGGTGGCGGCTGTGACGGTGTCCTGGTCGTGGCACTGCCCCAGCCGCGGTGCTGCGGTGCCCGTGGTGGTGTCCCCGGTGGTGACAGTGTGATGGCCGTGGCACAGGTACCTGATCGGGGAGGAGGGCTACTGCCTGACGTCCCTGCAGAGCGCCCTGTCCTACGTGGAGTCGCTGCAGTGAGGAGGGGGCGGCGCGGGACCCCCGCACCCCCGGCCAGGTGCTGACGCCCCCTCCGCGGGTCCTCCCGCCCGGCGGGGGGCGCTGCGGCGCGGGCTCAGCCCCGCCCCGGGGGCGGAGCTACGGGCGGCACGTGCGTTCCGGCCCGCGGGCCGCGGGGAGGGAGCGCGAGCGGCACCGGCAGGTGGGGAGGGGGGGAACCGGGACCGAACCAGGCCCGGGTGGGAACACCGGGGGGCCTCGGGGGGGCGGGGAAACGGGAGGAACCAGGCCCGGGGAGTGGCACCGGGGGATGGGATCAGGGAGGTGCCGGGGAGGCCTCGGGGGAGCGGAGTTCCGGAGCTGAGGCGTCGGCGGGGGGATCGTCACGGGTTCGGGAGTGGGTCCCGGGGTCGCAGGGTGGGCTCTCACGCCGCTGTACCCGCAGGATGTGTGCAGGCTCGGCGCTGCGGCAGGAGCACCGGCAGGACTACGGGCAGGAATTCCGGCAGGAGTTCCACCGGGAGTACCGCCGCTCGTTGGAGCGGGAGTTCGGCCCCGCCGGGACCTGCCCCGGCCCCGCCGTGGCGGAGCGGCTGCGGCAGCGGCTGCAGCAGGAGCCGGCGCTGCTGGGGGCCCTGCAGGATGATGCCCTAGCACTGCTGGCCCGGGGACTGCGGGACCACCCCGACCCCGGGCTGGCGCTGCGAGGCCTGGCCGGTGCCTTCCGACTGCTGGAGCTGGCGGCCGTCAACCTCTACCTCTTCCCGTGGCGCCGGGAGTTCGGCACCATCCAGGTGAGGCCCTGAGGCGGTAAAGGGATGTTGTGGGGATACCCAGACGCCTCCAGCCACGCTCCCCGCTCTCCTTGCAGACCTTCTCCGGCGGCTACGTGCACCTGCTGCGCCCAGCGCTCCCTGAAGCCGACCTGGTGCGGAGTTTGGGCCGGCTGGGCTACGAGCGGCGGGACCGGCACCGCCTGGCCGTGGAGCGGCTGCCCCCGGGGCCCGCGCTGATCGCCGCCGCCGTCGGCTTCCTGGCCTGCCGCCTGGAGTGCGAGATCCTGGCGGAGCTGGTGCCGCTGCTGCGGCAGCCCCGCGCCCAGGAGCTGCTGGAGGCGCGACATCGGGACGGGGGTGCCAAGGGGCGCCCTGAGACGCCGCAGGACCCGGGGATGCAGTGCGGGGCGGCTGCCGACTGCGGCGACAGCGTGGATCTCTACCGGGAGATGCCAGACAGCCCCGAGGACGCGGGGAGCAGGGACAGGGCCCCTCCAGCACTGCAGAGGGACCCGCAGGACATGCCCGTGAGCGGCTGGGGACGCTGCGATGGCGCGCTTGGGACAGAGCCTGTGGGCAGCGCTGATCCGGACACCTCCGCTCACCTCTTCACGGAGTGGGAGGTGGCAGGCACCGGCAGAAGTCCCCAGGTGCAGGGGGAGCCCCGGGATTGCCCCCAGGACATGCCAGAGCTGCCCTGCTACCAGCTGCACCTCTGCCTGCGCCGGGGCATGCTGCCCTCGTACTGCTGCAGCACCTGCCGGCAGCTGCACGCCGGCGCCTGCGCCGTGGCACGCGCCTGCCGCGGCCGGCACCGCGGCCAGGAGCTGCGCGGGGAGCGGCAGCAGCGGCTCTGGCTGCAGCGCACAGAGCTGGACATGCTGCTGGCCGAGCGCTCTGCACCCCGCTCCTGACACGGCCGCTGCCTGGCACAAGGACATGGACTGGTCAGCCGTGCCGGGGCCCTGCTCCCGGCAGGGCACTGCTGCTGTAAATTATTCCGTGCATCAGTAAAATGGCTGCTTGGGCATGGGGCGCACTGTCCTGGTGAGGGGGATCAAGATGCCTGGTTCAGCGGCAGGGGCTCTGGGGGGATACCTGACAGCACATCACCCTGCAGGAGCAGCTCCTGTCTGAGAGGGGGGGCTGGGATACACTTAAAGGGGGACAGAACTGGGGTGTCACGGAGGTATCCTTGTCCCCAGGGTGACACATAGAAAGGAGAACAGAGCCACAGCTTCTCCCAAGCCTGTTGGTACCAAAGAATGGGATCATTCCCTTCCCATGTTGCCACTGCCAGATGCTTTTATTAATGGCAGAGTCGGGGCTCTCCCCCACAGACAGCACAAACCAGGACTCCTATGGGACAGGATTGACCCTGCCAATCCTGGGCATCCCGGGCCCCATCTCTCCTGGCCCTGGGGCCACGCTCGCCCAGCCCCAGACTGGAGCCTGCCCCGTCCCGCACGTCCTGGGAACGGCTAGAGCCCGTGGCGCTGGGACTGTTGGGCTGAGGGACTCCACCTCAGCCAGGACACATCACACGCCTGTTCTCAGGGACAGCTCAGGGCTTGCTGCGCTTGGGCTGGCTCTCCGTCGCCGTGCCGGCCGCCCGCTTGTTCCGGTGGTGTGGGAAGGTGGGCATCAGCTCTGGCTCGCAGGCTGTGGGGCACAGGGAGGGGTGAGCAGGGCCCAAAGCCTCCCCCAGTCCTGCCCTGGCCCAGGATGGGCAGTACTCACGCAAGGGCTTCTCCTTGAAGTAGGAACTCTCCAGGCAGTCCTTGGCTGTGGCCCTGTGGGGACGAGGACAACTGGCAGGGACCACCCCAGCTTGGGGGACAGCGTGGGGCAGGGTCCGTGCCTAGCTCTTACCTTTTCTTGGGGTCGTACATGAAGAGGAAGTTGAGCAGCCGCAGCCCAGCCTCCGAGAGCCAGGGAAACCTGTGCTTCAGGTTGTTGTAGGGCTGTTTGCGCAGGGTGTACTGGGTGGCCAGCGGCAGCTTGGAGAACCCCTGGGGGAAACGGAGCGTGAGGAGGGGCCAGGGGAGCAGCCAGGGAGAAAGGACGGGGGAAAAAGGGCAGGGAGCTCTCACAGGCCAGATGTTCTCGTTGGGTGTCCCCAAGAGCTGCACGATGAGGTCGATCTGGTGGATCTCGGAGGTGCCTGGCAGCAGCGGTTTGTGTGCCAGCAGCTCGGCCAGGATGCAGCCGGCAGCCCTGCGGAGCACAGCAGCCTCTCCAGCGATCCCCCTGCAGTTTGCAGCCTCCCCAGCCCCGTCCAGGCGGCCTCAGCCCCGCCCTTACCACATGTCAATGCTGGTGGTCTGGGTTGTCATCCCCAGCAGCAGCTCCGGGGCGCGGTACCTGCGCAGGGGACACTCGGTGGCACAGCTGGCACGAGCCCGTGCTGCCGGGAGGACCAGGACCCGCCCCGGCACCAGCCACTCACCACAGCGTCACCACTTTGGGGGTCATGGGCTTAGGGGGCATCCCGTAGGTGCGTGCCAGGCCGAAATCAGCTGCAACACAGAGTCACCGTCCGGAGGGAGCCCAGCTCTGAGCTCCACTGGTGGCACAGAGTAGCCACAGCCGGATGCAGGTGCCAGGACTCACCTATCTTCACACAGCCTTTGTCGGTCATCAGCAGGTTGGAGACCTTCAGGTCCCTGTGGGAAAGGGAGCAGCTGGAGGTGAGACACCACAGGGAAAATCCAATCCCATCATTCCATGGCCTGCCTGCCCTCCCAGTGCTCCCACAGCAATAGGCACCAAACCCCCACTCGGCACTGCTCCTGATGCCAAGACGTGGGAGATGTCCCCAGACACTCCTTTGTCCCCCCAGCTCCATCCTGCCGCTCCCACCTGTGGATGATGTAGTTCTCATGGAGGTACTGCAGGCCCTTGAGCACCTGCAGGATGATGCACTTCACCTGGGGACAGAGGACAGGAGCTGTGACCTCAGTAGGAACAGTACTGACCGGACAAACCCCGGGGTGTCCTGCAGTCCCTCCATCCCTGTGTCCTCCCAGCGGGTTCTGGGTGGGAATTTTCTCCCAGCTCCGCTTCCCTGACAGTTTGCTCCAGCCCCAAACCCCGCCTGGAAAGTCCCTGAAGGGTTCACTGAGAGTCAGCAAAGGCCAGGCTCCATCAGAATCCCTGGAATCCCCCAGCTCAATGTCTAGGGAGCCCTTCACAGTGCCCGTGTGTTTTGGCAGGAATGGCAGCACCCTCACAGGGGTGCTGCACCCAAATCCTGCCCCACCCTGTACCTGAGCCTCCGAGAAGGGTGTTTGCATGTTCTCCAGGAGACTGGCCAGGTCTTGCTCACAGTACCCCATCACCAGGAAAATGCTGTTGGAGACAAGGTGAGGTCAGAGCTCCTCCAGGACAGGTTTGTCTCCAAGGAAGGTTGAGAAGGCAGAGCTCTGGAGGATAGACAGGGGCCTCTCACCTCTCCAGGTGGTTTCCCACAACCACCTCTTTCAGTTCCACAATGTTGGGGTGCTGGAGCTGCAGGAGCAGGGTGATCTCCCGCAGGCTGCTGATGGGCATTCCTGGGGGAGCGAGGAACAGCCGTGCTGCAGGAATGGCCTGGAGCCAGAGCCAGGAGAGAGCAGCCCCTGTTCACCCCGCTCCTCCATTACCATCCTTCTCATTGTCCATCCGCACCTTCTTCAGGGCCACTGTCTCGTCGGTCAGCGTGTCCCGGGCACGGTCTGGGGGCAGCACAGGCCACGTTGGCACCAGGACACACACCTGGGTTTGTCCCCAGCTCGCCTCGGCCCCCACAGCTCAGCTGGGTGAGCTGTGGACCCAAACCGTGCTGGGATTCTACCCGAAGGAATGGCTTTCCACTGGCAGAGGGCAGGGTTCGATGGGATTCCCATGTCCCCTGTGAGGGTGGGCAGGCCCTGGCACAGGGTGCCCAGAGAAACGGCGGCTGCCCCTGGACCCCTGGAGGAATCAAGGCCAGGCTGGACGGAGCAATGATCTAGTGGACGGCGTCCCTACCCCTGGCAGGGAGGGGAACGGAACGAACTCGGAGGCCCCTTCCCGGTCCCGCGTGGCCTCAGCACACCGGGAGCCGCCCCCGCCCGGGAGGCAGTGCCCGCACTCACACACGATGCCGTACGTGCCCTCTCCAATCCGATTCAGCTTCTCGAACTCCTTCACGCTGCGGCACCGTCCCAGCTGAAACCAAAGAGCCGCGTCCGGGCGGGGCCGCCTCGAGGGTTCCTCACCGGGGACCCCCCGCCGGCCCCAGACCGTCTCACAGCGCCGGGGACCCGCTGCACTCACCCGATCGGCTGCCGGAACCTCGAAGAAGCCGTCGCCCCGCAGTCGCCGCAGCCGCAGGGGCTCCAGCTCCGGCTCGGCCGGTGCCGATCCCGGTGCCGGCCCCGATGCCCCTTGTGCCGGTGCCGCCTCAGGCGCCGCCATGTCCGCGGTACGAATCCCGCCCTGCGCACGCGCGTTATTATCCTGCCCCTCTCCCCGCAGGCCCCGCCCACACACTTAACGCCCTGGCAACCGTTGCTAGGGAAGGACCAATAGCGACCCCGTGCCCATATAGCCCCGCCCCTCATGTCCCCGCCCCAGCCCCGCCCCCTTGCCTCAGACCCCCCCCAATGCTCTCCCGCTGCCCACGTGACCTTCCCTTCCCCATTCCCCCCCCCCCCCCGGTGGCGCCGCTGTCGCGAGACTCAGCGCGCGCACCCCGGAAGCGGCGTTGGCGGCACCCGGAAGCGGCTGCGGAACCCGGAAGCGGCGGCGGGCAGGATGGACGGTACCGGGGGGTTGGGCGGTACCGGCGTCTCCCGGTGGGGCTGGGGCGGGTCTTGAGGGGTGGGGCTGGGGGTAGAGGGTCGTAGCCGGGACTGGGGGCCGGGGATGGGGGCCGGGTCGGGTGGGCGGGGTCCCCGGTCCCCCGATCCCGGTCCCGGTCGTGTCGCTGAGGCTGTGCTCACTTTCCTTTCCAGACACGCTCTTCCAGCTGAAGGTGAGAGCAGCGGAGGCCTTTCCGCCTTCTTTCCGTCCCGTATCGCCGGTCCCGGGGCCGGTTCCGCCCGCTGGCTTGGCCTCATCGGGGCTTCTCCTCCGGCGGGACCGTGACGGGAGGAGGCCCCGGCCTGCGGGGGTGACCGGAGCTGCCGCGGGCAGAGGATCGGGCAGCCGTGGGCAGTGAGAGGTGGCTGGGGTGGGACAGGTGGGCACTGGCGCGGGACAGGGGAGCATCTTCCCAGTTCCAGAGAGCGGGGTGAGATGGGATTTTGGGAAGGAATTCCCGGCTGGCAGCGTGGGCAGGCCCTGCCACAGGGTGCCCGGAGGAGCTGTGGCTGCCCCTGGATCCCTGGCAGTGCCCAAGGCCAGACTGGATGGGCTGAGAGCAGCATGGAAAGGTGTGGGATGAGATGGGCCTGAGGGTCCCTTCCAGCCCCAACCCTTCCCTGGCTCTGTCCCTGGTCCTGCCCTGCTGTATCCTGCTGTATCCCGCTGCTGCCCCGCTCCTCCCCGCAGTTCACAGCGAAGCAGCTGGAGAAACTCTCCAAGAAAGCCGAGAAGGACTCCAAGGCCGAGCAAGCCAAAGTCAAGAAGGTGTGTGGGGTTCAGGGGGTGCGTGGGGTTCAGGGGGTGCGTGGGGTTCATCCTGCCTGTGCTCAGCGCCGTGGGGCAGCTGGAATCCCCTCCTCCCCCCACGTGGGAGCAGCAAAGGGGCAGATCCCCTCCCCACCCTCCCCTCCTGGATCTGCCAGGGGCTGTGACACATCCAGCACCACAGGGGAGGTTTATCCCTGCTCTGAGCTGCTTCCTGCTGGAACACCTCCAGCAGGGCCAGCCTGAGCCCCTGGGGGGTTCTCTGAGGCCGGGCTCTCGCCGTGGCAGGCGCTGCAGCAGAAGAATGTGGAGTGTGCCCGCGTTTACGCCGAGAATGCCATCCGCAAGAAGAACGAGGGGCTCAACTGGCTGAGGATGGCGTCACGGGTGGATGCCGTGGCCTCCAAGGTGCAGACTGCCGTCACCATGAAGGGGGTAAGAGCCTCCAGCAGGGATCTGGGAGCTCCAGCCCCACGGGGAGCTTCCCATCCCACTGCCTCCAACCACCACAGGCTCCTCTGTCCCCCAAAATGACCCCACTGGTGGTCTCAGATCCCCTCAGGCGGGTTCATCCTGCCTGGGATGGCATCAGGGTGATGCCTTGGGAAGGCTGGGCTGGAACAGAGGCTGGACAGAGCTGGAGAATAAAGTAGATATTTATTAAAAGGCCTTTAGGGTACACCTTGGGCAGGACAAGAGTCTGGCCAGGGCTACACCCAAAATGGTGACAAATTGGACACAGAATGGACCCAAAATTGGCTCAAAATGGACAAACAGTCGTGAGGTCTCACACTTTTATAACTTCTGGTCCTTTTGCACATTGGGGTTTAATTTTCCCATTCCAGCTCCAGATTGTGAGGTCCCATCCTTCTTGTTCCTCCCTCCAGCCACCCTTGTTTGTGCTTTTGGGCTGAACACTTGTCCCAGTTGTCCTTGGTGTGCAGCAGGAAAAGGATTTGTTTTGTGTCCCTGCTGTGTGCAGAGAGCTGAGCGACCCTGAGGTGAGCTCAGAGCTGCACCCTGGGCAGCGCAGAACCTGAAATACAGCCAAGATAAAAGTTAAGGCATCAAGGACAGTGCTTGGATTTGTCTGTAACCCTCAGAGCGTTCCTGAAGGACTCTCCTCTTGCAGGTGACAAAAAACATGGCACAGGTGACCAAGGCTCTGGACAAGGCCCTGAGCTCCATGGACCTGCAGAAGGTGTCGGCAGTGATGGATAAGTTCGAGCAGCAAGTGCAGAATTTGGATGTTCACACGTCGGTGAGCGCCAGGGGACAGAGAGGGTGGGAGGAGGCTGGGGTGATGGAGCCGGGCAGGTGACAGGGCCGTGTCTGTCCCAGGTCATGGAGGACTCCATGAGCTCGGCCACCACGCTGAGCACGCCGCAGGAGCAGGTGGACAGCCTGATCGTCCAGATCGCCGAGGAGAACGGGCTGGAGATCATGGACCAGCTGAGCCAGCTGCCCGAGGGGGCCTCGGCCGTGGGGGAGAGCTCCGTCCGCTCCCAGGAGGACCAGCTGTCCCGGAGGTCGGTTCTGTCCCGCGCCTGGGTGGCTCCGGTGCTTCCCGGGTTCCCTCACCGGGGGGAAGGGAAAGGGCTGCCCTTCCTGGGGGCTCAGAGGAGCTCCCTGGGCACGCTGGCTGCTCCCGAGCTCAGGCTGTTCCTGACCTGGCTGCCCTCTCCTGCTCTCCCCCAGGCTGGCTGCCCTGCGGAACTGAGCTCTCCTGTGGCCCTGCGGACGGCGGAGGAGCCGGGACCCCCTCCCGCAGCCCCCCCTGCCTCGGGGCTCTTCCCTGGGGGGGAATGTGGCTGAGGAACGCCCTGCTGGATTGTGGGGGGGCTTAATTCGGGGGTGCTGCTGGTGGTGCCTGGCAGAGCCCCACGTCCCGCTGCTGACAGAACACTAAGGGGATTTTCCTGGTCTCGGGATGCTGCTCCCCAAGTCCTCTGTTGTTCCCTGTCCCTGCCCAGAGCTGAGCTGTGGGCCGAGTTCCTCAGGAGCCGTTTGGGAGGAGCAGGAGGAGCCGCGGGGTTTCCCAGTCTCCGGCAGAGCAGTGGGAAGGGCCCCGTGCCCGGCTGTGGATCTGGGGAGGTCGGTGCCTTGCAGGAAGGGGTGGTGACACCGGGGTGTCCCCTCCCTCGCTGTCACTGTCCCTGTGCCCTCTGCTGCTCCGTGTCCTGCTGGGCCGACGCCCCCAGCCCCCTACCACGAAGTGCCCTTTGGAACACCCCCCCTGCCCAGCCCCCTTCGTGTCAGTCCACACATTCCACAGGCACTGCCAGCTGGAAATGGTTATCCCGGCCCTGACTGCCAGTTTGGACCAGTGAGGACCCGCGTCCAGCCCCGGGATTGTGGATTGCAGCAGCTGTGGTGGCTGCAGACACGTCCCCAAATGTCCTCCTGCTGGGTGGGTGTGACAGGGAATGCAAACCCATCCCTGTGCCTCGTCCCTGGATATCCTCCGTCCCCTCGCTGCTGGCGCTGGGCTGGGGCTGCTCTCCGTGTCCCCCTCGTCCCTGTCCCTTGTCACCTTCCCCCGGGGCTGGAGCTGTTTGTGTCCCTCCCGGCACCGCGGAGCTGCTGGAAGCTCTCCAGGAAGGAAGCGCTGTTTCCTTTGGGTCCCCCCGGAGGAACTTTCACCTCTGGGCGATGTCACGGGGGTCACATCCCCGGCACAAACATTTCCCGCCGCGTTGATTATTTTTCCTGAGTTCAGTGGCCTTGGAGCGTGTGGCTGGTGACAAGAGCCTTCCTCACCACCAAGGAGGAGGAGGTGGCTTCGTGCTGCAGCAGAGCGTTGTGTCTTGTGCCACCTCCCAGTGGGCTGGGTGGGAAGCTGGGGGACACTGGAGATTTGTGCCTGGCTCCCTGCTCGGTGGCACTGGGGGCTCCTGACCTGCACTCGTCCCTCTCTCCGGGCTGTCTCTGTGTGGTTTCATTGGTGGTTTGTTTTTTTTTTAAGCTCGTCTTCTTTGCCTTCTTTTTCCCCAAACCGTGTCCGTGCCCTTCTGTGGGTTTCAATAAACAATCTCTGAACGCCCCAGTGTGTGTTGGGGGTTGTAGCTGCAGACGGGGCTCTGTGGTTCCCATTGTCTCATCGTGTCCCCTGCCCTGCCACAGGACCTGCTGCTGGGGGCTGCCCTGGAGATGAGGAGGAAAGGGCTGCTCTCGTTCCCAGAGCCTCTGCCCATCCAGGGGCCGGGAGGTGGCTCGTGGTACCCACTCTGGGTGTTCTGGGGGGCGAGGACAGCCCCCTTCCCCTCCTGCAGGGACCTGTCCCTTTCACATGGCCCAGCCGGGGGGACCAGAGTGAGCAGGAGCTCGGAGCAGCAGGAGCCCAGATCCCTTCCCCATTAGGATTGGGCCAGCCCGGCTCCCTGCACCGCTCCCCAGCCGTGGTGGGGACAAGCTGGGACCCCAGGGCTTGTCACCGCACCGAGGTGGCACCGCAGCCATCCTGCCACCAGCACCTGTCCACAGCAGCCTCACTGCCAGGGCCGGGGCCGCGGGTGCAGCCTTCCCTCCCCTTCCCTCCCCTGTTCCCATCCCTTGCCGTACCTATCCCTTCCCTGTTCCCATCCCTCCCCTGTTCCCATCCCTTGCCGTACCTATCCCTTCCCTGTTCCCATCCCTCCCCTGTTCCCGCCTGGCAGATGGGCGCTGCACCTCAGCCAAATCCCGAATGGCACAGGAAGATGCCTCTCCTTCTCCTGCCTGTTCTCCCGCCCCCGCTGCCAACACAGCCTGTTCCTGAATCTGAGAGGAAATTGCTAAGGAGATAATTAAGTAGCCAATTAATTAGCTAATGATTAATGGAAGCATCCTGCGGAGGCAGCGCTGCGGCTGCCCCGGCCAGGTGTCGTCGGGATGTGTCACTCCCGGTGCGGTTACAGCTTCCCGGTGTGCCGGGGTGGGCTCCGCCGGGACCCTGCCGCTCTGCCCCGCCGGCGACACGCCGGGGGTGGCCGGTGACACGCCGGGGATGGCCGGTGACACGCCGGGGATGTCCCGACATCTCCAGCCAGGCGCGGGGGGCCCCGCAGAGCGGACACACGGACATGTCCCCCACACGGACGCTCGCTGCCGGCGCTGCTCGAGCCACGGTTTTATTTTGCCGGCGGGTCCGGCAGAAAAGCGGCGCAGGATCGCGCCCCGCCCGGCAGCCCCGGGCACGGTGCCGGGGCCAGGCTGGCAGCCGGGTGCTAGGAGAGCACGGAGAGGAGCGGGGCCAGCGCCAGTGCCAGCGCCAGGGCTGCCGGAGGGCGCCGGGCAGTGCCGGCGCTGTTGGAGCCGGTGGCGTACCCGTAGCTGGTTCTGCACGACCCCTCCAGCTCCTCGAAGGCGATGGGGGTCTCGTGGGCAGCTGTGCCCTGCAGGCTCCTCTTCACCTGCCGTGGGGACAGGGCGGGCTCCGGCTGTGAGGGGCCCGTCCCCGCAGAGCCCCTGCCACCCCGCACTTCCCTGTGCCACCCCACGCGCGTCCCAGTGCCCCGTGTGTCCCCGTAAATTCCTGAGTGCCACACGCCGTGATGTCCCACCTGTGTCTGCTGCCCCAGGTGTCCCCGTGTCCCATACATCCCCATCCTGATACTCCCAGTGCTGCTTGTGTCCCCAGGGTCCAAGTGTCCCCTTGCCTTGCAGACCCCCGTGCCCCCCATGCCCCACTCACCCTCTCCACTTCCCTGAAGACCCGGAGCAGGTTCTCAGCCAGGGCTCCCTTCACCTCCTCCTCCGTCCAGTTCCTCGCCAGCAGCTCGGCCACCAGCGCGGGATACTTGGAGACGTCCTCCAGGCCAGTGGGGACCCTGTGCCACCCCACAGCTCACAGCTGCCCGCACAGGGTGCAGGGGGGGACATCCCCACCCCTCAGGAACTCCCCATGGTGGGGACACGCTGTCCCATCCCACCCTGCACCGTCTTTACCCGCTGACCCCGTCGTAGTCCCCACCGAAGCCGACAGCCTGGGCGCCGGCCACCTTCTTCACGTAGTCCAAATGGTCTGGGGAGGGGGAGACGGGGTCAGCAGGGCGGGGAGGGGTCACTGCCACCCCCACCCACCTGGGCACCTCCTCACCTGCAACGTCGGACAGCTTGGCCTTGTCACTGCAGGTCACGTAGGCGTTGTAGAAGTTGACCATCACCAAGCTGCCCGTGGAGGCCTGGGGGGAACAGCCCTGAGCCCCCAGCCCCCCCAGGCCCCCCCGCTGTCCCTGCCCTGCCCCGGCCGTGCCCCACGCTCACCACCAGCCGCAGCACGTCGTCGGGCACGTTGCGGCGGTGCGGGCAGATTGCGTAGGCAGATGAGTGGCTGAAGATGACGGGGGCTTTGGAGATGTTCAGCACGACCTTCATCGTGTCCACTGAGACGTGGGCCAGGTCCACGATCATGCCCAGGCGGTTCATCTCCTCCACCACCATCTGCAGGGACAGGGATGGGTCCGGGGGGGCTGTGGGGTGCGTGGGAGGGGTCCCCTATGGGGACATCTGGAGCTGCTTTGGCAGCTTTTTGGCTGATGGGACAGAGGGATGGATGAATGGATGGATGGATGGATGGATGGACGGATGGATGCATAGATGGATGGAGGGATGGATGGAGGGATGGATGGATGATGGAGGGATGGATGGATGATGGAGGGATGGATGGATGCATAGATGGATGGAGGGATGGATGGAGGGATGGATGGATGATGGAGGGATGGATGATGGATGGATGGAACTCTGTTCCCAACATGGGGCCAATGGGTGCCAGTGCCACATTCCTCCAATGCCACTGCTCCTGGACACCACTGCTGCTATTCCTCACCTTCCCAAAGGGTGAGAGGCCGTGGTGCACAGGTTCTTCATCCTCGGTGTCCACCAGCCAGTTGTCAGCCCTGCAGAGCAGGGAGAGCATCAGAGCGGCCACACCTCTGACCACATCCCCCCGTGCCGGCGCTGCCACCCTCTGTGCCCCGCTGCGGGTCCTACCAGGGGGTGTTGCAGCTGTGGGTCAGGGTCATGTAGCGGGCGCCCAGGCGGTAGAGGGTGCGCAGGACTCCCAGGCTGCTGTCGATGGAGTGGCCGCCCTCCACCCCGATGAGGCTGGCCACCTTCCCGCTCTGGAACGCCTGCCGGACGCCTGCGGGGGGCCGGGGGCATCAGCTGGGGTGGGCACGGCCCGTCAGCACCCCCGTGGGGCCTCGTCCCCGCTCACCATCGCTGTCGGTGACGCAGGCGAAGGTCTCGGGGTACAGGTCACACATGCGCTGCACCACGTCCATCTGCTCCAGCGTGCGCTTCACCGCGTCCTTGTTCTGTGTCTCGCAGGGCACGTACACTGACCAGAACTGCCACGGGTGCTCCGTCAGCACGGGCACTGCCCACCTTGCCCACCCCACTACCCACCCCGCTGCCCACCCCACTGCCCATCCCACTTCCCACCTGCTGCCCACCCTGCTGCCCATCCCACTGCCCACCCCACTGCCTATCCCACTGCCCACCCCACTGCCCATCCCGCTGCTCATCCCACTGCCCATCCCACTGCCCACCCCACTGCCCATCCCGCTGCTCATCCCGCTGCTCATCCCACTGCCCACCCCACTGCCCATCCCACTGCTCACCCCACTGCCCATCCCACTGCTCATCCCACTGCTCATCCCACTGCTCATCCCACTGCCCGTCCCACTGCCCACCCCACTGCCCACCCCACTGCCCATCCCACTGCCCACCCCACTGCCCACCCCACTGCCCGTCCCACTGCTCATCCCACTGCCCACCCCACTGCCCACCCCACTGCCCACCCCACTGCCCATCCCACTGCTCATCCCACTGCTCATCCCACTGCCCATCCCACTGCTCATCCCACTGCCCACCCCACTGCCCATCCCACTGCCCACCCCACTGCCCACCCCAGTGTCTCCACCAGTCCTGGTGCTGTCCCAGGAGCCCCAGTGCTCACCCTGGTGCTCTCCCTGGTGTCCCTGCCCACCCCGATGCCCCCAGCCCTCCCCAGAGCCCACCCCAATGCCCGCCCCCGTGCTCCCACCTGCCCGCCCACGTGCCCCCGGCGCAGTTTGGGGATGCTGGTGTGGGTGTCGTTCAGCAGCGTCAGGTTGGCTGCTGGCAGCCTCAGCTGGTTGTTGAACTTGCGGAGGAGCTGCCAGGGCAGGTCGTTGTGCCTGGGCAGGGACGGGATGGGCACTGAGGAGTGGCCTGGCCCTCTGCCTACTCACCCTCAGGCTGTCCACACCCCTGGCTGGCTGCACACAGAGTCCCCTCATCTGGCTGTCATTCCATCCATCCATGAATCCATGAATCCATCCATGAATCCATGAATCCATGAATCCATGAATCCATGAATCCATGAATCCATCCATCCATCCATCCATCCATCCATCCATCCATCCATCCATCCATCCATCCATCCATCCATCCATCCATCCATCCATCCATCCATCCATCACCCTCCTCAGTCCATTGTCCACCCACCCGTCCCCTCAGCAAAAGCCACCCAAGCAGTTCCAGCCAGGACCTGGAGACAGACCACTCCCAGAGGACGGTGCCATATGGGACCCCCTGGAGAACCCTCCCGTGCACCCTCCCGACCCATCATCAGCCCTCACAGCCAGGGGAGCCAGGAGCCAGCCCCACATCCCCCTTTGGCAGGGATGTCACCGCGCCGCACATGGCACAGCCAGCAGCGCCACTGGGGAAGTGGCAGGGTCAGGGTCGGGTGCCACTTCCTGCTCCTGTCACAGTCCCCCTGCTCCCCCTGCTCCCCCTGGCCGCTCCCTGTTCCAGGGGCACGGCCCTGATCCACCAGGGAATGCTGCAGGGGACCGGAGCCTCCTGAGAGTGGCGAGGAGGGAGCAGGGACATCCCTCAGGACGGAGCAGGAACTTCCCCCGGGACAGCCTAACCCCGACTTCCCGGTACCCTGCTCGATCCCGCGGGGCTGCGGCGCCGGGGATCCCCTCGGCTGCACCGACGGTCCCATGGGATCCCCGGGAAAGCTGCGCCCTTTCCCCACACAGCCCCGGGGTGCCCGGCATGGGGATCCCCTGGGAAAATTGTTCCCCGTTCCCGCACAGCCCCGAGGTGCCCGGCCCGGGGATCCCCCGCCGGGCTGTCCCAGGTTTCCCAGCTGGGGTTTTCCCACGGAGACGGAGCAGCTGAGGCACGCTGCGGGGCCGGGTGACCTTTGCTCACCCGTCGATGACCGGCGTGGTGGTCATGATGCGCTCGGCCTCCTCCAGGTGCTGCTGTCCAGCGCCGGGCAGTGCCAGAGCCAGCGCCAGCGCCAGCGCCGGCATCCACGCGCTCTCGCCTGGCATCTCCTCCCTCTGAGTGCTGCTGGGGACAAGAGGGGACCTGCCACCACCGCGTGAGCACAGGCACTGGGGCGGCTGCCCCGGGCTCCTCCGTCCCCTCCCGCCGTCAATGAATAACCAGGAGCGCGGCGTTACCCCTCCCTGGGTGCCCTGTGCCCGCTTGGCAGTGCCAGGGCTCCGCGGCCTCCCCGAGCCCAGCCGCGGTGGCTGCGCCGTGCCAGGGCCTCTCCTCCGGGCCGCGGTGACGCTCCCAAGACGTCTAATGAAGCCCAGATTTTTTCTGGTTGGGAAAGTTCCAGTCCCATCCGCGCCTTATCCTCCCCGGCGCTGGCATCCATCCGCACCCCCAGTTCAGCGCTGGCACCCCCGGCACTCCCGGCACCCCCGGCCCCGCTCACCCCGGGACACTTGGGCAGTCCCTGCCTGCGACGGCTGTGAATTAAGTTTTCCGGCTTGCGTGCGGTGGCGGGGCTGGGATGGGCTCCAGCCACCCCAGAGCCACCCCCCGCCATGGCGCCGGAGCAGCCGCATGCCCGGGGGGAAGCAGCCGGGGTGGCACGGCCGTGGTGTGGGGCTGCTGCTGGTCATCCCTGTGCGCCTGGGTCCCCCACACTCCGGCGCCGCGGCAGCGTCCCGAGGGGAAACTGAGGCAGCGCTATCCCGCGGGTGCTGCGCATCCCTGCTGCCTCCAGCTGTGGCGTCCCTACCAGCAAGAGGCCTTGGTGGAGCTTCAGGGAATGGCACGGAGCCACGCGGAGATGGCCGGCCCAGCCTCATCCTGGGGTGTGCCGGGATGGGAACCCCCTCCTCCGGTGCCAGCCGTGGGGAGCTCGGGGTGGGGACGATGTGGGGCTGGCACCCCTCGGGCTTCCTGGCCCGTTTCCCGAGGTGACGCGGCCCCCGCGCTTCTCCCGGCTGCGGCGGTGGGTCTGGGGAGGGAGGACTCCCATCTCCTTCCATCCCCTGCCATCCCACCCAAACCGTCCCACCCCACCCATCCCATCCCGGGTGTCTCCAGCCCCTGCCAGCAGCGCTCTCCCGGCGCTGGCCCCAGCGCGGCCGGATTCCCGGCTCCCCGGCAGGAATGTGCCGGGGGGTTCCGGCCCCCCGCCCGCCGGGGCCGCTTCCTCTTTCGGCTCTATTTAAGCGGCTCCCGGCGCGTCCCGCCCGGCCGGGCCATGGAGCGCATGGAGGTGACCGAGACCTTTGCGGGCATCGCCCTGCCCGGCCACCTCCACACGCAGGAGTCCCTCGGCTTCGCCGCCGCCTTCACCTTCCGCCCCACCGACGTGCTCATCGCCACCTACCCCAAATCGGGTGAGGGACAGGGGGGCACGGGGACAACGCGGGGACGCGGCGGGGCAGGGCTGGGACCCCGGGCTGCAGCGGGGGCTCTTCCGGAGCTGCCGGCGGGGCTGGGAGGTGGCCGGGCTTGGTGACACCCGGACCGGGTCCCCGCGGCCACTCTGGCACAGCGCGGGGACCCTTGGACAGGAGGTCCTGCCCCCCGAGCCCCTGTCCTGCCGCCGCACTGTGCCCAGCCCGAGCCGGGTGTCCCCGGGGCTCAGGGAGGGGGGACACGGCGCTGCCAGCACAGCCGCTGGTGCAGGAGGGGTTGGGATGGCATCAGGTCGGGCTGAGCCGTGCCTTGCTGTGCCGATTCGTGCTACCTGTGCCAGGCAAGGGCACGCCGTGCCGTGCCACGCGGTGCCGTGCCGTGCCACTCCCCGCCGCGGTGCCGTGTGGCCCTGCCCTGACGCCACCTCTGCAGGCACCACCTGGATGCAGGAGATCCTGACGCTGCTCTTCAGCCTCGGAGATGCCCGCCCAGCCAAGACCATTCCCAACTGGGAGCGGGCGCCCTGGCTAGAGCAGATCTACTGCCGGGGGGCTCTGCGGGACACCGAGACCCCTCGGCTCCTCACCACCCACCTGCCCGCCCACGTCCTGGCCCCCGCCCTGCAGCGCAGCAAGGCCAAGGTGCGAGGGGTCCCCAGTGGTTTGGGGTGTCCCTGCAGGGACATCCCACAGCTGGGGGAAAGGCTGGGGGCTTTCTGAGCAGGGCAGAGAGGGATCCCCCCAGCTGTGGGGGTGACACTGTGTCCCCACAGGTGATCTACGTGGCCAGGAACCCCAAAGACGTCGCTGTCTCCTTCTACCACTTCCACCACCTGGCCAAGTTCCTGCCCGACCCCAGCTCCTTCGATGCCTTCCTGACGCAGTTCCTCGAGGGCACAGGTAGGGACTGGGGGGGCTGTGGGTGGGGTGGGGGACTCAGCCTCAGGGCCCCCCGTCACCCCCCACCTCCCCCCAGTGCACTACGGCTCCTGGTTTGACCATGTCAAGGGCTGGCTGGGCCAGCGGCACCTTCTGGACATCCTCTACGTCACCTACGAGGAGCTGCACCAGGTGAGCCCTGCTGTGTTCCCATCCCTGTCCCCTCTGTATCCCCATTCCTGTTCCTGCTGTGTTTCCATCCCTGTCCCCTCTGTATCCCCATTCCTGTTCCTGCTGTGTCCCCATCCCTGTCCCTGCTGTGTCCCCATCCCTGTCCCTGCTGTGTCCCCACCCCTGTCCCCGCTGTGTCCCCATCCCTGTCCCTGCTGCGTCCCCATCCCTGTCCCCATCCCCGCTGGTGCCCGGTGCTGACCCTGCTCCTGCCCCAGGACCTGCGTGGCACAGCGCAGCGCCTCAGCACCTTCCTGGGGTGCCCGCTGGCCCCGGGGACGCTGGCAGCCCTGGAGCAGCACTGCAGCTTCTCCGCCATGAGGGACAACGCCATGGCCAACTACTCCCTGATCCCCGCCGAGATCATGGACCACAGCCAGGGCCGCTTCATGCGCAAAGGTGAGGGGGGATTGGCTTTGGGTCTGGGAAGGGAGGACTCCATCCTGTCCCATCCCATCCCATCCCATCCCATCCCATCCCATCCCATCCCATCCCATCCCATCCCATCCCATCCCATCCCGGGTGTCTCCAGCCCCTGCCAGCAGCGCTCTCCCGGATTCCCAGCATCCCTGACTCCCTGTCCCCTCTGTCCCACAGGGGTGGTGGGGGACTGGCGCAGCCACTTCTCCCCCGAGCAAAATGCCCTCTTCAACCGTCGCTACCAGGAGGAGATGGGGGACGTGGAGCTGCCCTCTCGATGGCCCATGGCCTGAAGGACCCGGGCTTTGGGGGGACACCGAGCCCTCACCCGCTGAGAGCCGCCCACCAAACCCCCCTGTGTCACCCCGGCGCCAGGGGTTCCCGCGGGGCTGGGGGTCTGGCGGGGGGCCGTGGCACCATCCCACCTCCCCAGTGACAGGGATCTTTTCCGGCCCTGCATTGCGGCCACCCCCGAGGCCTCGCTCCCCCCCGCCGGGGGCTCGTGGCCGTGACCTCCCTTTCCGCCCATCCCGCCCTGCGGAAATAAATATTTATTGCTGTTCCCAGGCAGGCAGCGCTGTTCCCACGGCTGCGAGGCGGGGAGCAGCGCCGGCAGCGAGAAGAGCTGCTGTTATCAGGAGCACATCGGGGTGGGGACGAACCCCCGGGGGCCTCATCAACGGCAGGGGGCAATGACCAGACAGACAGCACGGGCCGGGGTGCCAGGCCCCGGGGCAGCCTCACTGCACGGTGACAGGGCTCGCCAGCACAGCTGGAGCTGGCTCCTTCAGCAGGAGCCAGGGCCCTCCACCCCTGAGTCTCTCTCCCAGTGGATCCCCTTCCAGTCCCCTGTCCCGACTGCCCTGGTTGGACGCTCCCCCTGCCCATCTCCCCTCCTGTTCCAGCACCCTGGGGTGTCCCAGGCAGGGAGCACCCCGAGCCCCCCAGGCCCTGTCCTGCCACGCTCCAAGGAACTCCTCTATGGATTCCCCCGGCAAGCAGAGGCTCAGTCAATAATTAACCGGCTTCCTCACCCTGCCCCTGCAGCGTGAGCAGGGTGGGGACCCGGCCCTGGCACCACCAGGACCCCTGGCTAGGGCTGGCTGAGAGGAGGGAGGTGGTGAGACCCTCCTTGGGGTCTGTGGGACAGCGGCACCAGTGTCCTGCCGCTCCTGGCCCCTCTGCTAGCCTTGTCACCCCTGCCACCTCTGCCAGCCCCTCCTGCCCGTGGGGACAACCCGGCCTGGTGTCCCTGGGCACTCGCAGCCCCGTGGGGTCCCTCTGCACCCACCCTGGGGTACCCATCTGTCCCCACGGACGGTGGTGCCAGGGCAGCTCCTGCCCGCGCCAGGACCGGCCCCTGCTGCAGCCTCCCGGGCAGGTTTGGGTTTCCACGGCAACATCCCTGATCCCTCCGTACGGGAGATGAATCAAGAGCTATAAATAGGTGCTGATGGGGGTGCAGGTACTGCCCCCCTGCCGCGCCTTGTGCCCGTGCTTTGTGCTGCCAGCGCTGCCCAAGGGCCGGCGGAGCTGTCCCAGGGAGTGACACCCTCACGGGGACAGCCTGGCGCCTGCACCCAGGGAGGTGGCAGCAGCCCGGAGCCCGGCTCAGTGGCACCTGCACGGCGGCTCTCAGGTGGCCCCAAGCCCACGAGGCTGTGCCAGGCCCCAGTTTCAGTCCCTGTGGTGGCCTTGGGCACGCCCCGCCCCTGGGGATGTCACCTTGCTAAGGAGCATCTGCCGGCACCGTGCTGGCAGCAGCAGCACTCAGCTCGTAGCAGCAGCGTGGCACAGTGCCCGGCACACGGCACGTGGCACAGCACGATGCGTGGCACGCGGCACAGGGAATGTGGCACAGGGAACATGGCACATGAGAAATGGCACACGGAACGTGGCACAGGGCACACAGAACATGGCACATGACAAATGGCACATGGCACAGGGAACACGACAGCGCACATGGCACACGGAGCAGACACACGGGGTACGGCACACTGCATGCCACATGGCAGAGTACCTGGCACGCAGCATGTGGCACGCGGAACAGACAGGTGGGACACAGCGCGTGACATGTGGCACAGAGTGTGGCACAGCACACAGGACATGTCACAGGACATGTGAATGTGGGGCGTGGCCCAGGGCATGTGGCACACGGCACAGTGCACACAGCAAATGGCATGTGGCACAGGGCACACAGCACATGGCACAGGACACACGGCACAGGGCACACGGCACAGGACACACAGCAAATGGCATGTGGCACAGGGCACACAGCACATGGCACATGGCACATGGCACAGGACACATGGCACATGGCACAGGACACACGGCACAGGACACACAGCACATGGCACAGGACACACGGCACATGGCACAGGACACGCAGCACGTGGCAGTGGCCGTGTGCCGGGCAGCAGCCCCCTCTCCGTTTCTGCCTCTCTCGGTTCCGTGCCCTGGATTCGGGGCCGCGGCACAGCGGGGCGAGTGCCCGCTCTGCCGCATCAAAGCCGCGGCTGCTCCGGAGCTCCCGGCACGCTGCCGGCCACGGACACCCGAAACGTGGGGGCTGGGGCTGCCCTCGGCTCTTGTCACCGGCCGGGGCAGCGTGCGGGAGCTGCCAGTCTCTACCCAGCCCCTACTGACCCCTCGAGGGTGGGGGTCAGC
The DNA here is from genome assembly GCF_015227805.2 of Hirundo rustica. Classification (NCBI taxonomy): domain Eukaryota; kingdom Metazoa; phylum Chordata; class Aves; order Passeriformes; family Hirundinidae; genus Hirundo; species Hirundo rustica. The sequence goes on from NC_053460.1 coordinate 1,106,018, forward strand.
CCCCCAGAGAGCAGCAGGATGGGCACGGGGGTGGTGCTTTATTGGGGGGATCATGCAGCCTCCAAACATCACAGTGACAGAGAAGCGGGGACCGAGGGGACCGAGGGGACCGAGGGGGCAGCAGGGGTGGGTCCGGCCCACAGGGCACGGAGCAGCGGGAGCGAGCGGGGCCGGGGGTGCCCTGCGCTGGGGAGCAGCGACTTCCCCACGGCCCAGCCAGGTGGGGGCTGTGGCGGGGCAGGGCCCTCTGGGGACCCCGTCTGTCCCCACGCCACGCCGGGACACGGGGGGGTCTCACTGGGACACTGGGATTCACTGGGGCCACCCACGGCTGGGGGACACTGAGGGTCTCTCGCTGGAGGAACTGAGGCTGGGGTCGGGGGTCTCTCACTGGAGGAACCGAGGTTGGGGTTCGGGGTTCGGGGGTCTCTCACTGCGGGGAGCAGAGGTTGGGGTTCGGGGGTCTCTCACTGAGGGGAGCCGAGGCTGGGGTCGGGGGTGGGGGCCCGGGGGCAGCGCGGGGGGAAAGCCTTGTAGCTGTAGTACTCCACCACCTGCTTGGGCACCTCCGCCAGCACGCACTTGGCCAGGGCAGTGGGTGACGCCTGCGGGACACCGGGGACACCGGGGTGAGCCTCGGGACACCGGGGACACCGGGGTGAGCCTCGGGACACCGGGGACACCGGGGTGAGCCTCGGGACACCGGCTCTCTGCGCCGCGATGTGCGGGCGCGGAGAGGGGAGGGGACGGGAGGGGACAGCAGGGACAGAAGGGGAGGAGAGGGATGGGAGAGGGCAAGACGGGACGGGAGAAGTCGGGGGCGGGACGGGAGGGGATGGAAAGGGACGGGAGGGAAGGGCCGGGAGGGGCCGGCAGGGCCTCGTGGTGGCTGCCCCACTCACGTTCTTGAACTCGCGGAACGGGACGAACTGGACGATGTCGCGCAGGACGGGCTCGCCCTTGGGGGAGCGCAGGACGCCGTCGTCCCCGTCCAGGATCTGCATGTCCGTGAAGTCGGCGTTGCCCACGCCGACGATGATGATGGACATGGGCAGGTAGGAGGCCCGGACGATGGCCTCCCGCGTGTCTGCCATGTCCGTCACCACCCCGTCCGTCAGGATCAGCAGGATGAAGTATTGCTGGGGGGGACAGGGATGCTCGGGGGGCTGCCTGACCGCGCTGCCGGCCCCACGCCGGGGCAGCCACAGGTGTCACGCGTGTGCGAGGTCTCGGCCCAGCCCCGGCGGGGCGGCGGGACCCACCGACGCCTCCTTGGTCCGCTCCTCGTCGGCAGCCACGCGAGCCACCTTGGAGATGATGGGAGCCACGTTGGTGGGGCCGTAGAGCTGGATTTTGGGCAGGCAGCTCTGGTAGGACTCCACGACGCCCTGGATGCCTGTGGGGTGTGCGAGGGGTGAGGGGCGCCCCAGCCACGGATCCCGGCCCCTCCGGAGCTGGGCTCACCCTCACACTCATCGTTGTCGGGGTTGAAGTTGATGGCGAAGTCGTGGGAGACCTGGAGGGAGGGAGGGAGGGAGGGAGGGGAGGGGGCAGCTGATGCACCCTCTACCACAGCCCCCGGCAGCTGCCAAGCCCCAGCGGCGCCACAGCCGAGGGCACCCAGAGGGACGAGCGCATCCCTGGGGTCCCTCAGGGCCCGGGCAGCCTGAGACCCCCCTCACCTCGTACTTGGGGGGGATCCTGGCACCAAAGCCCAGAGCCGAGAACTTCTTATCGCTGCAAGGGAAGGGGCGTGAGGAGCTCTGGCGCCGTCGCTGTCGCCGGCGGAGCTGACCCCAGGGTGGGCGTCACCCACGGGGACGCGCCAGAGCCACCAACCTGTCGTAGTCCTGGCAGATCTCTCCCACGGCCACCAGCGCCTTGAGGTACTCGTTGGGCTGGTAGGGGTTGATGTAGTGCAGGGAGCAGCTGTTGCGGGGGTCCCCGTTGGAGGCCGTGAAGTCGATGGCCACCTGGCGTGGGGGGCAGCGGGGGGCACCCGGCGTGAGCGGCGCCGCCGCCGTGTCCCTGCCGGGCGGGGTGGGGACGCTGCTCACCGTGAAATGGATCTGGCAGCCGCCCATGATGTAATCCAGGAAGGAGTAAACCCTGTGGATCTTCCAGAGGGACCCCCGAGTCAGGCGGCCCTGCCCCGCGGGCACGGCTCGGCACGGCTCGGCGCGGCTCCCAGGCACTCACCTTCAGGTCCAGCAGCACCACGACCCCCGAATTCTTGTAGTTGCGCTTTTTGATCTTGTACTTGGGGTTCATGCAGTCCCACTGCACCTGTGGCACCGGCACCCGCGCTGCCTGCGGCCCCGGGGCACGGCCCGGCCCTGGCAGCTCTCGGTGCCGCTCTGCCCCGTGGGGACCCCACAGCCCCAGAACACTGCAGCCCGATGACCCTGCACCCCCGCAGCCCCAGGGTGCAGCTCCTTCCCCCACTCCCATCCACCCCCCAGGCTCCAGCTGCCCCATCCATGACTGATTCCCCAAAGAACCCCCAAACAGGAGGGCAGTGAGAAGAAAAGGATGCCAGACCCAGAGGAGGAGCTGGAAGGTGGCTGCTAGGACAGGCTCTGCTGGCAGCACACGGGTGGCCCCCCGGCCGTCCCCGTGTCCCCATGTCCCACCTTGTTCTCCCCCATCGCCTTCTGCATCTCCTCGAAGGTGGTGAAGAACTCCCCGATGAAGTCGTGCTTGCCCCGCGAGTCGTAGTCCCACACCACGCACTGTGATGGGCCCAGGGGCACCTCAGCCCCGTCCCCAGCACTGTGGGGTCCCCAGCACGGCCCCGGGGAAGCCGGGGTACAGATACCCCTGTACAGGGCAGGAACAGGGGTCCCCATCCTCACCCTCAGCTTCCTCTTCTCCTCGCAGCTGCAGAGCGAGTTGAGGGAGACTTTGAAGGGCTCCCAGATGGGGCTCAGGTTGTTCTTCACCACCTGCAGGACAGGGGGGGCTCAGCGGGGCCGGGGAGCCCCCGGGGTGGCCGTGGGCAGCCGAGGGCCTGGTGCCGCCGCGGCCTCACCTCGGTGCGGTACACCAGCTGCTCGCTGCGGTCGTCGTCGATGCGGTAGATCTCCAGGAAGGGATCTGACTTGCTGAAGAGATCCTGGGGGAGGAGGATGAGAGAGGGCACTGCCCCCCCTGCCCCCCCGGCCCCGTTTCCCCCCCGGCACCCGGCTCACCTTGTCGTCCAGTTTCTTGGCGCGGAAGGCAAGCTCCACGTAGCCGTTGTTCCCCGAGATCTCCTCCGAGATGATCTGAGAGGCGGCCACGGGGTGCTCAGTGCCTGGTATGGCTTTGTCCCCCTGCCCACCACCTCCCTGTGGAGCCCTGGGAGGGGACAGGGTCCCACGTGCTTCCCTGGCACAGCAGGGACCTTCAGGATGGCCAGTAGAGGCCATTGGGGTCCCTGAGCCCTCCCCACCTCCAAGGGCCTGTGCCACCCCACTGACCCAGTCCGGGGCCACCCACATGTCCCAGTTTGGTGCTGTCCCAGTACCCCAGTCCAGTGCCATCCGTGTGTCCTGTCTGCTGCCGTCCCAGCATTCCAGCCCCGTGTCACCTGTGCCACCCTGTGTGCCCGGCTTTGGTGCCACCCCCGTGGCCCTGCTCGGTGTCACCCGCCCCGCTGTCCCCCCCAGCACCGGCTCGGCGCTCACCGTGATCGTGGACTTGCCCGCGAACTTCCCGTACTTGAGGAACAGCGGCTTCGTCACCCGCTTCTGCGCCACGATCTGCGAGAGCCCAGCGTTGGGGAGGGGACGCCACCGCGGGGTCCCCGGGCGGGGGTCCCCAGGCTCACCTGCCCCACGGTGCACTCCATGCCCCCCAGGAAGTCGTCATCGTGCGTGCCCACGCCGGCCTGGCCGTGGCTGTCGTACACCTCGAACCGCAGCTTCTGCACCTCCTCGAAGTAGTAATCGACCGTGAAGATCTTGGCGAACACGGGGTTCAGGTTGCTCTTGATCACCTCGCTGCGATCCACCTGCGTGGGATCGGCACGGGGCCTTGGCGTGCCGGGGCTCACACAGGGCTGTGGGGGTGCGGGGTGCGGAATGGGGGCTGAAGGGATGGGATGTGCCAGGCTGAGGGGTGCGGGAATGGGGGAATGAAGGATGAAGGGAATGCGGGGAAGGACCAGCTGTGCCCAAGTGAATGGCATTTTGGGGAGCCCCTTGTGCCCCCCACAGCCTCCGGCCCTGCCAGCCCTGGCTCTGGGGCGCTGCTCCCACTGGGCTCCCGGTGGTCACCCAAGGGGACGCTCTGCCTCTGGCTGTGCTTCGCCGCAGCTCCGCTGGAGCAGGAGCGATGGGTTGGTGCCAGGACAAGCCGCTGTGCCCGCCCCGGGGTGGCCATGCCTGGGTGTCACCAGCCCACAGCCCTGGTGGCCCCAGCGGGTGCTGGGCGTCTCCCGGCCGCGCTGGCAGCGGCCGCCGAGCGGTTCCAGAGCCTCCCCCGCACGCATCCGTGCCAGCGTTGACTCAAGGGGACACATCCTGGCCAGGGCACCCTGCCAGCACCCGGCCCCTGCCCGCTGCCTGCCCAGTCCGGCATCATCTGTCGAGCCCGCACTGCTGCCACCCGTGTCCCTCCTGCGTGGGCACTGCCAGCCCCTCCTTCTGGGGCTGTGGGTGTCGGGTGCCCCGGACCCTCTGGACCCAGCATGTCCGGGGCCATCTCGGCTCTTAGAGCCACATTCAGGCAGCCCCTCGCCTGGGGGACACAGGCTGGCTGCGACAGGAGTCCCTGCAAAAGGTGGCTCAGGACGGACCCTCTTGGAGCTGGCTGGTGTCTGGCACGGCAGAGCACGGAGCATGGCATGGCACAGCACAACACGGCACAGAGTGTGGCACAGAGCTCCGTGACACAGCCAGGCACAAATGTCTGGCACAGCACAGCACGGAGCATGGCATGGCACAGCACAACACGGCACAGAGCACCGTGGCACAGCCGGGTACGAGCGCCTGGCACGGCACAGCACACCGCAGCTGGCACGGCGCCTCGTCCCCCCCGGCTCTGTGCTGGCTCGAGCAGAGTCGATGACACGTCGAAGGATTTAGCGCTAAATCCGCCGGCTGAGCGGCCGCGATTAGAGCGGAGCTGCGGGTGCCAGCCCAGAGCTCAGCATGGGGAGGGATGGAAGGAGCCCTGCCAGCCCCAGTGCCAGCCCGGTGTCTGCCAGCCCCAGTGCCACCAGCCCTCCAGCCCTGAGCCACCCCAGCGGGGGCTGAGCTGTCCCTTGTCCCTGTCCCGGGGCAGTGGAACCACTCTGGAGCCGCATGTGGTGGGCACCACGCCCCGCCCCGCTCCCCAGCCCCACTGGGCTGGATGTGACCCAGCGCCATCCCCACAGGCTGCTGGGTGCCCGACAGTGCCCTGCCCACCCTGCATCACCCCTCGGACCCCGTTCTGCACCCTGCAACCTGTTCTGCACTGTGCACCCTACTCTGCGTTGCCTCCTGCACCCCACTCTGCGTTGCCTCCTGCACCCCATCCTGCACCCCTGCTCCTCACCCTGTACCCCATTCTGAACGCTGTACCCCGTTCTGAACCCTGACCCTGTTTGCACCCACCACCCCATTCTTCGTTATCTCCTCCACCTCATTCTGAACCCTGCAATGTGTCTTGCACCATGCATCCTACTCTGCATCCACCTGCACCCACCCTGCATCCCTGGTCTGGACACTGCGCCCTGTTCTGCACCTAGCACCCCACTTTGCACCCTGTACCCCATTCTCCTGTACCCTGCTCTGTACCCTGTACCCTGCTCTGAACCCTGCACCCCTTTTTGCACCCTGGACCCCGTTCTCCCTTATCTCCTGTACCCTGTACTCTGCTCCCCATCTCCTGCACCCTGACCCCTGCTCTGCACCCCAACCCCCGTTCTGCACCCCAAATCCACCCCCCTGTGCCCAGCCCCGCCACGTCCCGGGGTCCCGCCCTGCCCCGCCCGGCTCGGTGGGTGCCAGCAGTGCCCCCCGCTCTCCTACCTCCGTCCACTGGCCCTGGGTCTGCATCAGCAGCAGGACGCAGGGGTCCGACTTGTTGAGGGTGTCGCGGTCCAGGAGGTGTTTACAGCTGACCCGCAGCTCCACCTTGGAGAGCACGGCCAGCGGGGCCTGCGGGCACGGCTCGGGCACGTCGCCCATGCCGGCCGGGGCGCGGGGACCGGCCGGGCGCGGCGGGGGACAGGCGGCCCCGTGGGCGAAGGGCATGGGGGCCCAGCGGGGCGGCCGCTGCCTCGGGCGCCGTCAGGGAGCCGGGCAGGTGCCCCTCATGCCCGGGACGCGGTGCCAGGTACGGCCGCGGTGGCGGACAGAGGGACCCAGGGACGCCCTGCGAGGCGGGGTGCTCGGTCCCGGTGCCGATGGTTCCGCGGGGCCCTGCAAGGCATCAAAGCACGGCGGGGTGAGCGGGAGCCGGGGCACCCCGGTGGCACTGCCCGCGTACCCCCGGTCCCACGGGCATGGGCACCGCTGTGGGGGTTCACACGGTCCTGCAGGGCTGTGCCCGGCTCTGTCCCAGCCCCACCCCGGGGGCAGGATGTGTCCCGAGGGGAAGGGGCACCTAAGTGGGGTGGGGTACCCACCCTGGGGTGCCCCGTGTGGGGCTGCGGAGCAGAAACCCCCTGGAGGTGCTGCGGGCAGCGCCCTCAGCCTGGGCAGGGCTCTCCGGAGGGGAGCGGGGACAGCTCCGTGTCCGTGTGTCTGTGTGTCCGTGCCACCGGCTGACCGAATCCCCCCGTGCTGGGGGCAGCCTTCATCCTCCCCCGGGGCTGGTACCGCTCAGCCGGGCGATGCTGCCGGAGGGGTCAGCGAGGGGCTCTGCCTGTCCCGGCCCCACTCCGGGGCTTGTGCCCCCACCTGCAGCTCCTGAGGGATCCTGGCTGGGGCAGGGGCAGGTCCCGCCCACCTGTGCCCGGCCAAAGTTTCCTGGGGCAGTCACGCAGTGCCCAGGCCCTCCCCGGCACATGGCTCCGGTGTCCCAAGCTCCGGTGGGCACCGTCCCCCTCCCCGGGATCGCGGGCACCCCTTGGCAGCATCCATCGCTCAGCGGAGGGGACAGCGGGTCCCGCCCTGCCCATCGCCCCCTCACCTGGCTGCTGGCGGCCGGGGCTGGGGCACGGCAGGGCAGGGGCTGTGTCGGGGTGCCCGCCGTGCCGGTGTGCCCGCCGTGCCGGTGTGCCAACCCTGCCGGTGTGCCCGCCGTGCCGGTGTGCCCGCCGGAGCTGCTGCCGCTGCCACCTCCACACAACTGACTCAAGCTGCAGCTCGGGAGCGGAGCTCTAAGAGGGAGATGGATGACAAGCTCCGTTAACTGCCTCGCTGCCGGCTCCGGAGCGGAGCCCACCCCGCACCGGGGCCGAGCAGGGTCCCCAGGGTCCCCCAGCACCGCTGGCTGTGCCAGGGCAGGAGCTGCTGCTCCAGGTGAGACCCCCCCGTGGCACAGTCACAGCTCCCCACCCTCCCCAGCTGCTCCCCATGGGGCACCCAAGGCCACCTGGGTCCTGGCCCCCCACACTCCGAGCCAACAGCCCAAGCACAAGGGTGGGGTCCCCCAAAGCCACCGGGTGCCCTCCCCACGTGCTGGAGCGTCCAGATCCACATTCCAGGCACATGGAGCCCCACATGCTGAGTGCCCAACCCGGGACCCCCTGCCCACCCCTGTCCCCCCAGCACTGCGGTGCCGTCAACCCAGCTTTATGGAAGATGATGTAATTAGCTCAAATTCGGAGGGATTAAAATGCAGATAGGTCTAGCGAGCACGAGGCCACCGCCGGGCCCGAGAGCTAATCCCCAGCCTGCCTGGCAGAAATAGGCCACTCTCCTTCCCACAGCCCCCAGCACAGCTCGGTGGGCAGGAGGAACTGACCCACAGCGGGACAGGGGCTGGAGGGACAGCGTGACAACCGGACACAGGCAGCACCTCACCAGGCACATCCTGCCTCTTGGAACCGCCCCGATCCCTGCAGGGCTCCAGCACGGAGTGATCCATCCCATCCCATCCCATCCCCATCCCCATCCCAAGTCCCAGAACTGATGACACAATGCGCTGGGTGAGAGCTCCTGGAGCAGCTCTGACCCCACCAACACACCCCAGTGACACATCAACCCCCTGCCCCGGGACAGGCAGAGTCTGGGGTCCCCCAACAGCCACGAGGATCAGCCAGAATCACCCCCAGCTTCTTCTGAGCTCCTGTGGTACCACTAGAAGTATCACAGAATTATTCTGGGTTGGAAAAAGACTCCGAGATCAGTTCACCCTCTCCCCAGCAGTGCTGAGGTCACCACGATGTCCCCAAAAGTGCCACATGTACCATAGGCTGGCCTTTAAGCCATGAAGAAATGGCTGCAAGGGCCCTGGAACTGCAGCAGGGGCTGAGCCAAGGGCCAGGGAGCGCAGGCTGGCAGAGCAGTGCAGTGCAGCTCTGGATATTGGCTAAATCCAAGCCCAGCTGAGGTGCTGGGACACCCCTTGCGCCCCTGTACCCCCACAAAGAGTGAGGAAAGCCCCCCAGGTGGGCAGCACCTGAGTGACCCCCAGCTTAACACCCAACCTGTACAGCTCTGCCTCAGAAAGGTGTGGGAATCATCAAACCAGGAATACCGGCATGGAAGGGGCAGCAGACAAAGCCTGGCATGGAGGGGGAACCCCCAAAGCCCTCCAGAATCAGAGCAGCCCTGACAAGGCAGAGGAGCGGGCACAAGGCAGGTGTTTAACTCGCTTTCAGGGACACGTGGAGCCTGCAGCCACAGCAAACGAGGCTCCCCACGCTTGAACACACCCCCGGACCGCCGCCGGCACAAGGGGCGGCTCCGCTGGGGACGTGCGCCCCAAAACCTCAGCGCTGGGGACGTGCGCCCCAAAACCACAGCACGCTCGGCTCTCTACGGCTTTTTATTGACAGTTCTGGGGAGAACAGTTCATTTCTTCTTCTCCACGTCCTGCTCCGCCGCTTCCTTGGCGCGCTTGGCGCGGATGCCGAAGAGGCGGGCGTTGGCCCGGGCCATGCGAAGGCTGGCAAAGGCCTTGAAGTTCTTCTCGTCTTCCGAGATGACACGCGCCTTCTCCCGCTTGAAAACCTGCGGAGAGAGCGCCAGACGGTCACGCTGCCCCTCGGAGCCGCGAGCCCAGGCTCCCCACGATCGTCTCAGCCAGGAAGGGAGCGGGAGCGTGTTCCCTCGTGAGCGGAGCACAATGGAGCGGGGATAAAAACAAGCGCCACGGGAAACCTGAGTCAGGTTCCACAGGATCGCAGCACTGTTAGGGTTGGTAAAGATCTTTAATGGCGAGCACGACCGTCAGCCCGGCTCTGCCATGGTTACCACTAACCACGTCCTCAAGCGCCACAGCCACGTGCTTTTAGAACAGTTCCAGGGCTGGGGACTCCACCACTGCCCTGGGCAGCTGTGCCAGGGATGGACAGCCTGCTCCATGAAGCAGTTCTCCTAATATCCATCCTAAACCTCCCCTGGCACAGCATGAGGCTGTTTCCTCTCATGCTGTCACCCGGGAGGAGAGCCGACCCCCCCTCCCAGCTCCACCCTCCTGTCAGGGAGCTGTAGGGAATGATGAGAGGTTTGTGACACTGCTGACAGCAGCTCTGGGAAGCAGAGAGGATTGAGGGACAGATGGTGACCACAGAACCTGCCAGAGTGCTCCCACCCCAGCTAAACCCAAAGCGCTCTCAATTCCACAGTTCTCTCCAAGACTTACTCCTGGGGTTTTTTTGATGCAGGATGGGCAATGCCTGCAGACAGCCACCCTCAGGCTGTGAGACAGCAGAGAGAGAACCCTCTCTGCAAGCTCACCCTCCATCACCCCACACAGAGAACCTGGTTAAACAACACTTACGTTCTTGATGGGCATAACAGGTCCCGTGAGCTGAGTGGCCATCTTGAGTTCCTCTGGCTGCACGAGAGAAGATGGGAACGTTAGAAGAACAGAATTTAAACTTCTCCAGCTAAAAACTCAGCGAAAGCGCAGCCTGCATGCAGGTACCCAGCTTAAACATGGTGCTAATGATCCTGACAGGAGCTTTAACAGCAAAGGGTAAGGAACCCAGCACTGCAGGGCGCTTGGCACTGATGAGCTGCACCCCAACCCACGCTGTGCCCGGAGCAGCGGCGGCACACAGCTCTGCCGGCTGGGACAGCTCCGACACCAACTGTGCTGCTCTCGATCCGCACAGGAGCACAGGCTGGAAAACACCTCCACCATCAACTCCAAGCTGTGCCTGATCCCCACCTTGTCAACCCAGCTCATTCGTTCCTTCCCTGGACACCTCCAGGGATGGGCACTCCAAACCTCCCTGGGCAGCCCCTGCCAACGCCTGACCACCCTCTCCAGGAAGAAATTCCTGATGGCCAACCCGAAGCACCTTCCCTGGCACAAACTGAGGCTGTTCCCTGAGCCTCCTTTTCTCCAGGCTGAGCTCCCACAGCTCATATACACCCAACACGTTCCTCAGCAACTCCTTCTCAGGCTGATTTCAGCTTCTTGTAAGAGCATGTAATCAGACAAAAATGATTGAATGTTTACTGAATACAGCTGACTTCCAGCAAACACATCTGAATCAGTGTTTCAGCCAGAGGCTTTTCCTCCCTGCTCTCAAGATGGAGTTAAGCAGCTCGGAGCTGCCAGATTTCCCACAAGATGGGAGGACAGTCTGAACTCACCCTTGTGTTCCTTGGATCTACTGGCAGCAGAGCCAGGGAACACAGCTCTGCTCCAATCCTGGAGAGGTTTTAATGAAAACCATTTCTGAATGTCAATAACAATCGCCTTCTGGAGCCTGCCTGGCACACAGCTCCAGGAATCAGCACCAAAACAGGCCAGCAGCTGCTCAGCCCAAATGCCTGGCTGAAGTGCCACTGCAACCCTGAGTGCACCATTAGGCTCAACCCTGCCAGGCCTGGCCTTGTGCTGGGCTCAGAACCACGGGGTTCACACGAGGGACAAGGCCCGGGAGCTGTGCCTGACAGCAAAGCTGCCAGGACAGGACACGTTTCCAGCAGTCAGGGACTCACAGAGCTGTCTCCCTTCTTGGGCATGGCTGGTTTCCTCGGGAAGAGGATGAGCTTGGAGTGGTACTCCTTCAGCCTCTGCACGTTGGCCTGCAGGGACTCGGTGGACTTGTTCCGCCTCCGGGGATCCACCGAGATCCCGATAGTCCGGGCAAACTTCTTGTTGATGCCAGCGAGCTGAGGAGAGAGGGGAGAGTGGCGTCAGCATCTCACAACTCCCAACAGCCAGGCAGGGATCCAAGCACGGGATGCAGGGTCTGGAGGAAGGCTGGGAATCAGCTGAGGGACCAACTACACCACCAACAAAAGGACAAAAGGTGTCCTGGTCTATCTTAGTGCTTAAGATGCTGATTTTTGCAGGTGGATTTCCCCAGAGGAGCAAAGTGCAACCCCTGCAGGACACATTTAAACTTGGATTCACACAGACATCTATGAGTCAGTTTATGTACGACTCCGGTTCACTGAATACTGGGAGCTCCATTAAATCAGGATTTTTTTTTTTTCCCTAACCATTGGAAACAACCATTAAATAACTATTTCTTCAGACTATATTAAACAAAAAACTCATTTTCTGTTTGAAGACAAACAGCTGCATCCTGCTTTGTGTTCCGCCATTATACAAGAATTAAAGAAAAATAAGTAATGAAGTATCTGGCACCCAGAAGAACAATTTCCCTGCCTCAGTGCGCCAATTTCAGTTATAAATGTTTTAATTAAGACACTGAACCAGGCACAGAGGCAGCTGGTGGCTGCCAGCAAGCCCTGATGTGGAATCTCATCACAGACACACACTGGGCAGCCCTGCAGACCACCTCTACCAGCTCAGCACATCGGGGCACATCACAGGGACATGGAAACACTTCCCACTTTAATCCAGCTATTTAAACTCCAATCCAACTATTATTACTCCAGCTACTCTGAGAAGCTGTGCTGAAAGGCTCTTCCTCCTGGTGCAATATCCCCTGCTACACTTTAAACTAAACTGAGCTGGGTTTTACTTGGTCCTCAACATGGAAACATTGGGTAAAATATTTAGAATTAGCAGAAAAATGTTTCATAAAGAAACAATTTAATGAAAGTGATCTTAATCTTCCCCCTCCCCCCAAAAAGTTTAGGAGGCTCAAGACTCTTTCAGAATTCAAATTTCACAGAATCTCTGAATAGTTTGGGTATGAGGGAACTTTAAAGATCTTTAAGTTCCACCCCTTGCACAGGGCACGGACACCTTTCACTATCCCAGGGTGCTCCAAGAGCTGCCCAAGCTGGCCTTGGACACTTCCAGGGATCCAGGGGCAGCCACAGCTGCTCCAGGCACCCTGTGCCAGGGCCTGCCCTCCCTCACAGGGAAGAATTTCTTTTGTATATCCAACCTAAATTTCCCCTATTTCAGCTTGATTTTAATAGAATTTTAAGTGGCAGTCTGACCAGATAAACAGACGTTTACCTTTCAAAGCACCCTTCACACACCCACTCTACCACCACAGGTAAGACCAGTCTTTCCCTGCTCCCAGAGCCAGGAAATCCACAGCCAGACATCCCTGGCTGTGGCAGCGTCAGCAGCTACCAATACCTGAGGAAGGCACCTAGTGCAGGACAGGAGATGCAGCTGAGCACAGACTTTGGGTTTTTTGAATCGATGCTCTGTACTTACTTTAAGCTCCTCCAGGCTGAAGCCTCTGCCAGCACGGACTTTTTTGTGGTATCTGATTGTAGGGCACCTCACGATGGGCCGGATGGGCCCAGCCACGGGGCGGGGGGCGATGCGGCGAGCCTTGGCCTGGCGAGCCTTCCTCCTGGAATGGCAGGATCACACCATCCTTTAGCTTGGGAAAGACCCCGAGATCACCCAGACCAACCTGTGATCGACCAGATCCTCTGGTGATCGAGCCAGCCCAGAGCACGGAGCGCTGCATCCATCCGGCCCTTCCTTGGGACAGCCCCAGGGATGGGCACTCCAAACCTCCCTGGGCAGCCCCTGCCAAGGCCTGACCACCCTTTCCAGGAAGAAATTCCTTGTGATGTCCAACCTCAGCCTCCCCTGGCACAAACTGAGGCTGTTCCCTCTCCTCCTGGCCCCATTCCCTGGGACCAGAGCCTGATCTCTTCCAGGACATTGCAGAGACACAGAGGGTTCCCCCTGAGTCTCCTTTTCTCCAGGCTGAGGTCCCCCAGCTGCTCCTGGTGATCCAGACCCTTCCCAGCTCCATTCCCTTCTCCGGACATGCTCCAGCTCCTCACTGTGTCTTGCAGTGAGGGGCCAAACACAACACCGCAGTTCCAGGTGTGCCAGCAGTCCCAGCACCGGGGACAGGCACTGCCCCGCTCCTGCTGCTCACACTACGGCCGCTCCAAGCCGGGTGTCACTAGCCTCTTCCTCACCTGTGACAGCCACGGCGTCTCTATTCCATGTGCCACTCCTGCCCTTGCAGGGAGGCATCTCCTGCCCTGCGATGCCTCCGGAACAAACTGCCGGGCGGGGCTGGCTGCTGCTGCCATCAGAGACCCAGGGAAGAGCGTTCATCACTGTGGATGCAGCGATTCCGGAGATGTCTCATCACTTGGCTGCGGCTGGCACAGGCTCGCCCCGAGCACGAGCAGGGAAAGCCTAAACAAACCCGCGGCGTCCTGGCTCCGAAAGCGGCCCCGCAGCGGCCGGGAAAGCCCCTCTCGCGGCCCCCGGAGCTCCGGGACTCACCTGCGGAGCTTGCGGGCGGGCTGGTTGAACCAGGTGGCGACTCGGCGCTGCCAGTCCTTGTGGAAGTGGGGCTTCAGGATCATCCCATTGCGGCTGGGCGCCATGGCTGCGGCCTGCGGACACGGGCGCGGTTAACGCGGGGACACCTGACGCGCCCCCAAGCCCGCGGGCCCCGGCCCGGCGCGGCCCCGTCGGCGCCCCCGGAGCCTCCCTCACGGCCTCGCGCGGGGCCGCGGCGGCGGCGGGCGTGGCCCCGGCGGGCGGATGGCGGCGGATGGAGCCCGCGGCCCTCACTCACCTCCCGCTACGACGATGGCGACCGGAAAGGAAGCGCTGGCGCGGCGGCGCCGGAAGTGCAGCGGCGGAGCCCAATGGGCAGCGCGGGAGAGACCGGGGGGCGGGGCCGGAGGGAGGAGCCCGGGGAAGGGGCGGGCCCAGAGGGGAGGGGCCCGGGGCAGGGCGGGGCCGGAGGGGAGGGGCCCGGGGAAGGGGCGGGGCCGGAGGGGGGGCCCGGGGAAGGGGCGGGGCCGGAGGGGAGGGGCCCGGGGCAGGGGCGGGGCCGGCGGAGAAGGGGCGGGGCCGCGCCAGCAGCAAAGATGGCGGCAGCTTAAAGGGCCCGTGCACGGCGGCGCTGGGAACGGGACCAGGGGATCGCGGCCAGGCTCGATCGGCCGTGAGAGGAATGACGAGATTTGTCTTTACAAACAAGCCCTGGGTCTGCTGGTAGATAAAACCAGCAATGAGAGATAAGAAAAACAACGGGAAGGATCCTATTGATTGATGAATGGAAAAGAAGTTACTTGCCTTTACAAACAAACCATAGGCTTGTTCGTAAATGAAGTTGAATATTGAAAGATGAAAGCAACAATGGGGAAAAACCCATAAATCCTATAAAAATTAAAAATTAGGGGGGGTTATGCATCAAAGGGAATCTCAGGCATTTCGGGAAGTCTGTACCTCTCAAGTACCTTAGCCAACGGGGAAAGAGAGGGTTAGGGTTAGGCTGTGTCCTCCGAAAAACTGAGAGACCCCAAGGGAAATACCCCATGGCCTCTCCTTTAATTCTAATAAAGTAAAAGGACTCCTCTCTCTCCTTTTTGGACATAAACCTCTGGTTCATGGATTAATTTTCCTAACAGCAGCAGCAGCTCGGTGCCCAGGCACCTCCTGGGCAGGGGTTACGCCGGTCACAAATCCCTAAGGAACCCCATCCGACCCCCAAGCAGCATCCCTGCTGCCTGCCCTTTTCGGGTAGCAGCATGAGGCAGTAGAGGGATGGGGGATTTCCATGCCCCTGGGCAGATCCCAGGCAGTGTGATCCACAGCCTGTGCCCGGGAGGGATGGCACAGCAGTGCTGGCAGCACCCCAGAAGTCACCAAGGACCCTGCGCCGTCCCCACACTGCACCGCTCCCTCTGTCACCCTCAGCTCCACAGAACTGAACTCCCCTCCTCACAAAGGTTCTGTGAGTTAAAGAAGATAAAGTCAAAGAACACTTGAAATTTCATCTGCTGCAGGAAAAGGAAGTTCAAAGAGTGAGACTGGGAAGAAACAAACAAGTTTGGAATTAAAACATCCAGGCAGCAGCATCCAAAAATGTAGAAAAGTACTTTGTGTCCCTGAACTGAAGGGAAATCACTCCCCAGGCACTGAGATCCCAGGGAATGAGCTGGGACAGGGGCGAAGACAATGCAGAACATCTTCACATTCTCAGGGAAGCAGCGATTCTGGGACTGTGACAAAGGCCCCAGGGCCGGGAGCTGTCAGAGCCCAGGCTTGGGCTGGGGTCTTTCAGGTCACAGACAGTCCTGACGGAGTAACTGCAGACAATAATCCCTCCTAAAAGATGCAGCCAGCCAGGGCACTCCAGGCAGCAACAACCACTTGAATGCTTTCCCTGATGAACACCAGACAACCCTGTCAGCAGGGCCCGTTTTGCAACAGCCATGAGGATGGAGCAGCTTTTCCTGAGGATTCCCAACAAACACACCTGCTTTTGCTGGATTTCCAAGAGCACTTCTCCAGCTCAGAGCCAGCAGTTCAGAACAGTCTTCCTATGTGTGCTCAGAGTCACCCTCTGCACGGTTGGCTTCCATGTCCCACTGCTGAGCCTGTCCCAGTTTCGCCTCAACCTCCGCTTGGGAAACACTTGCTGTGAAAACTGGACATAAATTATTGACCAGGGAGAAGGAGGCTCTTGTCCTGTACCACTCCA
Organism: Hirundo rustica; assembly: GCF_015227805.2. Lineage (NCBI taxonomy): Eukaryota > Metazoa > Chordata > Aves > Passeriformes > Hirundinidae > Hirundo > Hirundo rustica. Next base: position 1,121,964 of record NC_053460.1, read on the forward strand.
CAGCTCTAATGAGCTTCATGTGTGCCAAAACACCCCCGGAGCCCGACACATTGTACACACACAGCAGCACGTTGTGGGCAGTTTATTCCAGCCAGGGCTGTTTGCGTGTTGTGCTCAAAGGTTACACAAGAGCTCAGCCCCACAGGGGTGTCCCCATGCTGAGGGCACAGCCCTGCCCTCCTGCCACGGCACAGAGCACAGCCACAAGCGGCTTACATGGGATCTTCCACCCACTGGAATACGTTCCCTGCTCCAGTGTACAAGAAACCTACAGCAGATCAGACTTACCCAACTCCTAATCACCACCACCACCCTGCTAGGAATCAGTTCTGAAATCCTGAGGAATTCCCCTTCCTGCAGGATACAGCTCAAAGAACCAATGTAGCCATCCTTTAATTTTGGGGTAGCAGCAGCAGCAGCCCAGCAATTCCCTGCTCAGCATCTTTGTTTCTGGAGCTGAGAAGGCAAAGGGTCTGTGTCCCAAAGAAGCCTCCGGAGCCCTCCCATTCCACATGGGAGTGGGTTCACACCGGTCTCAGGCGTGGCTCCTCCTCCTCCTCTTGGTTTGGTGGCTGGGGAGGTGTCTCCTCCTCCCTGGTGTCCTGCTTGTCCCTCTCTGCCTGCAGCCAGCTCTGAGGAGCAATCATCTTCTTGGGCCCGTGGGGCGGGGGCCCGATCAGCGCTTCGATGTCGTCGTAATTGATCACTTCCTTCTCCAGGAGGGCATTGGACAGCTGGAAAAGAGCAAGGAGGCAAAATGAGGGATGGAGCCTGCAGAAAGAGCAGAGAACTGCTTCTCTGAGCTGGTCTGAACTGTCAGCTCAACTCAGGCCTCTGCACCTGCAGCCCACCAAGAGCAGCCCCCAGCTGTGCCACCCATGGGGTCATTCTGAAGCTACTGGAGCCAAGACCAAATTCTCCAGGCCCCAGCACTGTTCCCAAGGGCACGTTTGGCCAGGAACACACAATGTTACTGCAGGCAACAAAGCAAGCTCTTGGGAATGATTTGGAACAAGAGCTCCAGGAACAATGAGAGAAGTGTCCCTCCTGCCACTGTCACTGCACCTGTGACCCTGCCCAAGAGCCAAAGCAGCAGCACGGAGAGCTCTGGCAGACCCAGAGCCTTCCCTGCACACAGAGCACTAACAAAGAGCTGCCTGTTCCTGCAGGAAGGGGCTGGAGGTCAGCACAAGTTCCTCTCCAGAAGAGTGGAATTCTCCAGCCCCTCTGGCAGCAGCACCACCCCTCTGGAGCAGCAGGTGGCTGTCCAGTGTGGAACTGCTCTGTCCTGCTGCGGAGATGTGACACGCTGGCCTGGCAACTGAAACACTGACTCTGGAGGTACTTTGGCTGCACTTTAAAGTTTTTCTGTGCTGAGCCTTTAGCAAACATCTGGCTGCTGTTACATGGCAGCAGCAGGACAGAGGAGCCTGCAGAGACACCCCTGAGGATCCCTGCTCCAGAGCTGCCAGGGCACTGTCCCAGGGACAGCAGCGGGTCCCAGCTCTGTCCTTATCACACACTGGAGGCCTGACACTGCCTAGCTGAAGGGGTTGCTGTCGTCCTTCTTGTTTGTTTAAGGAGAGGATTTAAGGAAAAGAATTGCTTGATTTGCAAAACAGGCGACATTAAGTTGACTCCTGGTCATTTCGGAAGTCACGGACTGGAATTCTGAAGGGAAGTCAAGGAGATACAGAGGGTGCTGTGACCCAAGCTTGGCTCAGCACTGGGCACAGAGCTCCTGGCACAGGTGGGGACATGCCAGGGTGTGCAGCTGGATCGGGACAGATAGGACACAAAAGGGAGCAGGCAAAGCACTATCTCTGCAACAAGGATTCCTTGGTGTAAGCCATTAAGGAGGTGAAAATTGCCTGAAGTCAGAAAGCAGGAACCAGCTCCCATCAGCCAAGGTGACAGGCACCATATCCCTGCACCAAAGCCAGACACTGTCCACCTGATTACTGATTACTCCCCAAAAAACAGTCACTGTCAGCTCTCCAGAAAATTGCACTGCCAAGAGGCAAGCAGAGAAGTGCAGGTGAAGGACACAAATTCCAGCTTTGATCATTTCCACAGAGCACTCCTCCTCCTCTACCCTGCAAACACCAGCTGGTGTGAGGAGGCAGACTACTCACTGCTGGGAAAGGCACACACATTCCTCCCGTGCCTGCTCCGAATCCGGGGGATACAGAGTAAACAGTCACTGCTTCCCAACACTCCCACTACAAGACTTTCTAGGAGAGAGACAACACTGCAGCAGCTGAGCTGCAGAGCACAGAAAGCAGCAAAACCACCAGTTATAAACACCCAAACCAACCAACAAACCCCCACACAATCCAACTCACTGTTTGCAGCTTGTCCCGGTTCTCCAGCAGGAGCTTTTCTGTGCGCCTGTAAGCCTGAGCCACCAAGGTTTTGGCTTCCTTGAAGAAATGAGAAGAGGGAGTTGGGGTGTAGGTGGCAACAAACACAATGTGTGGCTAAACAAAGAGAGCACTAAGGGATGGAATCTGCAAGCTGAGCCAGGCAGAATGTGGTTCCCATCAACAGAAACTACGGATAAACTGCTTGGAAAAAGGCCCAAGGAGTGCTGGTGATATGGGGCAGAGAAGTCTTGCCCTAGCACAGCTCAATGGGAAATGCAGATTAAGGCTGTCCAGGAGCTAAAGGTGCAGCTCAGCACAAATCCCAGGGACGCACAGCCATGGTGCTTCTGAAACAGAGCTTTTTTGTTTCCAGCTTTTTGAATTTTGAACTAAAGCAATGTGTTTTTTCAGCAACGAAGCCAAATTTCCTGTCAAAACAGGCTGATTTGCAGTCAGTCTGACCATCGTTTTGGTTAGGACGTGCACACATCTACACTGTACAGCTGTGACGTTAAGACACAGAATTCTGCACAGCACAGGCTCCTGGGCTGAACTCAGAGCCAGGTGTGATTCTGCCCATTCCTGCTGCCTCACTGCGCAGCCCTGACACAGCCATGGAACAGACAAGTGCCCACTCACTGGCCAACAGCAAAATGCAAATTGTTTGTGTGTAAACCGTTTTTCAGTGAACTGCAGAAAGCAAAGAACAGAAAGAAGCCCTATTCCAGGCTGGCCTTACGTGGTCCATCATTTGCTGCAGGCCCTGGCTGAAGGGGCGCCGGCCGATGCCAGCGGCACTCTCCGGGTCTGGGAAGGAGATCTGCCCGATGCTGGGCACCATCCCGTACTGCTTCACCATGGAGTAGGCAATCTTGGTCACCTTCTTCAGGTCATCCTGTGCTCCTGGCCAGGAAACACACACACACACACACCGCTGGTCAGCTCTCAGCACATCCTGCACAAACACATCCTACCAGTGGAGAGAGCAGAGGACGCAGTGCAGCCCACGGGGGTGAACACTCAGCCCACTGAAGAACCTTCCTGCAGGTCCCAGGAGTGACAGAGTGGCCCTGCTGTGGCCAGCTCAGCTGAGTCCTCACCTGCCACTGCCCATGGTGTCTCTACCCATGGCAACAGAGGAAATGAGATGGGCTTTAAGGGCCCTTCCAACCCAAACCATTCCGTGATCCTATATGGATTTAACTAGTTGGAAACAGCAAAAAAATTTCTAGGCCTTCTCAAAAGCTTCACCAGTACTTGCAACTGTGGCCTTAGGTTTTGGGACAAGTCTGAGACAACACAGTGACAATACCACCCTGAGTCCTCCATGCTTACAAGTGTCAGAACACACCATGTGACATTTCCAGCACAGGAAACCTCTGTCCCTTGCTCAATCCCCCTTGCACTTCCACCTGCCCACGCCAGGCTCTGGCTCCTCACCTGTGGTGACCTTGTTAAAGGTGATGGCCTCGGCCACTCTCCCCCCCAGGGCCATACACATCCTCTCCAGCAGCTGCTCCTTGGTGAACAGGTACTGCTCCCGGGGCAGGATCTGTGCGAATCCCAGCGCCGCGTTTGTCCGAGGGGCTATGGACACCTGCAACACAGGGCAGCTCGCTCAGCTCACAGAGCTGCAGAGCTCTCCCTCCAGCAGCACAGGGAGGGCAGGAAGATGCCTCTGCATTCCCAGTGAAGTTTGGCCATAGCCATGGGCAGTTTGGCCTACAGAGACACGGCCAAGGAACAGCAGTGTGTTCTCATTGCTGCACTGAGGGCTCTGCCTTCACTCACACGCTTCCTGCTCAGGAAACTATCCTTAACAGCAAGTCACAGAAATCCTGAAATTTAGGAGTTACTTTGGAGTGTTTGGACCACACAGAGATCACTGATTCTGCCCCAAGAATCCCTGAGACTACCTGCAGAAAGACAGAAGCCTTCAGAAAAATAACAGCCATTTTCCCCACGCACTTAACGAGAGTAATTAACACCAGTTCTGCTTACACAATGGGTCATTCAGAGTGAATGTGCCACTGGTAAGGGGCCAAGGAGCTGTCACCCTTGTCATTTCACTCCCCACCTCCCCCCAGTGTCCTGGCTTTGGAGGAGAAGTGCACGGATCACATCCCCGGGTGCCAGAGAGGCCTTTCCCTGCAGAGAAGGGCTTCGGGCAGACAACCTCCCAGCCTGGAAAACACATCCTTTCATCAGTATCACAGCAACTCCTGCCGTGGCTTCGCTGGCTGCAACGTGCTGGGAAAGGGATCACATTTGGATGTGTGCACACACGGAGCAGCCTGGAAGTGCATGACTGAGCAGCAGCACCAGGAGACTCAGTTGCTTCTAATTTTTAATTGCAAGGCTTCTCCTATAGCTGGTTAATCAGCTTTGCACCAGCACTATCATCAATGGAGCCTAATAATGGATTTCTCTACAGCATAAATTAGGGACAGGGTTTATATAATCACAGAATCATTAAGGTTGGAAATGTCCTCCAAGACCATCGAGTCCAACCTTCGACCAGATCCCACCAGCCCACTGAACCATACGTGAAGTGCCACGTCCGCTTGTTTTTGAACATTTCCACGGACTGTGACTCCACCACCTCCCTGGAGAACCTGTTCCCATGCTTAACCAACCTTTCAGTGAAGAATTTACTCCTAATATCCAGCCTGAACCTCTCCTAGTTTAGTAGTGGGCTTGGCAGTGCCGAGTAGCTGGACTCGACGACCTCAAAGGTCCATTTCAAGGAAAATGATCCTGTGATTCTGTATTTTCCACGTATTTTGCTGCAGCAGCACAGCTCACAGAGCTGAGCAGAACTGCACACAAGTACCACAAAGCAATCCTGGCCAGGGAAGCCCTCGGGGCTCCCCTCCCTGGCAGTGGAGGTACCTTCATGACGGCCTCGGTGTGCTCCAGCAGCCACCCGACCAGCGCGTGCCCGGATTCGTGGAACGCCACCACCTTCCTCTCTTCTGGTGACAAGATCTTACTTCTTTTGGCAGTGCCTGTGGGAACACAGACCAGGGCTTGATAAGTTATCAACAGGTGCAACCAGAGGGGCATAACCTGGTCCAGCCCAGTGCACAGCCCGTGGCTGAACTTGTTGCGCTGCACTCTGGAGAGGGGGAAGCAGCAAAACCCCTTTAACTAAAATGTTTGGAAAAGCTTCTCCCTGACCCTGAGGTGGAAGTAATCTATGCCTGGAAGTGTTTGAAAACCCTGGCAGAAAACTTCCCCCTTTCTCCTCACAACAGACTTCATCATTAGACAAATAATCTGACATTTGATTTGATCACAGCTCAAGAACCTTGTTCCCAGGGTTGGATCTGTAAAAAGTCAGCTTACTCTTGTGTTTTTGGAGGGTTTTTTTGTGGAAAAAATCTGAAAACAACACATAAAACCCCCAAACAACAGAATCCAAAATGAGACTAGCTAGAGTCTCACACTCATTTTGCCTTTTTCAGTCCCTTAGGCAGAACGAGAGAGATGTTGAATCATGTAGACAAGGTCCCAGTTGAGAAAACTGCGCATTAAGGGTGTTCAAATCAGCTAAAGTCCAGGAGTAGATATAGCAATCCCTCTCCAGAGCCTGGAAATGTCTCTGATTACACACTGCATGGTCTGTATGAGCTTATTCCCTGGTTCCTGAAAACCAGCAAATGAAGCCATAACTCACATTTAACCCTTCCTCCAGAAAGGTGATTTTTGGAAGTATCTATTTTCCAACTCAGCAGAGCAAGCCCAAAAAGGACTTTAAAAAAAAAAAAAAAAAAAAGGTGAATGGAAGTAAAACTTCTAGCACATAGGAAAAATAAGTACATAGCACATGGTGTGTCAGGCACTCATTACAGCTGAGAATGTTGGAGACAAAAAGGTCCCAGGATTTGCAGGCCAGAGCCCAGAGCAGCAGTGGGGAGAGCAGCCAGTCAGAACCAATACTGCACCGAGCTTGCTTCATGTCTTGGAAAACAACATTCTATTAACATGAATTTTTAAACAAAGTCAAGGGCTTTATTAAACAAGGAAACAACAAAATTAGTGTGGCAGATCTTGTAAAATTACTGCTCAGGAACCCTGCAAACTGCTGTGCCCTGCCAGGCACGATGGAACAGCAGATTAATTGCAACTGCTTTGATTTCCATCAGTCAGTCCCTTACCCTGCCCTCAGCAGTGTGTGAACACGGCCCTGTATGGCTATTTCCACAGGAGGATGTATCTATTCTCTATAAAAGTTTGTGTGTATATATATATATACACACACACACACCTACACTTAAAAAATCCCTGTCAGCCCAGCGAGGGAGGGACTGTGCTCTTCACAATGGCACACAGTGTGCCTACCAAGATTCTTTCTTTTCCTATGTAATCTCCAGGCATGGAAATCCCCTGAAAGCCTGTAGTTATCACGTTCATGACACAAGCCACCCAGGAAAGAACTCTGGTGCATCTCTGCTGGCTTTCCACAAACCCCACCAAGAAAATAGGCTCCATCTTCTAAAGGCAAGCCCTAAAAGCCTCTGTGTGCTCAGCAGGTTTCTTCCCTCGCTCTCAGGAGACCTGACTGACTGCTTTCTGTTCCCAAACTAAAAACACAATGGGAACTACCACAGAGAGTTCTTGTTCCTCCCTTACAGCAACACAAAGCTTTAAGGCTGACAGGGCCTCTGGACTTGCAGAGCTCCCTTTTGATTCCACCCCACTCTTATTAAAACCAGAAGCTCCTAATGGAAAGCACAGTAATATCTTCTTTCTTTCAAGAAAAGCTTTTATAGGAACTGAAATGCCCTCTGGATTGTGAAACCCAGAAGCATTCCTATGACATGGAAAGGGGACATTTAATACAGGGGCCTGGGGGGTTGTTTGGGGTCTGTAAGACTCTGTCTACAAAAAATAGCCGGTCCTGCTAGTATGAGAGAATCTGATTAAGCAACAAAAAGACCCCGTGGACTCCTACACACACCAGAGCCTGAGTGAGGCCAGGCAGCCTGAACTGCCAGAGCTCATGTCCTGCAATGCCCCTCCACATGGATCCCAGAGATCCCTTCTGCTGCCAGCCCCTACAGCCTTCCTTGCTTTTTGCTTTATCTTCCCAGTCTGGGGAACTGAGACAAGGCTCAGAAAGAAAAGCCAAGAGAGTCCCTACAAGTCTGGTGCCTGTGGCCCTGCAGATGGGAAAGCAGAGCACACCTTTACAAGAGCCTGTGGCTCCAGGACAAGGGGAACGGCTTCAAACTGAAAAAGAGGAGCTTTAGTTGGAATATCAGGGAAAAAAGTCTTCCCTTGTGAGGGTGGGGAGGCTCTGGCAGGGGTTGCCCAGAGAAGCTGTGGCTGCCCCTGGATCCCTGGAAGTGTCCAAGGCCAGGTTGGATGGGGCTTGAAGCACCCTGGGATACTGGAAGGTGCCTCTGCCCAGGGCAGGGGTTGGAATACAGACTTTAAAGTCCCTTCCCACCCAAACCAGTCCAGGATTCTGTGATCTTTGCTGCAGCAGATGAGAATTTCTGTGTTACAACTACAGTTGTCCACTCCTGGGGCCTCTTGAGTACAGTTTGGGATTTGTGTTCTTAACCAAAGCACTCCAAAGGTCGGTGTTTTCTTTTTTTTTCTCTGCAACAGGTGAAGCTGTGAAGAATTTTCTCAAATATCTTCTTTTAAATGAGGAATTCTCTAAGCATTTTCTGATAAAGGAAGCACTCAGGACTTAATTCCAGGACCAGGAAGTAACTGACCCAGTACAAACATCCTGTTCCACTAAAAAGGCACAGAGTGCCAGTCTGTGTGCCTGGGCTCCCGCTGGGAATGGAGCCTGGAGGCACTTCAGTGTCTGATTATGAAATCCACAGCTTGGCTCCAGGGCAGCTCAGCCCGAAACCCACCAGATTCAAATCCCTCAGGTGAGGTCAAGAGGTCTGGGAACTCTTTTCCCCTCCCTACAATACACTGCTGCAGGGAAATCTCCAGAGGTTCCTCTCCTGGCAATGGCACAAGCAGCAGGGAAAGGCCACAGGATGTTCTCAGAGGGAGAACAGTGCTCTACTGTCTTGCAGTTTATTCTGCCAATTCATCAAAGCCCGGGCTTGGAGGGCAGAAAGAAAAATCTCCAATTTCTTGCTGGTGAGGATGCAGAGGCTATTTGCTATTGATGTTTATGTAGCAGGTGTCCAGAGCAGCAAGAAAAATTCAGAGATATTGTGACTTTTCTTGTTTAGAAAAAACAACCAACCCACAACACTCCCAAACTGAAAAAGCCACACAGATTTGAATTCTCCCATTATTTTCCCAGTGGCCATTCTCCCTGAACTATGGGTTCAGACTGCTGAAGATTCAGGAAGATGGAGCCATTTAGGGTCTTTTTCAGAAAACTTTCTGCGACTGTTATTGAAGACCTTCAGGCCAGAGCACAGTCTGGACTCATCTTCCTGGGATGTAACCCCCTCACCTGAGCAGAACAGACCCCTGAGGCAACATCAAGAAATGCTGCTGCACTGGCACAGGCTGCCCAGAGCAGCTGCGGCTGCCCCTGGATCCCTGGCAGTGCCCAAGGCCAGGCTGGACAGGGCTTGGAGCAGCCTGGCACAGTGAAAGGTGCCCCTGCCACGGCAGGGGTGGCACTGGATGTGCTTTAAGGTCTCTGCCAATCCAAACCAGTCTATAATTCCATGGAACGGCTGCATCCCTCACCTGCAATGACTCTTTCCACAGCATACTCGAAGTTGGAGGTATCGATGGATTTGTGCCCTTCCCTGGCAGCGTGAAGAGCAGCTTCATTGCAGATATTTGCTATGTCAGCTCCTGCAGACACGAGTTCACAAAAGTTACACTGGGTCTGAATAGGGCAGAGAACTCAGAGGAGGAATGGGCACAAATAAATCTGGAGAAGGACCTAAGGAAGTCAAACAGTCTGTGCTTTTTGTTCCTTGGGAACAGAGAACAAGCCCAGTCCATGGTGTTGATGTTGGATTTGAATAATACAACTGCTTTGGCAGGGAATGCTGATACCACACAGAGCTCAGCAATCCAGGAGCAGGCTGAGGCCAAGGCTGGCTCCCAGGGACAGGGATGGTGTGGGCAGCGGGCTGGCACAGCCTGCTGCTCTGCTCCACCTCGGAGAGAAGAGAAGGAACATCTGTTCCCAGTTTGTGTGGGTGGGTGATGGTGGCGGGGGGCTGCTGAGAGCAGTCACGGAGAGGCAGCGTGCTGGGGCCTGGGAGAGGGGAAACCCAGAAAGGATATTCCAGGAACTCCACATAAACAGGAACTCTGGAGCCCCTTGCTCAGCACTGTTTCAAGCTCCCAGGGACCCACCCTGGAAGCAAGCTTGATGCAGGAGCCAGGCAGAGCTGTCCAATTTCTACTCTGCTCAGCAAAATAATTCCTACACATCCCTTCCATTGCTTTCCTGGTAACATAAATCAATTTAACAATCTCTCCTCTGAAGCGCAGCACCTCATCCTCAACAGCTCTGAGAGGAGCATGACTGTTTCCTTCTCTTAGGAATTAGGCACCTGGGCATTGTAAAAGTGTGTTTTCCCTACCTCCCCACCCTGCTGGTCCAACAAATTTCGAAAGACTGAAAATAGTAATGAATAGCTGCTCATCAAAGCTCACCAGAGGGCTGGTCAGATTCCCACAATTTTTTTTCTATTTGCCACGGAAATGGAGAAAAAAAAGCTCTTTTTGCCCCAAACTCCCTGTTAGACCCGCAGCACCCAGGAGCTCCGGCCCAAATGGAGCAGGAGCATAGGACAAGATCATACCACTGAATCCTGGGGTCAGCTCTGCCAGGTGCTGCGAGTAGAAACTGCCGTCCTGGATCAGCTTGAGGCCCTTCAGGTGGTGCTCAAAGATCTCCTTCCTCTCCTGTAAAGAACACCCAGCACCTGAGCCCAGCCAGGGGTCACCACGGGGCCCTGCTGTCCATGGCAGGGAGCAGCGTGGTGGCACTGCCGGCAGAGGGAACAGCGACAGTGCCAGCAGAGGGGACAGCGACAGTGCCAGCAGAGGGCAGGGCTCTCCTTGCAGCGTTCCAGAGCTCCAGCGGCCCTGATAAACACACAGCTCTCAAATTCCCAACAGATGCACGAGGCTCTCCCTGAGTCACGGCTTTCTCTCTCAGGGTCACTCTCCCCTCCTCACTCTCACTCTGATCTGTCCTAACTTCTCCCCCACCATAAAAGCTCTCGAAGGAAGGAGCTCTGACTGCCTCGACCTGCTCCTGCACAAACCACAAACTGCAAAGCCCATCCAGCAGCTCCTCAGCCTGCGTCCATTTCCCAGATGGAGGTGGGGGTGAGATGCTGCTGGCGAGCAGCCACCAGTGACTCATTCAGCTGGTCCAGGAGATCCTGACTCAAACAATGGGCTCAGTTGCCAGGGTTTTTCCCCTTCCTCCTTCAGGGCAGCTGCACGGTTCGTGCTTCCGGGGCCAGATTCTATCAGGCATTTAAGGTATTTTCACTGAAAACTCTGCGGAGGACAGTGAAGCACAGATGGGAGAGGAAGAGCCTGTGCTGGCACAGCACACAGATCCTCACTGCAGCTGAGCCTATTCCCAGAACTCTGCTACAAATGTCAACACAGCGGACATGGAAGACTCTTGTAAATGGATTTAAAAAGCATTCAGAAGGAGAAAGTCACTTAACAGGCTGCCTAAAGGAAAATGAGGAGCCTTATAAGGATAGGGAGGGCAATAAACCTACAGAATAAATAGTGCTCAAGGCACGTGACAATTTAAGCTCTCACACCAGCCAATTGCCAATTAGGTGCTTCCCAATTTCCTGAACAGAAGACACAAACATAGCTCTGCATCTGCAAGGCAAAGGGAACCTCACAGAAGAATTCACTGCCAGGGCTCTACCAGAGCAGAGACCTCCAGACCAGTGAGCTGTCCCTTCAGAGGAACCAGCCACTGCATTAGCACCACAACTCCTCAATTCAGAGCACAGAAACAAGAACAAAGGCACACAGAGGCTCAACAACTCCATCCCCTCCAAGCTCAGCTTTGCCAGGCCAGCGAGACCAGCAGGGACTGGGACACCTCAGTCACAGGAGAGCCAAGGAAGCTGGTGGAACATACCTGGAGTGTTGGGAGATCAATAAAGATGTGCCTGTCCAGCCTCCCAGGTCTCATCAGAGCGTTGTCCAGGACATCGGCGCGGTTGGTGGAAGCCAGCACTATGACGTGATCCGTGGTCCCCATTCCTGACAAGAACAAGACCAGAGGAGGAGGCTTTCCCCACCTCAGACTGCACTGCAGGCACACAGTGGGCTGAAGCACACAGCTTCACACAGCGCCAGAGGGTGTCCACAGCACCCTTCAAGGCTGAGTGGTCCCTGCAGCTTGGAGCAAAGTCAGGAAGGAACTTCCCAGGTCACCCAGGCCAGTCCTTGGTTATCACGGATACTCTGAAGTCCCCTTTTCATTTACTTAGTAAGTCTTGGCTTAAGACTTCTTCTTCTCCTTCCTATTTCCACACTTGGAAATTGCTCCAACTAGATCCCAGAACAAAATCTCTTTTGATGAATTCACAGGTGCCTTCTCACCCCCAGGATAAGTCAATTCCTGAGCCTTTAGCTCCAGATTGTACAAGCAGCATTTCCTAGCTGAAACATCCTTTCCCACAAATTTCCATGGAAAGCCCTTTGAGTTTTTATTTACTTTCAGCATTCAGTCACAGACAGGCCACCAGAGGAGGAACAGGCTTTCCTCTGAGCTGCTCAGGTTGGTGCAGAGAGAGGACAGCTTTGCCATCCAGCCATGGCCATGTTACAGCACGAGCTGTTCTTTGTCTCCTCACTCACCTCTTACAGGCACCGTGCAGGGCCCTGCACAGACCAGTCCTGCAGAACCCACACCAGACACGAAACACAACCCAAGAGCTCTGCACTGATTGTCAGCACAGAATTTGGCCAAGCCAGTCAGAGCAGGTTCTGTCTCAGGTCCTCAAGGTGAAGGGAGCGTTGGGATTTACAGGCTGCCTGAGAGCAGCCCCAATGGAGACATCAAAGGCAGACAGGATTTCCTGGGGAAGGGAAGGCAGGGCACTGGCAGCTGCAGGAGGGCAAAGAGAGGCAGACTTTGCGCTGCCTGGGTGGGGAGCCAGAGCTCCCAGGTATTTATTGCATTCCTCCAGGTGCCTGCAGGCCCCTGGGCATGAGTCACCTGCTCCCAGCACACTCCCCAGCCCTGGCACGCAGCAGCCTTCCCAGGCAAAGGACACTACAGTCCCATGTGCTTCCCCCTGCCAAGTCCCACGCTGCGGAGAGGCGGCTCCGTGCACGTAAGCCGGGCCAGTTTCAGCTCTCGGCTCCAGCAGAAGAGCTGCCAAATGTGTCAGCGTGCGAGAGCTCAGCACAGATCAAGGTTCCAGGTGAGGCAGGGGACTGGCTGTGCCAGCCTGTGCTGCAGCAGACCTGGTGCTCCCTCTCTGCAGGCTCCTGCCTAAATAAGCTGCCAGAGAGGATGAAGCCGAGCATCCTTCAGGCGTGTACCACGCTGCACTCTGGAGTGGGATAAACAAGCAGAGACTGGCAGGCACTCCAGGAATGGCAGGATTAGATGGCACAGTGCATTATCTGCCTTGCAGCTGGGAAGACTCTCTTAAAATAGGTCTGACTATTAGAACAAATGAAAAACCAGAAACACTGAGAGCATCCTCCTCACAACAGCTTCTGCCCCACTTGCTTAATGCAACACCACCTGGCATGTCACAGGCAAAGCTCAGCCAAAGGAACAGGCTACAAAAACAACACCTCATCACGTCAACAAATGAGAGACAGCTCTGAAAATGCAGCCTGAAGAGCTCCTGCAAGGAATGAACCACTCCAGAAAGGAAAGGGAAAAAGAGATCACCACTGAGGAGCACACTGCTTGGTGGGCATCTCACCTGCAGGGTTACACTGGGTCACCCTCCAGCCATCTCCTGGGAACAGTGGCACTGCAAGGGGGCCCTTTCCCGAAGGAAGCCTCAGGGCTGCACATGGCACAGCTCAGGACTTGTCTGAGGGCTCCAGGTGAAGAGCTGCTACCAAAAGCTATCCTGCATTTCCATTCACAAACCCCGGCTCAGCCCAGGACTGCCAAAGCTCCTCTCAAAGCATCCAGAACAGAGGAGAGATTTGGGTCACATTCCTCTTCCGCTTGTCTGTGGTTTGAGAGGGAGGATTCACTATTCAAAGCAGGCACCTGCTCCGACAGAGCCGGGGTTTGTGCGTCACTCACTCTGCTCTCACAAACAGCTTTTGTAGAGAGGCTCCCTCCGGCGCCTCCCCTGCTCCCACCACATCCCAGTGCTTCCCCAGCTCACAGCAAACTGTCAGAGGGAAGGAACCCGAGGCTGCTGAGGGAAGAGCCCTCTGATTTCTCCAAAATGTTCACATCAGCGTGAGCCCCAGCCTGTACTCACCCCATGCAGCTCACGGTGCCCTCATCCCCTGCAGCCCGCACAGCTCTGATCCTCCCTTCCTCCACCTCCCTTCCCAAGGAATCTCATTCAATCACAGAAATCCAACAATCAGTGATGACTCACTGATCTGCTTTTGTGCATGATGTTTTTTTCTCCAATTAATACCCAGCTCGGGTCTATGATGTTGTCTTGCCTTCAGCCCTCAATTTAAGCTCAACCAGAGCTCTCAACCTTCCATCTCAAGGCTTCCTCACAAACACTCACCACGCCTGGGGCGAACTGCCCCCCTCTTACACAGGTTATTCACCATCAACCTGGGAACTGTTTTGCTGTGCTGCACGTGGCACATCAGCGCTGTTTTAGGCGACACACTCCGTTAGGTAACCCTCCAGTGACACGTGCCAGGATCCCTGCTGATCCCATGTTCCCAGCACCAGGCTGACATCCTTGCCAGCTGTCTCCTGTTTGACACTGTCAACTCCTTGGACTGTTTTTTTTTTAGCGTGTGTTTGATAAAGCACTGAGCAAAATGAAGGGCTTTGTACATGATCTGTGCGAGACACGAATAAAGAATGAGATAATATAGATTTAAAAATAAACCAGGCAGCACACTGCAAACAAGGGACTATAAAGTACACACTGAGGATAATATTTACCTTCCAAACTCACTCTCCAGTTGAGCTGAACCCTCATTTCTGCATTGAGACTCACCAGGAAAACACTCTGGAAACCACATGTAATTTTTACAGACTGATGGAAATCAGACATTTTCGTTTTTAGGACAGAGATGTGGAATGTACTTACTGCATATTCCTGAACAGACATGCAGGCTTCCATTTAATTCAGAAGCCAGTTCACCCTACAACTGTCAGGAGAGAAAAGGACCCACCCAAGCCAGGACTGCTGGGCTGTGTTACCACTGGCCTTTCCTGTCAAGATCATCCACTTCACTGGAAATACTCAGTACAGAGCCAGCACCTGGAACCTGGATCTGGGGATGCTTTTAGTGCACGATGGCTTTTAATTTTTCATATGAAGAGTGTGATGAGGCAACACGGCAGTCTAACTATGAGTCACAGTTACACTGAAGGGAAAAGTGAAACAAACACTCCCTGATGGGCAGGTAGTTGGTTATTCCTGACCCTGCAATAGTGAGATTTAGCAACAGAAATATTGCAAGCTGGGTCAGTGCTGCAGGCTTGGACAGAGACAGGACTAAGGACTGCCAAGGACCACTCTTTGTGTGAAAAGTGTCTGAGCAAAGGGTCAATTCCAGGTGCACAACAGCCAGAAACCAAACACAAGTGTGGCCTCAAACCAGGACTTGTTTGCAAAGCTTATCTCCCTCATCTCAGAGAGCCTGTGGTCAAGCAGACAACACAAAT
This sequence comes from Hirundo rustica, assembly GCF_015227805.2. Taxonomy (NCBI): domain Eukaryota; kingdom Metazoa; phylum Chordata; class Aves; order Passeriformes; family Hirundinidae; genus Hirundo; species Hirundo rustica. The sequence goes on from NC_053460.1 coordinate 1,137,123, forward strand.
GTAAGGCAATGGACAGGAGAATTGATTTATTGCATGACTTCTGTCCCTTTATGACAACTGAACTCTAAACTCTGACAGGCTTTAAACCACTCCTGTCTCAGACTGGATACAGCAAGTATCCAACAATATGTAACGGACTGAAACTCCAGGGCGTTAAAGTTTACTACATTTGGGGACTGGTGATGGGGTACCTGGGCTCAGACTTCAGCAAGAGAACATTGGAGAGGCCAGGCAAGTTCAAGCAGGACAAAGACGAACAGGCCAACAGCTGGACCTCTGAGGAGATAAGGGCAGAGAGAAACACTGACCGTCCATTTCCACCAGCAGCTGGTTTAGGGTCTGCTCCTCCTCGGCATTGGCAAAGCCAGACACGTTGGTGGAGCGCTTCTTGCCCACGGCATCGATCTCATCGATATAGACGATGCAGGGAGCGCGAGCCTGCGCTTCCCGGAACAGGCTCCGGACACGAGCGGCTCCCAGGCCTGCAGGGAAAGGGAACAAACAGGGAGCCTGCTACCTAAAACTGTTAGCAAAGCTGGAGAGCAGTATTTCTGGCCCTCTATGAGACGCCTGACAAACCCTCTGAATGTGACAGTTCCTCTCTCAACACTCCGGGCACAAAGAAACAGCCCCAGAACTCGTGTTTAGTCCTTAGGCTTAGTGTGTCCTGGAGCTGGGTTTAACTGGGCTCCTAAAACCTGCAGGGACTCCTACAGCTGCTGCAAGAGGAGCTTTGCTCCCAGCTCCCAACATAGCCTCCTGTTCCTCCCACAGCTCAGAGCAGAAATATCCAACATTTTCCTGCATACTGACCCTTGTTGGGTCTCAAGAGGTCTGTGAGGAAGGAAGAAAAGGAGAAGGATGGAAATCCCAAGGCACAGAGCAGCCCTACTTTCCCCATCTGCATTTCCATACAAGGAAGGAAGCCTCAGTCAAGGGCTTTAATAATAGGTACAGGGAAGCCAGAGAGGATGCTTGCAGGTGAAGGACCACAGCTGCGCTCTGTCAGAAAGCAGCAACCAGAAATGCACTTCAGATACTACATAATTAAGGAACTGCATCACTGAAAACCTTTTATATCTTCAGTCTAAGTATCCAACTCATCCTCCTCATGCCAGGCCCTGTCCCTTGCAGGAAGCTCAGCCAGCCCCCTCCAACTCCACAACAAAGAGAGCTCCCCCCGTTCCTCGGAGCGCCTCACCTCCAATCACCTCCACGAACTCGGAGCCTGCCATGGCCAAAAACGGCACCTGGGCCTCTGTAGCCACGGCCTTGGCCAGCAAAGTCTTCCCACAGCCTGGTGGGCCCAGCAACAAGGCACCCTTGGGCACTTTGGCCCCGAGCTGGAGGTAGCGATCGGGATTCTGCAAGGACAACACAGCTCGGTCAGAGCCACGGCTCACACCAAGCAGCTGCGCCGCACTGGGGCTTCCCAGAGCTTCCTGAGAATGTTTTCAGCCTGGGCAACCCTGAGCTGCCAACGGGAGCAGCTCCATCCGCATTCCCACTGTGGAACTGGACATACTGAGCGTGTTTCAAGAGAGGCTGCCCAGAACCACAAAGGATGAAGATCAGAGCGCCCCCCACTCCCCAGGTCACTCCTCTATCTCAGAAGGCAGGCAGCAAACATTTGTTTTGTTCTACTTTTACCTACCTTTAAATAGTCCACAAATTCCTTGACTTCCATTTTCGCCTCGTGCATTCCTGCTACATCCTTGAAGCCGATCCCTTTCCCAGATTTCCCATCCACAATGGTGAAACGAGCCATCTTCAGCTGGTTCTGCGGAAGGCAGCACAAGGACCAAACAACTTTGGACAAGGCACCAGTCTGGAAAGGCTGTTTGCTACATTTTGGGAGCCAGCCCAGCTGTCCCCATCAAACACCACTAAAGTCCCCACCAAAGCACTGGTGTTTCACGGATTGTGTTCTGGAGAAAGTTCCCAGATGGATGGTTGACTCAAACTGTATTTATCCACATGTTGGGAAGAGACAGTATAAACTTGCAGTAATAGTCCCAACACAATCCAAACTCCATGCAGAACAGGCAGGGATGAGTATTAAAAACATGCAGATGTCAAAAACCTAATTTGGGATCTCCTCCCTGATTTCTAAATACTCTGATCCTTAATACACATGGGACAGGCACAGTTCTGAGGAATATGTGTTGATGGCAAGTAACTGCCAGTGGTAAATAATCGCCAATGCTTGTGAAAGCACAGACACTTTGCACAGTCTTTGATGCTGCTGCTGCTTTCTGCTGGAAACACCCCAGGCCAAAACTACAGATTCTCAAACTGAACAGCCACCATGTTTCCATCTTCTGATGCATGCGAAGCCACAACAAGAGTCAAAACAAGAATTCAGTTAAACATCCCACTCATAACTGCTCAGTGTGTTCTACTCAAAGCAGCTACTCAGGAGGTTTTTTCTTTCAGAAGAAAGTTTATGGCTTCTGAGGTCTCAAAAACATCCAAAGGAAGAGTTAAACTCAGGGCCTGGCTGTCCCCACTTCAGCAAGGACACAATCTAGTCCTCAAGGCCTCATTACTCAACAATTCTTTAAAATATTCTTTTTCTCTGAGCAGCTGCATCCTTTTGTTCAAAGAGAATCTCAAAGCCAAAAGAGAACTGCGGAGGAGACTGAGTGGGAAATCCAACAAGGGACTGAATTCACTGTGTTTTCATGCCCAGTCCCTGCGGTCAGGGACAGAGCACCGCGGGCTGATCCCTACAGTTTCATCAGCTGATCCAGGCCAGGGTGGGAGAGGGGAGGAGGAGGAGGTTTGCCTGGTGTTGCAAGCGAGGCATGCGGCAGGAGCAGAACAGGCCAACACATAATGAACTCCAGAATCTGAACATATTTTATAAATTGAGAACTCATTTTGCAGAAAGCAGCAATTCCTACTTCTGGCTGTATGGGAGGCATGTTGGCAGGGCCCAGTGAAAAACACCATCTGCAGCTGCAGCTCATTAGCAAGCTTTGAAAACAGCGAACTGGACTGAAATTCCCTGAGCTCAGCCCTTCCTGCCATTGGGAAGGGAAAGGACCTCTGCTAAGGCCAGCTAAGGTACCAGCCAGGGAGATGATCAGCACGGGATGCGAGGTGTGACAAAACTGGAGAGTCCTTGGCACCAGTTCATCCTCATCCTGCACTGATTTTGCTGGGAAAAGGGGAGGAGACAGAAGCCAAGATTCCCCACAGGCTGCAAAACATGCTCAAAACCCAGGCTACTCACAAAGGCGTTGAAGCCTCCGGCCCTGCTCGCCACCCTGAAGAGGCGGAAGATGCTCCACAGCATGGACACGGCCACCAGTGTCACTATCAGGGAAAGGACATCACTGAAAGGACAAAGACGAGTACAGACTGCAGCATTCAGCCACAACCTGGTCAATGTTACCCAACATGGACACTTTTAAAGGACACTTAGGCTACAAAAGAGCAGACACGATTAAGAAAATGGAACTGTCACAGGTACTTTGTACAGATATATAAAACCCCAAACCCCAACCATTACATAACCTGAGAAGTTAAGCAGAGGACATTGGCAAACATTGCCTACAGCTGTGGAAGAAATTCGACCTCACCATCCACTTCAGAGGCATTTCTGCTTCTAAAACAAGCAGGACCTCCAGGCACTGAGATCACACCCGGAGCAGAATCCACGGGGGCTGGCAGTGCATCCAAAGGGAGCTCAGTGCAGAGGACAGTGTCTGGTAACAATAGGGATTCCGACTCTCCTAATCCTGGCAGAAATCCCGCTGTGGGGCTCCCATTAAGAGACTGCTTGATCCTCCTCTATCGAATCTCTCAGGAGTCCTTTACGCCAGAAAAAAGTGCTCCAGCACCAACACTGTCAGTTTTCTGGCTCCTTTGGAACACCCACTGCATTAGAAGGGAGATGGGGAGCCGAGATGACACTCCAGGTCTGACACACTTACAGGAGAAACATGCTGAGGACAAATGCCCTGTGAGCTCTAAACAAAGGATGCTCCAAGAAGCAGGAAAAATGATCCTACGCTAGATGACAGGCTGAGATTGGCGGGCCCTTGTTCTGCTCCCCATGCCTGAGGAACCACCCAGCCTCACCACACTTTTGTGCTTATCTTTACACCAGAAGCGTGTGTTCCACCCCTCACAGAGGGATGATTTACTGAAGCAAGGGAGCAGCAGGAGCTCTATACTCAGCTGCATTTGCCTCTGCTCAGTGAGAGATGCAAAGGCAACACTGAAACCTGAAAGTCACCTTCAGTTTGTCTGCTGTGCAAACAGGATTAATTCTGAAACACCCCGAGCACCCACAGCGTGGAGCAAGCCGAGCCCAAGCTGCAAAGGCTCTGCACCTCACAGGCTCAAATTCCAGACTGAGACCAAATCCTCCATCATTCATCAGGTCTTCTGAGAGACTTAACACCCCATCACAGCTCTTAAAAATTTGCTTAAAGTCTCTTTTGAGGAGCAGGGGAAACAGCTTGCACTGGGGGCTGAATTGTCTGTTCAGTCCTCTCTTCCTGTTACACATAAGTCTGAAAAAATTGGCATGTTCTGAATTTGAACTGAAGGTCTCATACTGCATGATTAGTTACAAAAGCTTATCTTTGTATATTCAACTACATAGTAAAAACATCCAAATGTTGATGAGAGGATGAAATCCAGCCCAGGTATCCACTAGTACACAAACTTCACATTTTTGCAAGGTGTCTGGGAGGAGGAATTTCACACACTGGCCACCTCTAGTGGGAAAATCAAAGCATTATAATGAGGAAGGAAGGCTTAGTGCATCCCCAGCCTTCTCCACAGCCCAGGCTGCAACACCACTTGTTGCCAAGATTTCTATCACACTCTGCACTTGGATAGCTGATTATGAGAACAAAAAGTGCTCAGCTGAGCAAGAACCCAGTGACCCTGACCCAAAACATTTTGGCCTGCTGCATGTTGCAATTACAGAATTCTTAGGACCCTCACTTTTCAAACATTAATGTACATCTAAAGCACCTTATCTTTCAGAAACATTCATTCAGTGCTCCAAATCCAAGCTCACTTTTCTGTAACATTTAGCTGTAAGTCACTGTTTTTCCAAGCAAAGGGTGCTGTCACCAATACTAGAGCAACAGTAAGGACAAATTTATATCATACTTTCCATAAAAGCCAGGGTGTTTGTAGGAAATGGGGATTCTGTCTTTCTCATCAATATTCAGCTCATCCTCCACAGCTCTGAGCTTCTCTTCGAATTTGTCGATGTTTGCCACGCGCATGGTGTACAGCAGGGTCACGTTCTGGGGACAGGCAAGCCACAGCAGCACGGAAATGTTATTTATTAAGTATCAATATCTGCAAGGAGCAGAGGGGCACAGCATGGACACGTCAGGTAAAAATTCGCCTCATGCTGCACCCTTTAATCCGGCATCAATGAATCTGGGAGCAGATGACTGACACCAGGGCTCCGAGTGAATTTAGGAACCATCTGGTCTTAGGAAAAAAGGCTGATGGAGTTTGACAGAACACTCATGACTGAAATCCAAACAGGAGAAAACTCTTGAAACAAAATCCAGTCATGAGAGTCTACAATCTCCTGGACACCTTCTCCCATATCAGACTGTGCTGATAGAAGAAAACGGAGTTTCTCCAGCTTTTTAGACAGACAAAAGATTTTTTTCCCCAGGCCAATATTCATTACTTTTACAATTCAAATTGGAAGTCTTAGTTTTCAGTTGCTTGAAGCCCCCTGAGCTTCAAATGCAAGAAAGAAAAGTAGAGCAAATTCACCAGCTGGAGTTTTACTGACCAGTAAAAACCCGGTCACTTTCAGCACCATTATCTAAGCTCATTCACAGCTGTAGGGAGTCACTCACAACTTGCCCATGCGGAGTTCCACCCGGGTGCAGATAAATCTCCACAATGTCACTCTCAGGCACCACCTCGATCCTCTGCACCTCCCCCTTGGCCAGCATCTCGTTCACAAAGTAGTTCCAGGAGATGTTGGTCCCTTCCCTGTTCTCGCTGATCATGAAGCGAAGCATCAGCACGATGACGGTGAGGATCAGCAGCGCCCGCAAACGTTCCAGGTGCATCTGATTCTCCCTTCTCCTGCGTTTCTCTTCCTCTTTAGAAAAAAAAAGATACCAGAGGAAAAGCGATTAGTGTGTAGTTGTGGAGTTTTCTGATCCAAAGAAGAGATAATTAAACGGCAAAGATTACCACAACGGTACTTTTGGGGGTGGTTTGTGCTGCATGTTTGGTTTCCCCTGAAGGACTGGGCTTCATGGTCCTAGTGCACCAAACCCACTAAAATCCCCCCAGATATCTTTCTAGGCTAAATTGAGACACTTTCTTGCCTGGCCCCATGTGGACAGAGGTCAGAAAAAGCCATAGGACCCTTGCTGCTAAAAAATCAAACTGCAGAATGGCTGTAACCCGCTTTATACAACATGGTTCCACAGTAGAAAATACTAGGAGTAATCCCAGAGTCCCTGGTAAATCCCACAGCACATTATTGTTTCCAGGTGAGCTCTGATCTCCTGGCACCTGCACCACAACTCCAGCAATGCTTCTGCTACCTCAGTAAATACCTGCATTTGCAGAGAACGGGATGTAGCACAGAACACAAATACACTGCAAATCCATCTGCCTTAACCAAATTCCCAGGATTTTCTCCCATACAACTCACCTCATGTTTCAGAGGGTTTGATAACTTGCCCACATTAAGGATCTGTATCCAAGAGGGATTCCTATGCTGGATGTGTTTTCCCACACTTTTATTGTGCTATAGCCATACTGAAGTAATGACACATGGAAAAGGGATATTTTACTTCAACTATTTGCCATCAAATATTTTTCCAGTCTCACAACACTTTTTCTTTTTGCACCGCACAGGCAAATTTACAATTCCGTGGGCTGTAAAGGACTGTCACAGCACAGTTCAATGTCAGCTGCTGGCCAGCGTCTGAGCTGTTCAAATGACAACAAATATCCCCTCCTCCTTCCAGTCACATGTGAGTGTTCCCAATATATAATTTAACACTTGCTCTTGATATACAATTTAAGAGCAACAGCACCACAGCACAGATAAATACCCTTCTACACCCAGAAATAAATTCATTCTGTGCCACTGGGCTCTAGTGCACCAGTGCTGCAGCCCAGATTTGATTTATTTGCAAATTCATAACAAATGTCCTGACACCAGCATTTATCACCGGCCACCAATTAGGCCCTACGCACGCTGCAACAAAACCCAGGGACAAACATATGACCCAGGCAGCTGCTAAAAAAAGTCTTCTGTCCTTCAGAGGCACAGCCTCATTTTTCACTGCTTCCAAGCTGAACAGGAAAGGCTTGTTCCTAAATAGAAACAATGCAGCTTGGCAGAGAAGTCATCATTTCAGAGGGCCGTGACAAGCTCAGGCTCCACGTCCAGCCCATCCGCTTTGTTCTCTGCTGCCATCCCCTCACCAAGTGTTATCTGCTGCATCCAGCTTTGTTAGGACTGAGAAATTCATCCCAAGGCTGCAGGAGGACATCCACTACAGTCTTAACAGGGAAAATTAAAATACGTGATAGAAGACTTTGGTCTGCGCAACATCCTGAAAAGCTGAGCAGGTTCTAAATAAAAAGATTTTACAGAGAAAAAGAAACTACTTCAGAAAAGTGCATCCTGACAGGAGAAGTCCACCTATGGCTGTGCAAGTTCCTTGGACGTGTCAGAGTCAACTCCTGCTAGAGCACTTTCCCCTGTTTCATCTCGGACCGAGTGGAGGCCTCCATAACCTGCTCTAAACACGCACAATCAGGGGCGTGATCGCATCACCCAGGGGAAAGCTGCCCATTAGACATCCTGACACAACTTCTCCCATTTCCAGGAATTAGATCTTTCTGGGACCTTTAACCTGCAGCTGAATAATTTCAGGAGAGAACTCCATTTCTAGAAAGCTTCACGGCAACACTAAGCTTTCCTCTAGTCTGTGTTTAATTAAGGACAAAACCATTCTATTTCTCGGCTGCGGTAAAGCGTGACTGTACAGCACAACATCCACACTGCACCACAAGCCACCCCACAGCACTCAGGAAACAAGTCCCAGGGACTGGATGTGACACTTGCAAGCAGCAGCTGTGGGAATACTTCCAGCTTTTGAGTCTCCACCAAGCAATGATTTGCCATTAACCCTAAATGTGAACTCTCTGATTAAAATCTTTGCAAGGGCTGCGGTGACAGTTCGAAGAGTTCTTTGTAATAATTACAGCAGAGACAAGTGTTCCCCTGGAGACACGGGGCAGCAATCCCCCTCCCAAAGCCAGGCTGTCCATTAATCACAGGAGGAGAGGCCAGGGAACACAGCGTGCTGCTGGTTACTGATGTGAACAGCTACGGCACTTCCAGGTGCTGTGCTCACTCATCCCCTGGCCTCGCACACCACGCGCCCCAATCCCACGCTCCAGCTTCCATCCCGAGGACTCTGATACCTGCACTCACACCCCACTGAACGCTTCACCCCAGCTAAATCAGCAAGGAAAAGCCATTGCTCTGGCCCTAAGGATGCTGCAGTGACACCAGTCAGGCTGTCAGCAGCAGCTGACCTCGGACTTCAAAAGCAAAAAAGTCCGAGAAGATCCAATTATTAAGCACAACAAAGCAAAAGCCAAGTGCTCTCACCATTTGATGACACCCAGGTAAAAGTTTAGAAAATAAATTATAAAATTATGTTACAGTCTGTAATGACATTAAATGCCTCCCAACTTGCAGTACAAAGTTCTGGAGGCACGACAGAGGGCTGGATGATTTTATGGTCCCTTCCAACCCAAGCCACTCTGTGATTCACAGGTTTTTAGGGAGATAAAACTCATTTTCAAAAAATTCTTTACCTGCCTGGAGCTTAAGAGAATAAGACATGGAAAAAAACCCCAGTATCTAGAAATACCAATTTAAAAAAGAAAAACCACAAAAAACTAGTAACACAGCTGAAAGCTCTTTAAGGAATTTATATCTGAGTACTGTGATTCACTAGAAGTAGGGACCCATCCACACTGAAGGTAAATGAAATATAAAAAAATAAAACCAAATCCAGTTGAAATGACTGGGTTTAGTTAATACAAGTTTATTAAGTCAAAATGCTCTACAACAAAACCTCCCAACCAAAACCCAGGTAACATTACTGTCCTTCATAAAGGGGCAACGCCAAGGCAAAGAGCAATGGAGAGATTTGCACAGGAAGCAACGTGGCCCAGAAAGAGAGTCACTTTCATGATCTTTCATCCCCTGATTAGATATTAGGGGAAATCCTTCCCTGGGAGGGTGGCAGGCCTGGCACAGGTGCCCAGAGAAGCTGTGGCTGACCCTGGATCCCTGGCAGTGCCCAAGGCCAGGCTGGACAGGGCTTGGAGCAGCCTGGGACAGTGGAAGGTGTCCCTGCCATGGCAGGGGTGGGACTGGGTGGGCTTTAAGGTGCTTCCAACCCAAGTCACCCCAGGATTTCTGTGATCTTTTATCTTCCAGTCAATCATCTAAACAAAATATTCCTTCAAACTTGCACTTAGCCCAGGTTTGTACAGGGGGAAGCACGAAGGTGGATCCTCCTCCCTGCATGCCCCTCCCTGTGCTTCAGTAAATCCCAGAATTTTTGGCACACACATACCATCTTCCTCCTGTGGAGATTTCTTCTTGAATCCTCCATTCTTCTGGCTGCTCCCCCGAGAGCTGGATGTAGCAAACCAGGAGGTGCTACCTGCAGGCAAGCAGAGGTCAGAGGTTGTTTGATGGCACAAGGGAAATAATTTGGAGACATTTCTTTAGTATTGAAACACGGACACAATTCCCAAGGTACGGCCACTGCTAACACTGGTGCGGCCAGTTAGGAACAGCCTCATACCTGGGATTGAAAATGCTCATTGAAGGAAGTATAGGTAATGGAATTAAACCAGGTTTCTCAGGAATGGTGGGGGATACTCCAATAAAAGCCAAAAAAGGCTACAAACATAAAGTCTAACGACTCCAGTACTTCTTTAATCCCCTGAGCTCCTCATGGGAAGGTGCCACTGCTCATTCCTGTCACCAAACACAAACCTGGATCCCTGCAAACACCTCCCCTCCCACATCCAGGAACAGAACACCTCTGCTGCACTTTCAGGAATGCAGAGGAAAGGTCAATTCTCTTATAAAATCAGACCTTTTCCCTTCTTGCTCCTTGGGACTCACCCAGGAGATTCCAAAGTCTGACTGGATCCCGGATTACGTGCTGTTTTGTCAGGACTCCACCGAGGCCTTGACGTGGTAGGGAAAGTGTTGGTGCCAGGAGGCTCTGAAACAGGAGAGAAAGAAAAACAAGATGACTGAAAAAACAATGTGGCTGCTCAAGCTTTCTGTGCCTCCCTGTGACTCAAATTCCTGAATAGGGAAATGCTGGGAGTCCTGGATGGGATTCCTGATTGGGCACTTCCCACATGACTTTGGAAATGTTTACAACCCAGAGCAAAGAAAGCAGAAGTAGAAATAGGCAACTTATGTTCAAAACACTTAATATCTCATCTTTTTCCTACCTGTGTCTGTTTTTCTGTTCTAAAGGCATGCTGGAAATCAGCCCAAGGAATATAATGATTCCCTACCGTAGGAAAAAGTAGTCTTTTAACAACAACAACAAAAAATTTAAAGGAAATTTTAAGGACTTTTAACCTTCCTGCACAAGAGCAAGGCCAATGCAGCTCTGTCCCTGAGGTAACTCCACAGGAATCCTGCAGTGGATATTGACACTTCAGTGCAATTTCACAACATCTAAACTACCACTGTTAATTGTCTCATTGAAGACAAGTCCAGCCCCCTCTCCAATGTAATTCCCTGTCTCCCCTCCACAGCACAGGCTCCAGTTTCTAAACTAGTCAAGGACACTGAGCAGGCTGAAACCCTTCGCTCATTTTTCTATTTCTCCTCTTTTTTCCAGCTTGTGATGGCCTAAGACGGCAATCTAAGAATTGATGCTCTCTGTATCAGAACAGCTTAAATTTATACTGAACCCAGAAAAACCTGGCACGAAACAATGTCCCACATCATTCTCCCTCCACCTCCTACTTACACCACAGAAAAATCCTAAATCCAGAGGGGGCTACAAAGCTGATGAAAGGGATGGAGCACCTCTCATACAAGAAAAGGCTGGGAGAATTGGAATTGCACAGCCTGGAGAAAAGGGGCTTTGGGGTGACCTAACTGTGACCTTTCAGTGCCTAAAGAGACTCCAAGAGAGCTGGAGAGGGACTTGAGGCAAGGCATGGAGTGACAGGACACAGGGAATGGCTTCCACTGCCGGAGGGCAGGGATGGATGGGATATTGGGAAGGAATCCTCTGTGAGGGTGGGCAGGCCCTGGCACAGGGTGCCCACAGAAGCTGTGGCTGCCCCTGGATTCCTGGCAGTGTCCCAGGCCAGGACGGACATTGGAGCTTGGTGCAACCTGGGCTAGAGGAAGGTGTCCCTGCCCATGGCAGGGGATTAGAATAAAAGAAGCTTTAAGGTCCCTTCCCACTCAAATAATTCCATTATTTCCACGGTGTTTCCCAAGTCAGTGCCCAACAGCGCTGACACAACGGACTTTAGGGACGGCACAACCACAGGTCCCTCCCGAGCAGCCCGAACGCCTCTCTCCCTCGTCCTTCTCCTCTCCCGGTGCCCCCAGCGCTCGGTAAGGCTCCACCACCGCCCCATTACCTGCAGGCCACGAACCCCACCGAGGGCACAGCCGCGGGGCCGGGCCCAGGCGGCTGCGGGCGGCCGCCAAAAGGCGCAGCGGCCGCGGAGGAGCCCCATCCGCAGCAGCAGCGCCATGTCCGCCGCTCCCGCTCCCCGGAGGCCTCAGAGGCCGCGGCGGCGGGACGGGCCCGGGCCGGGCCGCGGCGGCTCCGCCGTTAGCAGAGCCGCGGCCTCAGCACGGCCGGAAGTGCCCGGTGAGGGCCCGGCGGCCATCTTGGAAACGGGGGCGCGCACAGCGCTGCCAGGCCTCAAGATGGCGGCGGCGGCGCGCGGGGGCCGGCGGGAAGGGTCGCGCCGTTACCGCGGTAACGGTCCGGCACGGCCTGAGGCCCCGGGCGAGGCCCGGCCACGGAGCCCCCGGGCCGGCCCCTCCCCTCCCCTCCCCTCCCGCCGCTCCTCGGGCGGGCTCTGCGCTGCAGGCGAGCCCCAGGCTAGGGCCGGCCCGGTCACGTCTCCTGGAACAGACGGTTACCCCACCAGCCCGGCCTTCTCTGGGCTCTCCAGCCTGGCCAGGGCCCGGCCCGGTCTTGGCCTGGTCCCAAATTATTTAGGCAGGAGAACAAACACCTGGGAGGGGCGAGAGGGTCCCTGCAAGGATCGAGGGCTGCAGCCACCACTGGGGGAGCCTGATACTGGGGCCTGGTGGTGTGAGCACACAACCAGCCCGGCTCTGGATTTTATCCCTCCTAATCCCATGTAATTGTAATGCCTGAGAAAAGAACGAACAACCTCTGCAGTCTCAGATTCAGCAGAAAGAGACCGGCTCCCTCCCTGTGCAGCTGCTGCTGAGGAAGGTTCCCCTTCTGACAGCCTGAGGTAGGAATGAGCTCTGGTAGAAAACAGCTTTTGTGTCTGTGATAGGAGTGAGGGACTGAACTGTGTTCTGAGGGAAAGGGAGTGAAAAAATACACAGAAATTCATATTTACTTGGATGGTGGTCAGGCCCTGACACAGGTTGCCCAGAGAAGCTGTGGCTGCCCCATCCCTGGCACCTTAATGTCCCCCACTCCTGGAAATCTCTTTGTGTCACTGATTGGATCAAACAGATCAATTTACAGACGATCGGATCGGTGCCAATTAATACATAAGGGCTGTTCAGAGGTGGGAGGGCATGTGGGGCACCTCCACACACAGATGCCATGCAGAACGCGCAGGGAGGCTGCAATGATTCCCATCTGGAACACCCAGACCTGGACGTGAGCAAGCTGTGCTGAACTGGGAGTACTGGTTATTTACAGATGCATCACAGAGCTGGAGTTGACACCATTTCTATCCCTCTCTTCACACTGTGCTTCAGAGGCAAACAGATGACAGAGCACCAGGGAGGCTGGACAGACCAGCTGTGGCTGCCCCTGGATCCCGGGATGGGTTGGAATGGGCTTGGAGCAACCTGGGACAGTGGAAGATGTCCATAGCAGGGGGTGGAACTGGATGGGCTTTAAGGTCCCTTTCCACCCAAACCATTCCATAACTCCATGAAGAAGGGCTCGGGGTCTTTGCCTTGCTGGTGCCAATACGAAGTGATGGCAGAAAGGGGAGTCAGGAGGTTCTGCCCTGCACGGGCAGCTCAGGCTGTCCCCTCCCTGCGTGCCAGAAGTGACCTTGGGAAAGGTGGCTTCAGCCACTGCCCTTGGACTGGCAGTATGCTCCTTTGGGAATAAGCCAATATTCTGAGCGGACAGATATAACCTGATCCAGGCTTGGCCTTGCTGGGATGTGCTCCAGCCATGACATCACCCAGTAATGCCACGTCTGTTTACTACCGGGGAAAGGTGCTGGATTGGAGGCTGAAATCCCTGCTTTATCTCCTGAGCAGGTTAGGAGCAGGAAGCAGCATTAGCAGCCACATCTTGTTCTTTTCAGGCCAAGAGAAGTCAGTTTCCATGGGAAACATAGCACTGCTCTGTCTGAGAGTTCACCTCTCCTGTTTCCATGCTCCCTGTAAGACAATCCTGCCCTCTGAGGCTCGGGAAGTTCCTCAGCCCCCCCAGCTTATCCCTGACTCATTTCCACACAGCACTTTGCCAGTGGGGTAAGTGGGTACCTGGAATCAGGTGGCCACTGCGCCTTCCACAGACTTCTCATCTGCGAATCAAAGGATTTCAGGCAGAGCTGAAGCTGCTGGAAGGTAAATTCAGACTTTTTACAGGATGAAACCCCACCCCAGCAGCTAAGCCAGGAGTTTGCTCCAGCAGGACAAATCCCCCAGCTCCGAGGGCCTGGAGTTTCCCGGCATCCCCCAGCACTGTGCAGCTCTGTCATGCACCAGATGGGATTTTTTCGATTACTTCTTTGCAGATGACAAATCAAGGTCAAGGGATAGATGCTCCCCTTCAGCACAGCATGGCCAAGAATCAGGAAAACCTTAGGGTCAGCAACAAAGGATGTGCTTGAAAGACCACATGGTTTTCCCTCGAGCACAGTAAAACTCCTCACCAGGAAAGAGCTGCTCAGCCTTTTTCCATGAGCCAGTCCAAACCCATCACACCTATTTACACCTGCAGGAGCAGCTTGGGATCACAGCGAGTTCCATTTCCATGGCAGAGGACAGCGTGGCACAGACACTGCTCCTCCCTGGGGCACAGAGCCTCCCCAGCCCCAGGGCGAGCCTGGGACACAGCACTGGGGTGCAAATCCACCTTTGGGTCACCTCTAAAGCCTTGGGAGTGTAAAACAGGCAGGTGACAGATGGCTGGAGGCAGGGGATCATGGTGACTCGGCCACCCCACAGCAGCCACCGCTCCGTCTGCCAGCCGGGGCTTAGAAACCTCCGAAAAAGCTAACACAGGGAACAGGGAGTAACACTCAGAGAGTGACAGGGATAAGGGGCAGAGCAGGGGGAGGGAAATGGCTGCTTGTGACTCAGAGCAGATGACTCTACGGGAGTGCACTCCCCAGAGAGCTGCTGGAGTGAGCAGAGCTCGGAGAGGCCCGGGAATCCATCTGTGTGCGGGAGGTGGCTGAAGTCATCTCCAAACCCCGCAGATGAGGGGAGGTCACTAAGCTCCGAGTGAGCAACTGTCACTCCACACCCCTGAAATCCATAAGCAGCCTGGAAACCTAAAGCCTGTCATTAGGAATGATAAAAACAGTAATTAGAGCCGGGCTGTCATGAGTTCACACCTGGAACATCAATACGAGGCGTTTACCCAGCAGCAGGAGAGCACTTCCCCCAGAATCCATCCTCTGTGGATGCACCAAGCACAAAGCTCCATGGACAACTCTTCACACCACTGTAAGTAAATCCTGCAGGGAGCCTTGCAAACAGACTTTATCCACCACAACAGCTTTGAGGGATCGAAAAATGCTGCTGCTGTGGAGGCACAGGAGCTACATCAGCTCCTGGGCCGTGGGCTCTGCCTGTCCTGATCCCAGTCCTGGTGCTCTACTGGGAGTGCACCAAGGAGTTAAACCTTCAAAACACACAGATTTGGGGGGAAACAAGCTGTGCTGAGGAGTTAGCCCTTCAAAACAATGCAGATTTGAATATGAGAGAGCTGTTCCATTAATTTAGCCTTAATTACATCTTGTAGAGCTCTAAGCAGCCACCACACGGTAAAGCAGGTGAAAACCTACACTTTTATTTCTTTATGGTATCACAGGTGGAACAGCTTAAGTTGGAGTGTTCTTAACAACAATAACAGCAAAGAAATAAAAGGATGGCTTGAAAGTAGCTTTATTTAGTAAGACTGAGTCTGTACAGAGCCAGGGAGGTTCCTGCTGCAGTGCAGCAGCTGTACTCCTCACTGCCTTCCCAAATGGCTGCTTGGTTTGCCAAACCCATTTCTCTTCAAAATGTTAATAGATGACATTAATTAAAGTGCGAGCCAAGCTTAAAGTAAAGGGTTTCTTAATCAAAGTAGTTCAAAAGTTTTATTCTCTTGGCCTCTGTTATGTTGGCACCTGACTGGTCACTCAGGGTTTACCCTGTGCCAGCCATAAATCACACCTTGTTTCATCTA
The DNA here is from genome assembly GCF_015227805.2 of Hirundo rustica. Classification (NCBI taxonomy): domain Eukaryota; kingdom Metazoa; phylum Chordata; class Aves; order Passeriformes; family Hirundinidae; genus Hirundo; species Hirundo rustica. Next base: position 1,152,812 of record NC_053460.1, read on the forward strand.
TTAAAAATAGATTCCCATCCCTCCATCCTGCAAGGAGCTGAATCAGCAGGGTACTGCACCCACAGCAGCACAGCCCAGGAATTTTTGACTTTAGGTTGGCACAATGCTTCTTTCTCTGACAACACAGCTGCTGAAGGATTGAGGTGAGTGTGGTGCTGACCACAGGTTGCTGGTGCAGGTGAGGGGCTGACACAGGTGCCATCTCCAGAGTGAGCTGGGAAGCAGTGTCAGAGCAAGGAGTGGAGGGTCAGGAGCTCTGTCCCCAAAGTCAGTGTCCTTTTAGCTCGCTGGGACAGACAGAAATAGGCCTGAAAGCATATTCCCCAAGCGGCCTAATTTCCCTGCCCTCACACAATGTTCTCTTTCCTCCTCAGCGCCAGGGTATTTGTTTTATTTTAGGATTTAAGAGCTTACAACCTTTATTGAAGGATAAAGGTGCTCAACATTTGATGGTATTTTTTTTTTTTTTTAAGTATTGCAATTAAGGAGCAAAAGCCAGCCCAGGGTAACAAAGCCAGGCAGGTTAAGCATCTCCATCACACAAGTCTCACCCAGAAAACCAGCAGAACAGCCCCCAAGGAAATAATCCTCCCATTCCTGCTGTCAGCTTCCCTTCTTGAAGTACTTGAAAGTTCCTCCCTGCACCAGGCTGTTGTGTTCAAACAGAAAAAGGTCAGGGTGACACAGAAAGGGTTTAACTTCCTCCCCAGCACTGGATCTCTGACCTGGATGACATTCAAGGTTGTCAAGGAAGCAGTTACAGACAACTATATTTAGGAAATGAAAACACATATTTCCCCTCTCTGCTCAGAGGCCAACACTCACCTGCAGCGTTTGCAGGGAGCTGTGTCAAGAAGCTTAATGGAAAGGAAGCCAAAAAAACCCCCAACCCCTTTCTTTTCACTGGTTAATTACAGAGGAAGAAGATGGGTAAGAGATAAAAAGACTAAGCCTAAGTGGAACACAGGACCAGCTTAACAGGCTCAGAATAAACCTCTCTCCTGCTGTTATTTAACACCAGAGCCGGACACGCACTCCTGAGCCACTCCTTCCTGCTGAGCCCAGCTCAGGGATTTCTCTTCCCGGGGGCCTGTGGCACCCCCAGCACACGAGAACTGTGCCAAGGCTGCCAAGTGTGTGACCCCGAGTGGCCCTGCACATGCCAAAAGAGAAATCCCAGTCACAGCCCCGCTCCTGGCAGAGGGGGGTTAAAAACCAGGAATATTCCAGATGAGGTCATGGGCAGAGCTGCTGCCTCCAGGCTTCCCCATCCCCAGCAACCAAAACAACACGTGGTGACGCAGCTCTGCCACCCACACCAGGGCCTGGGGCAGCATGGACCTGGGACCTGCTCCATGGACAGGATTCTTCCCTGGTATTCGTCTGCCTTGGTGACACAGAGGAGCTGGGGCAGTAGATGTGTGGTACAAAGTACAGACACACAACAGTGGAATGGTTTGGGGTGGATGAACCCCAAAGTTCATCCGTTCTCACACCCTGCCATGGTCAGGAACACATTGCACTATCCCAGGCTGCTCCAAGTCCATTCCAGCCTGGATCCAGGGGCAGCCACAGCTGTGCTGGGCACCTGTGCCAGGGCCTCCCCACCCTCCCAGAGAACAATTCCTTCCCAGTCTCCATCTGTGACCAATGGATCCCAGCCTGTAATCAATCACCACCTCGTCAACCAGACCAGAGCAGTGCCACGTCCAGTCCAGTTGTTCCTTGAACATTCCAGGAGAATGAAGGAATGACTAACATTATCCAGCAGGAATGACCTGTTTAGAAGACATTTAACTTTTTCTTTTTTTTTTTTTAGGAGGCACCTTGCACATAAAAACCGCACAAAAGCATTTTTTGGTGTTGTGTGAGCGGCACTTGAAAGGATCAGAGAAAACAGGCTCAAAACCTGGCCTGGTCAGGAGCAAGGAGCTGTCCCAGCCTGTCACCGTCCCTGTGCTCTGCAGGGGGAATCTCCCTGGCTGGTGGAGCACCCCGTGCCCCGACCGGGGCACCCGTGTCACCCCTCATTGTCCTGCTGGGCAGCGACTTCCAACGCCACCGGGGCACACACGGCACCGGGAGCTTTAATGAGGATGTGACCGAGGAACTGGGCTCAGAGCAGGGCCTGGGTGCTGTGCCCGTGTGGCGCAGGGACACCAGGGGAACCCCCAGGAGCAGAGGTGCTCCAGCACCCCCTGACGCGTTTCCCAGACCGGCGCCCGACACCGATTTTCAGGTACGCCGGTGCCCCAAGTGCCGACACCGGCAGCACCGACCACCGCCCCGTGAGCACTGCCAACCGGGAAGTGCCCGTTCCGGTGATCCCACAATGCCGGGGCAGCGCGGCGGGCCGGGCCCCAGGGCTTAGCTCAGCCCGGAGGTCCTTGGGGGGGCTCTCCCGGTCCCGATCCTGGTCCCGGAGCTCGGCAGGGCCCGCACGTTCCTGCGGCGCCGCTTCCGGCCCGCTCGCGGGGCGTCCGCAGCCCCTCCCTCCCCTGCCGGCCCCGCCCCGGAAGCGCCGCCTGGCGCGCGCGGCCAATGGCGGGGCGCTGCTGCCGGGACACGTCGCGCGCCGCCGCGCTCCCGTCGCCCCCCGCGCGCCGCCGGGGTGGAGGTGGGGGTGGGGGGGGAATGTCTCGGCTCCTCCCCCCACCCCGGGCCGCCGCGTTCGCCAATGAGCGGCGCCGTCTCATCGGGCCAATGAGAGGCGCCGTCTCAGCGGCGCGCGGGGGATGGAGCGCGCGGCCCGGAGCCGCCACGGCGCGCGCCCCCCCGCGCTAGGGCCGGACCCCGGGACCCCCGGACCCCCCCAAAAGCGCCCCGAAACCCCCCCGCAGCCCGCCCTCTATGCGGCGGGGCCGGCCGAGCCGCAGGCCTTCGCTCCGCCGCGGGGCTGCCCTTGGCCCGCTGAGCGCCGAGCACCGGTAAGCGCCGGCGGACGGCGGGCGGGCGGGTGGCGCGGGGAGGGGGGGCACCGGGGCGCTGGAAAACCTGGGGGCGGAGGGCAGAGGGGGTCCCGGGGAGGGGCTGCGCTGTCTGGGGGGGGCACCGGGAGAGGTACCCGGAGCTGGGGTCGGAGGGGGGGGGCACGGTGACGGGGTGGGGGATCGAGGGGGGGCACCGGTAGCGGCAGGAGGCGGGACGCGGTGCGCGGTGGGGGCGGCGCGGGGTCGGCTGGAGGGGAGAAAACGCCGCAGCGCGGGTGGGGAGAGGATGTTGGGGTTCTGGGGGGGCGGCCAAGGAGGCGAGGGGCTCATTCGGAGGCTGTTTGGGGGCGCCCGGGGGGCGCAGGGAGAGGGAGGAGGCTGCCGAGAGAGGGAGAATGGCTCGGGGCTGGTGCTTCGGAGGGGCCGCGGCGAGAGCCCGGGGGCTGCTCGGGGTTTTGGGGTGCGCAGGCTCGTGGGGAGCCGTGGGAGGACCTCGGAGCTCCGTGTCGAGCCCGCAGCCCGGCCCCCCCCCGCCGCCCTCCAAAACCCCGTTTTTTGGGGTGGGGATGTTTTTTTCGCAGGGGTGCGGGGAAGGGTGGGGGGAGTGCGTTTTGGGGTGAGCGCTGCGTTGGGAGGAACAATACCAAAAGTTGTCTGAAATGGTAATTTCCGTTTCCCATTTCATCATCCCCGGGTAGGCGTTAGCCCTGCGTGTGTGTGCGCAGGGCCGGGGCCGCGCCGAGCCCAGCCGGCCCCAGCCCCCCGGCTTTTATTTATTTCCCAGTTTAATCTTTAAATCGCTCCGTGTTTCTGTCCTCCGAGGAGCCTTTGTGTGCCGGGGAGGGGCTGCTCGACACCTTTGCCCCTTAGCAGAAAAGAAGAGAGAAGGGGAAAAAAAAAAAAAAAAAAAAGCCTCCCAAGCTCAAACAGCTGCAGCCCAGGACGAGCCTCCCCCAGCCCGGGGATGGATTCATGTTTAGAAAGGCAAATGACCTCGGAGGGAGCCGGGATGAGCCGAGCCCTCGGTGCCCTCTGCCCTTTCCCAGAGGGAGCAGCTGTCCGGGGTGTGCGGCTCAGAACGGGCCCTTCATTGAGGCACAGGGGCCGTGTGTTTACGGCTTGGCTTCTCCTCCGGGCTTGGGGATCTGTTTTGATATCCAGTTGCAGGAAAGGGTTCCTCCCCCCTCCCTGGTTTTGTACACAAAGTGCTCTCTCACCACTGGGGACACGGCTCTATAGGCGGAGAGCGAATTCCAGGCAGCTCTTGAAGCACAATTCCCTCCTGACATGGCTTCTGAAATGGGGTATAACACACCATTTTTACCCTTTTCTGTAGGCAAGGATATTTTAGGTGGGAAACATCTGTACTGCCTTGTAGTGGCTGTGCGCTTTCCTGAAATTTATGCGTATTTAAGGAACTTGGAGTTCGGTGTATTTCTCCTTTCTTTGTTTTGTTCATAAAATGGAACATTTTTATGTAATGACTCCAATTATTTCCTTTTTCTGTCGGGGAAAACCACTCCACAGAGTCATGGAGAGGGGAAAAGGAGATTAACTCTCACATGTTTTCCCAGCGGCATCGACGCATTCTTTGTGCGTGCCCTACCAGGACCTCAATATTTAACTCGATTAGCTTAAAAACGGGAAAACTCGGCGTTTTCGCCGGCTGGATTTTCCGGCAGATTCCAGGTTGGAGCAGTCAGAGCCGGCTGTGGGGGAACGCGATGTGGAGCGAGCCCCGCGCCCCGGCGGGGGAAACTCCGGGCACGGCGTTTACTGGCGGAGCTCCGTGACCCGTTTTCTGTCCGTGGGAAGCGCTCGGCAGGGCAGGAATCGGCTCGGAGGCTTGCGCCTGTGTGGGCGAGCTCCGGGGCTCCGTGTGAGCCGGCCCGGGGCCCGGGCTCGGCGCTGCCGGGGCGTGCGGAGCTCAGCGCTTCGCTGCGCCCCGGCTCCGGGAGAACTCGCCGGTCCTGCGGGAGGGGTGTCCGACCTGCCGGGGCACATCCAGCCCCGGAGAAGGGCTTTGCTGTGAGCCCGTCCGGGCGAGCCGGGGCTCGTGTGTCACCCCGGGCTGTCTGAGTCAGTGCGAGGGGTTTGGTTTGCCAAACTCCCAGCGAACCGAGTTGCCCGTGCGGAGGACGGCGCTGGGCTCGGAGCACGGCGAGCCCTCGGTTCCCGAGGCTTTTCTGCCTCGTTGCTGTTGTAAAGAGTGGCCGAGGAGCCCCGGCCATGTCGGCGCTGGCTGCTGCCACTGGCTGGCAGCTGGAGATGTTGTGTTCCGTGTTCCACGCTTGGTTCTGCTGTTCAGTTCTGCTTCTGCTTTTAGAAATGAACTCTTGTCTGTGTCTCCATTTCATTAAAAAAAAGCGTGGTTCAGAGCGAGCTCATTTTTTGGGTTTTTTTTTCCCCATGGGCAGCTTTTTTTCGTTTTTATGATGTTGCAACAGCATTTTCTCGGACTTAAACCTGCAGATTGTCCAGTTTGAGGGTTGGGTTTGGACGGGGGAGGAAATCTTAAGGAAAAGCCCCAGAGCAAAAAACCCTTTGGCTTGATTTCTTCCTTCGCGTGTGGTAGGCAACCTGATAAGATAATTTTATTTTCCACTCGTGTTTTAATGGGCTAAGTCCCCCCCAAATGCTCGCGAACAAAGCGAAGCGCAGCGCGGCGTCGTGCCGCGTTCTTCCGCTGCTCAGCAGAGCAGACAAATGCATTTCTCTGGGGTCAGTGAGACTCGTCGTGTTAATCAATACTGTACCAGCAGTGCTCCCTTTCCAGGGAACCAGATGGGCTGCTTACAACTGGTGCTGATTATTTTAACTGTGTAATTGTAACATGGCTGTGTGATGACAGTGTTTCCTGCAGATACTTCAAAGGAAGGTTCCCGACGAGTGTGTCTTTACAGCGTTTAATCTGTCCTCTTTGTCTTTATGTTGTGGCTTTTGGACATGTGTTTGAAGTACTAAGAGGTTTCTTTTTTTTTTTTTTTTTTTTTTTTTTTTTTTTTTTTTTTTTTTTTTTTTTCCTTTCCCTTACCTCCAGTTTTTCTATACATTAAAAGGAGGTAGTGCTCTGGAAGGATGAAGTGTCTCCAGTGTGGGAATAAACCCAGGGTTTTAGCAGCTCCCACAGTGGTGGGTTGGTTTCAGTGAGTTTTAGATCCAGGCAGTGACTAAGCCAAAAGCTGGGAAGAGATTTAAGTGGCTGTGAGGAAATGGCAATATTTTTTTGTTTTAAATAGTGCATGTGGCTTTGTTTTGGGGAAAATATGTTGTGTGGTGACTTGAGTCCTAACTGGGACAGGCTAATTACTCGGTGAAGAAATCCTTCTCCGAGGGAAGGAAAGGCACAGGGCCGGAGCTGGTTAATTACATTTTGTAAAATTATGGAGTGACGGCTTTCTGAGGAGGTCTGCCCCTCTTCCTGCCCTGTACCTGAATTTCAGGCTCAGCAGTCGCCTTACGGATTGAAATTCCTCCTGGGTATTAAGATTTAATGGTGGTAGACCCAGAGCAAGTAGTGGCAGGTACTGCTGCTTTTCAGTACAGCAAAGCAAATAATACTGGAAAATATTTACATGGGGGTTGTTATTCTCCTCGTATTTCCTTGATGAGCTCTAGTAAAGGTGCATGTGTTCTCCTTCCATCGCCGGGGAGAATTCCCTGTATTTCGGTTGTAAAAGGCTGCAGAGAGGAACCGGTGTCTCCATAGCAAAGATTCCAGTGTTTCGTGAGCAGCTCACATATATTTTTACCCCATCTAATTTAAACCAGTCTGCACGACACTCACAGGAATGATTTGTATGCAGCTTTTAAATATTTTCCTCCTTCCTGCGTGAGGGATTAGCGGCACAGAGCTGCTTTTTCGGAGGGTTCTCAGCCAAGTGTTACGTAATTTGTGTGCCACCGATGCACGGCCATAAAAAATACTCCCATCAGTGTTAAGGGAAAGCTTGTGTAGGCAATTATTTGAAATCACAAGCGTCCTAAGCAGGTTTGTGCAGCCTTAAAATCTGGGCAAAACGCTGCCTTTGGAATCCTGCTGGGAAGGGGGGTGGGAAGCTGTCAGCGCCCGTGGTCTGGAGGCTGGTTTTGAGCACATTCTACTCCACTTTTTAAGCTTTCCTGTGTGAGAACTGGCGTTTTCTGGTGTATTTTCTCAGGCAACCGTTGGGTATTTAAAAATCTTAATTTCTTTGAGTCCGGGTGGTGTTGTTTCAGCTGAGGGTGCATATGGGTGATGCCAATTTGTAATCTCTTAGGAGAGTATGGGGGGGGGAAAAAAAAGTAAAAAGAAGCTTAAATGCTAATAACAGTGAAAAATCTTCTCGGCGTGGAGCACATGTGCAGAAAGCGGGTGCACGTCGGGCTGTGGAGTCTCTGTCAGCTGAGCTGGGGGCTTTTAAAAATCTGCTCTAATTTTTATGCTGCATGTGGAATGGCTAATCCCATAAAAGCCTCGCACCTTTTGACAGATGAAACGCTGCTGTTCTTCACTTATTTGAGCAAAATATTTTTATGGATGGTATTAGCTCTGTGGCTGCAAGGGTAATGCAGTCCTTACACGAGAAAGATCTTGCTTTGATCTGACAGCTTTCAAGATCCATTTCCAATCTTGGAGTTCCATTAAGTCTGTTTGTAATGGTGCCCTCGGACTTTTTTTCTGCTTATGTGACTCTTTGGGGTGTTAACGTTGCTCTGTGTTTGAGTTCTCTTTAATAAACTGAAGGCGTAATTGGGGTCAGGAAAGGAAATAATCATGTTAGAAGGTGGAGTTAATTATATCAGGTATTTTGGGCTCCAAAATTCTTTGTCTTGAGTCTGATGTTTTCCTCAGGTTGTAGGATGTAGTGAAATTATGAAATCATCAAACTAGGACAGTGGGGCAGGGTGATGTGTGATGGTTAATTTTGGGAGTGTAAAATGAATGTGGCTGCGGGCTTGATGTCCATGGGGGCTGTGGAGGATAGGAGGGATGGTTTCTCTCATGAACAGCCTCTTCCCTCTTCTGTGGGGGAAGAGATGGTCCTGTGTGTCCATCCAATGGGATCTATGTGGTCCTGTGTCCATACAACATGATTTATATGGTCTTGTGTCCATCCTTCATGGTCTTGTGTCCATCCAGTGGGACCTTTGTGGTCCAGCACGATGGGTTTGGTTCTGTGTGTGTCTGCTGGGGTCTTTGTGCTCCTCTGTCCGTCCAGCGTGGTCTGTTTGGTCCCGTGTCCGTCCGACACGCTGTTGGCGGTTGTGTGTACGTCCAGCGGGGTCTCTGTGCTCGTGTGTCTTTCCGAGGTGATCCATGTGGTCCCCTGTCCCTCCAGGACGGCGCGGGAGCGCCGTGGCTCAGCGGCCCCGCGCAGGGCTCGGGTGGGTGCCGTGGTGGGAGCAGCCTCCCCGCTCCCTCTGCTCCTCCTCCCTTGGGGCCCCGCCGGCGTCTCGCCAGACCTCACGTCTGAAAAACCATCCTGGCTTTTCCTGCCCCTCTCAGTGTTGGCTGGGAAAGCCTGAGCTCCCAAAGAGGACGTCAGAGACCCGGGTCTGCTCGGGTTCGTTCCCGTTTTCCGGAGCTCACCGCGTGGGTAAGGCGCACGGCTCGTGGCCGTGCAGCTGCCGTGGGCAGAGCCTGGGACTGCAGCCCGGGAAGGCCGAGGGACTGGGAAGCGTTTCCCCACGGTAACCCCACGGCGAGCGGGTGGCAGCGCCGGGGAGGGAACCGGCTGCTGGAGTCAGGAGAAAGTGATGGGTTTTTTTTTTCTAGGTCAGGGTTGAAGGCACTGTCAGGGTGGTGATGTGCAGCATATATTACTGTCTGCATTGTCCCTGCCATATGGATGTGTGCACGCTGCCCTTGGCATTCAGGCATTGAATTATTTTTCCTCTCCAAATCTGGAGGCAGCCTTTCTTCCCCTGTCTCGAAGAAAACCAAACTTATCCGACGAGTGTTTTTAAAATAAACCTTCTGCTGTGAATTACTGCGGTGGCAGGAGCAGGGTATTGATTGTATGTTGCGTTTGGATTCGGAAACCAAAGGTTACAACACTGGATATCTTGTGGAAACACTGAAATATTTATTTTGCTGTTAGGTGCGAGTGTGTCTGTGCTGGTGCTGGGTTTGTAATGTGGCTGAAGTGCCATGTAATGAAATACCCGGACTTGGAGAATGGAGAGGGTAGAAAACTTTGTAGTATGTGTAAAAGCAGCTTTGTCGCAGCTGTGTGCGAGGGGATGGATGTTTTTCCAGGGAGGAGGCATCTCTTTGTGCCGTGTTGGATTTGCTGTGAGAGGAACGTTAAGGTGGTCCTTGTTTGGGTGATGGGCTTCGGGTCCTCACTGAGGATGTGGGTGTTTGTGGAGTGGCTCCAGGCTCGGGGAAGCAAAGGCTGGAGGGAGCTGGCTCTGTAATTATTTCTACAAGACTGACAGCTTTGCAGGATAGAAACAGTCTCGAATAATTTACCTTGAGAGCAGCATAAAGCCACTAAAACTGTGTCACAGGCACAGGGAAGAATCAGAGAGTCAAGAAGGGAGGTGTTACCCTCTAAAAAATTCACCACGATCCAAAGGCAGTGTGTCCCTGAAGGCTGGCAGCCAGAGGCTGGAGCGCTGGGCTTGGAAATACGGCGCTGCCCTCAATATCGGGATCTGGAATGAAAGGATGTGTAATTAGGAACTCCAAAAAAAAAAAAAAAGGCATTAAATAGCTTTCGAGGTGAATGGAAGCTTCATTATTAAGCACCAACTGCTTAGCTGCAGTTCACGGTGCCTCTTCCTTTCAAATCACGCACACATGAAAGTGCTCCCCGCCCCCAGCCAGGGCCTTATCGGCTTATCTGGGCAGGAGTTCAGAGCCATAAAAACTATATCCTGCTTACACCTTCCAGCCGATCCTGTGACCTGTGCTGTGTAAACAAGTTGTACCAGGAGCTCCGAATGACTGGTAAGTGGCTGGGTTTCTGCAGGCTGCTTAGGTCCAGGAGGAGCCAAGATAAAGTTCCAAGAAGTTCCCCTTTGGGAATGGTCTCCTGATAGCCGCTGCAGGGAGGAGGAGGCAGGATCCTGCTGACTGTGGCAGTGACTGTATCCCACGGAAGGCACTTTGGGATAGACTTTACACTCCGGGGCTGGTGTTTTCCACGTTCTGCAGGAGGATGGCTGTGGCAGATTGTGAAATGTCAGCGTTGTGGTAACTGCGCCGACCGGCGCTCCGCGGTTGCGTCAGGCCTCGGATGTGCTGGAGATGTAAGCCTGTCTATAAATATATCCTCGTATCTTTGGATGGATCAGATTAGCCGTGGCGGTGCTGGGAAGAGATGTAGGTAATGTGGGGAAGGGGGGTGGGTGTGTGTGGGGGGACGCAGACATCCTGCTCCTGGCCGTGCTCTGGGGGTTTAAATACCACCGGGTGCTCCGGTTACGGCGGTTGGCTGCTGCCCACCCCGAGCTGTGGCCGTGGTTTCGTCTTGCAGCTCGGCTCAGGCAGATCCGTTTATCTGAGCTGGATATCCAGCAAGTTCGGGGATTTAGTGTGTGAAACTCCACCTTTCTCAGCAGCCCAAGGGCCGAGTGCACGGGTTTGAAGATGAGAACCTGTTCTCCTTGAATGCTGACCTTTTTTATTCGTGTGGTTTCTTGTCCCTACGTATAGGGGAGGGTATGTGCTGGGTTTGGGAGTTAGGCTGGCTGCTCTGGCTTCCCTCCTCGCCGTGGCCTGTCCTGGCACGCGCCGGGGCCCTGCTTGGTGGCTCTCCTGGCTCTGGGCTCTCTGTTCCTCGTTTTCCCAGCAGCCTGGATGGTTTCTGGCTCTCCCAGGAGATCAGAGGTGCCCTGTGTTACTCAGCTGCTCCACGGTGAATTCAGTTCCCTTCGCCTGTGATCAGCGCTGGCACTGTGGTGTTAAACTGGTTCTGTGGTGAGAGACGAATTCCTCTGAGTTAGTCCAGGGGGGAAGGGATCAGACAAGAAGTCAACTTCATGGCTCTTTCCTGGTGTGCTGACTAGAGCTCCTTGCTTGGGGAGCTGGAGGCTGTAGTCTTAAATGCGGAATTTAATTTCCTCCTGCAGTGTGTTCTGTCTGCGAGCTTCCCCTGCTTCACCTACCAGAATGTTTCTTCGCCCTCCCCTTTCCCAGGAGTCTCATCTGATGGAGGTTTTGCTCTCGCCTTGGTCCTCCTCATCCAAGATTCTTGTCTCTAATTTTAGCCTCTTTGCCTTTCGAGGTCCCCTCCTGTCTGTTCCTGCCTTTCTCCTTCTCTCTGAGTTGTTCCTGCGTCTTCCTCTCCCCCTGGAGAGCCGGACCTTGTTTTTGCCTGGTGGGAGGGGAGTGAGGCTGTGGGTGTGTCGAGGTGAAGGCTGGCGGGGATGTTTGTGGTGCTGTGCTCACAGGGAGCAGCTCCTTCCCTCCCCTGCACCTCCCGTGCTCTCCTTGCTTGGATCTGCTCTTGGAATCTCTCTTTTGTGGGTTTATCCTGTGCTTGTACCGTGGGGCTCTCTACCGTGAGGTTACCAGTGGTGGTGGCATTGCTGCCCAGCAGCCTGGTGTCCCTGAATCTCCTGCTCTTTTCCCTGCAGGAAAGCTGCAGGCTGCCGGGTTTTCCCTGGAATCTCACTCCGTGTTAGCAAGCCTTTGCTTACGTTTACAGAGAAAATGACTTTTCTAACAGGGAGGCATCTGACACAGTCAGTCAGGTCTCCTCAAAGTGATGTGGAGCCCACTGGGGAGAGCAGGGAACCTGGCCCTGGAGCCTGGGCATCCAGGAAAGCTGCTCATCCTGGTGGGATCCACCTGCACGGAGCCCTGGGAGCACGGTGTGTGCAGCATAATCTGATTTGTGCCTGGAATATAAATCCTGGCTGTTGCAGACATGCAGCCTGGGGTTTTACAAGTTCTTTTGTGAAAACAGCATTCAACCCCTCCACTGCTGCAGCGAGGAGCTTCCCTGGAAACCCAATCCCAGCAATTAGTGAGGTTTGCAGAGGATCCTAGCAACTGCTGCTGGGGTTCCATTGGCAGGGGTTAGGTTTTGTTTTTTAGACTGTTTATGGTTGTGTTCTGTGCGTTGTATGGAGACACATTAACTAAAGCACGAGAAGTTCCACCTCAGCATGAGGAAGAATTTCCCATGGAGGGTGGCAGAGCCCTGGCACAGTGCCCAGGGGGGGTGTGGGGGTCTCCCCCTCTGGGGACATTCCAAACCCACCTGGACGTGTTCCTGTGCCACCCGCTCCAGGTGACCGTGCCTTGGCAGGGGGTGGGACTGGATGATCTCCAGAGCTGCTTTCCACCCCTCCAGTGCCTGCACATCCTGTGGAGGGAAGGGTGGAGGGGCCGTGGAGCAGTCCTGAGCTGAAGTGATGACAGGAGCGCTGCCGTGGGCTCTGCAGGAAGCTGATCCTCGGGGAAAGTGGAGCATGGCTGGAATATACTGGGTGCTGCGTGACTTTGGTGTTTGTGGGTAACCTGAGCTCACCTGTGAGGACTTTCGTTACCCAGATACTCTCTGACCCGGCTGGCTTTTGTCAGCAGTGGCTCGGGGCTGATTGGGGAGCGATGCTTTTCCACGAGGGCGCTTATGTAAAACCTCAGCGCGCCGCGTTCTTCCAGCTCGGCTTTACAACGTGCGCCGGGCTCCGAGTGGAACTTCAAAGGAGGGAGTTTGCTTTATGGTTGAACCTATGAGCAGTTTTATGTGCAGGGTGGAGTGAACTCGTGGAGAAGATTGCCGTTTTCCCACTGTCATAAAAAGTTACGATCCTCATGATCCAAGCGTTGTTCCGTAGGCGGAGGCGGGAGGCGGACGCGGAGGTCAGCGGGAGCGCGCGCGGAGCGAGCTCAGATGTGCCAGCGCGCTGAATGCCCTGCTCTGTGCTCCCAGCTCTCCCAAACGCCTTCAAAAAGTGCCTTGTGCTCTTTCTGGGGCTCCCTAAGAAACCTGCACCTGTGTTACTCGCGGAGCAGGCGGAGCATTTCCATGGGAAAGGAACTTGGCAGGGTGGCCTGGGGGGGGCTGTTTTCCAGGGCAGTGTTTTAGACCCTTCTGAAAACGTGGCGTTTCAGTGGCAGAGCCTGTGAGTCAGTTTATAACCTCCTTCCTTTCTCTGGGCTTTTCTTTGGGGTACGAGCCAAGGGAGTTAAAAAAAAATAACGAAGCGGCTGCGTCTTGACGAGCCTCATTCCAATTAACTTCCCTCATGCTCCAGAAGACAGATTCCCTGAACTGAGCTACATTCCCTAAAAAAGGGCTATTCAGGCTAAGTGGTGATGGTGGGAGAGTACGACCAGCTTTTACAGCCTTAACTGTGGGCTTTTCTCAAAGTATTTCAGTGGCCTGTGCTGTCTTTAAACCCTGGTGGGATGTAAGATTCTCCCAGCTGTGGAATCACCACCCCAAATTCTGAGGTATGAAACACCTTCCAGTTCTTAGTAAGTTAGAGCCGATTAAAATAAGCCACTATTTCCAGTTTCAGTCAGATCTCTCTAAATATAAACTTAACCTCTCGTTTAAACCATTTTCTGCTGAGATGGGGAGGAATAAGTGTGGTCTTTGTTTGCAGCCAGGAAAATTAAAGGCTCACAACATTCAGAAATGTGCGTTTTAGATCTTCTGAAAACCCGTTCCTTAAAGAATGTTTCTGCTTGGAAATGGGCAAATACTTTGGGTATTCTTCAGCTTGAGGAATTTTATTCTGATGAATAGACTAAAACTTAGGAGGGGAGGGCAAAAAAATCCTCTGATCCTTCTCTTTGGGTGATCCATTAGCTGCTCCAGCTGCCTTTTATTTATTTTTGTAGACACATGTGTGAATGTAAACATTTTATCTGGAATGGCCTTGCAAATGTTCCCGCATTAACATATATTGTCATGGAGAATAATTTTCATTTAACTGTAATTTGCTTTATATTTTCCTGCCTGGTTGCCGTGGAAACGCAGACGGATGTGGCAGGGACTCCTCACAGGAGCCAGGTTATGGATTGCCTCTCTAATGGACCTCTGTTAATCACACTGCAGCCTGCACTGGAGGAACCAGGGCTCTTTGCGGGAGACACTGTATCTAGATAAACTGTGAGATGCCTGTGGTACCCTAGTTTAACATTCAGAGTTACCAAGGGTGGTTTTCCCTTCTCCGGAAGTTTTTTTCTTCCCCCCATAAGAGCTATGTATTATGATCCTGGAATTGAGATGTATTTATTTAAATTTAATGGCGGTTAGACTTGATTTTCAATTTTCATTTCATTTGCTGTAATAGCTGGTAATGTTCATTCCTGGGTTCAGTTTGAGATCTGAAACGTTTGAAACAGAGCAGCGAAACATTTGTTATCCTTATCCCTGCGCAAGAAGTTGACTTGCTTTTCATAAAAATGTGTCTGTGCTTTTGTGTTTCCTTTTGGCTGCCAGCAGGTAGAAAGGGGGCAAAGATGGGTTTTATTAAATTCATTACCCGTGGGTTTTGGGTTGGTTTTGCACCTCTTGTTCTTGGATGTGCCTTGTCCACGGCTGCTGTTCTGAGCTGAGCCCACACAGCTTGTCCAGAGAAGGGAGCTGGGGCAGGGTCTGGGGCACCAGGAGGGGCTCAGCCCGGAGAAAAGGAGGCTCAGGAGGGACCTTCTTGCTCTGGAGGCGTTAGAAAACATGTAGATGTGACACTTGGTTTAGTGGTGGCGTTGGCAGTGCTGAGCTCGATGATCTCAGAGGCTTTTCCAGAGGAAACTGCTCGGTGATCTCCAGGGTTATCAGTGCTCGGGTTCCTGATGTTTTAGGATGTGGATCTCTGCCTTTGTCCATGGCTTGGTTGGATCCTTGGAAGGAGCTGCCTTAGAAGTACTGAGATAAGGATCGTGGTGGTGGCATGGGTTCAAACTGAACTCCCCAATCAACAAATGATTCATTTTTGGTTAATGGGGGATGAGCTCAAGGAGAGAGAAAATCAGCCACCCAGGATTCTTTGCTCTGGATACTTTGATGGCAGAAACCTCAAATTGTAACTTGAGAGACATGAATTTGGTTTGTCTCCAGAATGAATTTTTGGGGGGTTTTAAAGGGAAGTTGGTTTGGCCCTTCCCTCGCTGCTGGCTGTGGTCAGACGCCCGTGGCCGGTTACGTAAGGCCGGATTACTCCAGCACGTGGATGCTTCCCCATGCATATGGTCTCACAGTTATTTCTTGGTGCTTTACAGGAGGAATTGGGTAACATTTTGTTCTGTAACGCAGGATGAAGAAACCCAGCGTGTTTTTCTGTAATGGCGTATAAACAAGTCGTGTAACATCCTATTTCAGGCGTTTGGAGGAGGAAGGGCTCGGGAGGGGAGGCAGGGCTGGAGCAAAGCTTTACTTTCCTAGACCTACACAGCAGATTTTCGTAGCTCTGCCTTTGGTAGGTGCTCTGAGTGTTACAAACGAGCTGGGTTTTGAGGTGTGTAAGCTCAGTTCACTGGGTGCTGTGGGTGTGGAGGAGCCTTGGCTGTAGAGGTTACCTCTGGTCCCCTCAGCATTTCTGTGTCTTTCACCATGACTCACAGTCTTAAGGCCAATTTAATTTTAATAAAATCTGAAAAATGGCTTGGCTCTACTCAGGGCTTTTGGGTCTTATGTAGACTTTTTGCATTTTTCCTTTTTTTTTTTTATTTTTTTTTTTAATTTTCCCTCTCCTTTTTTGCCTGTTGTCCCATGAATACTCGGAATTGAGTGTCTGTGTTCAGTGGCACACTTGGGATTCCCAAATGCACCTCTGCAGGTGGGTAGGTGAGGCCATCTGCATCCAGGCACTGCCATCTCTGAGCTCTTGGACGGGACAGTCAGAATATCTGGCAATTTATGAAATAATACACTTTATAATTATTGATTACACTCTAATTCATAGTTTTGCTTGCATTTTATTCCATTTTTTGGACTCCCGGATCTAAGGCAGTGATCCCTGCACACCTGCCAGGTGTTTTTCCCCAAAGGTGTGTCCCTGAAGGGTTGGTGATGAATGGCACTGTTGTGGGTAGAAGCTGAAGTGACTAAGTCACCTTTTGTGGCCTGGGAATGGACTCCTGCACCTGATAATTGGGTTAAACATTGGCTCATGGTAGCCAGGAGAGCTTTGGTGGCCTCTGAGGTGTTTGGTTGCCTTGGAAGCTTCACTTTGAGCATATTCTTCATCAGGAATTGGAGTGCCAGGACAAAGGGAACGGCTTCACTCTGCCAGAGGGAAGGGTTAGATGGGATATTTGGGATAAATCCCACCCTGGCACAGGGTGCCCAGAGGAGCTGTGGCCGCCTCTGGATCCCTGCAAGTGCCCAAGGTGAGGCTGGACAGGGCTTGGAGCAGTCTGGGACAGGGGAAGGAGTCCCTGCCATGGCAGGGGGTGGCACTGGATGAGATCCCGTCCAACCCAAATCATCCCACGGTATTTTTCAGGTTCACTCGGGCTCAGACAGCAGCTAATCCTGCTTTAGCAGCACTCATAGAAAAGTGTTAGTTGCAGGTAAGACATTTTAAAGGCAGACTTGCTCCTTGTTCTGCTCCTTTCAGCCTCGTGGACACTCGGGTGGGCTTTGAGCCACTCATGCCATGTGGTGCCACGAGCTTGGCTTTGAATTGATCTCCTTTAATTGTGCCAGAGATCTGGGAGGAAGGAGCACTTTTAATGCATTGCTGTTCCCTAAAAACGGTGCAAATCGTGGTGAGCTCTGGGGGGGTGGGGAGTTTGGAGGAGCTGCCTTGTGTGCAGTCGTGGGAAGAGGGATTTCTTCAGGGAATGGGTGAATTGTTTCCTTCTGCTCTGAGCAGCCTCTTAATGAGCTGCCCTCTCCAGGGTGCGGAGAGATGAACCTCCCGTGGCTGACTCCAGCCTGGGAGGCTTCCACCACATCGCTGCCTTCGGATCCTTGGAGCTAAAAATACATCCATGCTGCACAGCAGACTCCAGGCACATTAATCTGTTCCCTTTAGGAAGGAGACTTGTGGTACTGGATGCACTACTGTGGAAATTTTATTTTTGCTGTGCAGCGTTACCAGCTTTCTTCTTCCAACGGAAAAACGCCGTGGAAATCATTGTTCTGGTTGGAATTCCCTCTCTGACAACAATAGCAGCAGTGGGGTGGGGTGCTTTGGAATTGTTTAGTGAGGAAAAGTTTTGGAGGAGCGAGCTCTCCCAGGCTGCACTGGCTCCACCACGTGATCCCTCTGCGCCGTTCGGGCTCCTGCAGGAGCGTTCCCACCACCGCCTTTTGGGATCCTCCTGACCACTCCTGCCTCTTCCAGCGCGGCTCTGTAAGAATGCTCTGTCTCTATCAGAACCGGCTTGCTCTGCCGCCTCCCTCCCCATTTCAGCTGGGCTCCATTTAGCTCCTTTTCCTGGGATGAGGAGGGATGAGGGGCTGCCGGGCTAACGCCTGGGAGCGCTCCTGGAGTTGTCGCTGCTCTGAGCGCAGCCATTCATCCCCGAGGCAGACACAACCCGTGCCTCTCTGGGGCTCCAGCCACGCTCACACCGTGTGCCCCAGCCTTTGTGGCTGCAGGCTGAGCCGGGGTGCCGCTCCTCCCCGCCAGCCGTTGCTGCCAGGTAACCCTGGGGATGTTTTAGGGCGGCGGAGGGGCCGGAGCTGCGTCCTGTGCCTGCTGTTAACTCAGTAGCTGGTTCTCTGCACGAGTTACAGCTCGAATTGCTGCTCTCTGTGCCGCTGGGGCCTTTGAGGTCGGGGATCCGGGATGACTCCAGCGAGGGTTGCGTTAGCGCGTGGAGCTCCGTTCCCAGCGCTTCGTTTTCTCCGTGTGCCAAGAGCTTTTGCCTCTCCAGCTGTTTAAGATTCAGAGTGTCTTCTCCTCCTTTGATGTGTGGCTTACCTTGACAGGCTGGGGGAGCTGGGCTTGTTCAGCCTGGAGAAGAGAAGGTTCTGGGCAGACCTTAGAACCCCTTCCAGTGATAAAGGGGCTCCGAGAGAGCTGGAGAGGGAGTTTGGACAAGGGCCTGGAGTGGCAGAGCAGGGAGGACTGGCTTCAAACTGAAAGAAGGAAAGATTCAGGTTAGAAAAGGAGAAAATTTTTGGCTGTGAGGGTGGTGAGGCCCTGGCACAGGGTGCCCAGGGAAGCTGTGGCTGCCTCTGGATCCAAGGCTGGGTTGGGACAGGGCTCGGAGCACCCTGGGCTAGTGGAAGTTGTCCCTGCCCATGGCAAGGGGAGGGACTGGACAGCTTTGAGGTCCCTTCCAACCCAACCCATGCCGTGATGTTGACACGGAAGCTCACCTGCTCCACCAGCCTCTGTTTTCCCTGGATGTGCTGCTTCTGCTGCTGCTCATTAGCACAGGCTCAGTCACAAGCTGCTCAGACAGCCTAAACCATTTGTAAGGAAACTGTCTTTAAAATATGGATGGCATTAAAGGGACTCAGGCTTAAAATTAGAAACTGTTTATGATGCACAGTTGTAGTTGTTTACCTTGAACCATAATTATCTTATTTCCTGAGTTAAAAACGTCACGTCAGCTTGCTGAAGCAAGATTTGATGACAAAGGAATTGTTTTTAGCCACCAGCCGAGCAAAGAACTCTTCAAAATGCGCGTCTAAATACGATTTTATAACCTAAAGTATAACCACACTCAGGATTTTAAATTGGCTCTGGAAGTTGCGTGGGCTTATGGGTCGGCCATTTGGCCGGGGATCAAGGGACTGGGTTTAATCCTGACTCCGTCCTTTTGTCCTCTGAGCGCTTTCCTTGCCGCCCTCTGTGCTGTTTGTTTGCACGGCCTGCGTTGGAGGGAGGCTGTGCCCGTTCCCGGGGGTGAGGCGTGCCCACCCTCCGCCCGGGGGCACGAGCCCCTTCCAGGCAGACAGGGTGGGCAGAGGAACGTCAGGAATTTTCTGCTGGACTGGCAGGGTCGGCTGATTTATGGACAAGCTCTGGAGTGGCCCCAGGGAGAAGCTGGGCAGGGGCAGACCCTGCATCCCTCAAGCCCCTCTGAGCCGTTGGGGCACCTCAATGGGCACAGGCAGATATTTGGCTTCCTTTTTTAGCATTATTACTTGTTACTGTATTTCCTGATCTCGTTATTCAGCAGTGCTCTCTGATCCCGTGTGGCTGAGGTGGCCTGTGCCCTCCTCACACCCTCTCCCCGGCTGGATTTCTGTATCCTGAGGGAGACAGGAGCTGCTCCTTCCTCACCTGTGCCTGGTGCTGCCAGGATGCTCCTTCCTCGGGAGAATGGAAAGTGGGAGGGGAGCAGCTTCTTTAATGATGACAACTGCTACTTAAACCCGTTCAGGGCTTAGAATAGAAAGGAAAAAAAGATCAGTGAAAGCTGTAGGTGCTTTCAATGTATGTGGGATTTTTAAGGAGTCTTTTTATTCTGACCTTAGCTTGCCAGGCCCCAGACAATAGGGGAGGGATGCTGTGTGGAAATCAAGGAGGTGCTTCCTTTCAGCTCTTTCTTTGCTGTGTAATTTGAGGTGGTTGTAAGGCACTTGCAACCCAGGAATTGTAGACTTGAGCACATTCTACAATTACATTTTTCATGTTGCTTGCTGGGGACCTCCTGCATTGTCCAGCTGGGTGATGGTGTCTGATCCTACACCCCTGGGTGTGGGGCTGCCACCTGCATATCCCTAAAAAAACCTGTATTTGAGTTGTTGGGGTGTCTGGTTGTAACATTCCTGTCACCACAGAGAGTTTTCTTGGCTGGGGAGGCGATACTCAGCCTGCTCAGAATCCAACCAGAAGCCACCCCATGGATGTTTGTTGGTTTTTTTTCCCCCTCTCTGAGGGAGACAGTTCTTGGAGGCTGAGCAGTGACTTCCTTGACTCCTCCTTGGCTAATTAGTGTGCTTTAAAACGGGATGCTTGCGTCCTTTTCACCAATCGGCGTTCGGAAAGGAGAGGAAATAGTTCAGGTATTAATAGTAACCTGGATCCAATTTGCCACAGAATACACGGATACAAACGTCTGGGGCTGTAAAGGTGACAAATGTGTCTGTCTGTCACTCTTTCCTTTTGAAAAATGGCATTTTCTCCATGTGTTAAGACTGAGCACAGAGTAAGGAGTGCAGATTCATTTTCAAATAAAGTGGAGCTCGTTGTGGCATCCTTCACCCTCCTGCTTCCCTAGGAGGAGGTGCTGAGGGAACTGAGTCCCAGGGAGGGATTCAGTCTCAGGAGGGCAGGGATGTGTTTGTCCCACCTCAGTTGTATTTAGGAGGAATGGAAAGGAGGAGGAGGCTGAGCTATGACAGCAGCCGTGAGCTCACTTTGAATTAGGGCTTTAATTCCAGACAACATCCACTCTTCTTGCCTTCACTATGGCAGTGAACTTCCAACATCTTGGAGCTAAATCCCCATTCCTGGAAGTGTCCAAGGCCAGGTCGGATGGAGCCTGGAGCAGCCTGGGATAGTGGAAGGTGTCCGTGCCTGAGGGGCAGGAACAGGACAAAGTTTGAGGTCCCTTCCAGCTCAAACCATTCTGTGATTCTGTGATGTGTCATCAGAGATTCTGACCTCCCCGAATTCACCAGAGATCTCCAAACAACTTGGTCTTCCCTGAATTTAGGCTTCTGTCAACCCCCAGTTCCTAGGGACTGTGTTGTCCATGTCAGATTTTCAATTAAAACACTTAAAAGACACATTGTTTTCCCAGGAACTGCATCTTTCCTACCCTTTGTGCTTATTGCAGCGGGACAAATTAAACCTTGGGCTCTTCAACCCACACAAGTGTCTGTGTTTTTGAGGACAGTATCAGCTTATTTTTTATTTTTTATCAAGTAGCACAGACAACACAAGCTTTAAAAACTGTAGGTCTCAGCATTCATCTTATCTGCAGGGCAAAATAAAGGAACTTTAAGACCAAGAATATATCACCTACTTTCGTTCCAAAAGCCATCTAATTAAATTTTACTTGATGCTACAATTTTGTCACAGTCAAACACGCTGAAAGGTGGGGGTTTTTTAGAACTAGTGGATTTCTCTGTGTGCTTTGGCTTTTCACTTGTGTAGCTGCTGCTGTTTGAGCGTAGTTGGTTTGTGATTGCTGCAGGAATATTTGTGATCTGTAGTGGAAGGCGGGTCCTGGAGCTCACCCCAGGGCTGGGAATCTCTCGGAAAAGGGTGGGAACGTGACGGTTTGCCCTGTGTGTGTGCCTGGAGATGGCTGTGCTGGGAGCCCCTGATAGGCTGCAGCGGGTATTTATCTCAAATTTATGTGGATTTCTTGGAAACAGCTCTTTATCCCCCTCCAGATCTTCAGAGCAACTCCTCTTCTTTTCCTCCTCTTTCTAGAGAGTCCTGAGCTGCATGGAGTGGTCTGAGGGTGCTTTTCCAGGCTCCTGAGGGAAGCTGCCACCAATCTGATGATTTGTATTCGCTGTCCATCCCCTGAGGGGTCAGGAGAGCTTTCCTGCTGTGCTGGGCATGGCTGTTCTGGCTCTCACTGGGATGGCACAGGCAAAGCTCCAGAGACAGGGATTCTGCACTGTTCCTTTATAGGTGGCACATTTTCTTCCCCAAACTCCAGCAGAAGGAACCCGTGGATATTTATGGAAGGCATCTGTGGGGTTTTTATGCTGCTGCTTGAGGCTTCTTCCCCCACTTCCCAGTCACCATTTTCTCAGGTTCTGGAATTTTTTTTGATTTTTTTAGGCATTTTTCCCCATTTGGGCAGGTGAAAGCTCTGGCTGTGCTGTGTCAGGTTGTGCAGGCAGGCACCGAGCTGTGCCTGCGGAGTTTGCTGGAAAACACTTCCAAATTTCCCCTCCCTCCAAATTTGCTGCACTTGTTCCCCTTGATTCAGTGTCGGAGGTAATGGAGCTTATCCGAGAGCGGGAGCTCCGTGGGTCTCGGGCGCTCCCCTGGGTATATTTTCACTGGAGCCCTCAGAGAGATGCCTTATTGAAATTCTGTCTCTTCCTGGAATTATTTTGAGGGAAGCAGATGAGTGCTGTGAAAAAAGGTTCTCTTACTCCCTGGAGATTTTGTTCCGTTCAGAAGTTGGTCTAAAGCAGAATCCAAGTCTGTGATACCCTGTTACGCTGCTCAGTTCTGGATCACCATAAAATCTGAATCGATGCAAGTCTGACGTGGGGTCCAACTCAAGGAGCACTAAGGGTGAGGCACACGTTTGTGGAGATGTTGGCCTCTGGATTTCCTGGGATGAGACAGCAGCAGTGGCTTCTTTCCTGCTCCCTGTGAAAAGGAGATTTAAGCAGAACCTTTCTGCATTATTGATCAAATTTAGAAACACTGAGGTGCATGAAATCATTGAATCTCAGACACATTTTTCATGGGGACCCCTGTAGGGGACTCTGCGTCTGCTCAGAACTGGTTTATTCCTTCGAGGAAGCCAATTCCCACCTCGCTGCTGGGACCACTTGGTGTAGCTGCCACATCCCAGCTGCTCTGGTGTGGAGAGTCTGTAGCTAATGTCACTGTCTTTCAGGTCACAGCTTGGGATTTTAAAGCATTTTCCATCTTCAAGTACTAATTTCTGTGAAGTAACAAGATACCCTTTTATTACGGAGGTTTGACTTATGTAATTCCCAACCTTTTTGTTGGAATGCTGGCAGAAGTTGCATGCTGTGCTCTGGATGTGAAGCCCTGATCTGTGTGTGGGTGCAGCAAGAATCACCAATTCGGGGAGGTGCTGAGGGACCCCATGGTCAGTGTTACGATCAGGAGTTGGTGGGAAAACGTAATTTAAACATTTATGCATTTATTTTGGTGGAACTGTCTGCTTGCCCAGAGTTTCCAAGTTACTTCGCATTAACAGAAAATAAAGCTATCCCAAGTCTTGAACCTGTGTTAAACCAGGGTCTGGCCACCTTGGGCACCTGATTATTTGGTGTTTGTGTGGCCATTTCAAGGCGCAGGAGGTGTGCCGTGGTGCTCTGCTCCTGTGCCGTGACCGCGGGCTCGGCAGGGCTGGAGCCTTGTCCACAGTCAGGTTCCCGGGAGGGGACAAGGGCAGCGATGATACTTTGTGAAATGATACATTTTCATCAGCTAAAGCTAAGAAAAATGGGATGGCTAGATGTGTTTGTTAATTATAATGCGGCTTTTGGAAGTGAAGTTGGGTTTGAGTTGAAGTGTTGGATCCCGCGCAGCAGGAATGTCGTGTGAGCGACCCGACCACGTACAGCCAGGGAGGCTGTGCTGGGCATCTCCCACTGGAGTATTTGCTGCATTCCTGAGTGATTTGATAACAATTTCATTAAAAAGTGCTGCCATGTTCGTTGTGAAAATCACTTGGCTCACGTGTGGTCGCTGTTTCAGCGTTACGATACTTTATGTATGTTTATGTGTGAGCCAAGGAATGAATAAATTTGCTGTATGTGGGCCAGCAAGCAGCTGTAAATAGACCTTGAAGATGGTGTATCCGTGTCCTGGGACTGATCTCCGTGGACTTTTCGGTAATTTTGTTCACCGCTGATCACAGTTGTTGCCCAGGGAAGCCGTGGTTGCCCCAATCCCTGGAAGTGTCCAAGGCCAGGTGGGAGCAGCCTGGGCTGGTGGAAGGTGTCCCTGCCCATGAGAGGGGATGGAATGGGATGAACTTTGGGGTCATTCCATCATTCTGTGACAGCCAGTGCTGCCAGCAAGCAGCACTGCTGCATTTCCTGACAATGTAGCTGGAAGTTCAGCTGTTTCCCCCCCCCAGTTTATCTTTTATTGCTGTTGAAATGCTAATTAGTGCTGTGACTGTTACTATGGAGAAGAGGATGAAAGGAGTAGGGGAATCCTGCTGGAAAAGGTGCTGTGCAAGTCCTGCCTTCGTGCTCCATGGGGCTGCAGTTCCATCAGGGGATCCCCCAGTGCCCGAGGACTCACTGACCTCGGAAAAAATCCACGAGGTAGCCGTGTATCTGTATCTCCTTTATTCTTCTCAAAGAAAAATGCCAGAAAACTTCCCTTTTGCTCATCTGGAGAAGTTTACCTGCTGCAGGATTCCTTTCTTTGAGTCAGGACCAAGGGCCATCACATCTTCCTCAGGGTTTGGGGGTTTATTTTGGCCTGATCCTTTTCACT
Source organism: Hirundo rustica (assembly GCF_015227805.2). NCBI lineage: Eukaryota > Metazoa > Chordata > Aves > Passeriformes > Hirundinidae > Hirundo > Hirundo rustica. The sequence continues at coordinate 1,176,727 of NC_053460.1, forward strand.
GAGGTTCCCAAGACTTCCCTCAGCCCAGCTGGAAGCAGCTCTCCCCTGGATGCAGCTGCATTGCTCATCTGGACATCTTCCCTTTGGCTTTTCACTGGGGAGTGAAAGTTTCCCAAAACAAACAAGGCTCTCCCAGGGTTCCCGATCTCCTCCGCTGTGCCTCAGTCCCAGCTGGCCTCAGAGTCTCTCCTGGATGGTTCTTGGAAGGAACCATCCCGTTGGAAAGCAGCTGTCCAAACCCAGCTACATCACAGAAGTTGTTTGTAAGGTGACGAGCGGTGGTAAAGCGTAAAATTGTCACGAGCTCTGCAAGGCAAAAAAATTCAGATTTTTCCCACTGTAACTGGAGCAGGGGCTGGTCCCAGTGTCCCTCGGTGTGGTTTGCAGCGCTTAGAGACTGGATGGAGTATGGGGTTTTGGGGAATTTGGTGTGAGCAGGATGTGGAGCTGGCTGTTCACCCTTTCACCTGTTTAAGCAGACCAGAATAACATCACTGGGACTGGGGAAGGCCCAGTGCTCCCAGCGCCTCACGGTGCTAATTCCCATTCCTATGGGTCCCTCACCATCCCCCTGAGCTCCTCCAGCTTGGGAACGGCGAGGAATGCAGGTTTTGGGCTTGGAATTGCCAGCCCTTTCATGTGTGCCAGTTAATGAATGTAATTCCCCTTTGCCTTGGGTGCTGAGAGCTCCTGCTGGTTCCTGCCCTGGCGTCGGAAATTTCACTTGGGGAGTTTGTAGCTGGAGAAACATCCTTGAAAGTGCAGCAAGAGCTGGTCCAAAAAAAAATCAGTTTAGAGGTTTGTAATAGATCCACTGCTACTCAGAGCAGAGGTGTGCTTGAAAAGAGAGCACTTGTGCCATGGATAATTCCGCAGGGGGTGTTTGGGAAGGTGAATTCCTGGCACGGGAGCTGGTTCTGGCTCTGCCTGTCTCTGGGTTCATGAGCTGCTCAGGGTTTGGGGGGTGACACGCCCTCATGTGTAAATAAAATACCTCTAAGCCCACCCAGATGGTTACATGAACCTTGAAGAGGTGGTTTTTAACAAAGCTATTATCAGAAAGTTGTGGAAGAAGGCGGATGCTTGGCCGAACTTCCACTCCTTCCTTTATTCCTCTGTTTGTGCAGAGTCGTTATCAGGAAGTTTATTTGTGGATTAGGCAGGGGTTTGTGCTTGGTAACCTTCATGTACTCAAATCCAGTGCGCGTGTTGTGAATAAAATTCACTTGTTTTAATTTTCTAATGAATAAATTCCTGTGTTTTTTCAGATTACACAGCGTTTTTGGGACACACCTCTGTTGGATTTTAATATATGTCCTGTGAAGAACAGCTTTCAGCTATGGAATCGGTAAATATTGACTTTGCTTCTGTCCAAAATTTCTGGTTTATTCCCTCACATTTGCTTGTGTCTCTGTTGGACTGTTTGGTTTTGCCTTTTTAAAATGTTTTTCTTTATTTTCTGAAATTTGAAAGCAAAGATTGCAAGTTCTATGGAACAGATAAAAGGTGCTAACCGGGAATATCTTGGGAGTTGTCTGTAGTTCTGAGATGTCTTCTTAATTTTAGATAATTTTGAATATGTAGCAAGTTTTTCTCTGACCACAATGAAATAAAAGCGAGCTTTCCTGCGTGGGCAGTTCCAGCCCAGGTTTGCCCAGCAGACTGTGCAGCTTGTTGCTGCTGCTGACTGCTGAGTATTAAATAGTACCTCTTTCTTTCTCTTTGCCTTCAAAATGTCTCGAAAAAAACTCAAAGTCTCTAAGTTTCCCAGTGTTACGTCTCCTTGTGATTAGCCTAATTGAAACAGATGGCACCTATGTTTCATTTTGGGCAGAGAAGCCTCCCAATCTGCTGAGACTCCAGTTGGATGCAATGTTAGGATTCAACTTTTTGGGAGCATTAACAGATGCAGAAATAACAGGCTGTCGTAGAGTGGAATTCAGGGGGAAAAATGAGATTTTTGCCTCTTGTTTTGTGCGAGAGGGTGGGAGAGGCTGGTGCTGTCCTGGAGATCCTGACGGTGTGGCTGGAGCTGGAGACAGGGAGTTGTTCTGGTTGTTTTTTATTTTTTTTTTTTTTGCTGTGCTGGTGGTTTGGTGTGATGGGAGCTGAGCAGAAGCTGGATGGGCTCGGTGCCTGTCAGGGGGGCCGTTTGGGCTCTGGGTCACCCCCAGCATGGGCAGAAATCCTATGGAGAGAGCTCCCGGTGGATAATGCAGCGTGTGGCTCCTGCCTTGGGGCCCTGGGTCCTTGGCTGACCTCTGGGTTCAGGCTGCAGTGGGATTATTTGTGATGAGCTTGTCAGCGCCGTGGAGGCTCCTGCTGGAGAGCTGCTCCGTGTGCTCCAGCCCTGCTCCATCGGGTGTCTTTTGTCCTGGATTTTGAGGGGAAAAAAAAAAAAAATTAAAAATCGTTGTGTTTACTGTGGCCGTGATCATTTCAAAGTATTCAGATGGAGGCAAGATGTTATTTCAGCTTCCCCTGGTGAATATTAATAGCAGGAGAAGCCTTTCACCGTCAGACAAAGCAGAGCAGGCATCGGTGACTCTCCCGGTGCCGTTAGGTAATTAAAGTGTATCAGGTGTGAGCCCTTTTCCTGGCGTGTGCAGGAGCTCTGTCCTCCTTCCTGGGAGCTCTGCAGGGCCCTGAAAAACCCAGCTCAGCTCTGGCATCAATTATAAATTAGGCTGTTTGCTGCCTGTTTTATTTCATAGCTGGGGACAAAGGTTTTTCCTTCAGAGTTTTGGTGTTTGGCTTTTTGAATGGAAGCCGTCCTTTTTCAAACCAGGAGAACAAAAACTTCCCCGAAATCCAGGTGTGTTTGCACAGCCCCGTTTGGAAGGGTTTTCTTGAGGCAAGCCAGGTCATCGCAGAGTGGTGGAAAGGTTTGGGTTGGGAAGGACCTTAAAGCACCCCACGTTCCACCCCCTGCCATGGGCACACCTTGCACTATCCCGGCTTGCTCCAAGCCCTGTCCAGCCTGGATTTGGACACCTGCAGGCCTGGGGCAGCCGCAGCTCGTCTGGGCTGTGGTATTCGCTGCTCCTTTTGCTGTGGGCAGCAGGAGCGGCTGCCCCACGCCGCGGTTGTGGCCTTTGGTGCCTCCACCGTGGCGGCCGGTTCCGCGTGATCCCAACACCGTCCCGGGGAAACTGGGGGGTCAGGGCTTTCTCCAAGCAGCAGCTTTGCTGGTGGCTGTGGCAGTGGTGTTCCAGGGAGTTCCTAATGAATATGCAGGTGCGGGATTAAAGGGATGAAGGAGGACCAGGATTGCTTTCGAGCTGCAGCCCTGCGAGTTCTGACCTCCCGAGAAGGGCACGGCTGCACAGCCGAGGCCTGGAGTGGAAAAGCAATTACAATACGCGCTGCCAGGATTGAATTGTCCTCGGAAAGTCAGATGCTGCAATAATGGGAGCGTTGTTTAGGTGGAACGTGACTTCACTTAACTGCTCGGTGTTTTTCTATTAATGCTCTTAAACGTGTTGACGTACAGCTCTTACTGCTCTGGGGGAAATGGAGCTCGGTATTCCACCAGGAAGATATTTCTCTGCAGGGAGTGTTCTTCTGAGCTTGCTGCCTTTTTTGCCTTTTTTACCTGCCATGTGTTTCAGTTCTTACCCCTTCCAGCTTACAGGGGCTGCACGATAACCCTCTGGCAGTGCAGTGTACATGGATTTTTTCGGGTGTGGGTCATTGTGGGGCCGAGGAGAGCTTTCCATGGGGCCGTGGCAGCGTTGGCTTTTGGGTTGAGGAGCTGGTGTGTTATGGAGCAGGGCCTGGGGAGGGGAAGCCAAGTGCAAGGGGAATTAATACTCTGATAGAGCTGGGATTGCTCAGCCTGTGGGAGACAAGGCACCGGAGAGCCCTTTAGAGCTTATCCCAGTGCTTTGGGGGGATCCAGGAGAGCTGGAGAGGGACTTTGGGCAAGGGATGGAGTGCCAGGACGAGGGACAGCGGCTTCCCACTGGCAGTGGCTGGGTTGGATGGGATATTGGTCAGGAATCATTCCCAGGGAGGGTGGCAGGCCCTGGTGCAGGGTGCCCAGAGAAGCTGTGGCTGCCCCTGGATCCCTGAAGTGTCCAAGGCCAGGCTGGACAGGGCTTGGAGCGGCCTGGGATGGTGGAAGGTGTCCCTGCTGTGGCAGGAGTGGGATGAGATGAGCTGTGAGGTCCCTCCCAACCCAAACAGTTCCATGATTCAACGCAGCATTAAAGAAGCAGAGTTGTGTGGCTTGTGGGTTTGCTGACTTCTGCTTGGAGCCCTTTTCTCTTGGAAAAACAGAGATTTTTGGAAGCTCCGTCAGGGAGCTGCATGTCTCTCCAGGTGTGGGTTTGCCTGGAGCGTTTCAGCAGAGCCACTTTGGGTTTGTTCTGCCTGGGAAGGGGAGGTGGGGCTGGTGGGGGACACCCCAGCTCCTGCTCTGCCCTCCCCGTGAGTGAAGGGGCTCTACACGGCCCTTAGGAGCAGTAAACGCTTGTGTGGCTGGGTTCTGCTCTCTTGGACAGCACTGAAGTGACACAGTTGAAATTTAATTTTTAAACCCGTATCTTCACCGCCAGCGGAGGTTAAACAGAGGTGGCTTAACTGTGAGCCTGGAGTTCTTTGTGGGTCAAACAAGCCTCGAGTTTTTGGGCACAAAACCCTGCTGAGACCTACAGGAAAGAGCTTTAAATCCTTCCCCCCCTCCCGTCCCCGTGAAAAAGCTGCTTTTTCAACTGTAATCTCAGCACAAGCATTTGCTTTGAGTGGTTGAATTGCTGCTTTTACAGTTCTCTGTGTTTTCCTAGAATTTGTTAAATTGCCAACGTTGTTCACATGGCACTTTTGGCAGGTGCCACCTACATGCCCTCAATTTGAAGGTACCTTTCAGGAGCAGTGTAGCTAGGGAGGCTCCTCTCTTGCGTGTCTGATGTTGGAGGGCGCAGCACTTCCATTAATTCACTTTCCCTGACCTTTCCACTGCTAATAAGCCAAGCTGGAGCACAATGCAGCACCTTAATGAGCAGACCTGAGCTGAGCAGGGGCTGCTCTGAAAAAGGTCTCGCTTGACTTGTTCGTTGGGTGTAATTTTGGTCCATTTATTCACCGTGGGCACAGACGGGCGTTCCTGGTGAGAGCAAGCCACAACCAAATAAAGCCCTTTTTCTCCTTCCTCTAGTGCTTAGAACTAGAGAAAACCATGTCAAGAACGGCTCGAAAAGAACCAAAAGGGTTGGTTGGGCTTTTTCTCTGAATCTACTCGGTTTTGAATAATTTTATTCTCTGAGGGGCTATATTGTGACCTGAAAAATCCTCATTTTTAGAAGCAATGTAGTTTTGAGTTAGGATTTTGTAGATTTATATCAGCTAATGTAATGTACACTGAAAAATGCGCACTTCTGGGTTATGATTTTGTATATTAATATCAACTAACGTGCAATGTACACTTAAAAGTCACGGTTGCATTTAGGAATGAGTTAATTAAAGCAAGCAGACGGTGCAAAGGATCATCATTTCCAGTAACTGCCAGCCTGTTATTTCGTAGAGGAAGGCTCTTGAGCCACCCAGCCCTGGTGACACAGGGAGGCTGGGTTTTTTGGGGAAGGGATCTGTAGGTTTCTTGACTGGTTCCTGCTTTCATCGTTGTGCAACGGGTGTTCCTGGGTGTGACCTCTTGGGAAAGTAAAAGTGCTGGGGGGCAGGTTGTGGGGTGGTGAGCGATGGTTTTATTTATTTATGGGTGTTCCACAGAGCGCTGAAACGTGCTCTTGAAAGTGGTGGCCTCCGCCCTGAGGAAGTGACACTGGCTGGGGTGGCAGCGTGACACACGGTATGGCTGCAATCCCTTGTTTTCCAGAGGTGTCCATCATGGCGTGATTAAGTGCAGATGGTGCTCTTGGCAGCAGGAGGTGTGCAAGATGTTCCCACCTCTGGAGCCCACGGGGAGGACCAGGCTCTCTTGTACTTCTGGAATGAAGTTTGGGGTGTTCTTCTTCCCTCCCCTTTTGTGTAGGTGATGGTGATCCTGAGGTTTTGACATTCAAGTCCTGAGTTCTTTAAGTGAGGGGGAGGGGTTTTGTGTTTAGGGGATTCACTCCTGCTGTGGGAATGCTGAGGGAGGTGCATCAGTGGGTATCTTTAGTGGGGCTGCAGGTGGGATGGTCACTGTCCAAGGAGCGGGTCAGCTGCTGGACACCCTGTGAGGTGGGAATGAGGTGGGAATTGTGGCTCGGAGGTGTTCAGTAGCAGGAGACCCAGAGTGAATTTATGGAAATCTTGTATGGAAGGAGATGTGGCTGAGCCACCCAAGAGTCTGACACAAACAGAGAGCTGTAGCCTGGTCCTGGTTCTCTCATACATGCATGGAAAAGTGGGAAATGGTTATTGCAAGCAAAGGCAAAAGTGATGGATCTGCTTCACCGATAGCCCCTGGAAGGAGACTTCTGACAAAACCAGGAAACAGTTCTGAAAAATAAGTCCGAAGTGTTGGATTGCCCCATCACTGGAAGTGTTCAAAGTGAGACTGGATGGAGCCTGGAGCAGCCTGGTCTTGTGGAAGGCGTCCCTGCCCATGGCAAGGGTGGGATGGGATCAGCTTTAAGGTCCTTCCCAACCCAACCCATTCTGTAGTTCCATGCTGAGTGTGGAGATGGGAAGCAGGCGTTAGCGGTGTTTCTGTTTCCTTGGCTGAATTCTTGGCAGAGCTTTGATTTTGGAACAACGGGAAAACAAGGGCTGAGCTTTGTTGGCTCAGCCTGATTCCTTCCTGGCTTAGCAAGATGCTTGAGGACTCACTCAGGTGTTCCAGCAGTTGGTTTTTTTTTTTCTGCTGGGTGTCATACCTGTTTTATGGTAGCTTGCTGGGCTTCTCCAGAGATCCAAAGCTGAATCGTGTTTAGCAAGTTACTGCTTTAAGGAGTGTTTTGATCTTGGGTGGGGACTGGACAGGCTGATTGTTTCCAGTTGCTGGGAGAGGGGAGGTTTTGGGTGTTCTGCAGAACCTTGTGGACATGAAGGGGAGTGAGGGGCTGTGGGCTGTGCCCACCAAGGCACAGGCTCTCGGGGGCTGGAATTCCCAGAACTGCTCCCTGTGCCTGGGTGTTTTGGGAAGCTGACACGCCTGGCTTTGGCCTCAGAAGTGGCTTTGGGTTGGTGGACAAACACTGAGAGAGCTCTGCTTTCCCTCAGAGCTGCTTCATCCCTCGCCTGCCTTCCCCTTCCCGCAGCCCTGGCTCATCCCAGCGCGGGCAGATGGCTGCAGGAGCTGCCGGGGGGTGTTTGGGGAAGGCACAACCTTGGGCGAGGGCCGGGGCCGAGCAGCAGTGAGGGAAGGGGAGTTCTGGAGCTGTGGGACTGGCTGCGTCTCAGCTGCGACGTTTTTAACTCTTGAATTTGGAACAGCCTTAGCAGCTCACCTTTGGGGGTGGGAGCTTGGGAGGTTGTCAATACTATTGCCTGGAACCATCTGTTCCTTACCACTAAGTAGCTGCAAAAATCAGTAATTCATTCCTTTTTTTTTTTTTTTTTTTTTTTCTTTCTTTGGAGGAGCCTGGGTGTAAATCTTCTCCCTTTTTATTTTTATGGGCTCCTTCATTATGGAAGGCAAGCATCTCCACGGTGCTGGTTCTCGGCTTAATCTTTCATCTAAATGTATTTGAAATTTAAATCCCTGCCGTTATCGATATTAGAGGTTGCTTTGGAGCACAGCAGCTATTTTTGGGGAGCTGGGTGCATGGGGCTCCCTTGTCAGCCAGGAATGTGCTCGTGTACCGTCACCTTTCTGGACGAACCTCTCGCAGAGGAGCAGGGACAGCTCCTGGGTTATTTTGGGAATTCGCCACTGGAAATGGATGCTGTGTTTGCTTCTGCAAGTGAAATTTGTCCTGGAGTCCATTTCATATATAAATAAATGTTTTTCGTTTATTTTTGCCCCGGTGAATGAGCAGTCCCAGTGGGCTGGCCCTGGTGGTGGTTGTGGCCAGGAGGTGCTGGCGGTTCTCGCGGGGCAGTGACAGGAGCACCAAAAACCAGCTGCAGGACAGGCACAGAGCGCTGCAGCTGCCCTGAGCGAGCCCAGGCTGAGGTTTCACTCCTAGGCTTAAACTGCAAAATCGAGATGAATCGATACCACGTAACCACGTTGGTGTTTGGGGCAGGAGGTCCCAGGCACTGGTGGTGTTCTCATTGCAGGTGGTGACACCAGAGAAACCTGGTCTTGGTGTCCCTGCCCATGGCAGGGGGTGGAGATGAGCTTTAAGGTCCCTCCCAATCCAAAGCACTCCATAATTCCATGGCTTTCCTGCCTGAGGCCTGGTGTCTCTTGGAGGTTTTACACTCTTCCTTACTGTGTCACCAGAGTTGAGGTTTCCAGGTGTTTATTTTGGTGGTTCTCTAAACTACAGAGCGAGTGCCTGAGGGCTCTGTCCAGCTGATATCCAGTTCTCCCAGCGTTACACCAGTGACAGAAGTTGGGTTTTGTCTGCTCTGAAAGAACAGCGGTTGGGTTTTGGTGGAGTTTGTGTGTCCGGGCTCATCCTAGCGTACAATAGTGTGAAAATACAGCCATCAGTTCCTTGTGTACCCTTAGAAAATGTTAATGCTTTCAGGCTTCAGGGGATTTGAGGAGCAGTTGTAGTTCAGAAGTTGTCACGTGCCTTGCAGGGAGGCCCGGACTCCATGGGGCAGAGCAGGGTGGTATTCAGAGCACATTCCCTGCGAGTGTCCTTGGTTTCCTTGCCTAACATTTAACCTTAATTCTGAATTTCCTGGAGGTCTTGAAACCCAGTTTATTTCTTAGTTGAATGAAAGATGGGAGGGCAGCTGGGGAACTGGATGCGTTCACGTGGCACCTCCAGCTTGGAGGTTACAATTACTTGAGGGAATTGGAAAATGAGAGGAGCTGGTCAACTTGATGGATGTGAGTGGGTGCGATAGGAGGAGTTCTCTGATTTTGATCATTTTTATCCTTTTATATAGTTTTTCAGCTGTTGAACAGTACAAGGATTCAAAGGTCAGCGTTGAATAGCTCTGGTTATTCTCTGCTGGTCCTAAACTTATTGCTGGTGTCATACGAGAAATATACTTTCTTTTTGTGTCGCACAGTCAGAAGAAAATTATTTTGTTGTCTTCGGTAGTTTTTACCTCATTCTTGTAGTCTTGCCAATATCCTGTAGTTGTTTTTTGCAGGAAGCCTTTCAGCGTTCTCTTAATTGGAATTAACTTTTGTAAGAGAAATGCACGTTTTGAGTTGAAGATAATGTAGGAAATAAATATTCGGGGAAATTTACTTTAAGTTAGTGGAAGGACATTCATTGGAGAGGTTTGCTTTGGAAACTGTAACTTCAGAGAGGTTTAGGGTGGGAATAATCGAGGAATGAACCTGCTCTGCTCCTGAGTCCTGTCTGTGGGTTCCTGAGGAAGGGCAGCTCTGATCTCTGGTGAGCAGGGGTGTCCTGGGCAGGGCCAGGAGCTGGACTGGATGATCCTTGTGGGTCCCTTCCCACTCAGGATATTCCGTGATTATCTGATTCTCTGATTATTTAGAGTAACCTTAGAGACTGGTAGAGAGTCGACCTGTTATTGTCTGGTAAATTATGTCCATTAACATAATTACACAGTTTTAATGCTACATGGAAGTTACATGCAGTCAAAATCAAATAGCAACAGGTAGTAAATAATTGGGCAAAATAAAAACAGGAAAACAAATAATGAAGAAAAATAATCACGTATTCTTTTCCTGTCACCAGTCGGGGCTGCAGCTGGATGGAGCAGCTGCCCAGTCCTGAATCCTTTCTTCCTCTCATTTTTAATGCTGCTTTTACAACAGTCTGAAGGAAATCTCTGTCTAAACCAACTGGTAGCAGCTCCTCTGGGCTTTGCCTTTGGCAAGGTGTCACACAGCTGAATTCTCCTTCCTTTGCTGAACTCTCCTCTCTTTCTCCTTGCAGTGTTTGGTTATTTAGTGCTATAAGGGGATCTTGAATATATGAATTTAGCCAAACCCTCGAGTATATAAAGTAGAGAAACTTCCCTCATTTCCTTGACCTCAAGCTTGCTGAGGTAGGAAAGCATTTAAAACACCCACAGCTCTGTGTGCACATGCAGATGTATTTTTAAATGTCCCCTGCTTGAAGGTCATCTGCAATTCCAGTTGAAGTGCAGTTTGGGTTTCCTGTAGCTGGGAGCCGTCCTTGGGGCTGATTCCTGTGGTCTGCAGGGAGTGGGGGATCCCAGGGGAGGTTTTCATCCCAGGGGTGCTTTGGACCTGTCCAGAGGGGGTTGGAGCCAGGCTGGCAGAGCTGGGGGTGCTCACCTGGAGAGGAGAAGGCTCCAGGGAGAGCTCAGAGCCCTGCCAGGGCCTGAAGGGGCTCCAGGAGAGCTGGAGAGGGACTGGGGACAAGGACTGGAGGGACAGGACACAGGGAATGGCTCCCAGTGCCAGAGGGCAGGGATGGATGGGATATTGGGAAGGAATTCCTGTCTGTGAGGGTGGGCAGCGCTGGCACAGGTGCCCAGAGAGGCTGTGGCTGCCCCTGGATCCCTGGCAGTGCCCAGGGCCAGGTTGGATGGGGTTTGGAGCACCCTGGGACAGTGGGAGGTGTCCCTGCCATGGCAGGGGTGGGATGGGATGAGCTCTGAGGTCCCTTGTCACCCAAACCATTCCATGAGTCCATGAGAGGAGCGTGGATGAACATCTCTGCCCGCAGGAGCCTTCAGAGCGGCTCCATCTCCTTTTTCCATCCTTGTGAGATGGCAGTGGGCTTGGCGCTGGTTCTGTGTGAGCCAGGCCACGATGGGACAGAGGATTAATTCGATCTTGAGAACGGGATAGCCGCAGCAGCGTGCTGGGTGTAACAACAGCACGGAATTCCAGGGATGTGTTCTTGGCCCAGCCAGAGTTATTCCTCAGTGTCTCGTTCCCGAGCGCCCCTGGGCTCTGGAGCAAAAGGATGTGAACAAAAAAGCTCAGCTTTGGTGGTTTACACGCTGAAATCTGCCAGTGAAGTGATGAACTGTGGGTTTGATCACCTCTTGATGGTGTCTTCTGGTGTTTCTGTAATTTGGATACCGCCAGGACACTGCCCTAGGCTGGGACTGACCCCTTTGTAATGCTGAATTAAATAATTATAATAAGGTATTAAAATTACCCTGTACTACAGTGATTTTCTGTGCTGTCATCATACAAATTGTATGGTTTTGAACAGGGACACAGCTTATTTAGGAATCCTGTGCTGCCACTGATGCCTCTACCCTGGAGGATGTAGTGGCTTTAAGGTCAGGTGTCACTTTAAAGTGAATATTTTTGTGAGGTAAAAGAAAAGAAATCTCCCCGTGCTGAGCTTCTTCTGCTCACAGAAATAGTTTCTGTATTAATATTTAATTTACAGTAGCTCTGAGGAATGAAGAAAGTCCTGGACTCTGTTTTTTTTTTTCTAGTCCTTAATACATTTCTTTGGAACAACTCTCGGATATAAACAAGGAGGACAGAGTGTCCTGGGCAAAGGAGTGAGACAGTTTGTGTTAAAACCATAAGTGTTCATGGCTTTAATGCTGGAATGTTCAGCATTAAGGATCCATCAGGTACCCTGGAGTAGCCCTAGTTCCCAACTGCTCTCTTTCAGTCTTTTTTTAATTTTCTCCTATGATTCTTCATGGCTTTACCCGGTGATGCAGATTTAGATGTTTTTATTCCTGAAAACCTCCCGTTCCTGATGCTGCCAGCGCAGAGCAGTGCTCCAGCTCAGGAGAAAGTGGCTTCAGAATTCCAGACACGCTCCTGGCACGGCTTCAATTCAAAGGTGTTGAAAGAGGCTGGATTTTGCAATTTTGCAAAGTTGGAATTTTTGTCTCTGCTAAAACCTTGGGGATCCCTGGGAAAGGAGCTTGATCCTGGCTTTTTTCTGCTGGGTGAGGAAGAATTTATACTGTCATCCCCCTGCTTTGACCCAGTTATGAAACCCTTGCCTGTAAAATTATTAGTTTGGGGACTCTCAGCCATTCCAGTGTGAGAAATCAAGCAGTGGGAGTTTTCCTGGAGAGCCACCTCCAGTTTAGCCATTAAAAGCTGGTGATAAATCCGGCGAACTTAGTAAAATATATATTGCAGTGTGCCATGAACCTTCTTCATTACTCTGGAATTAATCAATGACTTGGACTATTTTTTCCCCCTGCTCAGCCATACTTTCACAAGGTATAATTAAAATTAAAAAAAAAAAAGCTCCAGTTTTCCTTTTTGTTCAACTCTGCTGTTGTTGAACTATGTGTGGTTTGGACTTCAGCCCTCCAGAATGTTGGCAGAAGTTCTTGTCTGGAAAGAAATGGTAATCCTTTCAGGGTTGAAAAAACGGGGAAGGAAAGATCGCCGCAGCAGGGATGATTTCAGGCAGAAGAAGTAATTTTGCACACAGATATATAACATGTGCTAATGTTTGTGTGATTTTTGTATAGATATTTGTAATTTTGGTGGTTTTATGTCAGATTTGCTGATTTTTAGTTTATTGTAGCCACCCCTGTTTTTAAACTTTTTATATGAAGCTTAATGGAGTAGCTAAAGTTGCTCATGGAAATTACTGCAATTTCAATATTGCATTTTAGTTCAGCTGAGGTGATAAAAAAGTGACCTAAACCTATTTTTTTTTAATTTGAATTGCTTCTCTTTTACCTTGTAAGCAGCCAGCAGAAGGCTGTACCTACCCCTGTGACACTGCCTGTGTCCTGTGGAATTATCTGTTCAGATGGAAGGGGAAATGCCCGCTCCTTTCAGCTGGAGAGCGATAGTCTGTCTTTTTCTTGGACTCGTTAGGAGTACTTCTCTGAGAGCACTGCTCACGGTTCTGTACCTGCAAGGGGTGATTCTGGAGGTCAGGATAACTTCACGGATAACTTCATAAACCTCCCGGGATGGGTTTCCCCTCATTCCCCAGCAGAAATGCTGGCAGCAGCTCTCCCAGCTCCTCCTCTCGGAAGAATCCGGTTCTTGTGGAAAGCTCTGTTCAAAGGCAGGCTCAAGCTTGGGCTCCTCTCAGTCTAACAACGTTAACTCCCATGTGCTTTGCTTTTCTGCCCTTGTTCCGCTCTGGTTGATGTCACTGCCCTGGCTGGAGGGACGCCTGTGTCACTGTGGATGTGTGGTGCTGGTGGCCAAGCCAGACATTCCGGCTGCTCCTGGAGCTCATCCGCTCCAGGGGACACAGCACCGAGCCCGGGGGCTTCCCCAGGGCTGTGAGCAAAGTTCAGCTTGGGTTTGCAGGAGAGGGGTCATAGCTGGGATTGTCTGTCCTGATCCAGGTGAGGATTTGCAGCCGATGAGGGAAGCAGATGTGGAAGTGATGGTGATGCTTTGAGGCTGACCTGGAACAGAGACTAGCCAGAGCTAAGAGAATAAAGTAGGTATTTATTGAAAGGCCTTTTAATAGGCCTTTAAATCCTTTAAAGGATGCACCTTGGGCGGGACAAGAGCCTGGCCAGGGCTGCACCCAAGGTGGACCCAAGATGGTCACGAAATGGATGACCAGTCATGAGGTCTCATGCTTTTACAAGTTTTGGTCTATTTGCATATTGGGGGTTTATTGTCCAGTTATAGTTTCAGGTTATGAAGTTCCATCTTCCGTGTTGCTCTCTTCAGTTCTTTGTTGTTTATACCCTTTGGGCCTGAAGCTTGTAACAGTTGTCCTTGGTCTCAAGCAGAAAAAGGATTGTTTCATCTCCCTAGCCTGTGAAGAGAAGAATTTACTGACGCTTAATATGAACCTTAAAGCTACACACCTTGGCAGCACAGAATCTGAATATGAAAGCTAAGACTTAAGGCATCAGTGGGGTTTGTGATGATTGAGGCCACTGTGTCACGCTGGTGCTTCCCAAATGAGCAGGCTCCAGGACTGATTCTCTGTGCACACAATGCTCAAAACTGCAGCTTGGAGCTGTTTGAAGAGTTTCTGTCGGGAGCAGGAGGTGCAGATGTCGCCGAGGGTTTTTGGGTTTCGCGGTCCCTTCGGTACCTTTGTGATTCCGGGTGCCAATGAGCGAGGGAGCGTGGAAGCACTTGAACAAAGAAAGTCTCTGGAAGTGGCCACTGGTCATTCTGGCACACACTTCCACCAAAGCTGCTATTGTTTTTCTCTTAGTTAAACAACAGTCCGGCTCACGCTGGGGCTTTTTTCTTTTCCCTTGCAGTATAATGTTGGCTTTTATGTGTCCCCCGGGCCCACACCCGGCCGTGTGGTGGGCCAGCACACTGATGCATTGTTCGGGGTCCCACATTCCAGGGAGATCAAATGCTCCTGCGCCACATCAGCTGCACATCTGCAACTGCTAAAGCCTCAGCAGCCCTGCCGGATCCAGGTGCCGCTCAATTACAGGTTAAAGGCATAGAGAGCTGCCGCTTCTCAGGCCTTTCTGTTCAGTTCTGTCGGCTTTGATTCACTACAGCTGGTGAAACAGTCAGGCTTGGTTCAGGCATGTGTGGAAGAGAGCTCATTTCATGCTTGGAATTGTAATTATGTTCTTTTCTTTCAAGCTGCCAGCGGTAAAAGATGTCTTCCAGTGTGTATTATCTAAATAAGCTGTAGTGTTTAAATGTTTTCTTATTTCATTTTAAGAATGTGGCAAAATAAATTGTGCTTACTCTTCTAGTTTTCGTTCTGGAGCAATTAATTCCCCGTAGCTCTCCCGTGATCCGCGCTGGCGGGCTCTGGGAAGCTGCTGTGTTTCCCTGCGGTTGAACAGCTCTGGGAAGCAGAGCTGGGTGTGTGGGCACTGTCCTGACTTGCCCAGTTGGCACTGGTGTCACCTGCTGTGTCACCTCCTGTGCTCTCCCATTGCGGGTGGTAGCTGCTGTCAGTTCCGTCCCAGTCATCTCTTGGAGTGGTGGCTGCTGAGTTTTAGGGAATTCTGATCCGGGTGATGCATCTGAGCAAGGGACAGAGAGTGCAAACAGAAGGGGGAATGGTTTTATGCTGAAGGAGGATTGGTTTAGGTGGGCTATTGGGAAGGAATCCTTCCCTGTGAGGGAGGTGAGGCCCTGGCACTGGGTGCCCAGGGAAGCTGTGGCTGCCCCTGGATCCCTGGCGGTGTGCAGGGAATGACTGGACATGGCACTCAGTGCTCTGGGCTGTTGTCAAGGTGGGGGATCAATCTCAGATTGGGCTTGGAGGTCATTTCCAGCCTCGGTGATTCTGTGAATTCGGTGTCCTCCCAGGAAACAGCTCTTCCCTGAATGTACTGGATCTTTGGGAGGGCTCCCCGCACGTGCTGTGACCCAGGGCTCTTCAGAGCCGGGCTCTGGGCCAGGACTTTTGCCTTCCTCACAGAGATGTTTTTCATATGCAGCTGTTGGAGCTTCTCTGTGAATTTTGGGTGTCTGGAGTCAGCACTTTGATCCGCCTTCCCTCCTCTCTGGAGTCTGTCTGCTCGGCTGTGGTCTCGAGGAGAGAGCCTGATAGCCATTTCGGTGTCTCTGTGATTGACTGGAAGTCACACTGGATAAATCTTTCATGATTGGAAACCACTTAAGCCACGAGGTGGCTGGTGATCACTGGATATTAGTGGAGAGGTTCTACCAAACAATCAGGGAAAATTGAGTGGCAGAACATATAATTTATGACTTCATCCCGGCTCTGTGGGGGCAAGTCAGTGAGAATCGAAACACTGAAGGAATTATATTTGACAGATATTTTAAAGAATGACTCCAGTTAGTGTCATTTATTGCTGGAATGTGCGGACAGATCCACAGTCAAAGCCCTTGTAGGGGCAGTGCCAAAACCAGATATGAAAGAGTGTGCAAGAAAATGAGAACACGGGATGTGGCCGAGGGCTTGAATTTTCTGACAATGGGCAGAAAGAATGTTCCGAGGGCTTTTTTTTTTTCAGACATTTTCCTTAGATAATAAAGTTTACAAATCCTGCTTGGTGTTTGCTGAAACTCCTGCCTGAGGGGGATTTGTTGGAGTTTGGAAGTTGAGCAATGAAGGTGTCATCAGTGTGCAGAGACCAGCTGGAGAAACTTCTGGAACATTCTGGACTTTATCTCTAGGATATCTTAATTTTTGCCTGGCAGTGATATATGGCATAGGAGAAACCCATTGCCCTGTTGCTGGAATGTGCATTAAAAATACCTGGGCAGGAGTTTTTCCAGGCAGTGGCAGGTAACGACCCTCGCTCTGGAGGAGGAAACATTCTAGAAAACATTCTTCCCTCAGATGTTTTGTAGTGGTAATGCCTCTGGCGGTATTAATCTTTCCTGTCACAATTTGGCACTCACTCCAGTTCCCAGCAGGGGTTTCTCAGTTAATCCCTGTCTGGAAGATTTTCCCTTACCTTACATTAATTTCTGATCCTGACATCGTTTGAGGGTTTGTGTTCAGCTTAAATAAATCCACCCCAGGCCATCCTGTCGACTCAGGGTTGAACACTGGGGCAGTGGAAGTGCCTGTGTTGCTGGAGCTCTCACGGGTGCCACCCACCTCTCCAGCCATCCCCAAAACCTCTGCCCCTGGCCTGTGGCAGTGTCATTCCCCATGGCCCTGGAGAGATTATTTGAGAATTTTGGTTTCTGTGCAGAATTGTCTTGCCGTGAGTAGCTCGCTTGGAGAGGAGAGTGGCAGATGTTCTCACTTTAGCCCGTGAGTGACAGCTCCTGAGTCAACATCTGCCTTGCTGCTGGAATTGTCCCCGAACGCTGCCATGCTCCGGAGGCTGCCTAAAACTCGCTGGAGCCAGCCGTGCCCGTGTTCCCTCTCGTGTTCCGTGCTCTTGGAAGCAGAGGCAGCTGCCATGGCTGCTGGGTGGAGGCAGCTGTGGCTCCTGATGCGCCCTGGAGCGCAGGGATGGCGTTGGGAAGGGCCAGCCCTGCAGCTGGGCTCGTCCCCGGCCCTGCAGCCGACCCGTGTGGGCATCTCGGTGTCAGACCCAGGGCTGCCTGTCCCGGAACGTTTGGGATTGGGGAGATTTGCCCCCTCGGCACGGAGAATTGCTGTCAATGAGTGCTGGAGAAGGTGGTCCAAAGCAGTGTCCCAGTCCATGAAAATATTGGGGTTCTTCCTTTGTCCTCAGACTTTGCTTTTTTAGATGGTTGTGTTTCTGCTGTTGTTTTCCTCCTTGAGCAGCATCCTGGTCTGTTCTGTGGCTGTGAGGGTGTGAGGCTGCAGGCCTGGATTTGGGCTCTGTGTTCCACAGACATCCCAGTGTGAACACGGTCATTCCAGGGGAATGGGTCTGCTGGTTTCCTTCCTGAGTTTTGTATATAAAATTCTTGGGAACTGAAGTTTCTACCAAGTCCCTGCGATAGAACTGAGGAGAGGGAAGAAACCCCTTAGCTAATAAAACACTTTTGATTACCTTTTTTGGCTTTAGGTTTGTTCAAAAACAGTTAAAAATGAAATTTTTCAAATAAGTCATCTTAGTTTTAAGCTTTAAAGGCTTAGCCCGCAAATAGCCACCTTTGCTCGATTTGTGTTGATTTTTTTTTTTTTTTTTTCTGCATCCCAATGGAAGTGAATCTCCTGGTGATGCAACTCAAGGTGCTTGTGCTCCCCTCCAGGTTTTTAGTGTTGGCCCTGCCTGGGGTTGAAAGTGCTAAAGCTTAGTCTTGAATTCAGCCTTAGTCTGGTGCTTGTCTTTTAGCAAGGGTGATTTTGGAACTATCTCTCAGCCCTGCCGTGCCTGGGTGAAGGTTGTGCTGGTCTTCATAGAGTTTTTGTGGTGTCTGAAGAGGAGCCTTGAGACCTGGAGCTGGCAGTCGCACTGCGGGGGGAGTGTGTAAACTTAGTCTAAAGATAATTTATGGTTTCTAAAGCTGCTGCTGAGTAAAACTTTCCAAGGCTGGCTCTGACCTAGCTCTCATCGGTGTAAAACCGAGAACAGTCATCTCAAAGTAGCATTTTGAGTTGTGTGGAGGGGAAAGAGGAAAACTTTGCTTTCCCAAAGGCTTCATTGGCTGCAGCTCTGCAGCACACGAGCAGCTCTCTTCTTTCGAGCACCAACCACGGGGTCACTCTTCCGTTACCTGAGCTTTGACTGGTTTAAACTTGGCTTACCGGTTTAAACTTGGCTCGGAGCGTGGTGGTTTTTTTTTTTTTCTCCTCTCGCTGGGTTCGTTTTGCAGCAGCTGTGATGTCAGGGCTCTGATAACCCCCCTGGGCTGTCTCTGCAGCCCCGCTCCCTCCCCGCGTTCCGCAGCCGCGCGCCGGCACCGCCGGGAGAACTTTGGGTCACGCCGGGTTGAGCTGCTGGCAGCGACGCTCGCGTGTTGGCAGGAGCTTCCCCAACAAGATGCTGGGAGAGCAGGGGAAGATTTCTCCTTGTTTTTGCAAATTAGCAAATGAAACCCTAAATAAGTCGCTAAACTCAGTTTCCTTCTGTTGGGTTAAGAGGAGGGGAGCGCTTGGAAACCTTCGAGATCTTAATTGGCCCAAGCGTGCTAAAAACACCTTCTTTCCACCCCAGGCACTGCTGCTATCTTTCCAATACGTTTGGCTCGTTCGGTGGCAAATCATTTTTATAACACTTGAGAAGCCGTATAGCTCCAGAAAAACAGGATGCGTGCCCTACCTTATATTTTGGATCCTCTTTCCAAGTGTTTCTGGGGGTTGCTGAGAGCCCAGCCCTGTTTCGGGGCGTTGGGGCTCTGCCTGTCGGTTTGGTGCTGGTGTGGTGATAGTGACGGTGGTGTCCCTTCACTGAGTGGTTTTCTTCGAGCACAGATACCCGGCCAGGCCCTTCCCTCGTGCTGGGTAACGGAATTTCCCTTTGCCAAGGACAGTTCTCTATCAGCTCCCAACCAGGAGCACGCTGAGGTCGCGTCCAGATACTGTCCCTATCCCCTCCCAAGCTGGGGACAACGAGTTTCTCACTTCTTCCTTGGGCTGATAACGGTGATTCCTTCTTCCCACAGAAAGCTCTGGAAGTTTCTTTAAGTAGTACAGTGTTGTTCCTAACTGTTTTCCAGGGTTTTCTGTGTTAAGATGGTTGGTTTTGTTCCTCGTGGCTTTGGCCGCTTGATTTTGCGTCTGATTTGGCGCTTAAAAACTGGCTGTTTTAATTGAAGTTGTCTGTGAGCTGCGGCACTGCGGGGTGTAGTGGGAGTCACATTTGTATCTCAATTTGGGCAAGAGGCTGGGGTTATAAGCAAACCATGGTAGGGCTCGAAAACCTCAGAAAGGGTTGGTTGGGCATTCAGGGGGATGGTGGGAGAGGGAGGCCAAGGGGGAAGATGGAAAATGTCACTGACAATCAGTTTGAGGTGGAGTTTATCTGACAGAATCGACCAGCCAGCACTGGGAATGTGAGACCATTTCTCTAGTAATTAAAATACCTGTTTGGGACCAGTTTTCAGGGGTGAAGAACCAATGTTTGGGCATCCTCTAAGACTGTGAGGGTTTTTCTCTGAGCCAGTAGATGAGGTTACCTCAGAAGGGGCTGACATGCACCTGGGGTGTCCCAGTTCCTTCCTGGCAGGAGCTGAGTGCGCATCTGTACATTTAGCTCATGCAGATATTGCGGGGTGGATCTGGAGGTAGGAAAACCTTCTCAGAAAGACTTCTGTTTTCAGGTATGGCATGAGAATTTTTGCTGCTGTTCTGTTCAGCTGGTGGTAGCTGAGCAGTGGTTGGAGTGGAGCTGGCTGTGGGTGGTGAGTGCTCCTGTCCCTCCCTGCCTGCTCACCCGCCAGGGACTGCAGAGAATGCTCTCTGTTTCCA
The DNA here is from genome assembly GCF_015227805.2 of Hirundo rustica. NCBI lineage: Eukaryota > Metazoa > Chordata > Aves > Passeriformes > Hirundinidae > Hirundo > Hirundo rustica. Next base: position 1,196,400 of record NC_053460.1, read on the forward strand.
AAACCGTCAGTCTCGCCTTACATTTTCTTCCTAGTCAGTGTTTTATTGTTTTTAAATAGCATTTCAATGCTTCAGAGCATAACCACATTACAAAAGGTTTTGTCTCAAATACCACATCTGAGCTCTGGCAAAGGTGACCCTTTGGGGCTCTGGCTCAGAGACTCCTGATCCATTTCTTTATCTGTTTTTTTCCTTGATTTTTTTCTGACTTTCTCCCATTTACTCTCCCATAGTGACAAGTTATCTGAGATCTTGCTGTGCGTGGTGATTTCTTGCTTTCAGGGTTCTGTGTAGAGAACGAGTCAGTTTTTACGGTTCCCCGAGGAAGTGATGTGCCGTTATTCTGCAGAAACCACTGACATAGCACATTTTAGGCCTGGCCTGCTGACTTGGGATTGCAGCGAGCTTTAAAGTGACAGTAAATCACTTGTGACCATCTGCAGCTGCGGTGGCCCCGGGGATGATGGTGGTGGGGGCAGAAGAGCCCACGGCCACCCACCGCTGCAGGTCTGGTGACACCACACCTGAGCAAAGGTGGCCTCAGGGCAGGTGTCTTGTCACCCAGAGCCCTACTGGTGTCCTCAGGCTGTGGAAGCTTATGAATGGGGGAGAGGGAGAAGCTGGAGAAAGGATCTCTGCATCAGGACTGTGTCTGGTTGAGCACTTTGCCGAATCGTTAAACGGTTTTGGTGGGAAGAGACTTTATAGCTACTCCAGTTCCACGCCCTGCTGTGGGCAGGGACAACTTCCCCTGGACCAGGTTGCTCCAAGCCCTGTGCAGCCTTTTGTCGCTTCATCCCGCAGGAATTTGGGTGCCTTGGTTCCAGCGCAGGCACGGAGCTGTTGTGTAAAATGAAATCCCCCTTGCAATGCTTCTCCTTGCCAGTGTCCGAACCCCTCCTGGCCGTGGCAGGACGCGCTCAGGCCCGGCAGTGACCGGGCGCTCACCTTCCCACAGGGACGTGTCTCCCATGGCTGCCGAGCCCCTCTCTTCCTCCGGCCTGTGCCGGGGGGCTCGCTGCAGCCCGGGGCCTCGTTTCCTCAGGAAACCGGGCTAAAAATACCGGAGCAGCGCTCGGGGAAGTGCTGCACGTCGTGGGTCCCGAGCAGCCTCGAGTTCCTCTCATCGGCCAATCCTCCCTTAAACGTGGCCTTTTCATCCCCCACCTTCCTCCTGCTGCCCACCTACCCCTTCCAGCCCTGACTCTCAAAAGGAGCCTTCTCCGAATCCTTACCCCAAATATTAGTGTCCTTTTTGGGGAGCTCCCTGTGGAGAGCAGGAAGCTGCAGTGGGAGTCAGGAGTGTGGACACACAGGCCAGTAAGAGCTGTTGTTTGATGGAAATGATGGAAACGATGCACTCTTCCTCACGGGTGGTGGTGGGATCTGCTTGGAGTTGACGCTGACTGCAGGTGGGCTGTGTTTAAAATAAAAACAACAACAGGAGTGGTTTATGCAGGCAAGAAGTCAGGGTCTAAAATTGGGGCATGGCCTTGGGTGCTGCCGTGTGCTGGTCCCTGTCCCTCTGGGATGTCCCTGCTGGGGGAGGAGGTTCTCCTGTTCTCCTGTGCCGTGGATCTGCAGTTCCATCACCTGAACCCCAGGCTGGGATCAGGGAAGGGCGCGGAAGGGATCTCAGGCAGGAGATTTGCATGAGGGAAGCTGAGTTCTGTGGCTGTTAAAAAAGTGTTGGTTTTTTTTTTTTTTTTTTTCAAATATTAATTGAAAAACTGGCTGAAACTCTGGCTGTGTTCACTCCTAAAGCGTTTTTGCAACATCCCACTGAAATTACAGACAAATTGAAGGCGAAATATTGCATTTTTCCACAAATGTGGCCAGGCTCCAGGGCCATAAAAAGAGTTTGGAAAGGCTGTAAAACACATGTTAAACAATTTTTTACTTGAGGCACCTCTAGAAACATTTCTTTTCAAATAAATTAAATATTTAACTTAAAAAATTATTATTTTTTTAAAAGGTAATTAGAACCGTTAGAAGCAGAATGTTTCTTCCTTAGCAGATGCATATTAAGAAAGTGATACACCAACAAATAATAAATGAAATATAGTGAAATTTGGACTGTATAAACCAGTGATTGTAATTAGGGATGTTCCTGTCAAAGGCAAATGTTTTGATTTAATTTTTTTGGTGCTTTTTTCAGTAGTTACTATACAGTATATACTAAATTAGAATTTAAAAAATAAATGATTGTGGGATTTAAAATCTGAATAACTGGACAGCACAGAGGCCATGTTGTTTTCGGGTCTTCAACTCCTAATCTGGTCAGAGAACCTCAATATTTGATGCTGAGATAAGTTTATGAATTGAACACCATTGTTACTTTTGTACAGGCAGGGAAACTAGCATTAGTGATGTTTACAAATGATATATTTAATATATTTTAATTGATGTAAAATGATTTTAAAAGCATATCTAAGCTCAGCATTATTTGCCAGAGAGGACAGACTTTAGATCTTGGCACAGAAGGTATTAATACAACTCCAGTGAGGAAGCAATGGGCACTTCCCGTATTTTTTGAGTCTAGATGCATCTTTTTAAATTAAAGAGGGTTTGAAGAGTGTGCCTGCGAACTAGAGATTGAGTCAAGCTGTGAAATGCCAGCGATATGTCATGTGTTCTGTATGTATTATTTTCAGTTTTTACAGAGGAGGAAATTTTGATATTTAAACTTTTCCAAATGTCAGCTGGTTTGGCACAAAATAATCTTCAGTCTCAGTCTCACCAGGAGCTGCATGTCACCGGGAAACCTCCTGGTAGCTGAAAAACAGGGAGGTTGTTCCATCTCAGAGCAGAGTCCTGTGGGAGAGGATGTAGTTGAGGGGTGGGAAGGAGCTCTGGAAGGTGGACGTTGGAAGCTGTCCCCTCTGTACTGAGGCTGGAGTGCCCTGAGCAGAGCTCCAAACCCCACAACTCCAAGACTATGTCTGTCAGGGCTTGGAGCAACCTGGGCTGGTGGAAGGTGTCCATCCCAGACGGGCCTGGATGAGCTGTAACATACCCAAACCATGCCAGGATTTCATGAGCTCCATCCTTTCCCTGCTCCTTCCAAATCTGGCGTTTATGGGTGCTTGATCCAAGATTTTGGATGAGTCCCCATGCTGCCCCTGTGTCCAGCCTCCTTGTCGAATTCTCCAGGAACTGCAGGCGGGATGGGGAGCTGCCTTTGGAGGTGTCACTGGCACTTGGCAAAGCTCCAGCCTGCAGGACCATCTTTGGGAAAGCAGCTGGAGGTGTGTTCCCTGGGCAAGATGCTGCTGTTGTTGTGTCCCATAGGAGCTGTCAGACTGGGAATTTCTGTGTCCATGAGTCCCATGCTAGGAAAAATACTTAGTTCCTACTAAGCCTGAGGAATCATTAGAACTGGTGACTTGCAGTATTTTTCCTAAGCCTCAGCAGAACCTGACTTAATCTTTAATGAAAACTAGAACCCGGCGTGATCGAGACTTTATATAGCAACCAGCCCGACCAGTTCCGGTGTCCCACCTCCCTGGGAGGGAGTGCTACGGAGCTGGTTGGTCTGGATGCTTCTGAGGACGGTATTTAAGGTGTAAATGTGGTTAAATTTTACACATGAAAGCAGTGTTTTAGCCCCGAGATACTCTGCACACGCCCTCGGCAGCAGAGCTCACAGCCCACTGTTTCTTTGAGCAGCGAATTCTGCTGATGCCTCTTCCTGACCTGTCTGGTCTTTGGGAGTAGCTCTAGGAAAAAGTTACTGTATATTTTCTTATGGATGGGGGAGTGTTATGTGCTTGTGGTTTAATAGAAAGTGCTTTTATTCTGAGAGGCAGCTCCTGTGTCTTCTCGAGGGATGGTGAAGGACTCTAAAACGTAAAAACTGTGTGGTGAGTTCCAGGTCTGTCCTTCATGAAGCCCCCAGGCAGCTGTGGGGGGGGGTAGATTCCAGCTGCTGAGAGGGGGGATGAGGAAAACTTGTGAAAATGGGCTTTGACTTCTATCTTTATTATTTTTTTACATGCTCTTTTCCTCACCTTTTTGTGGTGCGTCTTCCAACCCTGAGTGTGGGTCACTCGTCACAGCAGCTGAGCTTGATGGGCATCGTCTTCACTTAGTAACAGCGTCAAACTTAGGAGCTGAATATTGGGAAGGAATTCCTCCCTGTGAGGGTGGTGAGGCCTTGGCACAGGGTGCTCAGAGCAGCTGTGGCTGCCCCTGGATCCCTGGGAAGTGTCCAAGGCCAGGCTGGACAGGGTTTGGAGTAACCTGGGCTAGTGGAAGGTGTCCCTGCCCATGGATAGGGGTGGCACTGGATGAGCTTTAAGGTCCCTTCCAGCCCAAACCATTCCAGGATTCTGTTAAAGAAACTTCCCCAAACCACTTGGTTCCTCAGACTGTCAGTGCTGGGAGGGACAATGAACCAACTACTCCAAAGTAAACAACATGTAAAGACAACTTTCTCTGGAGTTGTCTGTAAACGACAGATCATTATAGCTGTGAAAATCGTGTAGAAATCCAAACTGGTCACCAGACGTTGCAGAGGTGTCATCAAAAAACTGCTCGGAGAATACAAATATGGATTTTAGGAAAGCTGCTTGGGGAATATTATCCTGCATTGTGGAAAAATTCCTGGGGCACCTCTAGCTTCGGGGAGCCGAGGCTAGTGGGATAGGTGTGTCTGACGTGGTGGGATCCTTCAGACATCGTTGTGTGGATGGGATTCGGGTCAAGTCCTGAGTTCCAGGTGAAGTGGGAGCCCTGGTGGCCTCTGTCCCAGCAGAGCCCTCCAGGTACGGTGTGGTCACCGACTCTCCAGGCTCGGGGCTGCTCTGTGGGAAGCGCTGCCGAGGAGGCGGCTGTCGGAGCTCTCCTGGCTGGAAGGCTGTGTCCCGGCAGGCTCCCCTGAGGAGGAGCTGGAAGAGGCTCCAGGAAAGGCACATGAGTGGGGCCGGCTGCCAGCTCAGCACGGTGCCGGCGCACGTCGGCTGGACCGGCACGGCACGAACCGCTCCCGATCCCGGGGTCCTGCCAGGGGCTCTTCCTCCTGCGGATGCGATGCAGTTTCGCTGCGTGGGTTTGGGGCACCTCGTCTGGGAGAGACAGAGGGGTGCATTCCCTGCGGAGAGGTAACGCTGGAAGCAGAGCAGGAGCGACCCAGACGCACGCGGGGCGAGGTGCTCTCACAGCCTCCCTTCCTGCTCCCTCCAGGAAACCAGACCGGAGGAATTTTTCACATCTGGCAGTCGTGATGAATTTTTAAGTTTATTTTTTCGTCGAGGCAGAGCAGCTTTACAGCGAGCCGAATGTCAGTTGTACCCACCGGCGCGTTGCGTGCGGTGCCGGGGGCTGACTAACAGCCTGGGCGGATCACGGTCCTTCCCAGTCCTTCCCAGTCAGGCGGATCTCCCTCCTCCTGGCAGCGTGGCTGGAGCCCAGCGTGGCTCTGCTGCCTGAGTCAGTGCAGCTGCTCCAACAAGTTGTGGTCCTGGGCAGCAGCGGGGCCGGTGGGGGTGGCTGCAGGGATCCGGCAGCGGCGTTCCCATATGGCTTTCATGAAAAACACCTCGTTTGAGTCCGGTTTTTTGATCCGCTTCCTGCTTAAATGTTGAATACAGAAATATATTTATTGGAGTGGAGGGAATTAAGACCTTTTCTGCGTGTTGTAATTTCTGTTACTAGTCTTGGTTTTCTGTAAACCCGTTAAAAAGGATATTTCATGTCAGCTCCTTCTGCTACAGTCCGGGCTTAAATGCTTCCCATCCGTTGTGCCGGCACAACCGTTTGTGGGCCTGTCGGAACTGGATTAGAGACAGAAAATTTTATTTTTATTTTTAAAAAAGACAAGGGTTTTTTGGTGTGGGTTTGTTTTTTTTTTTTTTTTTTTTTGTCTGGCTGTATTTGTTTCCAGCTGAATTAGTTCCCTGCTCAGATGTGCAAATGTGGCAAGTCGCTGCGGAGGGTGGAATCATTGGATGTGGTGGTGCTTTTGGATGAAACCTTGGGTGTGATGAGGACTTAAAAGTGGTCTTTAGAGGTGGTGCAATTATTATACACCAGCTGTGGTTTTCAAGGTCTTGGCTCTGTGTTTTCTGTTGTATGAACTGCTTGGTGCATATTTAAAAATACAACTGAAAACCTTGAGGTAATTGAATAAGTTGGTGGTGTGGGTGGCTACAGAGCTCACCTGGCCTTCCTGGTTTTTGGTGTCTTGCTGGGGTCACTTGTCTGGAACTGGCTGGGAATGGTTCCTGCAGGGACAAATCCCAGCAGTTACTTGGGCTTTATCTTCTGTGCTTAAAAATCCCTTATATAGGGAAAAGTGATCAAATGGACTTGGAGCTCTGGAAGGTGCCATGACAGGAATCACCAAATATTTAGGGCTAGAAGGGGCTTCTGGAGATCACCCAGGCCAAGGAAGGCAGGGCACCTGGAGCAGGTGACACAGGAACATGTCCAGGTGGGTTGGGAATGTCTCCAGACAGGAGATCCCACACCCTCCATGGGCACTGTGCCAGGGCTCTGCCACCCTCCAAGCGAAGAAGCTCTTTCTCGTGTTGAGATGGAATTTCTTGTGCTTTGGTTTGCTCCTCGTCCTGTCACTGGGCCCCACCAAGATGAACCAGTGTTGTGTTCTGAACATACCGGCAGTGCAAGGCTGCTCTGCCTCCAGGGCAAAGGGGTTTTCCCCACACCTTCCCTACAAATGCTTTCTGTGCTTTATCCTGGGCGGGCAGTGAAGTTGCTTCTTTGAGATGAGCTTAGAGTTTGGAAGCTGTGCCTGTGTGTTCTTGTTCCTCAGCTGAGCCGTGGTTGGAGCTCCACAAACCCAGGTTTGCCGGGAGGAGCGGTCCATGCTGACGGAGCTGGAGCCTGCGCGTGCGGTGGGAGAACTGGGAAAGAGGAGCAGAGCACTGGGGGCACCCTCACCGCCCCCAGCCCCTTGCTTCCTCCCAGCCTATTGTTGGCATTCCGTGTGTATCCTCCCTAGGAATTAGCTCGTCCCCAAATCGCGGCGCCGCGTACGCACCGATTTTCCAAGCTTCCCTGCACCTGTCTGATGCGCTTTCCAGCCTCGGCGTCACAGAACTGTTTGTCATTCAGGGGGGACAATGTCCCCTTGTGTGCCGGGCTCCCGGAGGGAGGGGCCGGGCGGGGGCACGGCCCCGCTGGCGGATGGGCTTCCCATGTGAAATGAGACGGGAAGACAAATTGCTTCCAGAGCGGCGTTTCGCACGGGCGGGAGCGCGATCCCGCTCCGGCAGCGCCTGCTTGTCACTCGCGTTTCCCTTATCTGGGTTAAATAGAAAAGGGGGCAAATGGGGGTGAGGAGAAGGCAGGGGAAGAAAGGAGCTTTCCGAGGGCTCCGGAGGCTCTGTTGGCGAGCTGCCGCCCTGGGATCGGCCTGGGATCGCCCTGGACGGCCTGGAGCTGATCCCGTACACACGGTGCACCAAGATCCCCGGTGGAGCCGAGGAACTTCCTGGTCACTTTTGCAGGAATAACTCGGTTCTTTTTCCATCTTTCTTTTCTGGTGAAAGTTTCTCTGTAGGGTTCTTCTCTTCTGCTTGGAGATATCACAAAACCTTGTGTGTGGCTGGTCTTTATGTTGATCTTTAGGCTTTACTGAGGAGAATCCAGTGGTTTTTTTCTGTACTGAGTACCTGTATCTTAAAGAAGATGCAGCAGTATGACTCTAATTTTCTTACTCTGATAAATAAGTAGAAATGCCCAGAACTTTAAAAAAATGTGCGATTAAAATTCAGTGGAGGTGACAGAAAAGGTAAAGGCTCTGAATCTGAATTATCTGTACCTTTGGAAAGCATCAGGATTCTCATAAATTGTTTCCCAATGGTTGAGACTTCACTTTTCATGACTTGGGAGATCTTGACTTTTCTAACTTGTCCCAGGTAGAGGAAGGAGTGGAGTTCAGTTGGCTGCTCCATTAGGAAAGAGGGCAGAGAGGAGAATTCCCACGCTCTTTGCTGGCCCTGGGAGTGAATCCCAGCCATGGGAGTGAATCCTACTGCGCTCAGCGTGGTGTCACTTTAAGGGCTGCATTGCAATATTTTATCAGTGGCAAGTGCAGCATCAGCACAGCAGCTGGCTGCATTCCTTGCTGGCAACCCCTGGAATGCAGCACGGGAGCCTCATACCGGGATGCTCCATTCCCATCCTGCGGGGATGCTCCATTCCCATCCTGCGGGATGCTCGGGATGCTCCGTTCCCGTCCGGCGGGGATGCTCCGTTCCCGTCCGGCGGGGATGCTCCGTTCCCGTCCGGCGGGGATGCTCCGTTCCCGTCCGGCGGGGATGCTCCGTTCCCGTCCGGCGGGGATGCTCCGTTCCCGTCCGGCGGGGATGCTCCGTTCCCGTCCGGCGGGGATGCTCCGTTCCCGTCCCGCGGGATGCTCCGTTCCCGTCCGGCGGGGATGCTCCGTTCCCGTCCGGCGGGGATGCTCCGTTCCCGTCCGGCGGGGATGCTCCGTTCCCGTCCGGCGGGGATGCTCCGTTCCCGTCCGGCGGGGATGCTCCGTTCCCATCCTGCGGGATGCTCGGGATGCTCCGTTCCCGTCCGGCGGGGATGCTCCGTTCCCGTCCGGCGGGGATGCTCCGTTCCCGTCCCGCGGGATGCTCCGTTCCCGTCCCGCGGGATGCTCCGTTGCCATCCTGCAGCCCAGCCGTGCTGGTGGCAGGAGGTGAGTGAGGGCACAGCACGCTCCCAGCTGGCTGCCATGCCCAGGATGGAGGGGAGAGCTGCCAGGGGAGCGGGCAGCAAAGGGAAGGATTGTGGGGAGACAAGGGGCGGCTGCAAGAGTGTAGGGAAGGAGTTGCCACAGAGAATTTCCAGATGGGATTGTTCAAGGCTGGGTTGGACGAGTCTTGGAGCAACCTTGGTGGAAGGAGTCCTTGCCTATGGCAGGGACTGGAATTTTAAGGTATCTTCCAACCCTGATCACTCCATGGTTCTGTGGTCCTGCTCCATCCCACTGGTGAACCTTGCTTTGGAAGCCCAGACCAGTGAGGGCTCAGGGAGTTACCTGTTTTTTTGTTGTTGTTCTTTGTGTTTGCTCTTGTACCTTTAACACATTCTTCATTCCTGGAAGAATTCTAAAAACAGGAGCTGGTGTGGTATATTTGGATATGGTTTAGTGGGCATAGTGGGATTTGGTTTGAAGGTTGGACTTGATGATTTTGGAGCTCTTTCAGTGGGAACGGTGTGGAGGAGGCTGTCAGGACCTCTCTGTTGTGTGTAGTTTCCTCAATCCAGGCTAGAGGAAGGGAAGTAGGAAAGCAAAAAGCCTGTGTTGCTTCTCTCAGCAAACTCCATTTCCCAGCTCTGGGCAGTGGTGGATGTGTGGAGTGGCTGTGGGGCTGGGCTGGGGAGTTTCTCAGGCATGGAGATGCTCCAGGGAGAAGCCACGTGCTCTGTCAGGGTGTGGGCGAGGGAAAACAGCTCCTGACCTGGGTGTCATCCCGGACACGAGGATGTGCAGCACATCTCAGCCCCGGCTCCGGAGGGTGGTTTTCAGGGCGGCACGGGGAGAGAGGATGTAGCAAATACAATATTGGGAAAGATGAAAAAACGAGTGGGTGGCAATGAGAAGGAAGAGGAGGAGACAACCCAGACGATGAAGGAAAACAGGATCTTCTGTAAGAGATGGGAATACTGGAAGGAAGCCAGGAAGGAAGCCTGAGAAAATGGAGAGAGCAGTAGGAAGGCTGGTGTTGCTCTGATAATTCCAGCAGGTATTCCTGGCATTCAGCTCCCAGAAACGAGAGAAGCCTTTGAAAGTCTTGTCAAAACCAGTGACAGGCACGGAATATTTTGAATATACCGGAGTTCAACCTTTATTATCTTGCTGTTTTTTCCACATGGGATTTGGTGCGTGCTGTTGACTTGTTCAAGGAGGAGGGAGCTGACCTTGGGAAGGGCTTGGGGTGGAGGTGGGTGTCACCACGGCAGGAAGGATTGATCCATTCCGATTGGAAGATTCAGGCTTTTCTTCACTAAGTGGTTTTACGGATTTTTCCCTGGATTCTGACGGGGAGCTCGCTCTTGGAGACAGTGTGGGCAGAAAACCTGGTGCTGTGTGAACGGTGCCTGAATTCCGCGCCGGGCCCCGAGAGCCGCCCGGATCCCTCCAGCGCGGCTGAGCGCGGCGAGCTGGGAGAGGAGCAGCAGCTCCAGCTCCTGCTCCTGCTCCGGCGCCGCATCCATTGGTTGGTAAAAATAGCTCTGCTGCTGGCGTCAGTGCCAGGCCTGGCATCTGGCTTCCCCGAGCGGGGATCGAGCGGCTCCAGCCCCCTCCCTCCCTCCAGACAGGGTCTGCTGGAGGACACACGGCTGCGCCGGCCGCTCCCCCTGCCCTCGCCGGCCTTTGTGCCGGGGGCTCCCTGCAAACCCGGCCCTGGAATCACGGGTTGCCTCACCTTAATCAATCCCCGGGGGAAACCAAAAATCGTCTCCTGCAGCCTGAAGGGTTGTTGGGAGCCTGCTGGGCGTTCAGGGGAGAGGTGGACGCCCGGCTGAGCGTGCGGATCGTGTTTTGCTCCCCTCTTGCGCAGGTTTGGCTGAGTAGGTGTTTAGAAACAGTTTTACGGAGTCGGCTGGTTCAGCATCGTGATTTCTTTTTTTAGTCTTGCTTTTTTCAGCGTTTAAGCTCTGGAAAACAGGGAGATACCAAGTGCAGGCAGGAATGCTCTCTTTGTAGATGAGGAAAAGAGACCAAAGCAGCCTTGCAGATTGCCTTGAAAATTCGGTGGTGTGCTTGCAGCTGCTCACCTGCGTGACTGACAGTGAACATCGAATATTATACATAATTGTTTACATAATTAAATGATTTGAGCTCTGAAGGGTGTTGCAAAACTCTTCCGTGCTCCGGCTCAGTGTGGCCACATGGGCTGAGCTCCATTCCAAACCCCGACTCGCCTCCTTGCCTGCTGATGAGGGTTTCAGTTGCCATCACGCACGTGCCAGGAGGAATAATTTACCCAAAAAACCTGCTGTGGGTGTTTTCTGCTTTGATGTCAGCCTGTGACCAGCAGTGCCTCGTTAGTGGGGCTTGCTCTGCTCACCGTGGAAGGTCCGCAGAGCATTTCCCTTCCTGCGGTGCGGGTGAGCCTGCATGGCTGCTGCTACCCAGCAGATGTTCCTTCTGTTTGCAGCCCGTAATTCCTAATCTTTCTCATGAGAAACATCTCGAATGGAGCTTCAGGATCTGCTGAGCTCTTCCCTGTGCTGTCCCCAGACCTCCAGAGCACCAGGCCACAAGCAGACCTGGAGTCCTGGCAGTGAACCTCACTGGGAGCTTCCTTCACTGCTGCTTAAACCAGAAGTATTTTTGTTGTAGTAACTGGACAAATATTTTCGAGTTATCAACAGTTCCGTTTTCAAACAACTCGTGAGAAGCTCCTAGTTTTCTTTTTGGGGAATTCAAAGCAGTTGCTGACATACCTTGTGGAGCTCCTACGCTGCTGGCAAATTCCCTGTTTTTAACATACATGGTGTGTGTTTGTGTCCTTGAATTTGGGAACGCTTGCTTGTTCTTTCTCCAAACCGCTTGTTCTAGGGCCATCATTGTATTTTTATCATAAAAACCTGTTTAAAGAGGAGGAGAAATGAGAATGTCCAGGGAATGTGTAACTCAGGAGTAGTCAGAGGCACAGCTAGGCTGAAGGAGGAGTAGGGAGGAGTAAGGAATGAGCCCTGGATACCCACAGGTTCTGAATTTCATCTTTTTGTCCTTTTCAAGGCACAGACCTGATTGCTCTGTGTCCTGTGTGGTGGAGCTGGCACTGCTGGGTGCTGGGGAGGCTGGGACCTGGTTGGTACAAGGGGTTCCACTCCTCTCTGTCACCAGAGCAGTGTGTGTTGGAGGAGCCACAGGGCCACTTTTCCACCTTTGGTAAAAGAATTTAGGTCAAATACTGCAGTTGTGTGAGCAAAGTCCAAACAAGTCATTAGTGTGACGTTGGGTCATTGCCGGACCTTCAGCCCTGAACTCGTGGGGGTGAGTTGGGGTGAGAACCACCCCGATGTTGGCAGGGTTTTTATGTTTTAATTTGGCAAATATCTAATCTCCACAACTCTGGAATGGTGAGCTGTGAGATATTTTTTTTTAAGCGCTTGAATAGTGTGAATTTTGCTTGAATTTTTCTCTGCCCCTTAATTAAATGAGGCCAGAGTAGCCAATCCTGGGCTGGGGCTGCCTGGGAACTTCTAGGAACCTCATTTCCCATGTTCTTTAGTGGAGGCTGTGTCCAACTGCGGAGTTTGCAGGTAGATTTTTTTTTAATGATATCTTATTCCATAAAAATAAAAGTGCTTTGCGTAAAATTATGTTCTCTTTTCTAAATTTTTTTTTCATTCTAAATTTTTTAAAATGTAGTGATGATAAGGAAATAAATCTGATGTGCAGAGAGTTAATCTCTGTTCCCTGTGTGCATCATGGAAAGCATCATCGTTCATTTCAGTCATTGATTAGCAGCTCCAAAACCTGCTCCATAGCCCGCAAATCCTGAATTCTCAACATCAGAGTTCAGAGCTTGTTGGAGCAGCATAATTCAGCCTCAGCTGTTTTTTGCTTTCTTTGTCTGGTCAGTCAGCTTGAAAATTTACCTGTAAAAAACCCCATAACTGTATCCCTTTCATGAGGTTTTGCTGAGGTTTAATTTGTTGTAGCTTAGAATTAGGCCTGTGGCAGTCTGTGCTGGGAGTGGGGACAGCTCTTGCTGGCCTGTTTGTCCTCACTTGGCTTCCTGGGGTGCTTGTGGACCTTTCTCCCAGAAATACTCTACTCGTTTCTGCTCAGGTCTGATGGTTGTGGCTGGTTTGAGGTGCAAACCTCCCAGGCTCTCCCATCCTCTCCCCTTCCCCTTGACGCGTTTCCTGCCCAGGTAGCGTTGGGCACTCTGGGGACGGAGTTGGCTGCTGGTGACTAACCCAGCTCAGAAATCCACAACATTTTTGGGATGTTTTGTTTCTTTTTGGCTCTTTACCCTGGGCAGAGCCAGACTCTCAGCCCTGCCCATGGCGTTAGGCACCCCAGGGCCCCTCACCACGCTCGTCCTGCCGCGGCAGGGTGTGAGCCTGGGTGGTAACGAACCAACGAACGAATCTTATCTCCAGAGCTCATGGTATTTCGGTTTTTATCTCCCCTCCTGCCTCTTCATTTACTGATGGTGTTACCCGACCCTGGTGTTGGCTTTGGGAGCTGCTGCAGCTCGTGAGGGACTTTTGGGCTGTGAGTGGGGCTCAGGGTCCTCCCTGCTCTGCCCACACCAGGATGTGACAGGAGCTGCCTGGTGGGACCTTGGCGTTTGCTCCCAGTGACCCAGCTTTAAAGGAGGTGGTGAAATCCCCATCCCTGGAGGTGTTCGAGGAAGGACTGGATGTGGCACTCAGTGCTCTGGTGTGGTGACCAGGTGGGGATCAGTCACAGGTTGGACTCAATCACCCTGGAGGTTTTTCCCAGCCTCAGTGATTCTGTGAAGAATTTGAGTATTTAAACTCAAAGGAGCATGTGTTATTTGAAGTGATGCTTTGGAGTTGGAGGAACTCGGATGGAAAAGCAGCTGGTTGGTGTTCCTGCTCAGTGTTGAAGGGAGGCACAGTTGTATCAAACCCAGACTGCTGTACTGGCTCACAAGGGCTTTTAGGAGCTGGTTGAAGCTTTAACCTGCCCTTGCAACAGCAGAATCCTTACGTTTGGACTCCAAAATAATTTCCCCTAGAAACCGTGGGCTTTGGGAGGTGCAGTTGTCTGATTTTCATTTTTATTTATTTTTTGAGCGATCGCATTCGTGTGCTCCTGCTCCACATTTACCACACCATCAGCTGCTTGTAATTGCTTCCAACTGAAACCAAACAGCGAGCGCTATGGTGGAGGTAAAATGCTATTTTATTTCAGGAGGAGATTGGGGAATCTCTGGGTAAACAACCCAATTCAGCTTCAAAGCCTTTTCAGCCCCGGCGCATTGTTCCTCCTCGGAGCCGCGCTGCCTCACACCCTAATAAAAGTGGAAATCAGGAGTAGGGGGATGGGGACGCAGCAGAAAACACAAGCTGAGAACTGGAGATCAAAAGGACAAACAGAAGCAGAAGGCAGGGAAAGGGAGGCACAAAGAGTCACAGCTGAGCGTGCGGAGCCTGGGAGGGATGGAGGAGAGACAACAGCTATTAGAGGAGGCCGGGGAACAATGGGCTGAGCAGAGCCCGGGCTGAGCTTTCATTTCAGTTGAACAAAGCTGCCTTCCACCAGCGGAACTCCACGGATGCTGTGCCCTTAATTCATCTTGAAAGTTGTTGTCTTGCTGCGGGCTGGAGCAGCGCTCTGGCGTGGCGGCTGTCCCCCGCCGGACACACGGATCTCTCCGTGGATGGGCCCTTTGGAGGGCCACAGTGCTGAGTGCTTGTTCCCAGTTCATGCCGTGGCAAAACCAGTCTGAGTTTGAGTTCTCTTGGGTAACAGAATCATTGAATCCCAGAACGGTTTGGGCTGGGAGAGAGTCCCTGCTGTGGGACTCCTTCCCCTATCCCAGGTTGCTCCAAGCCTTGTCCATCCTGGCCTTGGGACACTTCAGGGATTGAGAGTTCACAATCTCTTTGGGCAACCTGTGCCAGGGCCTCACCACCCTTATTAGTAAAGAATTTTTGGTTGCTGAGAGTTGGAGCCGGGGGACTGTGGGAACTGGCCTGCAGCGGCTCTTCGCGCTGGGAATGTCTCACACAGCCGGAACGTGCTCCCTGAGCTTCCCCAGCTGATTAAACCAGTTCCCAAACCTGGCAGCCGCTGAGCAAACCCAGCTTTGTTAGTAAAGCCTCCAGTCTTTCGGGGCAAGTATTTATTGTAACAAATAATTTCTGCTGGCTGAAGAAGGAGGAATATTATATCTGTGGAGCCGGCAGTACGTGTTGCTGAGACGAGAAGCTTGGCCTTTGGTGTGGTCCCATTCCGGCTGCACTCCGGCACCCCGTGCCCTGGAAATGCCGTGCCCCGGCATGTGGGCACACAGGCTCAGTCCTGCCTTCCCTGGCTTAGTGCTGGAAGCTGCTTATTCCCTCTCCCCATCTGCCTCGCTCCGCTTGGAGCTGTGGGGGCTGACCTGTGGCAGCCCCTGCTCCTGGGGTGCCCCCGGAGCCGGGAGATCCCCAGGGAAGGAGCGGGCTTTATCCAGCAGATGGAGAGGCCATTCCTCAGCCTTGGAGCCGGGCTTTGGGAGGTTTTCATTCCCGGCCTGATCCAGGGGTGAGGGATCCCGTGCCAGGGAGGTGGCTGCGGGTGCTGGGAGCCTTCCCCTTGGCCAGAGGAGTTTCTAGAGCTCGTTTGATTGCGAAAAGAATGGCTGGGCAGGTCAGTGCTGCCGTATCCTGCTCCTCCCTTGCAGCCCGTGTTTGCTTTCCTTTGTTTGGGTCCCTTCTTGCTCTGACTTGTCTCCGTCAGCTGCGGCTTCGCGGGGCGAACGCTCTACCTGGGCGCTTAATTAAAAGGAGGGAAGATGTATTCCAAAAATCCTTGGCTTCCTCGTCTGCGTGGAGCGTGTTGCTGAGCTGGTGCCGGGGAGAGGAAGCGAGCGCAGCAGCGTTCAGCTGACAGAGCATCTGAATCGCTGGTTGGGGCCCGGGAGTTCAGGAGGGGGAGGGAGAGTGAAATGGATGCTGAAATCCTGAATCTGCTTCTTAAATTTCCTCCCTCCCTGGAGAGGGAGGGAGCGAAGTTCAGCGCGGCGTTTGGCTCGGCTCCCTCTTACCTGCGCTCTCCTCCCGAGCGGAGCGCTTGTGGCAGGGGTAAGGGATGGAGGGTTATGGTGGGAGAAAGGACTTTTTCCTTCAGCAACGTTTGCTTGTTTGTGGTGGAAGCGCATTAAAAAAAATAATCCAGCATTATTGAGGAGTGAGTGGGCGAATCGCTGCATCAACTGCCATGGTAACTCCTAAAGGGCTTCACCCGGAGCTGTCAGAGCTGGATTTTTAGTGCTGGAGTGACTTTTAACGTACAATCCTTTCCAGGCCATTTAATTATTTGGTCTCCTCATTTAATAACAAAACAACACAAAGCCCCTCTTCTCTGGACTACCTTCTCGTTGATGTTCTCCTCTTTGACCTGAATTCATCGGAAGCACGGGGCCCCGAGTCAAGCACTGCGCTGGTGTTTGTGTGCAGGGGCTGTGTGTGCTGCTGCTGGTGTAGTCATGGAATCAGGGAACCGTGGCACGGCTTGGTTTGGAAGGGACATTAAAGCCCATCCAGTGCCACCCCCTGCCACGGGCAGGGAAACTTCCCACCATCCCAGGTTGCTTTAAGCTCCATCCAAGCTGGCCTTGGACACTTCCAGGGATCCAGGGGCAGCCTCTCTGGGCACCCTGTGCCGGGGCCTGCCCACCCTCAGAGGGAAGGATTCCTTCCCAAAATCCCATCTAACTGTGCCCTCTGTCAGTTTAAAGCCATTTCCCTTACCCTGTCTCTCCATGCTCTTGTAAATCGTCTCTCTAGTCCTTGTAGAAACAATCTCGTGGTGGTTTCAAGCCCAGCAGGTGGCTGGGGGATCTCTCTGGGATCCCATCCCATGGCAGGAGGGCAGTGGGATGGCTGCTGTCCTCCTGCCCGGTTCCTTTGGCAGGGTGGCCCGGTGCTCCTGGTGGTGGGGACACCTCCGTGGCCTCAGCACCACGTTCTCCTCATGGGAGCCATCTCATCCTTCAGAGCCGTGGCAGCAGTGTGGGGAGCCAGGATGTGCTGGGTCACCCAGCAGGAGCGTGGCACCCAGGAGTGGGCCAGCCCTGCTTTTGTTTTCCATCTGTGATGGTCGGGAGTGTGTGTGAAGGACGTGTGAGGTCTGTGAGGCCGCTGTGCTGCTCACCAGGGTGCCCTGGCACACCAGGGTCACCGTGCAAACCACACCCGGCCCAGCTGTCCCTGTTCCTGCTACTTTCTACTCTGCCACAGGAGGAAAATCCGGGAAGGAGGACATTCAGTGCTCAGGCATGGCTGATGGGGTGGCTTTTGGGGAGCCTCCCCTGGATGGACTAGGTGTGAGAGGTCCCTGGGGCTCCCAGCCCTGTGGGTGTGATGGGCACACTGGGATCTGCGTGCTCAGAGATTTTGGGGTGTTTCTTGGCACAGGGTCCCAGGATGGGCTGCAGCTGCACTTGGAGCCTCTGCATGAGGAAGCCTGGGATTCTGGTCGTGGCCCTCGCAGCTTCCTCTGCAGCACCACCCATCTTAGCTTTGCTCAGCATCCCAATGGAGTTTAAAATGGTTTCATCCTGAATAATTTATCTCCCAGAGAGAGACACGGTGGAGGGAAGCGGGGAGGGGAGGGCTGGGCGTGAGCAGGGATGGGGCTCACCCCGGAGCAGCTCAGTGCGCTGCCGGGCTTTGTTGCTCCCGGCATTTGCTGCCGAACAAAAGCTCTGGATCCCGGGTAGAGGCTCCCGTGGGAGCCCTCCTGACCCCTGACCTGCCCTCCTGCCACCTCCAGCACCTCTTTGTCACCCCGGGCGAGCCCGGGCGTCACGGTCCGTGGCGCGGCCGGTCTGCCGGAGCAGGACGCGGCTTTGCTGCGGGTTGTGAGCTTTCCTAAAGGGTTACACACCGGAGGCAGGGCTGCCTCCCTCCCCACCGTCCCTACACGCTGCCCTACTTCTCGCCAGGCTCAGCCAGCTCTTGCTGCAGCCCTACAAAGAGGTTTGAATGCATTAGTTTACATGGAATTAATCTCCAGATTCCAAACATGCTTTCAAGCTGGTTTGGCCTTATTTTCCTGCAAAAGGAGGCCAACTCCATGTTGTAGGCAGGGGCTGTTGTAAAGCGAGGGTTGAGCTGGAGCGGGGAGAGACCAGCGCAGGGCACCATATTCAGGCCATTAAAAGGAATTTTTGGCTCGTGGACAAAACAAATTGAAAGATCTCCTTCTTTGTCACCGCATCAGCAGCGATGGAAAAACAGAGCGAGGTTGTGGGGTGATCCTGCTGGTAGCCGCTGCGTCTTTCCAAAGGGATTTTAGGCTCAGGTTTTGATAGGAAAATGATGAAATATTTTAAATGTGTCACAAATGATTGCATAGAAAAATCGTGGGTGAGGGGAGCGATGGAAAAATGTCGTTATCGGGGATCGGGAGAAACTGGAACACTGAACTGTGAGGTGAAGTGCTTCCTGCAACAGGTTGGTCTGAAATTCCCAGTGCTCCTTTGTCTGCCGGCGGAGCGATGCCGGCCGGGGAGGGAACAAGGAGCTCAAGTGCTCCTGGGATTTTTTTGGATAGCCTGTCATCCCTGAGAAAGGAACAGTTGTGTGGGGGTGGGGAGTGTCGTATTCAAAAGTGGGTGAAATGGAAACGAGCCAAAATTCTGCAAATTTATAAGGAGCAGCAAACAGAGATTTCTTTGAGGAAAGGTCGGAGCGTTTGTTGTGAGCGCAGCCCTGGTAGGAGTGTGCGAGGAAATGGAAAACTGTGCTCCACTCTGCAGGGCTTTTTTCATCCTTTAGCCAGGCAAAGATACACAAAGCTGCTTATTTTGGGAGGTGGTGGAATGTTTCTGTAATAATTTCAGCAAATCTTGGTTCACATAGAGCATCTGTAAGAGCAGTACACCCCCAGCTTCACGGAGTGTGTTCTTTGTGGGGAAAGAAATTGATTTCCCTTGAATTTAATGGCTTTAAGCTGACAGAGGGCAGGGTTAGGTGGGATATTGTGAAGAAATTCTTCACTGTGCGGGAGGTGAGGCCCTGGAACAGGTCACCCAGAGAAGCTGTGGCTGCCCCTGGGTCCCTGGCAGTGTCTAAGGCCAGGTTGGACATTGGGGCTTGGAGCCAACCTGTGTTAGGGAAAGGTGCCCCCTGCCCATGGGAGGGAGTAGAATGGAATGAGCTTTAAGGTCCCTTCCAACCTAAACCATTCCAGGATTCTATAAATTTGGAAGTGGTTTCACCCAGAAGAGTCTGTGCTGGGTTTGGGTTTCCTCCCTGTTCAGTATCCCACATCTGCCAGGTCCTAGTGCCTGGCTGTGGATGAACATCCCAAAGATCCCCGTCCTGGCTGTGGGTCCTGTGGAAGCTGGGCAGAGCTGAGGAGCACGCAGGGCTCAGCCGGGAAAAGGTGATTAGAGAAGGAGCTGGGATGGTGCTCAGGAGGGAAGGGCTGAGCTGAATGCAGGAATAATGCAGGAATATCCCCGCGGGGTCCTCGCAGCGCACCTGGGAGCTGCCGGGTTGCTAACAGCTCCGATTAGGGCTTCATTTTGGGCTGACAATCCTTCCCCCTTGTTGACACGGAGCGTGTAGAAGCATGTAGCGTTTGAAACACAATATGCAAAGCACAGCGTTAGTAACCGACTCCAGAACATTCCTGCGAGGCAGCCCACAGCCTGCGGATTTCATCAGCTCCTCTGAGCTGGCACGGGGAGGACGTGGAAGCGGAGAGCCGGAGTCACAGGAGAGCACGAGCGGTTCCCACAGTGCCCGCCGGAGCCCGTGGGCGTTCGCCCTTTCCAAGGGGAGGGAGATCCCAACCTCTCGCTCCTCTTCAGCCGGCGTCGCGTCTCCGGAGGCAGGACGGAACGCTCCCGTGCCGGTGTTGGCGGGGCTGGGCTGCGCTTCCCGGAGCGGGGCGAGGGTTTGGCCACGTGAAGCGGCCACGAGGCGCAGGGAGGTGTCGGTGGTGAGCGCTTGGCTGGTTGCCCGTGGGCAAGCAGAAACCCGAGTTATCTCCAGCAGATAAGCGCCGGCAGGAAAACACGGCAGCCTGGTTTGTCTGTAAACAAGTTCTTTCGCAAAAATGTCTGCCCGGGATGACTGGCAGGGAGAGCGAGGAGGCCGGGAGCGTGCCAACGTTTGGCTGGGGAACGGGGAGCGTCCGGCTGGGCATGGGAAAGAGGAGCTGCAACAAATGGCTCTGCCACTTTAAGCTGAGTTAAAACCCACACTGAGATCCACAGCGCTGCTGGGCCCGAGCGCGGCCGCTCGCTACGAATATATGAAGAAAAAGCCACCAAAATAGAAAATGTCATCATCGCTCACGGGGCGGCGAGAGCCGAGCGCAGCGAGCGGTGGCAGAGTGGGACAGGAAGTCTCCTCCCCCTCCCCGGGTAGTGCTGATCAAAAGGATGTAAAGCTTGTTTACAACATGTATGCAAAATCTAGTTGGGAAGGAGTCTGAGGGCTTTGCAGACTGGGGTGCGTTAGGAACGAGTGATGTGTTAATGTAGGTTAAGCCTGCAGAGCTTGTGACCCAAAGTCAGAGAATGGTGGAGTATCCTGAGCTGGAAGGGACCCACAGGGATCATTGAGTCCAACTCCTGGCCCTGCACAGACAGCCCAACAATCCCACCCTGTGCCTGAGAGCATTGTCCAAAGGCTCCTGGAGCTCTGGCCGCCTTGGGACCGTGCCTCAGCACCCTCTGAGAGAAGAACCTTTCCCTGATATCCAGCCTAAACCTCCCCTGACACAGCTCCAGCCGTCCCCTTGGGTCCTGTCGCTGTTCAGCAGAGCAGAGATCGGTGCCTGTCAAGTCATGGTCACGTTGTGCAAAGCAAGAAGAGGTGCCTGTCTCTGTGGGTTGCATCCAGTGGGCTGCTTGGAATGCCCCCTGGAAGCGTCCTGCACCTCTGCTAAGGAACGCTGGCTGTCAGGAAATCTTCATAGTGCTAAAGTGAATGTCAGGACCCAGTGGGGCTGCCACCCGTGGGCTCATTTTCCTTGGGATGAGTGTTTTGTGTAGCACTGATGCCCAAAGGCAGGAAAGAGCGTTTGGCATTGGAAAGACGAAGGTTTTGAATCTGGAGTGAAATGGCAAAGGTGCCGTTTTCATACCAGGCTGATGATGGATCTGGGATAGATTTTGTGTGCATGGAGCTGGTGAGCTCTGCGCTCTGAAGTGGCTCTGTGCAGCCTTCAGCCTCACTCACCTCTCTCTGCTTCGGCCAGAGGCATTTCCTTACCTCATCGGGAGTCTTAAAGCTTAATCCATTGTTTGTAAAGCTCCTTAAGATCCTTGTTTGGGAGTGCTGGAATCTGCGGGATTAAAACCAATTTATTTTTGTGTACCTTGTATAATGTGCATCTCAATGATTTTCCAAGGAAGGAGGAGGGATGGAGATGGCAGGTCCAGAAGGTAAAAACAGGAGGGAGGAAGTGGCAGGGAGGAACAAAGAGGGAAAAAGCCAAAGGCTGGTTCTCTGTGTTGGAGGCTTGGCTGTAAGGACAGTGAGTTTCTAGCCCTGGAGGAGAGGGCTGGATATAGTAGAGCTGTCTCCCTCTTAATGCCACTTAAAGACCCATCTGGTCTGTGCTGCTGCCTCAGGGAGGGCAGTGGCAGCTTTTCCTTGCTGTGTCTGTGCCCTTTGATTGGGAAGCAGGAATCTCGCCCAGTCCCTTTTGTCAGCTCTAAACATCAAATAAGCTCATAAAAATTAATGTTGGTGACCTGGACAAGGAAGGGGGATATTTAAAACCAGGTCTAGGATGCTCAGCACCACTACTGTCTGCCAGGGCAGCTGCCACAGCCTCTCCATCTCCAGAGCCTCATGTGCCACATGTGCCAAGCCAGGGAAGAGCTGACCCGGTGCTTTGGACACAGGGGATGCCTTAGCTCCCGTGGGGAAGCAGAAAGTGGTGATTAAATTCTTCCCCCAGGTGCAGGCCAGAGCGTGCTGTGTAGGTGTGTTGCCATCATGTGACCCTTTGCATGTTACACGCAGTGTTTTCCCATGTGAACTTGTTTGGGGTCACAGGACAGGAGTCGAATGTAGGACGGGTCTCCATTGGGATTCCTGCTTTGGGAGCTCACCCAGCGATGTCCTAAATCCTTGTGAGGTTACAAGCATCGAGGCAGCAGCTTCCTAATGATGTCAGAGCACACTTGAGACCCTCAGGATTCTGTTGTTGAAGCCCTATAATCCTCCAGGACAGGAGAGCTTGGCAGGAGCAGCCATCAGCTGGTTCCGGTGGTACCAGCGGTGTGCGGGGAGGCTCGCGTGGGGCTGGAGGTGCCCGAGCCAGGCCGTGTGTTGGCAGGCAGGTGTAGGTGTGGTGCAGGAAAATTCCTGAGCTGTGGGTGTGCTGGGGCATGAGGGTGAGCTACTGGTGCCAAGGGCTGGAAACAGGCAGCGCCAGGCCCCAACGGGAACAGCACTTGGTGGCATTGGGACACGACAGAAGGGATGCTCTGGGTCCTGGGACGCTGCTGGTGTTATGTCTTGGCACCATCAGGGTGGGTTTATCCTAAACCCAGCAATATTTGTTGTTCCCAGTCCCCTGGGATCAGAGCACTCCGAGTTACGGATTCTGTGGGGAGTGGGTGGGACGGGCTGCCCGCGTGGCTTCGCGCTCGCGGAGCTAATGGGATTAAAGGAGTATTCACTGGGAGAAGAAAAGAGGCTGGGGGCTTCAATGGGGCTCAGAATCCTCGTTTCATGCATTGGGAGTGGGAAACACTGGCTATTGAGCTTAGCAAGGAGAAAGCTGGGAGCATCTGGTGGGTTGGAAGCCCGGCCGTGCCGACTGCCAGCACCGGGGCAGGCTCTGGGCGGGCGTTTGACTCCAAAACATCTGCTGCCCTCAGGTTTGGGATGACCTCAGCTGATACTCACCCTGCTCCCCTTGTTCTGGGAGGGCTACGAATAGAGACACCTCTCCCTGCTGGAAACGGCAGGTGAAGAAATTAGAACTAAAAATAAAGTACCAGATTCCTTAGCAGGGTTGCTAGTGGGAGAAGAGTTCAGGTTGTGGCTGTAGCAGCCCTTGCATCTGTAAATATATAATTAGGCTCTTCTTTAGTTATCTCTTGGTTTGAAAATACCTGCTGTGGTTGGTCTGAAGCTGTAGAACAGCAAGAATTTACTTGTGGAAGTTCTGTCACCTGTTTGCTGAGATCCTGCAGCAAGTCCTTCTGGCTTTGAAAAAGTTCAATAATTTGAACTGTTCTATTTTTGTTCTTCACCTCTCTCCCTTATATCTGTGACTCTTGCATCATCCACTACTTCCTCCTTAAAATCCAGTTGCTTCACCCTCCAGCTCCCCTGTTCCTGTGCAGCTGGGCTCAGTACCTGCAGCTCCAGGTGCCTTTGCTTTACCCCCCATGATCCAGCACTCCATGATCCAGCACTTGGTGCTGCCCTCCCTGCTTCCTGTCTCAGCTCAAAGTTAGTTAATGGGAACTCAAAGTGCTGTTTGAGCTCTAGAACGAACATTTCCCTCCAAATACATTTTTCCTTTTGTTCTGCTTGATCTCGTGACTATCAAGTAGTTTAAATAAAGCTCTTTTTTGTCTCCTGCACCCTCAGCAGCGAAAGATGGGAGCCCTGAACAGGCACCAACATTTTCTCTTGCACAGCAGAGAAATAATCTCAAGCTACTGAATTTTCCCTCCTTGGTGACCTTGTGCATCCCCCATCCCCAAGCCATTGCGCCGTGATAAAGCAAATGGAATATTGTGCATTTCAGGAGAACGTTTGAAATCCTCAGGGTTAATCCACAGCACGTGAGCAGCCTCAGAGCAGAGTTTCACGAAGCTCCACTGCTGACACCGGAGGCAGCAGCGGATGTTTCAGGTTTTGCTGCTGTCAGGTGTAAGCTCAGCAGGTGCAGAGCTCTGGGGCAGAGCTGCTGCCGCAGGAGATGGGCTGGGGCTGCTGTAGGGAGGGACTGGGGATGTGTTTGAGAGGGAATCGAGGCCTGTGTGCTGCTCACAAGGGCTCTGCCTGTTGTGGGGTTGGGGTGGGACATGGCTGAGCTGGGAAGGAGCAGGCAGGTGCTGTGTTCAGGGAAGAGGAACTGCGGGTTCAGGTTAAATCAGAAATCTGCTGCTGATCCGTTGTGAATGGGCAACAGCCAGTTATTCCCGGTGTCTGAGCCCCTTCCTCTGCTGGGGTCTGTGGGTTTGTGCCCCTCTCTTTCACTGCTCTTCCCTGGAAGTGTCCAAGGCCAGGTCGGACTGGGTTTGGAGCAGTCTGCTCTAGTGGAAGGTGTCCCTGCCCATGGGGTGGAACTGGATGAGCTTTAAGGTCTCTTCCAACACAAATCTTTCTGGCATTCTGTGTTTCAGCCCCTCTGCACTCCAAATCAACAGGCTGGAGATATCCTTCCCTGCAATATCCCACCATGCTTTTATTGTCCTCTCCTTGACTTCATTATGTCTTGATCTCTGTAACCTGTTTAACATGTGTAAATACTGAAATGAGATTATCTTTAAAGAGCCCTTTATTAAAAATGTACTGACCGTCCTAATCAGGAGAAATGTGCCCGTAGCTGCTTTTCTCTTTGCTGCGTTTCCAGCAGTAGCGAGGGCAGGATGGTGAATCATCTCACTGGGGTGACAGCTTGGGCTGCAAGCTGGGCAGGTTTCTTCACACGCCGAGCTGACGTGATGCTCCCAGCGTGGCACGACCTGCAGGGGAAGGTGGGCATGCTTCCATGGGAGGGTCCTGGGCACACGTGCTCTGGCTGTGTTCACGATTTAAACGTCTCCAAACCTTCACTGAGCTCCCAGTGTGGTGAATGTGGTGCTGGTGCCTGCTCGGCTGACATCACCAGGTTTTTGGGTGTATCGCAGCAGTGCCAAGGGATCTGTGCCCGCTGGCTGGCTGGTCTCTGGTAGATCAGGAGGGCTCAGTGGATATCCTCATCCCTTCCCCTCCCCGTGTCCGAGCAGGTGGAGCTGATGTGGGACCTGCGCCCCAGTGTTGTGTCACTGTGTCCAACCTCCCTGCCCAGGGCTTCACCCCACAGCCCCTCCCTGGGGAGGGGGTTTGGGGCAGAGGAAGGTGGGGTACAGCCAGCGTGTGGGGAGCTGGCAGGGCACAGGGGATGTACCCAGAAACGGCTTTGGGCCTTGCCGTGGGCATTTTGGGCCTTGTTAGGAGAATGATCCGTGAGAAGCTCAGATGAAGCTGCCTCTCAGTGCGTGATTTAATGAGCTGCAGCCATGGGAATTGGGTGTTTGCTGTGCACAGGAGGCCAGGGGGGCCCTGGAGAGGCAGCCGAGGCCCCAGGGCCACCTGAAGAGCAGCCGTGGCCACCGAGCCAGAGGTGCTGCCTGTCCTTGTCACTGAGCGCTGGTGTCAGTCCTGCCCTGGGCGCCAGAGCCCTTTCCGGAGGCCTCGCAGGCCGCTGTGCCTGGGATCCTGGCTTTTTTCCCTAAGGGATTGCTGGAAAGTCCCCACATCCATGTGCTGTTTATCACAGGGTGAGCAGGGTGGTCTCGCTGCTTTTCCATCGGTGTTTATTGCTGGAGCTGAGGAGCCTTTTCCGTACGGTTCTGGTGGAGCCTTCGGCGCGTGAGGATGATCAGAGAAGGGTTTTGTTTTTTTTTTTCCCCCCCCTTGTAAAATATATTCCAGCTCCAGTTTGTAATGTGGCGAGAGGGGGAGCGAGAGAAGGGAACAACAGCATTAGCGGATGTAGAAGTAGCTGGAATGAGAAGCTTTTGTGCCATTAATAACAGTCCTGGCAGGCAGCCAAGGCTGGGAGTGTGGGATTAGCCTGAACAATCAAGACTGCAGGATCAAAACAAGGAGGCAGGAACAGCGAGGTCACACTGCTGCCATCTGCGCTGCCGCAGTGGTGGGAGGGAGCGGAAGAGGGGGATGCTCTGGAGGAGCGCTGCGATAGCGCAGGCAGGGGTGGGGGGCCGCCGCCCCCAGAGCGGCCCCAGCCCCTGCCGGGGGCTGCGGCCCGGGGCCTTCACCTCCCGCCTCTCCACAGGCGCTTCCCCAGCCCCGGAGGGGAAGGCAAGGCTGCAGCTTGGCCGCCTTAGGAAATGGCCTCTGAAAAACCAGCGGCGGCTCGTCGGGGCTCGGCCGAGCGTCTCCGAAGGGCGCTGGGGCGGTGTTTGGGACGGGGGCTCCGTGTGGCGGTGCCCGGGGCTCGCCCCGGCCTGTTTGCGGCTCCATCTGCTGAGCCGGGGCTGCGGAGAGGTCGGCGGCCGGAGTCGGCCGCGGCTTTGTGTGGGTGAAGCGGCCGTGTCGCGGTCGGCGTGGGGCTGAGCCGGCCTTTCCATCCCCCTTCGCAAGGAGCCAGCGGAGATTGCGGCTGGAAGGCGATTTTTTTTTTTTTTTTTTTTTTTTTGAAACAGATGGAGGCAAATCTTGTTCTGCTTCGCTCTGGCCTCCGTCAGCCTTTGCTGAAAAACCTTCCAGGAGTATCAGAGGCAAAGAGGATTCGCGTCAGTTGTGCCGCTTCTCCTCTCTTTCTCTCTGACCCAGTAAATCTCGCTGTCCTGTGAATGTAAATACAAAAGCTGAAGCGCGAGAGAAGCAAAGCAGTGTCCCACAAACAGCCTCCCAGCTCTTGCTAAAAATATCTCGGTGCGGTGCAGTAACTCCCAGGCATTCTTTTGTCTGACTGCTTTTGAATTCCCTAATTGAAGTTGGTTGGAGGGCAGTGCACCAGCTTCCTGAATAGCTCAGATGTTGATTGTGAGTTAAAAAACAAGAGCAAAATTGTTTTTCCTTTGTGCCGCCGAGCTTTTATTTACCTTCCCCCTCCCCTCCCTCATTTTTAATCTCTGGGTTGTTTTTTTTTTAACTTGCGATTTTTATTTTGTGAGACAACCGCATTAAATCCGGCTGTGGGGAAGGGGCCGGGAGGCAGCGGGCAGGAAGACACAGTTTTGGGTACGTGATGCCACGTGCGCCTCGGAGCTGGGGCTCCGTCGGAAACGTCCGGGCTGGCGCAGAGATGCCCTGCAAATGGAGCTTAACTTAGTAGGAAGTGTTAATAATATTCCTAATTGCCTACTAATAACTAAATCTGTGGAATTTGGCAGCAAGTGGGATATAGTTTTCTCCTGCAATCTGTCTGTTCCCTCCAGAAAGGATAGAGTTGCTTCCCTGACACAGAGCAGCGCATCCTGAATTCACTGGAGGTACTGGGGGGAGCTTTTTGGGTTCCACGTGGCATCAAACCCACCAGTGGAGCTTTCAAGGGTGCTTCCCTGGATGAAAGCTGCCGTGTTTTGGTGCAGCACTCCAGATGTAACAGAGGAGGGATAAAACCAAGCTGTTTCCTTCCTTTCTGCCTTTTTCAGTGTTAGTTTTCATTTGGACCTGGAACCTGAGAAATCCAGGCGTTCCCAAAAGGCTGCTGAAAGCACACCCGGTGTGTACAGTTGGCTCTCCTGGCTATCCAGGGATGGTTCCTGAGCTCCCATGGAGACAGGGAGGAAAAGTTTGTGACCAGTAATTTATGATAAGTCATAGCTAGTTCAAAAATCATCCCAGAATATCGGCATAAATGAAATAAATTGGAATATTGGGTATATATTGGGTAAAAGGGATAAGCCACGAATGCTCTGACCTCTGGCAGTCTCAGACACAGACATTACTTTTACCTTAGTAAATTAAAGGTTTGAAATTATGACGAAGATTGAAGAGAAGCTGAATCAGATGCTGTTTCAGGAGCCAGAATTTATGCAGGCTCTCCGTGGTGGGAGACATTTCGTAGCTGCTCAGCAGCAGCAGAAAAACAAGCACAAATTTTTCTGTCTTCAGGGATAACTGCAGTGAGGCCTGTGGGGGAGGGCTGTGCCAGGGCTGGAATACCTCCCTGGAAAACCTCCCCATCCCCTGCACAGCACCAGGCCCCAAAACTCCCCCAGCACGTGGGGACGGGGCTGGCCTGGGGGGCCCGGGGGGGAGCCAGGCTCCTCCGGCACTTTCCTTGGAAATGGAGCGTCTTCCCAGCCTGCCACACGGAGCGAGTGAGCAGCCCATGAGCCTGGTGTGCTGCTCCTGCCCTGCTGTACAGGAGAATGAGACTGGGAAGAGCAGAGTCCTGCCTGTGCTCACCCCGATTTTGGCACAGTGATGGGAACCAGGTGCCAGATTTCACCTGCTTTCCTTGCTGCCCTTCTCACAGGCAAATGGACTCTGCAGCAGAGAAGCACCCTTATGGATTCCCCTATCCCTGGAAATGTCCCAGGCCAGGCTGGATGGGGCTTGGAGCAGCCTGGTCTAGTAGAAGGTGTCCCTGCCCCTGGCAGTGGGTGAAACAAGATGGTTTTAAAGTCCTTTCCAACCTCAACCACCCTGGGATTCTTTGATTGTCCAAAACCTCCCTTCCTGTTGGTTCCTGCTACTTGTGGGAAGTCTGGGCATGGCTTGGTGGTGTGGGGCTGGATCCGAGCTGTGGATCCTCAGCTGGGCTGTGGGGCTGGAGCAGGATTGCGGCACCATGGTTGTGTCCCCTTCACTCAGCTCCCAGGTTAACGTTTAACCTGTCTGGGTTTCAGTCCCTGGGGTGGTTTGGTGTTTCAGGGCACTTTATGTGGCTCTAAGCAGCCCCTTGGAGAGGCAGGGCTTATCGGCTGTGCAGGAATGCGAAGAATTCATGGGGAGGAAGATGAGTTTTCCCTGTTCCCAGTGGAGGGAAACTAAGCCTTGGCAGGTGACACGGTGATGTTTTATACACACAGCAGCTCCCGGCTTTGGGAGCCTCTGTTCGCTTTCCACCTGGCCAAAACATTTTGCTCTGTGAACCTTAGAGGGGAGAGAGCTCCAGTGGAAAAGTTGACGCAGCTTTATCTGTGGCGCAGCCTCTGCGATAGAGGAATCTGAGCCCTGGCTTATGTCAGGCTGGAAGCTCTCCCCTTCGCTTCCAGCAAACTGCATTCCGTTGCCTTGGAGCTGCTCCTTCATCGGGGGCGCATCCTTCAAGGAGTGTGGTCAAGAATACGAGCCCTGGGTTCATTTTAAATACCTCTTGAATTCCCCCATGGCTCTCTTTGTTAGCCCAGTGTCTTGTGAATGGCCCTCCTTGGAGTGCCACAGCATTCCCAGCATCCCTCCTCCAGAAACTTCAGCCCTTGCCTTCAGCGTGCAATTATTCTTGCAGGAGTCATTCAGGTCACCCGTTCTCCTCGTGCAGTAAGTGACGCTTCTACCCATGACTGATGCTGAACATAGTCCGGGGTCACCTTACCCAGCGCTCGGTGCCCGAGGCTGCTGTTGCAGTGCGCGTGAACAGGCTCCCAAACTTCCTGCCAGTGGTTTGTTAGCAGGGGGAAAAAACCCTGGAACTCAGTTTGCCAGCGGTGCCAGACCCCTCCTTGGCACGGTGGGGCTGTGCTGGCTCGGCCTGGCGAGGGGGGAGCCGCCGCTCCCCTCGCACCATAACCCCCAGAACTGACCCGAAACAGCGGCTCTGGGGTCAGGCTGACATCTGGCATGGCGGCCAGCAGGGGAGGGAGGGGGAATGCTGGCTGGAAGGGAAGGAGGAGGGGAAGGGAAGGGGGAAGGACAGAGCTGGGAGCTCCTGAAGCTCCAGGGTGAGACATTAAGCAGGAGAAGGGGCAGGATGTAATGCTCAGTGATTTTTGCGAGCAGCCAAGGGCTGGCTCGGGGCTAAAGGCAGCTTGTTTGCAGTGAGGCACTGCAGATAACAACAACAACAACAACGGGGGCAGTTAATTGCCATCTCTCCATCACGCCTTGGTCTGTGTTTGTCTCGGGGCAGGACGCGTTTGCAGATGGATTTTGGAAGTAGCCGGGGATCAGATGTGTTTTGTTCTTTGGTTTTGCTCACTGTCGGTGCTCGGTGACGCGGAGCTGCCTCTGCCTTCAAAGGCCGTGGTTAATGTTACAATTTCCTTCCTGCTATGAGCTGCTGTTTTCTCTGCTTACACCTTTCTGGAAGCCTTTCAGGCTACAGTATTCCCTACTTGGTTTTGTATTACCGGAATCTTTTTCTGGAAGAGTTGAGAAAAATCTTTTCCTTTTTGCTTTAGGTACGTAAATAAATAATATTCTGTTCACCTGCAAAAACCAGCCCAAGGTTTCAAGAGGCCGAGCCTGCTGTGGTGTGTTCTGGTGAGGGAAAACATTCCCCCAAGTGGAGAAGCTTTTGCTGCTGAAGCAGAGCTTTAGGGTTGATGGTGTGTTGTCCTGGTCAAAATCCTTTCCCCTGCTCCCAACTTCCATCCATTTCTTCATGGAGCGGGTTGTCAGGCATCGGAAGGGGCTGCCCAGGGAGGTGGTGGAGTTCCCATCCCTGGAGGCGTTCAGGGACTGACTTGAACGTGGCACTCAGGGCTCTGAGCTGGGTGACAGGGTGGGGATCGGTCACAGGTTGAACTGGATCTTGGAGGTATTTTCTTTTCCAGCCTGAGTGATCCTGTGATTTTGGAGTTGCCTGAAAAGCCCCCATCCTGTTGCACATCCTCTTGTAGACAAACAGGGCTGTTGTACCTCTGACAGCTGCCACTTTAATGCTCTGCAGTTGCATTTCCTTGCAGGAGGCTCAGCCTCATGAGGCTTACGACAGAAAATCCAGGTTCCATTAAAAAACCGTTGGAAATGAGTTCCCCGGTTGTTCTAAGGTAAATCAATAATGCCTGTAATCTCCCTGGCTGGACTGAGTGACCGAGCCAACAGTTCATTTAACCACATTTTATTTTTTTTTTTAAAGCACTTTCAAAATCATTCCTGTTGATTCTGATTTCTCACTCAGAATTGATGTTATGAAATTCTCCATCAGCGTTTGGTTCTGAGTGCTGCCAAAACCTTGGTAATTCCCTCAGCTCCGTGCCTGGGAACTGGAGTCACTGCAGGGCTGAGCCTGCACTGGCTCCGAGGGAGCCACAAAATCCCTGCAAGTTTGGGAGTGGTGCTGGTCTGGAGAAAGACTTCTCCTTCTCAGTGTTGCACTAATGGGTCTTGCTGATTTTTAATTTATTTCTAATCAGCTTTAGTAAGCGACTTGTCCTTTCTCAGAGCAAATACTCCAAACTAGTGAGCCTTCCAAACTAAATGTGAGAAAGAGTTATAAATGGTGCTTTTTTTGGTACAGATTTGAGGCTATTCAATGAATTTTTGTAGTACTTTGTTGTCATGATAGTTATCTGATTCTTTAGTAGGAGCCTTGCAACCAAGTTTATAATCTGATGGAAACTCAGCCTTATTTAACAGCATTTGAACTGCCGGCTACTGAAATAATGTCTTGAATAGGGTAAGACTTGGCTTGATATAGGGCTGTGATCTTGGAAAACCTTTAATTCCTTCCCCCCCGGTGATTATTACTATCAGATTTTTCTCTTTAGCTGTGGCACAGAGAAGACTGAGTTGCTGGAACATGATCTATTTTGATTACTAAAAATCTTAGCGCTGCTAATTTAGTCAGTTGGTACGTTACGAATGTAGAGTCTGTGTGTTCAAACTGTTCTTGTTTTTTTCTTTTTTTTTGTTTTTTTTTTTTTTCCCCTTAATAAGTTCTCCAGATAGTTGCCATGGAAATAATCCTGGATTCAGGGAGGATGCGAAGGCCCCGAAGACGCGGTGCGGTGGCAGCCGCGTGTGGTCTGCACGTTCCGGGCTTGGTTCAATGACACAGCCCCGTGTTGTGACTGGCTCTGGGATGGGAACCAGCTCGTTCCTCCCATGGCTGTCCCAGTTCCCCCTTTTCAGTGCTTTGGGCAGGATCTTCCTGATTTTCGTAGCACAGAAAATTTGAAGAAAAGGCTCGCTGCTGGTTTTCAAGGCTGATTGTTTTTCTGTCTTGTCTTTGCCTGAATCACGCTAATGTGAAAAGGTCTGGTGGTTGCTTCTGCCTCACCTGGGCCTCTCTGGCTGCTGGGGGTCTGTGGCAGATTTGGGGAGATTCCCCCTGCTCCACTCGTGGAGCATGTGGAGCTGTGCTGGACGGGGCCTCAGCAGGAGCCTCCCCTGGGCCCCTGTTTGTGCTGCAGAAGAACCAACCTGCTTCCTCTAGGCCTGAGTTTTCTTTTTCCACAACTTCCTCGTTGTGCAGATGTTGTGTTTTTGGTGAAATCTCTGTGTGTGGTTTCCAGGCGCTGTCATCAGAATGTGTTTTGTGTGGCTTAAACCAAACCTGGGCACTTCTGGTTTGCAGTAAGGCGGCCACTCCTAATTGCAGGAGAATCCAGATTATTTTCCTGGCTTCACAAGACTTGAGAAAATGTCTTATTATTTAAGCTGGAATTGACTTTATTTTATGGCATGGGACGGATATTTGAGCTGTGTGGATCCTGTTGATCTGTGGGGTACGATCAAACACAGGAGCTGCCAGAGTAGCAACTCATCTTCTTTGTACCAGATTTCTGTTGCAGTGATACCCAGGAGAAACATCTCTGGTGCTGATGGAGACCCTGAGTCACAGAATCCCAGACTGGTTTTTGTTGGAAGAGACCTTAAAGCTCATCTGTTCCACCCCCTGCCATGGGCAGTGACACCTTCCGTCATCCCAGGGTGCTCCAGACCCTGTCCAACCTGGCTAAAGCAGCTACAGTTGAAATTTAATTGCTTTGATGTTGATATCAGGCCAAATGAGGGATGTATTTCCGGAGTCTAAAGGGCTTTTGTGGTAGGTTTCACTTTGGACAAACAGTGAAGGAGGTGTGTTGTTAAGTTGTAGGGAAAAAGCCTTGGAGAGCCGGTTTCCTGCATGGTGGCCCAGTACAATGGGACACTGCCCCTTCCTCGGTGGTGAAATACAGAATGGTTTGGGTTGGAAGGGACCTTAAAGCTCACCTCCTTCCAGACCTTGTCTGTGCACTTTTAATTGTAGCTGTAACAACAACATGATTTACCCTTTTCGACGTGTATCTATATATTAATTTTTTTTTTTCTGGAGAGCTGAAGTGCCCTTTCTCCTCCCCCCCCCTCCTATTTGCATCTGTTATGGAGTAGCTCTTGCTGGAATGTGTAGGAAGCCATGCAGTGCAGCCTTGCCCTTCGTGTGGCACGGAAATGGAGACGGAGATCCCGCTGCTCCGCCGCCGTCCCACCTCTCACCCCCAAACACTCCTGCCCTGGATCTCTCCATATCCCAGTCCAGTGACCGGGAAATCTTAAAGGCTGCTTTAAAACAGCCAAGTCAGCACCTTAACAAAGATGACTGAGGCCCCACCAGCTCGCTGTAGACCCCACCTCCCCATTCCTATTCCTATTCCAGGCAGCAGCTCTGCATCCTTTTACGCTGCGCTGGGTGTATTAAATTAGGGAGCAGAGTGACAGCTGGGCAGGAGCTGGGAACAATGCAGATAAAGTTGGCTTTCAGTGCTGTGACCCTCTCCAGGCTGCACGCCAGGAGACTATAAATAATTGATAGGAGCAGCCACCCTGGCCAGCACGCTAATGTACCGCACGGCTCCGGCGGCGAGCGGAACTGCGCTCCCCATTACATCACCCGGGCTCTCCGACCGGCAATGTCATTTCTCTGCTTTTAAATAATAAATTGCACTGGGAGTTGAAACACTCCTTCACCCCATTCAAGCCTACCAGGGTGTGCAACTACACAAATGAATTTTACAGACGGTAAAATAAATTTTGTATCAAGCTGAAGAGAATTCCTCGCGGCAGGAGTTCGGCCCCGAGGATTCGCCCCTGCTCGGCGATGGGTTATGGGGTTCAAAGGCAGCTCTTGGCGGTGTTGGATCTGGCTCGTTATCTGGAACGACTTTGAAGCTTGACTTGGGGTCACTGGCCTAAGTTCACGGGTAGTTTCGGGGGTAAAGTTCTCCGGTGTTGCAAGTCAGAAAATCCCCCTTGGCCGTGTCCGTGAGCGAAGGCGTGCGAGTGGCGCGCGCCGGCTCGGCTTCCGCTTCCAAGGGCCGGAGCTTCCCGGCAGTGAAAACAGCCTGATGTAACACAAACCCTGAGATCTTTCCCCTGAGTCTGTCTGTAACCTCCTGCTTACCCACAGATTCGTGGAGAAAAGCTAAAATGTGCTTTGGCTAATTGTAGAATCAGGGAATGGTTTGGGTTGGAAGGGACCTTAATGCTCGTCCAGTCACACCCCCTTCCACTGGACCAGGTTGCTCCAAGCCCTGTCCAGCCTGGCCTTTCCAGACTCTGGGGACAGTGCCTCTGGCCACAGCGGGACACTTTTTCTGTGGACCTTTGCAGCTTTTTAAGCTCATTTTTGTGGAGCTCCAAGGATTTTGAAAATGTGATGAAAAGAAATAAACACCATGAGTACTAGACTAGAATCCACAAGCAGTAGGAACTGGGCAGGTTGTGGTGCCCCGTTCCTGATAAATTAGTGGAAAATGAGTGAAATTCTGAGAAAACTGAGAACAAGGACCTGCAGTGCGTGACCAGAGCAGCAGGACACAAAAGTGAAAGATGCTTTGCTCAGCACTGAGTATGAAGTCGAGTCCCAGAATACTTTAGGTTGCAAAGAATCTTTAGATCATTGAGAGCACCTATTCTCCCAGCACTGCCAAGGCCACCAGGAGCCCATGTCCCTAAAGTGCCACATCCTCACGACTCATAAGTCCCTTCAGGGATGATGACTCCACCACTTCCCTGGAAAGATATTTGGGATTTCCAGGAATTATCTGTCCTGTGGGTGCATCTTGCAAGTCTCAAAACATGCGCAGGATGACTGAAAAGGGTGGTTTCTCACCTTCCAGAGAAAGGGACTTGGGGAATGGTGATTTCCAAACCAGGAAGTGAGCGATGGCGCAGAGCTGCCTAAGGAAGCGTAAGCTGCTTATGGTGGATTAGATGAGTGCCTGCTTAGCTCTGCAATTAGAGAGGGAGATGGTGTGATAAATCATGAGTAACCAGCTTACCTGTCCCGTGATGTTGTTTATCTCTGGGCACATGTGCTCCAGTTTCCATAGGTGGGGAACATCTGCTTTTAAAAGAGGTCTGGAAAAGTGGATGTGCTTTCCATACAGTTTTCTGGAGTTTCTTTGCTACCCTTGAACATCAGGCTTGCCCTGCAGGGAAGCTCTTTCCAGAGGAGCCCAGATGTGTGTCATTGAGTTGGGGTCACGCTGCAGGGCTGGTTTGTGTTTTCCAAGAGGTCCCAGGCTCCTGCTCCGAGGCCATGGTCCATGAGGGTGGTGGCACCAGTTTGTGTGTGCTCTTCTGGAACCCCTCCCTTGTCCTGCTGCTGCCATCCACGAGCTGCCCTGTGGCGGGACCTCACGGGGGGCAGGATGGGCTGTAGGAGGAGAAGGTGTTTTCCAGGGTTGCTGAGCTGCAGCAGCATCCTGAGAGGATCCCGTGGTTTTCAGCTGCCGTGGTGGTGCTTGTTCACTCCAGCTGCACAGCCAGAACAGCCTGCACAGCTCTGGGGTGTTGCTGACGTCGGTCTGTAAATATTCTGGACACAGGAAAGCTTTTATTGGGCATAATGTGTGAAATATTGAAACTGTTCCTTGCTGGTGGTTGAGCTCTGGGTTCTCCACCTGCCTGTGCCTCCAGCCAGTCCCTGCCAGCCTCCGGTGCTGGGAGGACACAGATCCCAGCGCCAGCAGTGCAGAGCTTGCTTTGTCCCACCCCAGGAACTCTGCCATATCCTCCCCACATCAGCAGCATCTCCTCCATCTCTCCCAGGTGTACAGCTTAGCAAACACGCTCGAAATGCTGCAAGATTCTGGGCAGCTTTGGGGAACTGGTTGATGGGAGAAGTGATTCTTTTCCAGGAAGCCAGCGCAGCCTGTGCGCGGTGCTGTAAACAGTGTGACTGTTGTAGCTGGTGCTTTCCCAGGTGATGGTGACGGGTGACTTGTGCTGGCTGTCCCTGGGGGATGGTGTTCCTCAAACTGAAATACCCATCTGGAATTTTAGGGTCTCTGTGAAGATTTGACTCTGGAGGCTCAGAGGTGCACAAACCATGATACAGGCTATGGAGAGGGGCTTCCAGAGTTAGGGAATAGGTGATAAAGATGCCAGAGATTGATCATGGAATCCCAGACTGGTTTGGGTGAGAAGGGACCTTAAAGCTCTTCCAGTTCCACCCCTGCCATGGGCAGGGACACCCTCTACTAGCCCAGGTTGCTCCAAACCCTGTGCAGCCTGAACTTGGACACGTCCAGGGATCCAAGGGCAGCCACAGCTTCTCTGGACACCCTGTGCCAGGGCCTGCCCACCCTGACAGGGAGGAATTCCTTCCCAGTGTCCCATCTAACCCTGCCCTCTCATCCCGGGGAGCTGAGGACATGCTCAGCCCCTGCTCCTGCCAGCAGCACAGCAGAGAGCAGGAGATGCTGCTGCACCTCCATGCGTGGGACATCCATCAGCTGCTTCCCACACCGGCCATTCCTGCTGGCCCCATCCCCTTCTTGCCCTGTGCCTGCCAGGAGCTCCATCCTTCCCTGCAGCTCACCTTCCCGAGCTTGGGAAAGGGCCTGTGCTATTCTTAGCAGCACAGCAGAAGACACAGGCAAGAGCCTTTGATGGAGGGAGCAGGAGTAACCATGGCAGTCTCCCAGAATGGGGAACTGTGGATTACAGACATTAAAAGGCATGAAGCAAATAGCAGGATTATCCTTGGTGGTGGTTTGCTAGTGAGCAGAAGGCGCTGCTTGATTTCCATGTTTAGGTGAGGCACTGTAAATTACCTGCAGTTAAAAAATAATGCTAATTAAATTCAGATGAAATAACGATTAACACTGCTGATCTCCATGCGCTGGATTTCCTTGCGGCTCTAATTGACAGAGAAAAAGCCCCGACCCTACCTGGGAAGAGGAGGGGGGATTCTTGCTTCTGGCTCCGTGCAGGATCCTCCTCCTGGTGCGGTTGTCAAGTTTGCATTTCCCCTTTCCCTGCCTTACTATTTTTATTTTTAATGCAAGGCACTTCACAGAATCACAAAATCACTGAGGTTGCAAAAGACCCCCAAGATGATCGAGTATGACAGATCCCCACCTTGTCACCAGACCAGGGCACTGAGTGCTGTGCCCAGTCGTTCCTCCAGGGATGGGGACTCCACCACCTCCCTGGGCAGCCAATGCCTGACCACCCTTTCTGTGACAGAATTCCTCCTGATATCCAACCTGAACCTTCCCTGGCACAGCTTGAGGCTGTTTCTCCTGTCCCTGTTCCCAGGGAGCAGAGCCCGATCCCCCCGGCTGTCCCCTCCTGTCAGGGACTTGTGGAGAGCCAGGTTTCCCCTGAGCCTCCTTTTCTCCAGGCTGAACACCCCTGGTTCCCTCAGCCTCTCCTCATGCTCCAGCCCCTTCCCCAGCCCCCTTCCCTTCTTTGGACACTCGGAAGCAGAATCAGAGCAGCTGGATTTGCCAGTCCCTTTGCCCGTGACCAGAGCCGGGATCCAAGAGCTGCCCCGAAGCTCTGCCCGTGTGCTGGGTGCTCACACCGAGCCCCAGCACCTCCCTGCCCTGAACAGAAGGCACCGTGGCCTCCTCCTTGCCTTGGTTTTCCGTAGGAGAGGGGAAGGAGCCGGGTGCTTCGGGCCTCTCCCGCAGCGTTGCTGGGCTTCGTTTAACATGCGAGCGGTGTTCTGTGCGCAGCAAATTCCTCTTTCAACTTCAGCGAGTGCTGAGGCTCTGCCTAAACGGGCCTGCTAAAGATATTTTTTGACATTTGAAAATCCTATTAAGGCCGTTTCTCCGTCTCCCCTCGCTCCCTCCCCGCTGCCAGCTCACCACGGAGGCGCTGCAAAGGTTTCTTTAGGCGGCCGGGTCACGTCCTGCGCAACGGGCCTCGGGAATATGGGTCACAACGAGACGAGGGGAACAAAAACTATATTGTCCTCGTGTCTTACGCTGATGGCTGATTGAGGGACTCCCCGAACGGACAGTTTAGGGTCTTAATGAGGTACCAAACATGAGGTAATTCAGAATGTGCCCCTTTCAGGCCGCCTGCTCGACGCACGGCCGGCCAGGAGCGCGTTCCTCGCTCGCGCTTCTGCTCCAGCTCCTCTTTTCCAAGGGCACAGGCCTGGCAGCACGTCCTTGGAGCGGAGTTTGCCATGGTTCCCGTTCCTGCGTGACTCACTGGTGAAGCCCATGAGCGCATTGTTGATTTTCTTATTTACAAATAATTCTCTAAGTCGAAGCTGTTACTCATTGACTTTAGAACGCAGGGCTGGAGGCTGGAGCTGATCCCTTCAGCCTCATGTTGCAGCTTCTTCTCCAGGCTCTGTAAAATTAAATTTAAAGAAGGATTTCTATCAAATCCTCGTTTTCTGGGAAATTCCTGAAACTGAGAGCAGCCTGCAGTGGGACAATCACCAGTTGTGCTGGTAGGTGTGTAATTACCCAGGTTTTGGGGAGCGGGGATGCAAAACAAGTTTGCATACATTGAATTACAGGCGGTGTTTTAATAGTATGTTTTTTAGGTCTTGGCTCGGATCCAGAATCTTTTCGTGCTATTATCCTCTATTTACAGCTTTCAGAAATCAGCTGATGTCACTGCACATATGTTTAGAGCCGTTGCTAAGGTGATTAGCTCCAGAATTCAACGCCTACGCAGCGCTGATGAAAGGCTGAGAAACTGCTCGGCAGCGTCTGTTCAGAGCTTTGTCGGCTTCAACTATTAAGAGCCGTAAAACAATATTACCCAATTTTAGGGTAAATACGTTGGCCTTGACTGATAATTGTGCATCAGGTTCTACAGGAGCAGAGGCTTTATCTGGCACCTTTAACTAAGCCTAGGAAACGTTTTTCACTGGGAAGGTGTTTTAAAATCACCCAGTTCCTCATTTCCACGAGCCTGTGCAGGGTTGTGAGTTCAGGGTTTCCTCTGCCAGGCAGTGACAATCCAGGCCCAGGCCAGATGTCTGCTATCTGTCCCATGGGCAGGGACACCATCCGCTATCCCAGGTTGCTCCAAGCCCTGTCCAGCTGTCAGCACCCTCGAAGGGTAGAATTCCTTCCCAATCTCCCATCCAGCCCTGCCCTCTGGCTGTGGGAGCCATTCCCTGTGTCCTGTCCCTCCAAGCCATTGTCCCAAGTCCCTCTGCAGCTCTCCTGGAGCCCCTTTAGGCACTGGAAGGGGCTCTGAGGTCTCCCCAGATTCTTCATTTCTCCAGGCTGGACACCCTCAGCTCTCTCAGACCCAGCAGGATTCAATCTCTGGTGGGAGTCTGTCCTCTGGAATAGAAATTAAAGTCATTTACCTTCCTCTCCCCTTGTAGACAATGATATCAAGCTGCCTTTCTCACCAGGACTGGGATCCTCTTACCTGCCCAGCTCCTGCTCCCAGAGCAGGAGAATACCTTTATTCATGGTGGGGAAGCCGTGAAATACAATCAAGTTGCCCACAGCCAACACCAAAAATGGGCCACCAGGTTGCATTTCATAGGTGAAAACTCTCTTTCGGTTTAAGTCAGTATATTAAATGCACGTGGAATATCTTCTTTGCAGTTCAAGGCATGTTAATGTCCTTAAAAAAATTCAAAAATTAACAATCTAGCATTTAAACTACAGAGAGATGTAGATATAGATACATTTTTGCCCCAGTCATCTAGTGCACAGTATGTATTGTAGATGTTCACAAGCATTTTTTTTTCCCCTGAGAGTTTGCTGCTCTCCCACTGATTATTTTTTCCTTTCCTTTTTTAAAGGAATCTGGCTAAGGCTTGACCTAGTTTGGCTGTCATCACACCGTGAACAGTGCAAGCCTTCACCTAACATAGCTCGCTGTATTTTTGTTCTGTAGGCTGTGCAAAAATAGCCACACACAGCCAACAGCTGGGGGTGAGCAGCAGCACGGGGTTTTTGCAAGGAGCAGGGTTGGGAAGGTGCTTTGGCATCAGGGGTCTCTCCAGGAGAGGCAGACACTGAACCTGATCCGTGGGATGGGAGCCTCTGAGGGGGATTGGAAAAGAGGAGGAGGGACAGGGACTTTGGACAAGGCTGGAGGGACAGGACGGGGGCTTCCCAGTGCCAGAGGGAGAGTGCTGGGCTCTCTCCTGCCATCCCCTCTGTTGTTGTAGGACACGAAAGAAAGACTTTAAATATTTCAGAAGGCAAAGAGTGTAGAAGGCTTTATTGTCTAATTCTTACTACCTTTTATAAGGTGTTTTGATAGAGACTTCACGTGATTGGTGAACAGGAACGACACCTCTCTGATCCCATTGGTGAAACTGGAGAAACGGCAAAACACCACCTGGAGAAGGATTGTTTTGGGAAAGGATGGTTGTTTTGCCAAGATTGTTTTGAGAAGAAGCTTTCTCGAGAACTTTTCCCTTGGGAAACAGTTAGCGCTGCTAGCAGGCTAAAAATCTCTTCAGACTTAGAAATGTTGAGCTCGCAGCCCTCCAGCCTGCTCCTGGGCTGTTGGGACGTTTGGCAGCTCCCACAGAGCTGTCCCACGGGCGGGTGACACGGGCACCTGCCTGTGGCGGGGGCTGCAGCCACGTACACCCTCCTGGAGATCTGAGCTCTCCTTCTGGGAATCCAAATATAGCTCCGTGTGATCGAGTGCTCGCAAAGAAATGGAGTAATCCATACTTGGGACGAGTCCAGGGCTTAAAATTCCTGACAGCCTCTTTCCCCGGCTCGGCAGCGTGTCCTGCACTGAAGGCGCTCTGAGAGTCAAGGTCTTTGCTGCTGATGGTTTAATTTGGACAATGAGCATCACTTAAAAGTGGCATTTTACTGCATTCGTTTCACTCTTACTTTCCAAAGAATCCTTGCGATCCATTCAGGCCCCTCCCTTTGGATGCTAATGGGCTTCTGCTGGGATTTTGTTGTTGCTGCGGAGCCCAGGCTCTCCTGTGCAGGGGCTGGGGCTGGAGAGCTGCTCTGCCCTGAGACAATGCCCCCATTCAGGGCCCGACTGGAGGGGAGGGGAGAGGCAGTCCTGATGGCAATTAGTGTGCAAAGCCGCTCCTAATCGATGCCTCTGCTGGGTGTCCAAAGTGCTGAGCTGGTCCTGCACGAAACCAAACCTGTTCCTCAGGCGCCTTTTAGAAAGCAAGGAAAAAAAAAATTCCCCGGGTCTCATCTGAGTAAGAGCAGAGCACCTGCAAGAATCGTGGTGGGAGGGAGCAGCCACAGCTGGTTTGGACCGGCCTTTTTGGGAGTAAGACCTGCCAGAAAGAGTGCTGGGTCCTCACATCCTTCATCTGTGGGGTGGAGGGACTGGCTGGAGTGGGACAGCAAGAGGTGCTCCCATGGGATGAGGGTGGTGAGGGGCTGCCACAAGATGTCCAGAGAAGCTGGAATCCCTGGAAGTGTCCAAGGCCGGATTGGGCAGGGTTTGGAGCAATCTGAGATAGTGGAAGGTGTCCCTGCCCGTGGCAGGGCGTGGAATGAGATTAATGTCCCTACAACCCAGAGCATTCCGGGATGCTGTGGTTTAATTTGCTGTTGTACCTCCTTAGCAGAGGACTAAACAAGCCACGTTTTGCTGTAACTCCAGTGCCAACGTTTCCAGCGTACCCCGGTGTTGTGGGATGTGCTGTGTGCACAGGCCCAGGGTGGCAGGGAAGCCCTGCCTGTCCTGCGCAGCTGCCACGTGTCCTGGCACAGTGTGGCACCTGTAACATCCTGCATTGCACAGGAGCCCCCTGGATCGGGACCTGCACGGTGTGTCCATATCCCAGCCTGTCCGTACCCTGCGGAGGGAAACAATCACGCTTTGTGTTCCACAAGCTGTTTTTAATCTCCTGGCTCAATCCCAGTCACGAGGCTCTGAGGTGAAAGGGCTTAGAGAGGCCAGCAGGAATCGTGACCATCCCCATCGGCACCGGCTGCCGGGGATGCAGACCTGGAATAGCCAGACGGTGTGATCCGATGTGCCAGGAGCTGCGGGAGGCTGCTCTGCTGCCCGGGGTGGCTTTGGGAACGGGCTGGAATGCAGCAGGGCCCGTGGCAAGAGCAGCAGGCTCTGGAGAACCATCTCTGATGGCTCCTGCTGGGGCAGTGACACCGGATGGGTCAGCTGGCCGGTGGCATTTGAGCCAGTCACAGCTGATGTGTGGCCTCAAGGAGTTTGTCACTTGTGCTGTGTTGTGGGAAGGGCTGTGTGACCCCTGACAAATGACGGATTAGCCTGGAAGTGGGAGCTGGAGACCTGGCCCTCAAATCCCATCACGCTGAGCTGCCACTCTTGGGAGCATCAGTGTGGAATCGTCACAGAATCATGGAATGGTTTGGGTTGGAAGCACCTTAGAGTCCATCTTGTTCCACCCCTTGCCGTGGGCAGGGACACCTTCCACTAGCCCAGGCTGCTCCAAGCCCCGTCCATCCTGGTCCTGGACACTTCCAGGGATCCAGGAGCAGCCACAGCTTCTCTGGGCACCCTGTGCCAGGGCCTGCCCACCCTCACAGGGAAGGAATTTCTTCCTTATATCTGATTGGAATTTCTTCTCTTTTAGTTTAAAACCATCACCCTTTGTCGTCTTGCCCTAAGACCACCTGAAAAGTTTGTCCCCATGTTTCTGATGGGCCTTTTTAAGTATTGAGAGGCCATTTTAGGATTTGCTAAAATGAGCAAATAATACAATTTTGTATCGATCATTGGCAGATATAATTCCTGCACAGGGGCTGCATTCAGGTGTCCT
Source organism: Hirundo rustica (assembly GCF_015227805.2). Taxonomy (NCBI): domain Eukaryota; kingdom Metazoa; phylum Chordata; class Aves; order Passeriformes; family Hirundinidae; genus Hirundo; species Hirundo rustica. The sequence goes on from NC_053460.1 coordinate 1,238,593, forward strand.
TCAAACCTGAGCCTGCCATGACTGCCTGGGGAGGAATTTTGCTCAGAGCACATTGGGGATAATTTTATGTGGAGTTTTCCTTGGACTTCATGCAGTTGTTCCCTTTTCCACTGGAGGTGGGATTGAATGGCAGCAGCGAAGCCTCCATGTGCTGGGGTAGCTGCTGGAGATGTTTCCAGCTCTGGCCTCACTCCGGTGGCCCAGCACTCCCACCCCAGGTGATGGGGCTGGAGCAGCACAGTGGGTGGGATGGGGTGGGACAGACTTTCCCCGTACGGCACCGAGGCGTTAACATTTTCCCTGGAATTTTAAATAAATCTCTTCATGTGCAGGCTGGGTTGTGACTCACACCCTTGGGCTGATGGCAGCAGCAGCGTGGTGAGCTCGCACTAAAACGAGGACAGAACTCAGCTTCTTAAGGCTGGTCACGTGTTAAAGATGCAAAAGGATGTAAAGATGTAAAAAAAAATAAGGATGGGAGAGAAAACCGGCGGGTGGAAGTGTCCTGATCCAGCAATTTCCATCCATCCAGAGCACTGAGGGATTGGAGAGCTGCTTCCAGCTCTGGACCTGCAGTGTTCCCTTCTCACGCACACGCTTATGGACAGTGTGTTACAGCCCAGAACTAGAAACAGGTGCTTTTCAGCATTAGAAAGGCAGAAAATTGCCCCTCTCGTGGTGTGAAGGTCTTGCCTCTGCTCTCTGAGAAGTGTTGAGTGTGTCTTTAAATGGAAGAGACTGGAAATGGTATTGTGGATGATCTTTGATTCCACATAGACTATGGAAAACTGTACTGCCGATTTTAAAAAAAGGAAAAAAACCCCATAAAATCAAAGAGCAAGCTGGATTAAATGTGTTGGTTAATGCTGTTCCTGTAAAATCATGTGGCCAGGTCCAGCAGAATAGGGATATACAGAGCAGTTTTGGAAAATCTGCTTGGGGAGGTCTTGAGGAGAGAGGGAAAGAGGAAGAAAACACAGCATGAATGGATGACTTGACTTCAGATCCCTGCACTTCGACTTAACTCAGGGAAATAGGTTGTGACAGTGCGTGAGTCATACAGAAACTGCTTGGAAATAGAGGGGAATATGAAAATACCTTTGGATTTGTCCAGTGGGGACCTGGACCTTCACAGACGGGCAGCGAGGGAGGGCAGTGGTGGGATTGGAGCACAAAGATCCCATGGAGGTTGTAGTAAGGTGGGAGTCTTGGAGGTCTTCTCCAAGCTCAGTGACTGGAGTTCTGTGTGCATGGAGCACGTAGGTTCCATGAGGAGCCACGGCTTGGTTTGCGATCTGTTGGTGGAGTGGGAGGAAAAGGAGGAGGAGGAGGAGGAGGAAGGCTGGGGAAGCCTTGGAGGTCACCACACTCTCCAGCCTTGCAGAGCAGCACACGGAGCCCTTGGCCGGTAGAAGAAGATGAAAGAATTTCTGTGCAGATCTGTTTATATTGATATTCTCGAGAACCTGGGGGATAAAAAGCTCCGGGAACCACTGGGGAGTTCGTTTGAAGTGTTGTGGATTTGCAGCTGGATCTTCCCTACCAAAAACGAGGCATGGGGAGGGAGGAGGGAGCAGATGGATCCACGGGCTCCGGTGCCCCTCTGGTGCTGGCACAGCGGGCAGAGGAGTTTGGTGAATCAGCACCCCTGGGTCAGGGTGCTCCATCCCCAGGCTGTGCCTGCAGGGAGCCGAGTGCTCCCGTGGGAGCAGGTTTGTACAGGAATCTCATCCAAACCGGGCTCTGACTAAATCCCATCGCCGTGGTGCAGTGCCAGGCTGGGTTTAGGATGTGGCTGCACCGTGGAAAAATCTTGGGTTCTTGCTGTGAGGTCCCTTTTAAAGCAGTGCTCATGTGACAGGAAAACGGAGCTGCTGCTGCAGCACCTGGTGCATCCCGAAATCCCTGACAACTGCCTTGGAAAGCAATCTCAAAGCAATCTCAAATCACTGTCTTGACGGTGTCTCTTAATGGCTTACTAATAATGCCTGAAGATTTGCTGGAGCTCTGCCACAGCCCTGCTGTAGAATCCCGGAATCATGGGATGGTTTGGGTGGGAAGGGATCCTGCAGCTCATCCTGTTCCACCCCCTGCCATGGGCAGGGACACTGTCCTCCAAACCTTCTCTAGCCTGGCTGTGGTAGGTTCAGAGTGCTCTGCTCTCCTCCAAACTGAGAACCTCTCAGATTTCCTTGATTAAACGAAATCTCCCCAAACTGGGAGCCTCAAAGGTTTTCCAAGTGCCCTCCAGGAGGCAGCCAGAGCAGGCAGGGAGGGATCTCCTCAATTCCTGGCAGAGGTGCAGCATTCAGGAGTGCTTTATGGTGGGATCAAACCCTTGGGGTCATTGTCATCTATAGCCACCTCATCGTGGGGGACATGGGAGTGGCTTGGATTTCTAAGAGTTAAGGTTATTGTGTGAATCCTAGAGCAAAAATTCCGGTTCCATAAACATATTTTCCCACAGCACGGGGTTTGTGCCTGTCAGGTTGGGGAAGGGGTCATGTAATCCAGGCATGCAGCACTGGATTAAATTATCATGTGCTACAGGGTATTAAATCTCAGGGTCTGCTCTCGTTTTTGGAGGAGAGGAGGATTTCTGGGACAGCAGTGTCACTGCCAAGCTGAAGGAGGCTTTTATTGTAAAGTAAAATAGGAATCAGAGCACTCAGTGCACACCTGGGTTTTGTGAGAGAAGGTTTGTGCACAGCTCTGACAGCTCGGGGTGCTCCGGAGTGTTTGTGGGGGGGAACAGGGACATTGGGAAGAATTTCTTCACGGAAGGGGTTGTCAGTCACTGGCAGGGGCTGCTGGAGTCCCCGTCCCTGGAGGTGTTCAAGGATGCCTGGACGTGGCACTCAGTGCGCTGCTCTGGTGGCGGGGTGGTGGGGATCACTCAGGGGCTGCACTTGCTGGTCTTGGAGGTCTTTTCTAACCTCGACGATTCCGTGAAAGCGGAAGCAAATGGAAGCCAAGGGCTTTGCTGGTGAGATACCGGGCTGGTCACTTTTACTGTTGGGAGAACGCGTAGGTGCAGCCGAGCGCACGGAGAATCCCTGGGCTAAGCAGGGAACAAAGGCAGCACGAGGCTGGATTTTGTATTTCCGAAGTCCCGCCGTGCCGAGCGCTCCGGCGGCCAGGCAGTGCCAGGCTCTCCCCCGGCCCGTCCTCCTCCCTCTTCCCCCAGGCTCCGCCGACGCCGTGTTAATAATTACTAGAATGTACTTTCGGGCAGGTTATTTGTTTTCCCTCCTCATGATGTGCAAGAGCGGATAATGAAATTAATTTGCACACTCGGTGAGTTTGCAAAGCCGGCTTCGGCCACGTTGCCACGATACTGCGGCGGTGCCGGCGGCTCCCGGGGCCGCTGTTTGCACAGCCGGGGCAGCCGGCTGCTGGCGTGGGCAAACAGAGCTCAGAGGGAGCTGGGCCCTACCCAGCCAGGAGAAAAGCTCCCTGCAGAGCCAGCACGGAGCGTGCGGGCAGTAAAAGCCCTTCCAGGCTGTAAAACCCCTTTCCAGGCTGTTAAACCCCTCCCGACGTGGAGTGTTTGCTGCTGATTTGCAGTTTAGTAGGTCAGCAGCCCAAGGAGGAAATTCCAGTGTTGCTCCTGCAGGTTGTGGAGCTCGTGGTGGGATCACCTGGAGCCCGTTGGTGAATTCAGATGTTATGTTGTCGCTTGTCTTTAGGTCCTGAGTCCTGTATCCCCCAGCCCGGGTGTGTGGTATGTGAACCTCGGCGTTTTCCAGGGGCGCAGGGCAGCGCTCCTTGGAGCTGGCCGGGCTCTGCTGGGCAGGTTTCAGTCAGGACATGTCTGCGGGAGCTGCCCAGTCTGTGGGATTGGATTGTCTGGAGAGGTGGATGAGCTGTGCTGTGCAGCAACTGGGAACCGCAGCTCCGATGTTCCCATCTCCCTCACCACGTGCTTGGCCAGGGGGTAAAATCAGTTTGGGACAAGACGTGGTTGGGTTGTTCCCTGTGTCCTAATTCACCACACAGGTAAAGGACTGAGCCAAGAGCACAAAACTCTGCCAAAGGCTGACACTCCTGTCCTGCTCCCGAGGCCCCCAGGGCTGAGCCATCCATGGGCGCCCGGCAGTATCCACCCTCTGGTGCAGGGGGAGCTCAGTGTGGCTGAGTGTGTTCTCACCTGGGTTCTGCCGGGGTTCCACTCTGCTTTCTGAGGAGGTTCAGTCCTCAGGTCACAGGGAGAGGCTGGCTGTGCTCAGCTCTCGAGGCTGTGGTTCCCCTCTGCTTGCTGTGATCCTGCTGGGAGCACGTGTGCCAGGAGTGCCACATCAGCCTGGCACCGACCTGGGGGACCAGGAGTAAACAGTACCACTCCCATTGTTCCATTCCTACCTGGATCCTCATGATCCTGCTCCAGGGCTTGGCCCTAAGCGTCCTTGATGCGTTATTTTGGTGTGGCTGCAGCCTGGCTTTGGGTTGCTCCTGGGGTAGAGGTTGCCTGTCACTCCCAGCTTATTTCCCCGCTACACCAGGGTCACAAAGCCTGGCTTTGACCCCTCCCTTCTCCAAATTCTGCTACCAAGTGCCACGTGTTCACCCCGGGCTCCTCAGCCTGGGGGAGGCAGGCGGATCCAGCAGGCAGCTGGGAGACAGACCTTGCTTTTTAAGGAAGACAAGGAGGCGGCAGAGAATCTGTTGGGTTTCTTTCCCCCAGTTTGCCACACATATGTGTTGTCTGAGCTTTGCCTTTTGGAAGGTGCTGGGGCTCCTGGGTGAGCTGTGCTGGGGGCATCCTCAGGGCCACACGTGTCCCACCGTGGCACATGTCTGGTCAGCTGCTCCAGGTATTCCTAGAGTTATGGAGTCATGGAATAGTTTGGTTTGGAAGGGACTTTAAAGCTCATCTTGTCTCCCCCTATGCCACAGGCACGGACACCTTCCTCTGGAGAAGGTTGATCCAAGCTGTGTCCAACCTGGCCTTGAACACTTCCAGGGATGGAGGATCCACAGCCTCTCTGGGTATTCTCAGTTTTTGGCTGGTGTTGAAGCAGCAGCTTTATTACAAATTGTTTTACCAGAGGCCTCGTGTCATTTGATTTGGCTCAAAGTCAGGAGGGGCTCTCAGGTTTGTATTTTAGGGACTCATGTCCTTAGAGAAAAATCTGCTAAAGCAGGTCTGTTCTTACAGCTCCCCACGGCACCTTCCACAAGAGCTCTGTAGAGAAAATGGAGTTTCCCCCATACAGGAACATACCCTTTTCGGTAAATGCATTCCCGTGCCTTTATGTACAGCAGAACTCCTTCAAAAGCTGCAGGTTAGTGGAGAATTCACCCTGCTGTGACTGTGTGCAAGCCAGCAGCAGGGCTGTGCCGTGCCCAGGGCTCCCCTGCCGGCCCCTGGCCCAGGATGGCCCCTTCCCCTCGGCCGGGGTCCTGGCGCTGGGCTGAGCCCGGCCTGAGCGTCCTGGCACCGGCAGCGGGGTCACGGCGCGCCGGGACGGGAAAACCGGCCGGGAGGTTTGGCTTCTGGAGCAGGAGGAGCAGAAGCGGGGAAGGTAACGGGCGAGGTGCTGCTCCCCGTCCACCTGGCAGCAGAGGGTGCGTGGTTCGCTTGGAGGAGCTCGGGATTTGTGTTTCCCGTGCTGGCTGTGGCACGCCGAGCCCCACGGAAGCACAGCGTGAGCTTTCCTGTCACGCAGCTCGTTCAGCAGCCATGGGCTGTCGTCAGCAGCGCAGCTCCAGCTTCCAGCTCGAGCTGAGACAGGAATTCCGCTGTTGGTATCGGTGTGGCAGGGCTCAGGGAGTGGTACAAAAAGCGCCAGCAGCTGAGGACAAGGGGAGCCAGCTCCAAGTGAGCCCAGAGATGTGCACAGAAGCCCTTCCATGCCACCAGTCTGCTTTCCTGCCCTTCCCTCCTGCCTGCATGGAGCCGTGAGTGCGGCTGGAGCCGGTGCGTTCCCAGCCCTGGCGCTGTGCCGAGCTGCTCCGTGGTGCGTGGTGTGCTTGGGAGAAGGGCTTCCCTGCCGAGTGCTGCCCTGGCACAAGGCTGGAATTTCTCATGGCCCAGGCTTTTCCTCATCTCCCCAGGTGCCTTCCATGCTTACAGAATTCCAGTTTAATGTGAGCTGTGAAGCAGTCTTTTAATAGAATCATGGAATGGTTTGGGTGGGAAGGGACCTTAAAGCCCCTCTTGTTCCACCCCCTGCCATGTCAGGGACATCTTCCACTAGAGCAGGTTGCTCCAAGCCCATCTCAACCTGGCCTTCTGTCTGTGTCTATTCAGTTGTTGCCCTGTCATTTAAAAGCTGACAGTAACGTGGCAAACAAATCCCAGTGCTGCTGCAAAGTGTTTTGTACGTGGATCAAATGGGAGTCTGGAAGCCACTGGCCTCAGTGAGAAAGAGGAAGAACAAAACTCCTGAGCTTACAAATAAGAGGAAATCACTGAAGTTCTGTGCTGGGTTTTCCCCAAAACCTGATGCCTTCAGCGTCCCTGTGTGAAATTTTTCTGTCTGGACCTTGCTTCTGAATCCACCAAAATATTTCTGAGGTTCCCACACTGGGAGGAAGCACGAGGATGCTGAGATGGAAAGAGGCGTCCTGGGAAGAATTGTGCAAGAATGGGAGAACGAGGAATGTTTTGCTGCCATTACCATGGATTTTCCTGCTCACAGCTGGGAGAAGATGTTACTTGGCTGTTGCGACATCACGGACTGAAACCAGATATAAACACAGACATCCCAAAGCTTTTGTCCAAATCCCCCGAGATTCAAGCAGGGATTTCACTGGGGGGTGGCTGGTGTTGCAGAGCCCTCAGTCGAGGGTCTCCTCGACTTGAAGGACCCTGTTACAATGGTCATAGCAAAATATTTTTGGTTTCTGTCTTATGTAATGAATGTGCTTGGTTGTGGTCTCCTCTTGGATTTAAGCGCTTAAGTCATGTGGTGTGTTTGTAGTTAAGGCTGTTTTTGTCCTGGACGTGGACACAGCGATACCAAAAATTGGGCAGGACTGGAGTGAACCTCGGTTGGGTTTTTTCTGAGGGCTGTGTGTCCATTAAATGTGTCCATGTGCACATGTATGTACGCAGATGGACACGGGGAATATGGGGTATTTATGGAATTCAGGCAGCCCAGACTCCCAGGGCCAGGTCTCTGTTCAGCTGTGTTATGTCAGAGCCGGTTCTGAGTGCCCGGGATGAACAAGGCAGAGTTGTGTCAGTGATGAGGCCGCAGAACGGTGACGCCTGTGCTCGTTTAAACAGCCAAAAAGGAGCCCAGACGCATCCTTGGTCCCTCTCCCTTCCCGAGCCTTCCTGTTCTGCAGCTGAGCAGCAGATGGGAATCTCCGGAGCCGCCACGAGCTCTCTGCAGGAGCAGTGCTGGTCCTGCAGCCTCCCCTCGGGACGGGGCCCTGGTGCCAGCAGTGGGAAGATGGAGCACGCACAGGTGGGAGCGCAGAGGATCCTCAGCCTGGCCGAGGAGGGAGCAGAGCGAGCCAGCAGCCCCTGCCAGCCCCGCGTCCCCGGTGCCACCGCGGGGCGGGTGACGCAGGTCGCTGCCAGGGCACCGACAGCCGCTGCCGCTTCATCTGTCGCCCTTCGGTCCGTGATGGTCAGGAATCGTCTGTGCTCACTTGTTTCTCCGTCTTGAAAATCGGCTCCGGCTCCTTCCTGGGGCTTGGCTGCTGCTTCTGAACCCCTCGAGCTGCGCTTGGAAGCTCCGTGCCGTGACCAGAGTCCAGCCCCCCAAACTGCCCTGGGAATGGAGCTGGTGCTGCACATCTGTGCTGTTCAAATTTTGCCAGGACAAAGCAGCCCTAGGGGACCCCTGTCTTTCCCAGTTGGTGGGACCTTCAAGATGCCACTCTCATCCTGGTGAGCTGCAGATGAAGGCTTTGTCCTCCTCGGACTTCTCAGCTCACCAGCATCACGCTTCTCCCTTGTTCCCTTGATGCTGGGTAGTTTGGGCTGGATTTTTCCTCCCATGTGCAGCAGCGCTGGGAATAATCTTGTGGAGTTGATTACTGTTTTAAGGAGGTGGATGTGCAGAAACTGTGGTAGTGACTGTTGGCAGACATGGTGACAGCCCTTCCCTGGCTGAAGCCTGATGGGTGTCCAGCAGAAGCGGAGAGGAGATGGGAGGAGCGCAGAGTGCTCCCTCTCCGGCAGGTTTTGGTCTGGGCTGGTGATCCAGAGCCATCCCGGAGAGGACAACAGTGTCATAAAGAGCTTTCCCACCCTGGCTACCAGTGGGCAGCAGGGTCGTGTGCTGCTCCAGCCTTCCTCTAACGCTCCGGCTGCTCCAGAGATTTCCACATCACAGCTAATCCCGCTCGCAGACCGCAGCCCCGAGCACTGACTCCAAGCAGAGTTTTGTAACTTGGCCAGGAACCAGATGATCGGCAGCATCCCGAAATGGAGCAATACCAGAGGCAGCTGTGTACGGATAATTGAGGGAAGGGTTTGTGGGAAAAGCTGCTCCCGGAGAAACCACACAGGCGGAGTGGCTGCTTGTGGGTGCAGGGCACTGTCAGGGCTCTTCTAGCTTGGATTTTGTGTCTCCCGAGAATGGGCCCAGCTGGAAGATTCTGAATCACAGCGTGGTTGGGCAGAAGTTTCCAAATATAATCCTGTTAAATTAGCAACACTCGGTGCAACAGAAGTACGTCGGGTTGTCAGAGTTGGAGACCACTGTCCTCTTGCTGGGGCAGGAGGAGGCACTGGTGGGTCACAGGTGAGGGGTTGTGGTTTGAATTGAGCCCCTCACCGGGATGGGTTTGTGTGGTGGAACCCAGCAAGGTCACGAGCATCATCTTCATGGTGATCCTTGGAGACCTGGGTGCGCATCCATGTGCAGCCTCAGCTGCTCCACTGTGTTCTTTTCACGGGAACTCCGGGAAGGGGCATCTGTCACACAAAAGACTGAAATACCAACAGCTGCTGTAATTCAGTAACATTACTTAATTCAGTTTAATTTAAGTGACTTAGGCTGCAGGATCATTATATTTTGTAATGATGAGTGTGGGGAGGCCCTGGCACACTTAGCCCGGAGCCCAGGCTCTGGCTGCCCTGTTCCTGGAAGCGTTCAAAGCCAGGTTGGGCAGGGTTTGGAGCAATCTGATGTACAGAAGGTGTTCCTGCCTGTGGCAGGGGTGGAATGAGATGGGCTTTAAGGCCTCTTCTGACCCAGTCTGGCATTCCATGGTTCCAGTTTAGTAAGTTTACTTGGCTGGTGTGTGTTTAAGAGGGCAGCAAGCCTTGCCCAAGCCAGTCATTGCAGGATATCAGGAGGTCAGGATCTGTGGGGAAAGGCAGAATAAATATTCTTGTGAAGGTGGAAGAAAGGACAGTTACTTGGGACCAGGCAGTGAGTGAGAACAGGAAAGGAGAAGCCAGGCAAAGAGGTGAAGAAAGATGTGTCATCTCTAAGAACTCCTGCTAAGGAGCGACATCCCCTTTCAAAAGCCAGGAACAAACAGGTGACAGGTCCCCAGGGTAAGGAAGGATGTGGAGTTGAAGGTGAGGCCAGGATGGAGCTGTGAGACCGGGATGAGCCCGGCTGTGACACCAGGCGATGGTGCTTCCCCGCCGACTGCGCTCCAGGAAACGCGGGCTCTTCGTTGTCCTTGGTTTGAGTTCTGGCTGTAAGAATTAGCACCTTGCGCTGCTCTATCTCAGTAATAGCTAATCTTTGCGATTACCCATTGTCAGGTGCTGAGGAAACCACCTGTGTTTGCTGTGCAGGTTTGCAGGGCTCCTGCTGCTCCCGGCCGTGTGTACTCACTGTGGAAAACCGTGGACTTCGCTCTTCCGGGGCCGAGCTGGAGCACAGAGAACAATTGTCCCTTGTCCCCCAAACTGCACGTCCTTCTGGTGCTCACAGGCAGCTTTAGGGACTAACTGTGACTCGTGTTGGCCAGGCAGGTGGAGGATAACCTGGTGCAGGTGCTGGGGATGCATTGGTGGAGCAGCCTGAGCACACAGGGTTGGGGCTGGGGCAGTGGTGGTTTTGAGAACCGTGGCTGCCTCATCCCTGGAAGTGTTGGGTAGGGCTTGGAGCAGCCTGGGGTAGTGGAAGGTGTCCCTGCCAGGCACGGGGTGGAATGGGATGAGCTTTGAGGTCACTTCCAACCCAAACCATTCTGGGATTCAGTGGTTCTGTGTGTAGAAAGACGTCAGCTCTTGGGTTTTTCCCTTTGCTTTCCAGGGCTGGGGGGACAAGTGTCAAATTGTGGGTGTGAGTTATTAATCTAAGGCAATTTTCAAAGATTTAAGACAGCGACCTTAAAAGGAGACTGAAGTATTAAAATTTTCATTTTTTCACGGGCTTGTTCCTATTCCAACCTTTTCAGACCAAACAAACGTGTTCTATCTGTGCAAATAATGTCTGGGGCTCTAATTGCATCGGAGGGTTTGCACGGGCAGGAGCCTCCAGCCAACTCCCTCCTATTCTGGCATTTAAAGAAGGCTCCACAATCTTTTTTGCTCCAAGCTGGCGGGGTACGGGCAGGCTGCAGTGCACAGATCGTGGGCATGAGCTCATTTGTTGTGGCTTCAGATTGAATGGCAGGAGTTTGGCTGCTCTGCGGGAGGGCAGGGAAGGAGGGCTGGGACCAGGAAAGGCTGTCATTCCCCTTGGAGATACATCTGGAAATGTTCTTTGTCTTTCCCTGTGAGGGTGGGGAGCCCAGAGAAGCTGCCCCATCCCTGGAAGTGTCCAAGGCCGCGTTGGATGGGGCTTGGAGCAGGCTGGTGCAGTGGAAGAAGCTGTCCCTGCCCACGGCACAGAAGGGGATGTTGGGGTGTTGCTTGTGGGTTCCATGAAGCAGGAGGGGTAGGGGTGGGAAGTTTAAACATACATGGGGATCCACAGGGTTGGTTAATGAGGAGCTGCTCTCCCGTGGGGCCCAGTGTTGGTGTTGTCTGGCAGGGGCTGGAGTCTATGAGTTTTGTCCTTGTTCCCCGTGCCTGTCCCGGTTTGCCCGTCGCCTTCGCTGGGAGCCTGTCCTGGCTGATGGGTGCTGCTGCTCCCGCGCTGCTGCCTGGGGTTGAAGCCAGCAGTGCTTTCATCCTCCTCCTCTTCCTCCTCCCTCCAAGGGCCAGATGACACCCCCTTCCCTTCCATCCCTTTTGGGACCGTGGCCTTTGGAGGTCCTTCACAGATGTGTTTCATCTCAGTGTGTGGCTTGGACTCGGTACGCCCTGGGCAAAATAAAAACCATTTTCAACTGTTTCCTTGGCCCGTTGAGGGGACGGGGGACGATTGTGGGTGGTTGTGCCCAGGGCTGGCTCTGCCATTCCCAGCCAGACTCAATCTGCACGGCTCCAGCCCTGCTCCTGGTTGTGTTCCAGAGAGTTCTGTTCCTCCATCCTCTGGGAGGGTGCTCGGGGCTGCTCTGGGGGCTCTGACCCTGACGCTGGGCTGGGTGTCATCCCTGCTCTTCCAGCGTTCTCCTGGCTGCCAGGTGCATGGGCTGGGACCACCACAGCCTTCCCTGCTGGATGCAGCCATCCTGAACCAGCAGGAGCTGCCATACCCGGGGCAGGCTCCCCGCTCCGTTCCCCGCTCTCCCAGGGGATTGTGTGGGATCCAGGCTCTCCAGCCTCGGGATCTGCTGTGCCCAGGTTTGGGGGCTGGTGTGCAGCGGGCTGGCCCCTGGCCAGGGGTAAACAGCTCCTTTGTTTTCCTGGAGAAGTACGAGGGATTATATTCTGTTGAGCTCGCTCCATCTCCCACTTGGTATTGTGCAGCCGCATGTAATCAGCTCCTGCGAGGAGCTGAGTTAATTGTTTGTGAAATGGGAAGGGTGCTGGTTGTCTCCTGTAGGGAGGTGAACTTGAGAGGGGCATCGTGGTAAGGGGGTGGCTCGTCCAGCTCCTAAATTAGGAGGGATTGAAGCCAAATTGTGGTTCTGCAGCCCTGGATTTGCCGCTCTGCAGACGCTCTGTTGCGAGCTGGGGAGGGCTCTTCCAGCCGGGAAGATCTGTGCCTCCCCTCTGACTCTTATTAAACGTGCTTAAAAATGAAACGAACTTATTAAACGTGCTTAAAAATGAAACGAAGGCTGCGTTGCTGTGGGTAATTGTTGTGCAAATGCGATACTCCCTGCAAGCTGTGGAACAGGCCAGGGCTGTGTTTACCCGGAGAGCAGCCGGCTTTCCAAGTGTAATGAGTCAGCTCCGCGAACAGAAGGGGCGCAGAATTAATCTGGCATCCGTCTGGCCTTTTCTCAGTTAAACAGGTTTTGGAGGCTCCACGTGAATAGGTGCCTACCCTGGTACAAGCAGCCGCAAAGACTTGGGAGCGGGCATGAATTTTTTGGGAGCCCCTTGGCAGCGTGCGGGTCGTGGGGTGCTTTGAGCGGGGCGCTGGCGGTGCCGTTGGGTTTTGGCTGCTGCTGGGAGCTGAGCGTGGCCCGGTCCGGTTGTCAGCAGAGGTGAAGCTGCTTGGGTTTAATATCCGTTGCAAGGTGTAAATAAATTTCCCTCGCCCAGCAGTTCATCTGAATTTCCACCCCTTAGGTTTGCCGTGAATATCGAAGGGAATGTTGTCCTCTGCTCCCGGGCACGCGCTCCTTTCTCCTGTACCTGCACCTTAATGAGCCCCTGTAAGAGAAACCGAGGGGAAATAATTCTTACATTTTCCCAGCTGGCTAATGAGGCCTGGCAGAGAGAGATTCCTGGGGCTGGGAATGGCTGGAGCTGCTCCTGCAGGGCCCCAGCGGATGTGCAGCGTGGAGGGGACACTGTGGGCTCTGCTGGGCTGTCCCAAAGCTCAGCTGGCCCCGTGTGGAGCAGGGGGGCACGAGGAGGTTTTGTTCCTAAATACGGATAACAACCTTCCCACGGCCCAGGCAGAGGAGCTGGGCTGGAGAATTAGCAGCCTTGGGAAGCAGTGTCCTGCTGGAAACACCAGGACCTGGTGCTTTGGTCCGGGAATTTGTGCTTCTTCAGAGCTGGGCTGGTGCCTCTGAACCACCTTTAAAAACAAAACAAAAAACCCCAAAGTGTCCCAAGGCCTCTGAGGCGTAAATAGAGTAGAAATTTTGAAGGGATTTCCAGGGAACTTCTAAATACACAGCTTCTCTCTCTCCTCTCTGAGAATTCCCATCTCCCCTGGACAATTTCCTGCAGCTGTAGCTCTGCAGAGCTGCTGCTGTAAGATGTAAATGGGTGCAATTTAGAGCCGGCAGGTGACAATTGCATGGGGGAAAGTTCCTGTTTGTGCCGTTCCAGCCTCGGGTGGAGGAGGCCCTTGCTGTTGGGGTTGCTGGGAGTCGCTCCTCGCGGATATCCCGTTGCACTGATGCTTTCCAGCCCCTGGCGTGGGGAGGGGAGATGCTCTCGCTCACCTGCACGGGCCTTGGCTCCCGCTGGTGTTCCCGAGCCCTGCTGAGCTCGTGCCTCGCTGTATTTCACAGGGCACTTGTCTTTCCAGCCCTGCAGCCAGGCAGCGCACGAGGAGCAGGAGTTGCTTTGTCCTCTCCAGGGTGGATTTCCCAGGCCGAGGTGCGGGGCAGGGTGAGGAGCCGTGACAAACCACGGCGGGAGCACTGAGCCCTTCCTGCTGCCCTCTCACGACGGCAACGCGTCCCAAAAGCGCCTGTCCAAAGGAGGTTTTGTGATTTGTTTGGTTCTGCGAGCGTGTCTGGGAGTTCAGCGTGGCAAACCGGGGTGCAGGGCTGTCCCCGTGTCCCTGCACCCAGCACAGAGCCACCGCTGCAGGAAGCTCTGTGTGGGTGATGCTGTGGATGAAGAGCAGCAGGGCTGTTGCTCTTTGGTGGGACTCGATCCCTTCTGGGCTGTTCCTTGCATGTGGAACAAGCCGTGTCTGCAGCTGCAGGATCCAGTTTGGAGCTGGCCTCTCCCTCCGAGAAACAAGTGAGAGGATGGGAGGAAACGGCCTCAGGCTGTGCCAGGGGAGGTTCAGGTTGGAAATCAGGAGGAATTTCTTTGTGAAAAGGGTTGCCAGGCATTGGAAGGGTCTGCCCAGAGGGATGGCAGAGTTCTCATCCCTGGAGGTGTCAGAGGAAAGCCTGGATGTGGCACTCAGAGCTCTGGGCTGGTGACAGGGTTGGGTTTGGGCACAGGTTGGACTCGATGTTCTGGGAGGTCTTTTCCAAGCTCAGTGGTTCTGTGTGATTCCACGTGTGATTCCTCTGTTACTCTCTGGGAAGGTGGCAGGAGCTCGCTGCAGCTTTTTCCACATCTGAGGGTGCTCTGCCATCCTGGTGTTGCCATCCAGGGGGTGGGAGGGGGTTTATCCCCACGGGAAGTGCCTTGTCTTTCCCCCCCACAACGGAGAAATCCTTTTGAGACGCCTGACCTCCCTTTTCCTCTCTCCCAACAGACGGTTGATGATGAGGCGATGGCAGCATAAATGAAGATCAAGTAAGGAAAGCAGAACGATGCCCAAGGGTGGGTGTTCTAAAACACCACAGTCAGAAGATTTCTCTCTCAGCAACGACATGGTGGAGAAACAAACGGGGAAAAAGGTAACGTGTTTGGGCCACCTCCCTTCCTTTGGGGATGCTGCTCTTTGCAGCCATGGCATTGTTTGACATCCAGGAGGTTGTCCTGGGCTCTTACCCTGGGTTTTAGGTCGGTGTGTTGGTGCTCTGCCAGCTGGTGGGGTTGGGTTTGTTTCCCTGTGGCTGCAATCCTTCCCAGGATGTGCTGTGCTCACCTGGACCCGAGTCAGCTGAGCAACAGGGGATGCTTTGGGAGATTCTCTTTTGCAGGTTCTGGGTGTTTTGGGGGGTTTCTGCACTAAGCTGTGGAAGGCCTGAGTGATGTGGTGATGGTGAAAAGTGTGTGCTGGGTGAGGGAGGAGCTTCTCCTCCTCTGGGTGGAAATCCAGGTCCTTGTCAGCACGGCTGGTCTGGCTTTCCCCAGCAGCACAGCTGGACCGGGCTCAGCCTGGGAGTTGCTCTGCTGAAATTGCTGCTTCTGAGAGTTGATTTGAGGTGTTGTCTGTTTTTTGGCGTGGCTTAGGTGAAACTACTGAGATGAAATCTGAGTTTGAGGATAAATACCTTCACACTTCTCCTCTTCATCCCATTTTGCTCCAGGCATGAGCCCAGTCTGCTCTCATTCAGCTTTTTCCTCCCTTCTCAGTAGCAGTCATTTCCAGTCAATAGCTGTGCAGAAAACTGTGCAAATGTTACCTTTAAATAAACATGAAAACCTACATCTACTGAATTCTGCTGAGGAACAAATCTCATCCACTTCCCTTTCATCTCCTTGCTCCAGTTTCTCAGCATTCCCCAGGGAGTTTCTGCCAAGCCCCGGGAGCTGAAGCTGAGCACGGTGAGCCCCAGCCCCGTCACTTCCCCTGCAATCCCACCCCGGCGATGGCAGTAGCTCCTTGCATGACTGAGCTCATACTACGGGCAAAACGAGGAAAATGCAAAATAACCACCAGGAAAATCCCAGGCAGCATTTGGTTATGGAGCGCACCTTGGTGGCATCTGCCGCGTTTCCCCTTTCTGTGTCGCTGCAAGAGCGCTGTGAGCACAGCGTGGGGCTTCTAGGAGGGGGCAAAATCTGGGATTAGGGATGTTGGAGGGGGAACAGCTGCCCGGTGGCACCGGGGAGATGCCAGCGTTTACCCTGGCAGAGGAGGCCGTGCCCGGCAGTGCAGGATATGTAAATACAGGCTCGGGTAAGAGGCTTAACGCTGGCGCAGGTGCTCGGGGAGGGAGAGGATCGGTTGGAATATGAATCAGCTCCCATTTTATTCCATCCACTCCCGGCAGCTTAAAGGCTGCGTGTTATTTCCAGAGCAGGTTTGTCGAGCGGCGCGGGGCACGCCGGGAAGCGGAGTTATCTCTCTCCCGCTGGCTGAATAACTAGGGCACAATTCCTGCCTCCCGTTCAGGGGCAGGCCTGCCCGCGGTGCCACTGACAGGGCACGGGGCAGAGTTCCTGCTCCTTTAATTGCGCCTTTTTCGGCGGAGGAGACGCTCGCAGGCTCTCGTCTTCCAGGGGCTGAGCTGAGCTCCAGCCCGAGTGGCTTTTGCCCTGTTTCTGGTTAATTCTGAAGCTGAGCTGGAGCAGTGACTCAGGGGAAAAGCACTTCAACCTCCTCCCTGCAGACGCTGTTGTACCTGCCTGTCAGCAACCGCTGCCTTGCATTTATCTTGCCTTTGTCAACACCTTCAAAGGCCTGAGCTGGGACTTGGCAACTTGGCACAGCCTCCCCGTGAGGCTGGAGAGGGAGGGCAGAGAGGGACCCGCCGTGGGCACGGGGAGAGAGTGGCAAAGTGATGCCAGCCAGGTGTTTTCATGTCACCTCAACACCAGTAGTCGATTGGGCATTAAACAGGCTTTACATGCCTGGGCTCTGCAGCTGTGGCAGATGGAGGGGGGGTCCTGGTGCTGCAGGGGACAAGGGGGCTGGCCTTTACCTGGAGGAGGAGAGGTTTAGATGGGATTTTGGGAAGGAATTGTTCCCTGGGAGGGTGGGCAGGCCCTGGCACAGGGTGCCCAGGGAAGCTGTGGCTGCCCCTGGGTCCCTGGCAGTGTCCAAGGCCAGGCTGGAATGGACTTGGAGCACCCTGGGACAATGGAACGTGTCCCTGCCATGGCAGGGGGTGGAACCAGATGAGTTTTGAGGTCCCTTCCCTCCCAGACCATTCCAGGATTCTGTGATCACCAACTTTCACACCTGAGTAGGCTGTGAGCTGCTGCCTGGCAGCAGCAGAGCTCATTTTAGGGGGGGAGCTCCTGGCTCTCTGCTCCCTGCCCCTCCACGGGAGGGACTTGGGAACTTGTGGGGAGCAGCCCTGAGAGTGAAGTGGATTAAAGAGCGTGTCTGAGGGCGTTGGATGCTCCATGGTGCTGGATGAGGAGCAGTTTCTCCCGGGCTTAGTGGAGCCCTTATAAGGCTGCACAAGCCTGCCCAGGGCGGGCGCTGGCAGCCCCCGGGCTCCTCCTGCTCCCTTCAGCCTGAGGGCTTTTGTAAAAATCTGCATGCCATATATGAGTAATTCTCCTTTCTGGTCTAGATCCGCAGATCCCCGTAGCAGGAGGAGATTACTCATGACTTCGGCTGAGCAGAGCTCCGCAGCAAGGGTTCTGTCGCTTGTCAGAAGCGTTTCCTGATGGGCCTGGCCTGGCTGCGTGGTTACACCGTGTGCTCAGCGCTGCCTTTGCCTCTTTATGGGGAAATGCTCCCTCTTGCATAGTCAAAAGTGCGTTTTGGCTGCAGTGAACACCAAGCAGAGCAGCACTTAGCCTGGTTTTTGCTTGTAGGAGCTGGCAGAGGTTAAAAACAACTTGAGGTTTTTTTTCTCCTTCCCCTTCTCCCCCTTTCAGAAAAGGGAACATGGGGCTTATTTTTCGGTTCTTCATGAAATCCGTTGTGCTGCCAGGGCTTTCCAGACTGGATGAGTGAGTGCTGGGCTCTGTGTCCAGCACAGTCACCCACTGGGGGATGAAACCTGCAGGGGTCTCTGAGTGACTGAGGAGTTGACATTTCAGTGAAGTTAATCAGTCTGTGCTCATCATTGTGTCATATTTCTTACAAACTTCGGTGCCTGAGGCTCCCAGGATGGGCTGAGGCTCCAGTCACCCCCCGTGCTCCACGTGTTTTATTGCAGCACTGATAACAGCACAAATTCAAACTTGGTGGAGTTTTTTTGTGTGTGTGTATGTGTTGTGCTCCGAGGGGCCCAGATTTAGGGAATTGTTTGGTTTTCACTACATCCAGTTGCTTTCTGGGTAAAACTGTGTCCATTCCTTTCTGTAGAGCAGGCTGGGAACCTTCTGCCCCCTCTCCCTTCCCGCTGGCAGAGCCAGGACGGACCCGCTGGTGCAGGGAAAGTCCCTGTGTGGCAGCATTTGCTCTTTGCAGCGTGGGTTGTTTGCCCACAGCAGGAGTCTGACGTGGGGCACCGGCCTTGGAGCCCTCCTGGGCTTCTCCTCCCGGGCTGCCCGTGCTGGTTTTGTTCCTTGCTGCTTAATTTTTACTGACATCACAACCTGAAATGCTTGGAGCTGGTTTTGGAGAACAAAGGGCTTTGGGGATTTCCATGGCTGGCAGTGCAAGTCTCTGCATAAGCGCTGGGCTGCGAGTCAGGCTCCGTTTGGAGTGAGGTGACGGGGCAGGAAATACAGATTTCTTTGCGTGGCTTTGTAAATTGTAGAGTTGTGAGCTGGTTTGGGTTGGAAAGGACCTTAAAGCTCATCTCATCCCTTCCACTAGGTCAAGGTTGCTCAGAGCCCCATCTAAAAGGCTCTGTCTCGCAGAAATCTGCATCAAAAAACCCCACAGGATTGGTTTTTTTGCTCTGAGGACTGGCCTTTGGCCAGTTTGTGTGTCACAGGTGCCCTGAGCAGATTGGTATCAGGGTCTGTGGCGCTGAAGGGAGAAGCCCTTCCATCCCCACCCTGCAGCATCTCTCTCTGGCTGGCTGCTGGGGCCGGTTCCTGGCGGCTTTGTGCTCCGACCGCAGCCGCTGAGAGCGACCTGTGATGCATCTTTTCACTTTTGCAAGAGCAGCTCGAGGTGGGATGTTACTCATACAGCAACTCTGCTGCAAGTTAATGTGGCAGGAGGGGATTTTTTCTGCACTCGCTGCTGCTGACTCCCCTTTGCCAAAGCAGCTCTTGTTAACACCTGCAAAGGGGAACTTGCTGCTGCTGAGCTCTTGACTCTTCCCCATCCCCAAACTCCTGTCCCAGCCTTGGAGAGCCCCAGCTCTTACCCGGGGCTGTTCATACAAGTTTCCCTGCAATGTCAAGGCCAGGCTGGATGAGGCTCTGAGCAGCCTGATCCAGTGGAAGGTGTCCCTGCCCATGGCAAAAAAGGGTTGGGATGAGATGAGCTTTGAGGTCTCGTCCAACCCAAACCATTCCAGGATTTCGTGATTCTAATTTGGCTTTGTTCCATTTGTGAAACCTGATTCCGATGAGTCCGGGCTTACTTTAAACATGAGAAGACCTAAAAAATGAAACCAGGCTTTACTGGAGTAAAGGACAGAATTGGAAATAATTAGGGAAGTAAAGCTTAAAATAAAAAAACTGAAACTTTCAGGAATGGGACTCTCCAAGTGCCTTGATGCTCCACCCGCTGCTGCAGGCATCCCCAGCAGGTCGCTGCTTTCCAGGGGAAGGCAAACTCTGGATCTTCCTTGCTCCAATTAGTAGAAAAGGTTATCTTTGTGCTACTGTAGGAATTAATCTTCAAAGCGGTGCCGGCGCTGCCGCCCTTCCCTGGCTGCCTGGTGTTTAATTGTGCTGAGCTGACTGGATCAGCAGCTCCCAGCGCTGGGGCGGATGCAAAGGGAGCCGTGCCCGAGCGTGCCCGGCGCCGGGATTCACACGGGCACTGCCAGGGCCACGCTGGGCTCACCCTCTGCTCGCTGAAAGCTTTCTTCATAATTCTTCTACTCTGCCTCTCCTCCAACAGAGAGATTTTAGCAGCGTGGTTATAAACTGACAGAGGGGAGAAATCCTTCCCTGGGAGCCAGCTGGATCCCTGCAAGTGTCCAAGGCCAGGTTGGACAGGGCTTGGAGCACCCTGGGCTTGTGGAAGGTGTCCCTGCCCGTGGCAGCGGGTGGAACACGATGAGTTTTGAGGTCCCTTCCAACCCAAACAATTCCGCGATTCAGACTTCTAGGATGAGCTGCATTTTTACCTGTCCTGAGTGCCCCGAGATCCCAGGCAGCATTAATCCAGCAGAAAACCTACCCGTGTGTCTGAGGGCATCATCCAGATGCTTCTTGAACTCTGACAGCTTTGGTGCCCCGGCTGCTTCACCCTGCAGGAACCTCACAGACTCCTGTCTGCAGCGTTCAGAGCTGCCTTTTATTCCGGTAGATACAAGGAAAAGTTCAGCACGTGAATGGCCACTGTGGGAAAAGGTGCATTATTTATTTGGTGGCTTTTTTTTTTTTCAGGAAATACACACATTTTATTTTACTCCTTTGATAAAATACTTCATAGAACTAGGACAGACCAGGGTACCTGCTCACAACACGACATTGCTGGCAGGTGATGGAAGCTCCCTGGCCTCGCTGCCACCTCAGAGCGGCAGAAGTGGCATCATTTATTACTCCAAACTATTTTCGTTCACCTCAGAAGGCGTAAGTCGAAAGCTCTTCAATCTGGAGGGTTTAAAGGAAATGCTGGAGTGTTTATTTTGGCTGTGGGGGCTCTGTCCCGTCCCTCCAGGGCGGCTGCTCTCGAGCGGGGCTGCCCTTGCCGGGGCTCCGAGCGTGCCTTGGCTGCCTCCCATCACCGAGCCCTGTCAGGCAGGTTTGTTTCTCTTGCTTTACCAAAAAAGGGATTCCCCAGCCCATTTCCTTGCTCCTGCCTGGAGGGTGGCCCCGGGGCTGTCACGCTGCACTCACACCCCCCTGGGGCGAGGCAGGGGCTCCTCTTCCTGCTGTGGGTGAAGCGTGGGCTCCAGGCAGACACGGAAAGAGGAAGGAGCGACGCACCCGGTGACAGTGACACCTCAGTCCTGTGACTGCTGCCGCTGGGGTCACCTGCCAGGGCCGGACTGCGGGGCTGTGCCTCTCTAAACAAGGGAATGCTCTGAGGTTGGCTCGTCTGAGCTTCCAGCCACGCTCTGGCAGGATTTGGTGCACTGAGGTTCTTGGATTTAATCTCACTCTGCCTCTAAAGCGCAGAGTCTGGGTTTTGCTGGGTTGTTGAAATCAGATCTGTGACAAAGCCGCTTGTGCTGCCCTTGTTGTTCAGGCAGGGGCACAGTGGTCAGTCCAGAGCTGCTCACTTAAAATAATCCTGTTCCTCACATACAAAAAACACAGGGCATGACCTCGGGCTGTGCATTCCCGGCACACTGGGCTCCTGGAGGCTGAGCTGGGAGCCAGCTCTCCCTGGTCATGAGAGAAATCTCACCCGCCTCAGTATCTGTAACTTCTGCTTGGGGTGTTCATTCAAAATCTCTCCCTGCTTTTGAGCAGTTCGCAGCATTTCTGCTTCACGTTAAAATCCGAACCAGCCCAGACAAGCAGGACTGATAGAAAGCAGGAATGGATCATTCTTGTGCTGTGGAAATCCTCAGGTTCCCCCATCCCAGCCTGCCTTCCCTCCGTGCCCGCAGCCGGGTGCATCCCCAGCCTCACACAGAGCGTCGGCTTCGTTTTTCCAGGATTTGGTTGGAATTTGGCACCACACAGCAGCCTTGGTTGGCCTGGCTCTTCTCTGGTGGAGGAAGAGCTTTGTATCGTGGTGGAGGCCGCGTTGGCAAACCCTGGTGCTGGAAATCCACAGCAGAAAGGGAAGGGGTGTTACGTGAGGCCAGTGCAGGATTTGGGGGATCAGGTGAGCACAGTCTGGAGAAGGCTCTTGTTGACCTTGGTCTCTTCTTTTTCCAGGATAAAGATAAAGTTTCTCTAACCAAGACTCCAAAGTTGGACCGGAGCGATGGCGGCAAAGAGGTGAAAGAGCGAGCGACCAAACGCAAGTTGCCTTTCACTGTCGGAACAAATGGAGATCAAAAGGACTCGGATACAGGTACAGGAACGCCACATTCCACCCTCACACCCGGGGTGTTGGGGCTGCTGGGGGGCACACGGGGCCCAGTGTGGAAGTGTTGTGTCAAAATCCCCGTGATTTTTAATTGGATTTTTAATTTTAATAGAAGGAAGAGGCACGTGGACAAGGGGCTGGATAAGTGCTCTGCTCCACATGTGCACATCTCTTCTTAGGGGTGTTTTTATCACGTCAAGCCATGGCTGTGTGAGCAGACGCCCTTCCTTCAGATCTCGCCTGTTCTCCTTGTTTCTGACTATCCCAGTTTAGGAGCTGTGGCTGGGACAAGCCATGGAGCAGGGCCTGCTTGTGAGAACTTGGAAAACAAGGGGATAAAGCTGAGTAGTCTTTAAAAGAAAATGAGCGAGTAGAATCTGGTCAAGCAGGTCAGTCTTGTAGCAGAAGAGTGGCTGGTGCATGAGGCTCCTGGATGGGCTGTTGGATTTGTTAGCGGCTGGGAAGAGCTGTCACAACGTTTTGGCACGGAGAGAATGGTCTTGCGTGGTTGTAAGGGCTGAGCTGTGGATTTCTGGACAGGGGTTTGTGTGAGTCCCTGCTGTACATTCCTAGGAAATCTGCATTTGGAAATGGTTCTGGTCAGGTAAAGCTCAGTGATTGTGTAAAGAGATAAAACAGGCTGAAAATTGGGAATGTGCTTAAAAATGCTTCAAGGGCTGTATTTGGTGGTGCTCTGCGGTGAGCCTGACGTGGGATGTGTCTCCCGTGGTTCAGGATCAGGAGGGCAGGTCTGGAGTGCCACCGCAGCAGTGGGGGCTGTTCCACGGGCAGGACATGCGGTGTGTCCTGAGGCTGGCCCAGTGTTTCCATGGATTTGTGTTCCTGAGCTCCCTGCGTGGGGGAACATTTGTTGCTCTCTTACACGTGTTGGCCGTTTGCGAGCTTTTGGGTTGCTGTGGTGCCTCCCTTGGGGTGTCACCTTTGCAGGGGAGCCAGGCAAAGCTGATGAGCCAGAGCTGCTCTTTGTCAAGGGTGTTTGTGCCACGATCAGCACTGGGTTGAGAGCTGAAGCCCAAACTCGCTGCAGGGCTGTCTGACCCTCGTGACAGCTGGAACGTCACGACAGGGATCTGCTTTTCCCAGCCCTCTGGCCTCCCTCTGGCTGCAGAGGTGTTGGAAATGTTCGCACTGGCAGCAGCGAGAGGGAAACCGAATGCAGAGGAGAGCAGAGAGAGCTGCTGGGAGAGGCTGTGGCTGCTGGGTGGGAGCAGCAGCCCTTGAAACGCCCCCCTCCTGCTCAGGGGCTCCCCCGTTACCCCCGTGCTTTCCGCAGCCGCGTGACTCTTATCTCCGGACGTCTTCTCCTTCCTCTGCAGAGCTCTTCCCCTTCCTCTGCAGAGCTCATCCTTCCTGGGGAAGTGGGTGAGCTGAGGGTGGCTGCAGCCCAGCTCCCAGAGGGGGTCATGACACTCCCAGACCCGTGTAAAGACGAACGGGGCTCTCACAAACTCTGGGAAGGCGTATGGGAGGTGCGGGCGAGTCTCAACAACCTGTTTGGTAGGGACTGGTGAGGAAGGGCCCCTGGGCTGGAGATCCCAGCAGGGAGCTGCAGATCAGTGTGCACACTCAGGCTGCTGCTTTGCAGGAGCCTGTTTCTCTTCCCTGACATCGTTTACTCCAGGAATCAGATGCTGGAGATAGGAGAAGGCTTCCTGGCACCTTGCTCTGCTCTTGCACCACACCATTGCGACTGTTTCGGTCCTGTCTGGTCCTTGGCCTGGCAGGTACAGACGTGTTTGTGGGTGCTCAGATCCGCACCTTCTGGGGCTGGAGGGGTCCCCCCAAGTCTGTGCTGGTGCCGTCAGCGGCACCTGGCTGAAGACACAGGTGGGACACGCAGGACTCTCATCCGGAACAGAGGCTGCTGTGCACCCACCCTGTGTTCCTGCAGGAGGGGGAGGCTGCTGCTGCTTGTTCTGCTCCTCAGCTTTGCTCCCAGCCCTCGCAGGAGCGGGATTGCACCATCGCTGCTGGCTGACCCCGGCTGGTTTATGTAACGTGGTCCTGCTTCCCGGGCCGTGTCCAAGGGCTGCCGTGTGTGCGTGAGGGGGTGTGCCAGGATGTTCCACAGCCATGTGGAATTCAGCTGTAAGGATGTGGGAGCTAGCAGAGCTCTCTCTTTGCCTTAGTGGGGTATTTTTCTCCTCTTCAAGTGTTTAAACAATAGCGTGGATCCTCATCCTGATGTGTTGCAGTGACTCATTTTCCTTAGCTCGGTGTGTGTTGCTTTTTTCCCGGATGGCTCTGGCTCAGCCTTGACGTAGGTGCTCCATATGTGGGGTGAGAAGCATCAGAGGTGGGTTTGTCCCCTGTGGAAGGGCAGCAACACAACCCACCCTGGCCAGGTGTGGGGCAGCAGCTGGTGCTGCAGGCTGGTTGGGGGCCAGGTGGGATATTGGGAAGGAATTCCTTCCTGTGAGGGTGTTGAGGCCCTGGCACAGCGTGCCCGGAGGAGCTGTGGCTGCCCCTGGATCCCTGGAAGTGTCCAAGGCCAGGTTGGATGAGGTTTGGAGCACCCTGGGATAGTGGAAGGTGTCCCTCCCATAGCAGGAGATGGGACAAGATGAGATTTAAGGTCCTTTCCCTCCCAAACCATTCCAGGATTCTGTGGCGTGGGCTCCCAGAGGTGCAAGTGGCCCAGCACTGTGCTGAGCACATGGTTGGGGTAAGGTTGGTTCAGAGCTAAATCTTCTAAAATAATCTTTCTCAAAATGGTTTCTAGAGCAACAATTCTGGCTCTCGGGTTCCTCAGAGTTAAAAAAATAAACCATCTTTAGGGGGGGGGGGGGGAAAAAATGGCATCGAGCCGTGAGCCTCCAGACTGTGCATGTTACAGCTCCAGCACTGTGGGAGCAGCATCCCTGTGCCTCAGACTGCTCCTCCTTCCTTCTCCTTCCCTCAGGTGGCATCTCCCCACATCCACAGGCGCTGCCCAGAGCCTACGTGCTGCCTGGCAGCCGCCGAGCGAGCGCAGCCAGCTTTTCTCCCAGCGGTTCCAGCAGCGCGCGAGGCTGGGCTCCGTGCGGCTCCTGGGCCGCGTCCCGCGCCGGGAGGGGGCTTCAGACCCGGGAATGCGGGACAGTTGTGCTGTCAGCCGGCACGCAGAGAGGGAGCGGCGAGGAGAAGGGAGCAGTCCTGCTGGGAAGGCACCTGGCAGGAGAGAGGTGGGCACGGGGAGCCGGCGCAGCGGTGCCGCGGCGCTGAGCCGCGGCTGAGTCACGGCTGACTCAACGGCACCAGACTGCCGGCGTGGGGCCGGGCGCTCCCCACCTGCCCCGGGCTGTGCCGGGTCCCTCTCGGCAGCGTGGGACGGGTGGCGCGGCCGGAGAGCGGCCGCGGGGAGCGCGGGGTTCCGTGCACGCGCTCCTCCCGCGCGTGGTTTCCTCAGCTGGCCGTCACCAGAGTCCCTTGGGCTGGAGGTGCAGCTGTGGTTTCCAGGCCTTCAGTCATCAGCAGGGAGAGCTGGGGCTCAGTACGAATCTCGGAGCGCGCCGAGGTGATTCTGGGCTCCGACAGCTCTCCCTGGGAGCTGGCAGGGCCTGAGCGAGGCTGGGTTAAAGCTGGTGCACCCCAGCAGTGCTGCGGGCCCTGCTGTCCTTGGGGTCCCACTGAGGTTCCTGCTCCCTCCCTGTGTGTTCCAGTCCCTCCCTGTGTGTCCATCCTTTTCCCTGAGTGCTCTTGGAGGAATAAGGGAGAGAGAACCCCCCACCAGCTCTCCAAGCTGTGCCTATCAACCTTCCCAGGCTCCGAGGGCTCTCCTGGTGCCCGGGGCTGATTCCGGGGGCTTGTGGCCGGCCAGGGAGGTGCTGTGGTGGACGAGGGCCAGCGTGAATATGGTTGGCAGGAGCTGGCCTTGGAGCTTCAAACTGCTCTGTAATCCCCCGAGGTTGTTACGTGACGCTAATTAGTAGGTTAGAAAATGCTTGATGAATCAGCTGACCCAAACCATCCTCTCCCGGAGCCGGCTGCCGCTTGCCTAATGCTGGAGCGTTCGGAGCGGCGCGGCATGGGAACAGGCTCGTTAGTCCCGAGCCGGCGAGGGAATCCGTGAGAAGCAAATTGCTGGCTTATTAAAAAAGGCATCTGCATCCCACAGCGGTGTTTGTGCCGTTCCCTGTGCCTGGCTGTGCTCCGGTGTGTGCAGCTGGGGGCTCGGAGGGGCTGAGCCGCAGCGGGGCTTTTCTCCGCTCGTGTCATTTCAATCCCTTTTACTGAAATAGTAAGGAACTGTTCTCACCTAGCAACCAGGGAGAGAGTGAATGTCAGAGCTTCTCCCTTCCTAGCTGGGCTCCATAATGCCGGTACAGTGTGGAGAGCCTGGCACACACCAGCCTTCAGATCACCCTGAGAAACTCCCCGTGTGCAGCAGCCATCTGGGAAGGGCTGTGCAGAAAAACCAGGTCGTTTTATGATGGGAGCTGCCATAAATCTCCCTCCTCCCCCCTCATCACCTCCTTAACATGCAGAGGGAGAGGTTGCAGTGTGCTGTGTCTCTGTGAACCAAAAATCTATCAATGATGGCTTTTTCCTTAATACAAGAGCTTTTATCAGCGCTGTCTGCAGAGTGTCCTGGCCCCGGCTCCGGGAGGGGAGGGCTGGCCAGAACCTTCCTCCCCCGTCCTCCCTCCTCCAGCTCTTTCTGTTTCGTGGGAAATGAACAGTCTGGACTTGAAAATCGGTCTTGCTCTGAATAATTCACTTTTAACATGGAGATTGTTGTTTGTGATGAAGCCTCTGGGTTCCTTTCACAGCATGTTGGGAGCCAGTGGCCACTCTGTGAAGGAGCTGCTTTTACACACCAGGGCACAGCTGTGGGGTCTGGCCTGCAGCGCAGGGAGAGCACCTGGATTTGGACCACAGGCTGTCACACAGCATTAAACCTCTCCAGTCAAATTATTTTTTAAAATACTGCAGCCAGTGGGGTCGGGCCCTGCGGATCCTCATCCCCAGGGAGCTCAGCTGAGCCCTGGGGATGGTGGGCTCAGCTGCATACAGTGACCTGACATGGTTATAAAGGGCTTGTTCCTCCTGCTGGCACCTTTTCTCCGCTCCTGACTCACAGCCAAGGTCTCCATCGTCCTTTCCGGCAGTGTGGGATGAGGCTCTGGCTCTGGTCCTCCATCCTCCAGGTGGAAATGAGCTCCCCACTTTATGGGAGCAGCTCAAGGCACCTTCTGTCAAGGCAGACCTTACTTTTCCTCGTTTTCCTTTTTGGCCCTGGCTCGATAAAAGCAGATCACCTCCTGGCTGTGCCCCTGATCCCTTGGCTCTGCAGTGTGCCCCTGACCTCCTGGTGCCAGTGTTCCCCCAGCCTGAGCCGTGTTCCTCTGCATTCCTGGTGTCTCCTGCTCACCCTCCTCTGAGCTCTTCACCACCGAGTGTCTTGGCCTGTCCTGCTGCCCTCTCTGGTTTGTCTCTCTTGTCTGTGCCGTGGCGCTGCTTCCCATCCCGTGCCGCTCCTGCCACCTCCAGCCTTCCCCTCAGCCTGCTCGTCCTTCGGTTCTGGAGTGCCCCAGAGCCTTGGCACATGGTGGGACCGTGCTGCAGTCAGCCTTCCACCTCCTGAGTCATGGGCCCACCCTGCAGGTGCCCCGTGAGCCTGGCAGAGCATCCTCGGTGCCGGGCCGGACCCTCTCTACCCTGCTTTGAGCCGACATGCTCCGAAACGTTTTGTGCCCTCCAAGTTCTGCAGCAGGAATGAGTCACTCTTCCGCAGGCTGGGCCGGGCTGGGGGGAGCGCAGCCCGCCTGCTCTCCCGGGGGTGCAGAGCAGTCTCTGTTGCTGTCTGTGCCGCTCTAATTTATTCCTATTGATCTCCCGGCCGCGCTCGCTCGGCGCAGCAGCGCTCGCGAAGCCGCTCGAGCCGGTGAGCCGGCGCCGAGGCCTTGGGCACGAGCTGCTGCTTGGGAAATGGTATTTTTCCTCAGGGTTCCACCTTCCCGTGCGCGTGTTGTCACGCCGAGCGGTGGGAGAGGATGCTTTCTGCGTTACGGGGTGCTCTGCGTGCGTGGGGAGCGAGGAGCCGCGCGGCTCCGGCGTCCCCGCGACCCGCCGGCGTCGCGCCGTGCGCTGGAGAGACCTCTGAGAGGTTTTCCATCGCCGCCCTGCTCTCCTCCTGCCCCTCTCCGTTTCAGCTCAGCCTGTGTCTGCGCACAGAGCCAGCCCTGAATCCCTCTCGATCTGCCCTGGGATCCCTGTGGAGCTGCTGAGGCGCTTCCAGCAGCCCTGGATTTGTGCTCCCCACTGCAGCACTGCCCGGAGTCTCATGCGAGCACGAGAACCACCCTTTAAGCTGATGCTCAAACCCCTTTGTGCTGGGAATCTGCTCCTGCTCAGCCTTTGCAGCCTCTCGGGCTCCGTGTGATGAAAGGCAGGAGCGGTTCCCGGCTCAGCTGCTGCTTTCCCCTTTAAGCCTGCGCACGCGGTTCCTGCTGGCGTCAGCGCGAGGGAAGAGCCGAGAGCAGGATCCCCGAATTAAACCAGGGCTGATGCTCGGGAGGTTTGCAGAAGGGCTGAAGCAATCAGCAAACAAGCTGCTTTAAAAATAGCTGCATGGAGGTGTGGCTCATCCCGGGCTCGTGGAGCAGCCGTGGGCTGCCGTGGTCTTCCTCCCACCGGGATCTGTGTGCACGGTCCAGCGCCACACCCCTGTATCGCTGGGGTTTGTGCTTGCTGAAGGGGTTTTAGTGTCAGATGAGCGTTTTTTCCTGTCAGCCGAGGTGGGTAGCACTGCGAGAGTCGCTCCACGTTGCTGCAAGGTGTTCCAGAGGCGCGGTTAACTGGAGGCACAGGAGCAGCCTGCAGGAGCCGGCAAGCTGAAATCTCTGTGCAGGGACGCCTTTAAATCTGCTGCAAATCTGATTCTGAGGAAAATCCTCTGAGCTGGAGCGACACACGTGCAGCTCTGTGAGCCTGGGACCAGCCAGGGCTGGGAGAGCCAGCGCAGTGCCAGGCTCTCACGCTGCCGAGGCTCAGGATGGCAAGCGGGTGATGGGAGCAGCTCTGTCTCCATCCTCTGCTTATGTTTCAGACCCAATTAAGGATCTTGCTTATGTGTTCCCTCCACATCGCCTGAGGATTGTGCCACGCAGCGAGCCGGGAGCTGCCACGCTGCCCACACCCTGGAGCCATAGAACCACAGAATCATGGAATGGTTTGGGTTGGATGGAGCTAAAAGCTCATCTCCCCCCCTGCCCTGGGCAGGTACACCCTCCACTGGGCCTTTGGGGTAGGTTGTCACACCTGATGTCTCCAGGTCTCATCCTGCTGGCCTTGAACCCTTCCCAGTGGGAAGCACGAACCCGAGTCCTCGGCTGCCCCCCCACAGCGAGCAAGAACGCGGCAGCCGCTTTCCAATTTATTTTTATCTTGTTGATCACATGCTTTGTAATGTTAAATGTTCTGTGGAGGAGGAAATTTCTGCAACTGCAGAATGAATAGGAGTTTAGGGGGTTTCGGTTGAACTCAATAATCAATTTTTGCAAATCCCAGGCTCGTGCTGACAACCTGCAGCAGCCAAGGGATATATTAATGAAAATGTTCCCATTCTAATTGTGGCTCTGTACGTGCGGAGCAGCCCTGGCCATGGTGTACTTCAGGGACTCTGCTTGGTGGCACCAGCCAAGACGTGACCCCTCGAGCGTCTTCATGCCTGGCTTTGGGTCGTGACTGGGGGAAGCCAGGCCTGGCTGAGCAGGGTTTAAGCCGCTTGGAGAGTCTCAGGAGGAGCGGGGAGGTGCTGCACACACAGATCAGGTGTCCCCGTGTCCCCTGGCAGGACGCACGGTGCAGCAGCGTGGCTCCTGGAACCACCCCGGCAAAGTTGTCTTCCCGTAAGCACACTGGATTTAATTTTATTTTAAGCCATCAAAAAGCTGTCTTAGGATCTGATTTCATCTTCCAGCTCTGTTACAGCTGCCAAGATGACCAAACTGTGGTTTCAGAGTAGACTGGGATTCGCCTTCAATGCAGACATGTTTCCCAGGGCTTGCATTTCATAGTTGTGGGATGGTTTGGGAAGGACCTTAAGGCTCATCTCATCCCACCTCTGCCATGGGCAGGGATGCCTTCACCACACCAGGTTGCTCCAAGCCCTGTCCAGCCTGGCCTTGGACACTTCCAGGGATCCAGAGGCAGCCACAGCTTCTCTGGGCAATGAGCAGAGGGCTTTGAAGAGGGGTGGCCGAGCTCTCTGGTAGAGAGATTTCCTGGAACAGTTGTTATTTCTTCAATGTACATGATCTCAGGAGCAGGCGTGGGTGGAAATCACCTGCTCCAGGTAGGCCCTGAGCAGCAGAGGTTGGCAGCTCTGTGCCCAGAAAAGGTTTCTGGAGCTGCGAGCGGCAGGAACGGAACATCCCCACACACTGCTGCCCTCCTCTGCCAGAGACCTTTCCTGGGCTGCAGTTTGGTGGGTGAAGGAAGGGATCTGTGCCGTGGTGCACAGTCTGGTGGCCGTGTGTGACCCTGTCCGTTGGCGGTTCCGCCTGGCCCGCTGCGCTTTGGCTCCGTCCCTGACCTGCATCGAGCATGACAGAGGGGCCGAGCAGAGCTGGGAGAGGCTGCAGGATTGTTCCTTTTTATTGTGGTGAAGGTACTCAGGCACCTTCAGGTTCCCCAGCGAAGCTGTGGCTGCCTCCTCCCTGGAAGTGTCCAAGGCTGGGTTGGATGGGGCTTGGAGCCCCCTGGGCTAATGGGAGGTGTCCCTGCCCGTGGGGGTGGGACTGGATGAGCTTCAAGGCTCCTTCCCACCCAAACCATTCCATGGTTGTGTGACTCTGGTTTGGGGTGGTTGCCCCTGGTCTCTCAGCAGGAGCTGCCTTTGCAGCTGGATGGTTTAGGAGACCAAGTGTCAGGCTGGGATTTGGGATGACAACCCAGGCACTTCTGGGGTTTCAGTCTGAGCAGGCTCCTCCAGGCACCCTGGCATGGGATGGAGGCTCCTAAAGCTGGGTGGGAGGTGCAGCATTGGCTGTGACCTCTCAAAGGATCCGCTCCCTTTTCCCTGTGCTGCTCTTCGGTGGTGGACGAGAATGGGAGGCTGTTGGAGGAGCAGGAGTGGGGCACGTCCTGGCTGCACCCTCAGTGCTGTGAGCCTGGGTGGCTGCTCCACGTGCCAGTGCTCCCACTGCAGGGATCCATTGCTGAGCACAGGGATCCATTGCTGAGCACCGGGATCCATCCCCCAGCACAGGGATCCATCCCTCAGTGAGATCCATCCCCCAGCACAGGGATCCATCCCCCAGCACAAGCTTTTCGGAGCTGTCAGCCCCGTGCTCAGGCAGGAACGTGGCTTTTGGCCCCAGTGACGTTCATGGCTTGTGTCCCTGTGTCCTTGTCCCACAGAGAAGCAGGGTCCCGAGCGGAAGAGGATTAAAAAGGAGCCCGCCACCAGGAAGCCTGGCCTGCTCTTCGGCATGGGCCTCTCGGGGATCCGGGCAGGGTACCCGCTCTCCGAGCGCCAGCAAGTCGCTCTCCTCATGCAGATGACAGCAGAAGAGTCTGCAAACAGCCCAGGTGAGGCTGGGGAGGGAGTTTGTTCTGAAGGGTGGGCAGGCAGGTGGGAGCTGCAGCGAGAGGCTCCCAGACATCCGGAATTCCCGGCTCCCGGGGTCACCAGAGGTTCAGGCACAGCAGCAGGGCTGAGCTGCCAGCCCTGGCGTGGTGCAGGGGGCTGGTTTGCTGCTCTGGGGGGGTCTCACTGCTCCCACAGGACTCTGCAGGTGACTGCAGGTGTGGCAGCAGTGGGATCCACACATGGCTCTGGCTGTCCTTCGTTGTCCAGTGTCCCTCAGGCTCAATCCAGGCACCACCCCGCCTGTCCTGCTGCTCAGCTGGAGCTTTGCTTCCACGGGAGCCTCCTCCGCCTCAGCTCTGTGTTTCCCACTGGCCTCCCAGGCTATCTCAGTAAAGGAGGATTGTGAATAAAGACAAAATATCGTCCTCTGCAGGTTTTTGATGTTGCTTCTCTTGGAAGGGGATAAGATATGTAACCACCACAGCTCTAACTTGGGGTGTGGAGCAGCTGGAATGTGTTTACCGCAGATTTCGTGTTCCAGTAATTTTTTATCTGTTGCAAATGTGCCTCCCCCTGGTTTTGGGGGGCTCTGTGCTCACATCCACATCCTTCACACAACGCTACATTTTTAGCCAAAAAACCACCAATCTTGCTGCTTATGTTGCAGTTATTTGGGAAAACTAAAAGGGAAAAAGCTGCGGAGCATTCCAGTGTTCTCCCAGGAAATGCAGTCTCCTCCCCAAGGCCCTCAGACCTCACATGTGCTTGGTAAAAGGCCGCTTCCCTCGGGAATTGAGGTTTGAGGGTAAGGAGCTGCATTGTCTGCTCCCAGATCACGGGATTGCCCACAGTGTTTGCCAGGACTGCAGCTCTCCAGTGGGTCTGGCAGCCCGAGATTCCCATCTCCGTGGGACACACACAGGCTGCTCTGTTCACATCCACTCCAGAGCCTGGGTTTGCCTCTTGCTGCCTTGTGGTGAATATTCCGGGAAGAGCCGAAACGCGATGCACGAGCTCCCTCTAAGGGCTTAGGAATTCCGTGGAATGGCATTCCCTGACGCTGCTTCTCTCCTCCCTGCAGTCGACACAACACCAAAGCATCCCTCTCAGTCCACAGTTTGTCAGAAGGGAACTCCCAACTCCGCCTCCAAAACCAAAGATAAAGTAAATAAGAGAAACGAGCGAGGAGAGACTCGGCTGCATCGCGCTGCCATCCGCGGGGACGCCCGGCGCATCAAGGAGCTCATCATCGAGGGTGCAGATGTCAATGTGAAGGACTTTGCAGGTACACGGCCCGGGGATCCCAGCTCTCTTCCCACCTGGTTGCGTGTTCCACCTCCAAGAGTGACTCCCGCCAGAAAAAGTAGTTTGTTTCTAACACGGGGTTGCCCCTTGGAAAGAGGGGATTTGCCAAAAATTGTGGGTTTGCTCTTTGAAGAGGAAAACGTCTTTTTGCCCTTTAGGAAAAAAAAAAAAACAGAAAAACCGAACAACAACAAAAAGCCACGTAAAAATATCCCCCAAAGCATCTCACTTTCCTTGTTGGATTTGGGAGCAGAATTCCTAGGTTGTGCAGTCTGCTTGAGGTGGGGAAGCTGGGCTGGGCAGGATCCAGAGAATCCCTGGAGCTGTTGTGGCTCCACACACCAAAACTGACCAGGCCACTCCAGACCATTTCCTCCTGCCCTTGCACAGGGTGCCGTGTTGGAAGTCTGGAGGGGGATTTCAAAGGGAGGTGGGCTGGTTTAGCTCCATTTTAACTTAAAACACAAGGGATTACGCGTGCAGAAACACCGCTGAGAGTGGGTTTGTGAAGTCATCGCTCTGGAGCTGGGGGGCTGACGCCTGTGAATTTTTGGGAGTTGTTTTTAAGGACTGAAGGTGGAGGTGCTGCTGGTGGGGAGGGAATGTGAAGGGCAAGGTTAGGCTCTCACCAGGCACCCAAGTCGGAGGAGTTGGTGACCATCCTGACCCTCAGCTCAGGAGTAGTATCACCTCCACCTCCTCCTCCTCAGCAGTGCTGCCAAGCTCCTGCTTCAGGTGGTGGGATGAGCTGGGAACACCCCTGAGTCCTGCAGGGGGAATGCAGCCGTGGGGTGCTGGTGAAGGGGTGATGAAGGTGGGGCTGGATCAGCCTTCCTCCAGCACGTCCTAGAGCCTGACTTTGCTCTTCGCTGTTCTCTTCCCGTGATTTTGGGGCTATAAATAGACGTGGCTGTTCCTCCACCCGTATGATTAATCCCAGTGCCAGACTGAGGTATCAGTTGTGATTAATTCCGGGCACAGGTGCCCCCTCCAAAGGCTCCAAGTGAAGGTAACGGAACGCGCTCCCACGGCGCTATCAGCAAAACACCGGAGCGGCCGCGCTGGGGAGCTTCAAAACAGGCTCCGCTTAAAAATAGTCTGTTTGAACACGATAAAGTATTTTGTTCTGCGCTCTTGAGAGATTTGTTGGAGAGCTGGAGCCGCTTGTGTCCCCACCGTTACTGTGGAGACGCTGCTGTTTGGTTTCCCCCCCAAGCCCAGGCCGGTGTTCCTGTGTTTGCAGAGTGCACAGAAAATCCGTGTGGGGGCTGTTTGAGCCCTGTCTGCAGCTCTGAGCTCAGGCCTGGTCTGGGCACCAGGGTTTCCCTTACAGAGGGATTGGGACCTAAAGCCAAACCTAAAGGAGCTTAAGAGAAGGCTGGAGAGGGACGTTTCATGGGACCATGGAGTGGCAGAACGAGAGGGGATGGCCTTAAGCTGACATAGGGCAGGGTTAGATGGGATATTGGGAAGAAATTCTTCCCTGTGAGGGTGATGAGGCCCTGGCACAGGGTACCCAGAGAAGCTGTGGCTGCCCCGTTGCTGGGAGCATTTGAAGGCCAGATTGGAGGGGGCTTGGAGCAGCCTGGGGTAGCAGAAGGAGCCCCTGCCCATGGCTGGGAGGCGGATTGGATGGGCTTCAAGATCCCTTCCAACCCAAACCATTTCACAGTGGTATAAAGGGGAACGGATTTAAGACCTGCCTTTCACATCTCATCAGCGATTCTCCTTATTTCCCATATAAAAGTTTACATTTCCAGGGGCTGTGTCAGGTCTGGCGGATGCTCTGGCCGTAGCACGTGGTGTGACCAGAGGGAGACGGGGGATCCCTTGTGTGACTGCCTGGCAGGAGCGGCAGGGCAGAGCTGCAGGTTCCTTCCTGCTGTGCCGTGGGGATCTGGGCAAGCACGGCCACACAGCCCCTGCAGGCTTTCCCCGTGTCCCGGTGGCACTGTGAAGGTGCTGTCCTGAGCGTCCCTGTCCTTTTGCAGGCTGGACGGCGCTGCACGAGGCCTGCAACCGCGGCTACTACGACGTGGCCAAGCAGCTGCTGGCGGCGGGCGCCGAGGTCAACACCAAGGGGCTGGACGATGACACCCCCCTGCACGACGCGGCCAACAACGGCCACTTCAAGGTCGGGCTGCTGGGATTCGCTACTGGGCTTTAAATACTCCGGTGGAAACTTGTGCTTTGCTGTGAAAACAGACATTCTGGGTGGTTTTGTATCGTTTCCCATGGACCGGGCAGGAATTCGTGTTCAAGGCCAGGTTGGACAGGGCTTGGAGCAGCCGGGGTTTGTGGACAGTCCCTGCCCATGGCATGGGATGGGCTTGAAGGTCCCTTCCAGCCTAAATTATTCCCTGGTTGTGTGAATTTCCCTGTTTTAGAGCTGTTGAGTGTTTTAGTTGGTGCTCCCCTGCACAGGGGAATTCTTCTGGAATTGGGACAGGAGCACGATTTTGTGCCTTGTTCTTCCCCGTTCTTTCCTGCCCAGATCGGTTCTTAGAATCACAGGATCATTACGGTTGGAAAAGACCTCCACAACCATCGAGCCCAACCATTAACCTGATACTGCCAGTGCACCACTAAACCTTGTTCCTAAATGTTTTTTGAGCACTTCCAGGGATGGTGATTCCTCTGCTTCCCTGGGAATGTTACTGGGGCTTCTCTCTCATGTTAGTACCACAAGACATGTCCTGAAGGCACCACTCCTTTAGTTATATATGAAAATCACACAAGAAAAAACTGGAATCAAAATGTCGTGAGCATCTTCAAGCCTCAGTTTCTCTTTTCAGGTGGTGAAATTGTTGTTGCATTACGGAGGGAATCCTCATCAAAGCAACAGGAAGGGCGAGACGCCTTTGAAAGTAGCGAATTCTCCCACCATGGTGAACCTGCTCCTGGGGAAGACCACGTACCCCTCCAGTGAAGAGAGCTCCACAGGTGAGACTGGCCTTTCTGTGGCCATGGCAGTGACAGCCGTGGCCTGCAGCTAACACAGAGACCTCGGAAGGACAGTGAAGTTAGACTCCTGTCTCTACGGGAGCCCACCCGTAGCTGTAACCCAAATTCAGACAACAATCCCAGCAGCTTTAGCTCGGGGGCTGTTTGCCCTGGAAGCCGGCTTTGAGGTTGCTTCCCTGATGCAGTTGGGTTGTAGGATTGCAAGCCAGTTGCAGGTAAATGGATGTCTTCCCTTTGGGAGGTGGGTAGTTCCAGTGGAGAGGAGGAGGTTTGCGTGCCTGCCCTGTGTTCCGGTCCTTCAGCTGTCCCAGCACGGGTGTTTCAGGTTCTGCTTCCAGGCTGTCCCTGCTAGAGCCTCTTCCACCAGTGCCACCATTGTGGGACACTCTGCGGGTTTTAATTAGTGTAGATTAGAGTTTTCAGCCTTTGGGGAGCCTTGACCTATGCTGTGTGCAGTCAAAACTGTGTCCCAAAGTTCTCGTGGTACACCCAGGATGTTACTTCGAGGAACACCCCGTGCAGGTTGGAGCTGGAGGAGCTTCCTTCCAAAAAGATCCCTCAGCATGGCATTCCAGCATGCATGGCTGCCAGCTTGCCAAGGCTGATTGAGGCCAGAGGGCATCAGGGCTGTTTGCAGGGGTTGGTGTGTGCAGGAGACCGGTGATGTTCCCTCCCCAGAACCCTGGGCAGTCTTTAACACGCTGTTCTCTCTCTGCAGAGACCTCAGAAGAGGAGGACGCTCCTTCCTTCGCTCCCTCCAGCTCCGTTGATGGCAATAACACGGACTCAGAGTTTGAGAAGGGTTTGAAGCACAAGCCCAAGGCCCAGGAGCCCCCCAAAACCATCACCCCGGTGAAGGATGAGTATGAATTCGATGAGGACGATGAGCAGGACCGGGTCCCGCCGGTTGATGACAAACATTTGCTGAAAAAGGATTACAGAAAAGAGACTAAAGCGAACAGTTTCATTTCCATACCCAAAATGGAAGTGAAAACTTATACTAAAAATAACACAATTACACCAAAGAAAGCTGCCCACCGCATCCTGTCGGACAGCTCGGACGAGGAGGAGACCAGCGTGGCCGTGGGCACGGGGGAGAAGCTGCGCCTCTCCACCCACTCCATATTGCCCAGCAGCAAAATTCGGGAGCCCGCCAGCACCAAGGCGCCCAAGGAGAAAAGCAAAGTAAAAAAGAAGCGGAAGAAGGAGACAAAAAGCAAAGAGGTTCGGTTTGGCAAAAAAAATGACAAGTTTTGTTCCTCTGAATCAGAGAGTGAAAACGTGGAGAGTGAGGAGGATGATAGAGACTCTCTACAGAGCTCTAGCTGTGTAAAGGACTCAAGGCTAGTGCTAAAGGAATCCTCCTTGTTTAACTCTCTGTCTGCCTCATCGACCTCTTCACATGGGAGTTTAGCATCCCAGAAACATAATCCCAATCTTACAGAACAGCACTCCAAGCACTGGAGGACGGACAATTGGAAAACCATATCTTCTCCAGCTTGGTCAGATGTCAGTTCCCTATCGGACTCCACCAGGACGAGGCTGACGAGCGAGTCAGACTACTCGTCTGAGGACTCGAGCTTAGAGTCACTAAAGCCAGTCAGGAAGAAACCAGAGCACAAAAAGAAAAACACCCCCCACAACACTGTTTCTGAGAAAAAGAATTCATTCCATAGCAATGTGGATGGAGCAATTCCAAAGCTGGACAAGGAGGGGAAGGTTGTTAAAAAGCATAAAACAAAACACAAACATAAAAACAAGGAGAAGGGACAGTGTCCCATCAGCCAAGACATTAAAATAATCAAAACATTTTCTTTTGAGTTTGAGGACTCTAAACAAAAGCCTGAGAAAGGCTTGATAGTAGAGACAGAAAATCCAGTCGAAAACAAGTTGAAAGTGTTAAAGCACGACCGGGAACACGGTAAGAAAGAGGAGAAGCTCCCCAAAGGTAAAGCAGAGGAGAAGGAGTGGTTGTTTAAAGATGAGACTGGAAAATCCTCAAAAGAGGAGAAATCGTTAAGAAAAATCAAAGATGGTAGTAAAGACCTGAGCAAATCCTTCAGAGAAGGATTGAGTAAATCAGAAAAAGAGAAACCTGTCAAGGAGAAATCTCCCAAGGAAGAGAAGCCGAGGATACACAAGGAGGAGAGAAAGAAGAAGTCAAAGGACAAGCAGTCCAAATCTGAGAAGAAGAATGAGCTGAAGGAGGAGAAGGTTTCTAAATTAGAGAAAGAAAAATCCTTCAAGGAAGAGAAGGAAAAATGCAAAAAAGAAAAACTTTACAGGGACGAGTCTGGGTTTGATGAGTTTAATAACAAAACTCAATTTGCCGAAAGCGAGGACACGAAGTTCAGCCTTTCGGACGATCAGCAGGAGAGGTGGTTTTCAGACTTGTCCTCTGATTCATCCTTCGATTTCAAGGGTGAGGACAGCTGGGATTCTCCAATAACGGATTTCAGGGAGATTAAAAATGACTCGGTGGCAAAACTAATCATAGAACCTGTGAAAGAGGAAATTAAAGACAAGAAAAAGGAAAATAAAATGAAAGAGAAGAAGGAATACAACGAGAAGCGGAGTGAAAAGGACACTTTCTTAAAGAAGAAGGAGAGGGATTACGTGGAGAAAAGCTCCGAGAAGAAAAAGGACCAAACAGACAGACACAAAGTTACTCCCAGTTACTTGCCTGAAAAGGATAAGAAAAGGAAGGATTCTGTGGAGACTGGCAAGGAGAGGAAAGAAAAAGACACAGGTGAAACCAACAAAGACAGAAAAGATTCCTCTGACGGCTCTAAAGAGCGAAAAGATCCCAAGACGAAGCAGGAGGAGCCCTATCGAGATGACTTCAAGGAGTACGGCTGTGAAACATTCTTCAAGGATAAGTCTGACCCTGAGTTCAGTGGGAAGACCCTGGAGAATTGGGAGAGGCACCATTCTGGGAAGGAAAAGGAGAAGAAAGATGCTCCTGATAAAGAAAAAAAAGAAAAGGTGAAGCCAGAAAAATACAAGGAAAAATCCAAAGAAGTCGACAAGGAGAAAAACGAAAAAGCTGCTCCAGAGAAAATCCTGAAGGACAAAGAACTAGAGAAGAGTTTCAAAGAGAAGAAAGAAACTAAGGAGAAGTACAAGGATCTTCACAGCAAAGACAAGGAGAGGAAGAGTTCTTTCGATCAGGTGAAGGAGAAGAAAGAGAAAAACTTCTCCGCAGACAGAGACGATTTCTCTGAGAAGAAGGATGAGAAGAAGGGCAAGGAGAAGAGCTGGTACAGCATCGCTGACATCTTCACGGACGAGAGCGAGGACGAGAGGGACGATTACAGCCTGAGCGGGTTCAAGGTCGGCGACTCGGCCGGCAGCGAGATGCATCGCCTGGACAGCCTGCAGGACAAGGAGGACGGCGCGGCGGCCGAGAAGGAGCTGTACCCCGACAAGCACCGAAAGTACTCGTCCGACCGGCAGCACTCGGAGAAGCAGAAGGATAAGGAGTCCAAGGAGAAGAAAAAGGACAAAGGAACATCGGAAGGAGGAAAGGAGAAGAAGGAGAAGAGTTCCTTTGAGAAACACAAAGAGAAGAAAGATAAAGACTCCAGTGAGAAGTACAAGGACAGGAAGGAGAGAATGTCCATAGATTCCACTCAGGAGAAGAAAAACAAGCAAAAGCTCCCGGAAAAAGTTGAGAAGAAACACACCAGTGACGACAAGGTGAAAAGCAAACATAAGGAGAAGCCGGACAAGGAGCATTCCAAAGAGAAGAAATCTTCAAAAGGAGGGGAGTCGGAGAAGAGCCTGCTGGAGAAACTGGAGGAGGAGGCTCTGAATGACTACAGGGACGACTCCAATGACAAAATCAGCGAGATCTCCTCTGACAGCTTCACGGACAGAGGGCAAGAGCCAGGACTCACCAGCCTCTTCGAGTCTTCTAACCTCTCTCTGACCGACGCCGCTGAAGAAAAGTATAAGGACTCTCTCCCTTTACCCTGCCTTCAGGACAAACTCAAGGAGAAGGAGAGGCACCGACATTCCTCTTCTTCCTCAAAGAAGAGTCACGAGAAGGAAAAAGCAAAGAAAGAGAAGACAGAGAAAAAAGAAAAATCAGAAGAATTCAAGGACTCCAGCAGCAGAAAGGATTCCACTCATTATGAAAAGGATTTCTCTGTGGATGGGGAGGCTTTTGGCTCTTCCTACAACATGAAGGCAGACGCTGATGAGGAACCGGAGAAGAGCATTGATTACTTATTTTCTGAAAAGAAGGATAAAAATGATTCTGAAAGAGAGCTGTCAAAGAAGGCGGAGAAAGAAAAGGCTTACGGTTCCAGCTCCA
Source organism: Hirundo rustica (assembly GCF_015227805.2). Lineage (NCBI taxonomy): Eukaryota > Metazoa > Chordata > Aves > Passeriformes > Hirundinidae > Hirundo > Hirundo rustica. Next base: position 1,278,194 of record NC_053460.1, read on the forward strand.
TCAGCACAGCTAAAGAGAAAAAGAAGCGGGATAAACACAAGGAAAAATGGAAGGAGGAAAAGGAAAAGCACAGGGACAAACACACAGATGGTTTCTTTAAACATCACAAAGATGAGCCAAAGTCTACACTCAAAGATAAGGACGGGCCTCAAGTTACCACCTTTAAAGATAAATCCAAGGAGGACAACCTCAAATTCGGTGAAACCAAACTGAAGGAGAAGCTTAAGGAGAATCAAGACAAAGACAAGTCAGAGTCCATAAAAATAAGCAACGGGAATGAAAAAATAACCCTTTCCAAAGACAGCGGCAAGAAGGACGCCAGGCCGAGGGAGAAGCTTCTGGGAGATGGTGACTTGATGATGACCAGCTTTGAGAGGATGCTGAGCCAGAAGGACCTGGAGATCGAGGAGCGCCACAAAAGGCACAAGGAGAGAATGAAGCAGATGGAGAAAATGCGGCACAGGTCCGGAGACCCCAAGTTAAAGGACAAACTGAAAAGCTCGGAGGACGTGCGCAAGAGGAGCCTGGATCTGCCACCCAAGAAGCCGCTGACGCTGGACACGCAGCTCAAGGACAAGAAGCTCAAGGAGCTGGGTCCCCTGACTCCTATTCTGTCACCGGAAAACAAGGCACAGCCTGCTGTAGGGACAGACTCCAAGGACTGGATCACGGGTCCTCAGCTGAAGGAGATCCTCCCAGCATCTCCCAGGCCGGATCAGAACCGGCCCACGGGCGTCCCGACCCCGGCATCCGTCGTGTCCTGCCCGAGCTACGAGGAGGTGATGCAGACGCCCAGGACTCCGTCGTGCAGCAACGAGGACTACACGGACTTGATGTTCGAGTGTGCGGACTCTCAGCACTCGCTGCCCATCTCCACCATGTCCATGAACGCCTGCTCTCCTTCCTTCTTCGACAGATACACCAACGTTTCCAGCGGGCTCCCCGAGAACCCCAGCCAGACCCCGACTCGCACCATTCCCTCCTCCAACCTCTACCGCTCCATCTCGGTGGATATCAGGAGGGCGCCCGAAGAGGAATTCAGCGTTGGAGATAAGTTTTTCAGACAGCAAAGCGTCCCAGCGACATCAAATTACGACTCTCCAGTGCAGCATTTAATGGAGGAGAAAGTTCCCCTTCCCTCTGTTCCTGCCGAGAAGTTCCAGTGTTTGTCTCCTGGGTATTACTCCCCGGATTACGGAGTTTCCTCACCCAAAGTGGAAGCTTTGCACTGCGCGCCGGGAGCCGTCAGCGGGGTCGCCCAGTCGCCCGAAAGTGTCTTTTCTGGTTTACAAGCCAAATCCTCCCCTTCGCACAGGGATGAGCTGCTGGCTCCTTCAGTGGAAAGTGCTCTTCCCCCCGACATCGGCATGCCCTTGGATACCACGGAGGAGCAGCAAGCCACCGCCTCCATCATGCCACCGGAATCCACCTACCTGCCACCCATCGAAGAAAACCATTTTAGTTCGGGAATGCCCGAACAAAACAACATAGACTGGGACAACCCTCCCCCCCGAAACCCAGACACCGCCATTCCTCCCAGCCTGATGGGCAACCCCGCAGAGCACTCTGTCACCTGGTCCATGGGCTCGGAGCTTCTGATGAAATCTCCCCAGAGGTTTTCCGAGTCCCCTAAACCTCCGCTCTGTTCCCTAGAGCCAATCCATCCCGCGCCAGTAGCCTTTATTCCCACAGAGACTTCCTACCCCGTTTCTCCCATCTCGTACCCTCTGTCAGTGTCCGAACCGAGGCTGGAGGAGGTCAAGGAGGATGCTGAGGAAGCAGTTCCAGGAGAAATTGCAAATGCCGAAGAGCAAGCTCCGTACATGTCCCCTACTAGGTTAGACACCTTCTTCAACAACTGCAAGCCTCTTCCAGAAGAAGCACCAGAGATCCCTCCGGAGCCCCCGTGTGTGCCAGCAGAACCTCAGGCCGAAGTTGTCACCGCACCAGAAAACAACTACCTGGAAAACAACAACGCAGCACCTGCGAATGCGGAGGAGGCCGTGACGTGGCCCGACCCCTTCACCAACACCGAGGATGAATTGGACCTTGGCCCCTTCTCCCTCCCAGAGCTGCCACTCCAGCCGAAGGACGTTGCAGAGACGGAGATGACCGAGGCGGAAGCGGTGGAGGAAAGCCCGGCAGCAGCTTCAGAACCGAGCGCTGGGATCATCAAAGCCGGCGCGTCCGTGATAGCCTCCGCTGAGCCGGAGGAGCCACCGGCCAGCCAGGCAGCAGCCACCCTGCCCACAGACACAGAGTCACCAGCAGAGGAGCAGAAACCAGAGGCGGCCGCACAAGAAGCCGCCTCGGAAGCGCTGAACGCAGCTGAGGAGAAGGCAGCGGAGGACTCGGAGGCGCAGGTTTTCCAGCAGACCCCGTCCGAGCCCGCGCAGGCGGAGAGCAAAGAGGCGGAGGCCGTGCACGAGGAGCTGTCATCAGCCGCTGGGGCGGCAGAGGGCAGCTCCCAGCCCTGTCCTGTGCCCGTGGCCGGCTCCGAGGCCGGCGTTCCGCAGGACAGTGCTGGAGCCCGTGGTGGGAGCCAGGCCCCGCCATCCCAGGCGGACGCGCCTCCTGGCAACGCTCAAGCAGAAATTGTTGAACCAGTGCAGAAACCAGTAGCAGAAGCTCCCAAACCACCCAAAATAGAAGAGATTCCTCAGCGGATTACCAGGAACCGGGCTCAGATGCTCGCCAACCAAAACAAGCAGAACGCCGCCGCGTCCGAGAAGGAATTTCCTCCCGTCTCCGCGCCCGTCACGCGTGCCAAAGGCCGCGTCACGGAGGAGGACGATTCCCAGGCTCAGCACCCGCGGAAGCGCCGCTTCCAGCGCTCCAGCCAGCAGCTGCAGCAGCAGATCAACACGTCCACCCAGCAGACGAGGGAGATGATCCAGCAGACTCTGGCAGCTATCGTCGATGCCATCAAACTGGACGACATCGAACCTTACCACAGCGACAGGTCCAACCCCTACTTTGAGTACCTCCAGATCAGGAAGAAGATTGAGGAGAAGCGGAAAATCCTGTGCTACATTACTCCCCAAGCTCCGCAGTGCTACGCTGAGTACGTTACCTACACGGGCTCCTACCTGTTGGATGGCAAACCCCTAAGCAAGCTCCATATTCCAGTGGTGAGTCACCTTCTCTCTTTAGCTCGCCCTTAGGAACTGTCCCCAACTCACTGTTACACATCCAAGCTGTCCCCCATGCCCTGTGACCACCTTGCAACGCCAGTGTGCCCCAACCTGCCTTTAGAATATGACACCTGAGCCTGGGTAAGTGCCTGGCTGTGTGGTAAATGCAGCCCCTGAGTTGCTGCATTTTTGTAGAGAAGACTTTGAGCTGTACTGAGGGACCTGAGGTTTGGTCAGGCTTTAGAGCAAAGTTTGTTAGAATCCACTGGATTTGAGGCTGGAAGGTAAAACTGCTCTTGCAGCAGTGTAGTAACAGGATCACGAACCTGGAACATGGGGAAAAGATGGCTCTTAACTCCTGCCATCATTTTCCCAAGCTCTGCTCCTTGACTCTGCGCTGGGATCAGCATTTCACTGCTGTGCTGCAGGACACATGTGTCCTAAGACAAATGCATCAATAAACTCGGTGCTGCAGGTGCTAAATCTGGGATCCAGGCTGGAGGAGAAGGGTCAGTGTGAGCAGGCTCCGTTCCTTGCTGCACACCCTGCCCCGCAGCACGAGGGCGGGTCAGGCTCCGGTTGTTCTCGCCAAGTCCTCACCCCTCACCGAGCCTGAGCAGGACCTTGTCCTTGGCAGAGCAGCTCCACGGCCCCCATAGGCACCCCACGGGATGTCCCTGCTCCCTCTGTGGCCAGCACAGATTTTGGGGTGCCCCAGGGAGGTCCGGCTCTCACCCGTGCCCGTGTTCGCAGATCGCGCCGCCGCCGTCGCTCGCGGAGCCGCTCAAGGAGCTCTTCAAGCAGCAGGAGGCGGTGCGGGGGAAGCTGCGGCTGCAGCACAGCATCGAGCGGGTAAGGGGTGCTCCAGCTGGGGAGCAGGGCGCCGGTTTCCCCTGCTGGCGAGGCTCAGGCTGCCGCGCTCACTGCTCCGCTCTTCCCTCAGGAGAAGCTCATCGTCTCCTGCGAGCAGGAGATCCTGAGGGTGCACTGCCGGGCAGCGAGGACCATTGCCAACCAGGCCGTGCCCTTCAGTGCCTGCACCATGCTGCTGGACTCGGAGGTGTACAACATGCCTCTGGAAAATCAGGTCAGTGCTTGGCTCAGCGGTGAGGAGGTGTCTCGGGGGCTCTGCAGGACCTTGAGAGCGATGGGCTTTCCTGGAGGGATGGAGGGAAGGATGGAGGCAGGAGGACGCTCTCCTCGCTCAGGTCACCCACGACAGCACACAGGTGCAGGATGTCACCTCCCCCAGAGATACGTATTAGATGGGATATTGGGAAGGAATTGTGAGGGTGCTGAGGCCCTGGCACAGGGTGCCCAGAGAAGCTGTGGCTGCCCCTGGATCCCTGGAAGTGTCCAAGACCAGGCTGGATGCATTGTGGAGCAACCTGGGATAGTGGGAGGTGTCCCATGGCAGGGGGTGGAATGAGGTGGGCTTTAAGGTCCCTTCCAGTCCAAACCATTCTGTGACTTGGAACATCGTTTGCCTAATCTGCCTCAGTTCCCACATGTGTGCTGGGGAGGAAATAGATCCAGGGATGTGGGACTCAGGGAGTTGATGTCCGTTAGAAGCAGAAATGGCTCAGCTCTATCAGTGAGTCTTGGGACCCTCCATCCTTCTCGGTCAGCAGCATCTGCTCACTGGAAAGTTTTCCTTTTCTGCGTTCTGGGCCGTCTCTTCCTATGGAAGGAAGGGAAGAGAAACATTACACTGCTGCATTGCAGGAGGGATCCTGGGCAGGGACAGGATCCTGGGATTTATTAGCGAGCTGCGTATTGATCCGGGAGCTCTGATTTATCCGTCGGCATTTCCCAGCCCGGCGTCTGCTGCTGCTATCCTGGCGTGAGCCGAAGGAGTCAGAGAGGTGCAGGTGCAGTGATGGGCTGGCACGGACAGATTCCCTGCAAAGCAAGGAGAAACAGGGAGTATGTGCACGTGGGTGCATCCCCAGCCGAGGCTGAATCCCTGGAGGGGGCTGCAGGAGCAGCCGGCAGCAGTGATGTCCATCCTCCCTCCCTGCAGGCACCGCGGTTCCGAGGAGCGTGCGCCCCAGGAGGGGCTTGAATATGGCCTGGAACTGCCTTAAGTACCACACTAATCCCCTGTCCCTCCCTCTGCTCTCCTGTCCTTAGGGAGACGAAAACAAATCGGTCAGAGACCGTTTCAACGCGCGACAGTTCATTTCCTGGCTGCAGGACGTGGATGACAAGTACGACCGGATGAAGGTGAGAGCTGTGGGAGCCCCGTGCTCCAGGTGGGGCATTCCAGGAGGGTTCTGCCTGTGCCTGGAGCCTGGGAGCTGCCTCGGTGGTTTCCGGCACAGAGTGGGTGTCCAGAGATTGTCGGGGCGGCGTTGCGTGGGGGAATGGAGGCTCTGGAGCGCTGTCACGCCTTTCAAAGCCAACCTTGCGGGTTTGCCTCGGTTCCCGCAGGAGCTGGGCTCAGCAGCCATCCCAAATCCAGGTGTCCTGTGTGTGGCATCCCTTGCTGCGTTTAACCCCGTGCCCACAGCGCGTCCCCTGCCTTTGCCTGTCCCTCGGTGTCACCGAGACACACAAAGCGGTCACACGCAGACAAGAGATTTTCGCAAGGCAGAGATCCTTCCGATTCCAGCTCACAGCTGAGAGAGCCGAGAGAAGGAAGAGACCCCTTTGTTTATTTTTACTTTTTATACATTTGTGGGTCTAGCAGAAGATTGGCTTTTTGGGGTTTCCACCCCTCAGCCTCAGTGGCCAGACCAACTGTCAGTTACAATTGTTTTCAGGTTAGAAATATGCAAACAAAGGACAGAGAATGAAAAACAAAGGATTTGTTTATGTTACATCTGTGGGAAAAGGTACAAAACTGCTCTAATATTGTACAGTAACTAAAAGATCTGACTCCATTTATGAAATTCAAAAGGCTAATTAAAAAACTCAGAAAAACCAGGGTAACACCTAGGCCCTCACGTCCCGCTGTTGTTTCCCAATCCAGACGTGCCTGCTCATGCGACAGCAGCACGAAGCCGCTGCCCTGAACGCGGTGCAGAGGATGGAGTGGCAGCTGAAGGTGCAGGAGCTGGACCCCGCGGGGCACAAATCCCTCTGCGTGAACGAGGTGCCCTCGTTCTATGTGCCAATGGTCGACGTGAACGATGACTTTGTGCTCTTGCCGGCATGACAGTTCCAAGCCAGGAGGACATCTCTGAACACTGGCAAGGACGGGAGCGCTCCGAGGTCGGGCGGTCAAGCTCACATTCACCCTTAACCGCTTGCTGATGAATCCCTGGTCAGAGGAGGAGGAAGCAGCTATCGGCAGAAACAAACAAACAAACAAAACAATAAGAGAGAAAACAAAACGAAACGAAAAAAAATAATTGCACTTTCTTCACGACGCGTCCCTCGCTCGCGGACTGAGGCGGCTCCGCGGGGCAGCGGGCCGGGCGCAGCTCCTCCCGCGGCGGGGAGGCTCCGGGCAGCGCGGGCAGCGGGCGCTCGGCGGCCCCGGGACTGGCCGAGGCGCGGAGGGACGAGGCCGAGGACACGGCGTGTGTGCGTTGCAGAAGCTGCTGAGCGGGGCCAGCGACCACGTGAACCATGTACTTGTGAACACCGTGATTTCCAGCTCTCTGTTTTCCACCGGGCGCGCGTCTCCTCCCGGGAGAGGCTGCAGTAAGGAAACCGTGGGGGGGGCGGGGGGGGAGGGAAAAGGGGGTGTTTTGAGTTTTCTCGTTCCATCATGGGTTATGTCTAAAAACAAAAACAAACGAACGAAAAATACTTTAAAAAAAAAAAAAATCACAAAAAAAAAAAAAAAAAAAAAAAAAAAAAAAAAAAAAGGTAAGGGAAAAAAAAAAAAAAAAAAAAAACCAATTAGAAACAAAAAGGACAGTGTCCAAGTTGGGCAGCGGCGGCTCCGGAGCGGGGACAGCTCCGGGATGTGCCGGTGGCCCCGCAGCAGCCGCTGCCACCGCTGGGGACGGGCAGAGGAGCCGCCGGGGCGGCGCGGCCGGGGAGACGGCGAACGCAGAGAAAGGACTTTGCCAACTGTGTTTTTAATGGAGTAAAATCCACGTGGTTTATATATTTTTTCCTTTAATCTTGGGCATTTCGTTTCTCTTTCTGAGAACATAACTTGAAAACACTACAGAGCCAATACTCATATAAAGAAAAATTGTATCCCATAAATGCTGTACAGTTTTTATATACATTAACAATGTACTTTTGCTGCCTTCTAGATAATTTATTTTGCAACACATTACTGCACAGTTGTAAATAACTTATGTACTGTAACATCACTTTCAGTTATGTGTAAAGAAATAAATAAATTAATTAAAATTATCTTTGTATTTATAGTTCACCCTGGGCAGCAGTTTCCCTGTCAAGGAAAAAGTTGCCCAGATCAGCTGCCCATGGCAGGGGATGGAACCAGATGAACTTTAAGGTCCCTTCCAACCCAAACTATTCCATGATTTTAAACATCATTCTCCCTTTTCCATGCCTCTTTATGTGCAGTGGGATTGGCACCCTCTGGGGTGGGTCGTGAGGAGAGGGGACCCCCAGTGCTGGTGAATTCACTGCCCCAGAGTGACTGAGCAGGAGATGCTGTTTTGGGGTTGCAGGGTCTGGACAGGGATGGGTGGATCCAGGCAGACTCTGTCCTCGCTCACCAGCTCGGGGATGCAGCTGGAGGCAGATCCCAGTGCCTTTCCAAGACCTCTGTGCCTTCCTCCCTCCTGCTGCCCATCCTTTCCTGCTGGCTGCAGCTGCCAACCCCAGGCAGGAGTGGGAGGAGGCCTCCACGGCCCCCTGTGCCAGCTCTGGGCTCTCCAGCTTCCTCTGGTGGGTTTTCCCACTGCTCGTGCTGGCCGAGCGTCTCAGCTGCTGCTCTGGAAAGCAGAGATGTTCCCAGTGCCATTTGTTCCTCTGCTGGCATGTCCTGCCTGGGGGACCAGAGGGGACCCCTGCATTCAGCCCCCAGCTCCCCCCTCACTCTCTCGCTGCAGCTTTGCAGCCACTTGAGGAATTTTCCGGGGTCGGGGCAGGGGGATCCTGGAGCCTTTCGCTCCGGCGCATCGCAGCAGCTTCGGAAGAGCCGGGGGATCCCACTGTCCCCTGCCCACCCCTCAGGCCCTGCCTTGGCACCGCTGGCACCAGGACTGGAGCTCACACGGCCGCAGCAGAACGGGCAGTGCCGTGTCCCAGCTGCAGCCAGAGGGATTTTCCCCTCCATCCTCGTCCTGGGCTGTGGGATGAGTGCGGTGAGGCACTGGAGCAAACGCTGGGACCGGGGGCTGCTCCTGGGTCACGGGTGAGAGCAGCCACAGGTAACATTTGTTCCTTGATTAATTTCCGTCCCTGGTCTTGATTTCGTTAAACAGCCATAAATTTGTGGCTGCACTCAGAAAGAGGCCTTTCATGAGCACGTAAAGCTGGAAAGTCCCATCTGCTCATCTGATCACGGTGCTGGCGACCTTGGGAGCCTCCAGGGTCAGTTTTCCTCTCCGTGCTGTAGCTCCCAGATGTGTGTGGGGGTGTGGATCCCTCGGAGGGAGGCAAAAAAATGCAGATGGGATTTTTTTTTTTTTATATAGTGTGATCTCTCAATGTGAGTTTGCAGGTGTGATCTTTTTTGTGTGTGTGATTTTCAATGTGATTTTGTAGATGGAGTTTTTCCACTGTTGCAGGTCTGGAGCTGAGCACCCGTGTGTGATGCTGCTGCCCCCAGAAATCAGGTTTGTGAGTAAATTTTAAAAGGAAGAGGGAAATAAATAAAGCCCGTTGGCATTTTGGCTGCTCTGTTGGCTCTTCCCACGGGCTCACGTGATGCTGGGTGCCAGCACACTCCCTTCCTTCGGCGGGAGTCACAGATTCCACTGCCCCCTTTGAGCTTTGGGGGGACCTGGGCGCATTTGTGGGTGTTGACGGATGGGTCCTGGAGCCCCCGGCTGCACCCCAGGACCCCCGACACCAGCTGGGGTCCCCCAGTCCTGAGATGGGTCTGGAGCACCCTGGAGAGGGGGGGCTGAGCTGGGGGCGGTGAACCGGGGCTGGGGGAGGGCAAACTGGGGCTGAGCTGGGGTGAATGGGGCCGGGAGAACCAAACTGGGGGGCTTGGGAGGGGGCACACCAGGCTGGGGGTGCAGCGGGCTGCGGGAGCAGGGTCCGGTGTTGGGGGGAGCGAACCGGGGCTGGGGGTTGTGAACCGGGCTGGGGAGACAAACCGGGCTTGAGGGGAGATCGGACCGGGACTGAGCCTCGTGTTGTGGAGAGCGAACCGGGGCTGGGGGTCCAAACTGGGGCTGGGGGGTCCGAACCGGGGCTGGGGGGGTCCGAACCGGGGCTGGGGGTCCGAACCGGGGCTGGGGGGTCCGAACCGGGGCTGGGGGGTCCGAACCGGGGCTGGGGGTCCAAACCGGGGCTGGAGGGGTCCAAACCGGGGCTGGGGGTCCGAACCGGGGCTGGGGGGGCCCGAACCGGGGCTGGGGGGTCCGAACCGGGGCTGGGGGGTCAGATCCGGGGCTGGGGGTCCGAACCGGGGCTGGGGGGTCAGATCCGGAGGGAGCCGTCGGGGCGGTGCCGCGGGGCGGGTCCGGCCGGTGCCGCCCCACCTGCCCGAGCGCGGTGGCTGTCGCGGGCGGCTGTCGCTGTCGCTGTCGCTGTCGCTGTCGCGGGCGGCTGTCGCTGTCGCGGGTGGCGGTGGCCGCGGCGATGGCGCTCGGGGGGTCGCGGCCGCGGGGCCGGCGGGCGGCGGGGGGGTGGGCGCCGTGCGCGGCGCTGGCTCTGGGGTGGGCGCTGGGGTGGGCGCTGGGCGCGGAGCCCCCGCACCGCTGCCGCCCCGACACCGCGCTGCTGCCGCCGCCGCTCCGCCGCCTCGGGGGCTCCGCTCTGCTCCGCGCCGCCGTCCCTCGCCTCCGCGGAGGCTGGAGCCCGTGCCAGCTGTACCGGTACCCCCCCGGAGACCCCCGCCCCAACGGCACCGGGCCCTGCACCCGCGGCTGGCACTACGCGCTGCCCGCCGCCGGCCTCCGCGCCAACCTCGTCACGCAGGTGGGGCACGGGGGGTGGCACCGAGGGGCGTCCCGGGGCTGGGGAGAGCTGGGGAACCCCGGGGCTGGGGCAGTCTGCGGTGCTGGAGGGGGCTGAGGGGTCCCGTGGGTAAAGGAGGGGTTAAGGGAGGGGCCTGGGAAAGCTGTGGGTGGGGGTCGATACCTGCGAGGGGTCGGGGGGTCCCGGCCACCGGAGCGAGCTGGGGCCTCCAGTGAGGATCCCACGGGAAAAGCCCGAATGTGAGGGGGGAGCAAGCGAACGACCCCTGGGAGGGGGTTTGGGGCTGGCAGGGGGAGCCCTGGGGAAGCGTGCTGAGGGGCTGGGGGGTGTCCGGGGCTCTTGCAATCACCTGTACTGTCCCCCGACATCTGTCCCCGCATTTCTGTCTGTGGGGCGGGGGCTCTCCAGGAGCCACCCTGCCCCATCCATCCCAGCCCTGTGGGCAGTGCCGGGGGGTCTGCCGAGCCCCCCACGCTGACACCTCCCCGCCGTGTCCCCCGCAGTGGGACCTGGTGTGCGCCTCACGCTGGAAGGTGCCTCTGGAGCAGACCACGCACCTGCTGGGCTGGACACTGGGCAGCGTCACGGCCGGCCTGGCCTGTGACAGGTAATGGGGGTCCCGGGGTACCCCCCGTGGGCAGGGGGCACCGTGCCCAGCCCCTCTCACAGCCCTGTCCCGGCAGGTTCGGCCGCCGTCCCAGCTTCCTGCTGGCGCTGGCGCTGGCCGTGCCCCTGGGGCTCGGCGTGGCCCTGGCTGTGAATTTCCTCATGGTCCTGGTGGCACGGCTGCTCTTCGGGGCCGCGCTGGCAGGAGCCTTCCTCGCCCTCTACGTGGCACGTGAGTGTGCGGGGGCATCCGGGGGGGCCGCGGGGACTGAGGGTGCTCCGGGGTGCCCCGGGGTGCGGGATGCTCCAGGGTGCGGGATTGTCGGGAACACAGCACGCTCCAGGGTGCGGGATTGTCGGGAGCACAGCACGCTCCAGGGTGCGGGATTGTCGGGAGCACAGCACTCTCCAGGGTGCGGGATTGTCTGGAGCACAGTACGCTCCAGGGTGCGGGATTGTCAGGAACACAGCACTCTCCAGGGTGCGGGATTGTCTGGAGCACAGCACGCTCCAGGGTGCGGGATTGTCGGGAGCACAGCACGCTCCAGGGTGCGGCATTGTCGGGAGCACAGCACGCTCCAGGGTGCGGGATTGTCGGGAACACAGCACGCTCCAGGGTGCGGGATTGTCGGGAGCACAGCACGCTCCAGGGTGCGGGATGCCCCGTGTCCTCGGCACCCACCGTGCCCCCTCGCCCCCTGGCAGGGCTGGAGCTGTGTGACCCCCCGCACCGGCTGGCGGTGACAATGGTGGCCGGGTTCTTCTGGATCGCCGGGGAGCTGCTGCTGCCGGGGCTGGCCCTGCTGTGCCGGGACTGGCGGGTGCTGCAGGGCGCCGTCACCATGATCTTGGCCCTGCTGGCTGCCTGCTGGTGGTAAGGACCCCCCGGGCAGGGGGCTGCGTGGGGCTGGGCCGTGCACCGGGGCCGGTGCCGAGCTGTTCCCAGCCCGGCACACCCTGCCCAGGGCCGGGGTGGGGATCCGAGGCCGCCGGGGCTCTCCAGAGGAGTGGGAACCCCCCCGCCCTGGGTAAATGTTTGCTCAGGTTTGAAGCTGAGGGTTTCTGGGCAGCGTTGCTTTGAAGCCAGCTGGGAAGGTCAGTGCTGGAGGGTGGCCGGGCCCTTGGGGAGCCCCGTGACCCGACACTCGTGCCCCAGGTGCCCCGCGCTGCTGCTGGAGTCACCGCGCTGGCTGCTGGCCACGCTGCAGCCGGAGAGGGCCAGGAAGACCCTGCAGGCGCTGGCCGAAGACAACTGCCCCCAGGACAGCCTCCTGGCGGGTGCGTGCGGGCTCCCGGGGGGATCAGCCCCGTCCCCAGAGCCGCGGCTGTGCGGGTGCAGGGACAGAGCCGGCTCTATCCTGTCTCCCCTCTCCCGGCAGAGCTGGAGGCCGTGTCCGAGGGGCCCCCGCGGCCCCGGTACCACTCTGTCTGCGAGATCTGCAGCACCAGGGTCATCTGGAAGAACGGCGTCATCCTCGGCTTCGCGGCGTGAGCGCGGGGGGTGTCCGCGGCGTGGCCGTGGGGCGGGGGGGGCTGGGGGGGGTCCCGCCGCGGCCCCCTGACCCCGCTGTCCTTCAGGTTCATCGGCTCCGGCATCCGCCACTGCTTCACCCGCAACCTGGTCCCGCACCTGCCGCACTTCTTCTCCTCGCACCTGGCGCTGGTGGGCACCGAGGCGGCCGCCTGCCTCTTCGTGTGCCTGACCGCCGAGCGCTTCGGGCGCCGCGCCATCCTCCTGCTCTGCACCGTCCTCACCGGCATCTCCTCCCTGCTGCTGCTGGCCCTTACCCAGTGTAAGACCCCCGCGGGACCCCCGGCTCTCGGACCGCGGCCAGGGGGGAGGGAGGGTGTCTGTAAAGGTGCGGGATTTTCCCCCTGATGCGCTTCACCCGCTCCCAGACCTGCTGGAGCTCATCGTCCTGACCCTGTCCGTGGTGGGCACGGCCGCCTCCCACGCCGTCACCATGCTCAGCATCTTCTTCGCCAGCGAGGTTCTCCCCACCGTCATCAGGTGAGGCGGAGCTGCGCTCCCCCCCGCCTTGTGCCACCCCCGGGCGGGGGGCACCGGGCGGGGCCCCCCCTGAGCGTGTTCCTCCCGCAGGGGCGCCGGGCTGGGCCTGGTGGTGGGGGCCAATTTCGTGGGCAAAGCCGCGGCGCCCATCACCGCCATCCCCAACAGCCGCGGCTTCTTCCTGCACCACGTCGTGTTCGCCTCCTTCGCCATCCTGGCCGTGCTCAGCATCATGTTACTGCCCGAGAGCCAGGGCCGCGGCCTCCCCCAGTCCCTGCAGGACGGCGAGAGCCAGCGCCGCCCGCCCCTCTTCCGCCGCGCCCCCCGCGAGGACCACCTGCCCCTGCTGGCCCCCCACGCCACCCCCCACGACTATTCCTGCCTGGCCGCCTCCACCAAGAGGATGCTGCGCTCCCCCGACCCCCCCCCGAGAGATGTAGCCGCGCTCCCTGGGGGTCTCCCCGCACGGTGGGGGGCTGAGCAGGGTGCTGGGACCCCCGGCCGGAGATGTTCTGGGAGCAGCGGTGGGGCCGGATCCTGCCCCGGGAGCAGCGGAGCTGGGAGCCCTGGGGTGGGGGTGAAGCCCCCCGGGGTGCTGCCGGCTCCCAATAAAAGTGCCTTGTTTCTACGGGCCGCTGGTGCGGGGGGGTGGCGCATCCCCGCCACCAACCCCCGCTCTTTATTACGGGGGTGACCGGGGGTCTCCTCGCCCCCTCCCCAGCTGTGTGGGGCTCACCCGAGCGTCCCCCCCCCCAGGTTTGCTCTGAGTGTGCACCCCCTGCACGGAGGCCTCGCGTTGCACACGCGTGTGCAAAGCCGCTCCAGCCGGGCATCCCGTGCCTGAAGCTGCTGCCTCTGGGCATCTCCTCTGCGTGTGTGAGAGTGTTCGTGTGTGTCTGTGTGTGTGTCTGTGTGTCTGTCTGTGTGTGTCCGTGTGTCTGTCTGTGTGTGTCCGTGTGTGCGTGTGAGCTGTCCCCGCCCCGTCCGTGCCGCAGTCCCTCCGCGGGCAGTGGCTGTCCCCTGTCCCCTGTCCCCCGTCCCCGTTAGTGCCCGTACAGATCTGCCAGGCGGCGGAAGCGGGGCCCCCACTCGCTCAGGTAGTCGTAGTCCTGGTCCTCGTCCGTCAGGCTGGACACGATGGAGCTGAGGGGGCTGGCCACCGAGCCCGAGCCCTCGTAGTCGTAGATGAGGGCGGTGTCGTAGGGGGGCACGCTGGGGTCGCTGTCAGCCGCCTCCAGCCCCTGCGGGGACCGGGGGGCACCGTCAGCCCGGCGGCGATGGGGCGGGGAGGGCGAGGGCGCCGGGCCCTGACCCACCTCATTGATGAAGTCCTCGATGTCGGAGGGGCTGCTGGGCAGCTTGCGGGGGGCCAGGGGGGTCCCGGAGCTGAGCGGGGCGTCCCTGCGCTGGGGGGGCTTGGCCCGGGGCGAGAAGAGATCGGGGTGCCGGAGCTGGTTGATGTCGTAGGCGTCCTGCGGGGCCGGGAGGGGTTTAGATGTGCAGGGCTGAGCTGGGGACCCCCGGGTACCCCCCCTGCCGTGGGTCCTGCTCACCTGGTCCTCCTCGCCCCCGCCCTGCTCGTCGTAGTTGAGGATGTTGTCGCGCATGTCGTCCCGAGAGCGCTGCAGGAGCCCCTTGCGCAGAGCCCGGCGGCGCCCGCGCACCCGCGCAGCGCCCAGCCCGGCCAGCACTGCGGGGACACGGGGACACGCGTGTGGGCACGGGGACACGAGTGTGGGCACGGGGACACGCGTGTGGGCACGGGGACACGCGTGTGGGCACGGGGAGGCACGGGGCGATGGCTGGGGTGGGATGCAGCTGGGCTGGGAGGAGGGATAGGGGCGGAGGTAGGAACGGGGGTGGGATTGGGGTGGGATTGGGGTGGGATGGGCAATGAGGGAAATGGTTACAGGGTCTGGATCGCGGTCAGAAGCGGGTGCTGGGTAGGGGGGAGGTGTTGGGGGTTCATGGGCAGGGTTGGGTGGGAGGCCAGGACCAGGACCAGGTGATGGGTGAGGGGGTCAAGGTGACAGAATGTTCTGGAAGGGTTCGGGAGGGGTGGCCGGGACCAGCACGGGACTGGGGCGCCGGGGGCGGGATGGAGGAGTGGGGGAAGGACGGTGGGGAGGTCTCGCTCACCGAGGAGGAGGATGGTGCTGCCCAGGATGATCGTGAGCGCCCCGAGGGTGATGCCGGCCCCGGCGGTGGCCGCGGCCAGGGCCCCGTCCAGGCAGGCGCCGTCCCGGCCGCAGTGACACACCGAGACGTTCAGCAGCTGCTGCTGCTCCCGCGGGGGGGTCCCCGAGTCCCGGAGCAGCAGCGGGAGCGAGTAGAGCCCCTCGGGCAGCTCCGCCAGCACGGCCAGCACGGCGTGGGTCACTGCGGGGGGACAGGGGGTGAGCGGGACCCTCTGCAGCGTCGCCCCCTCCCCGGCTGACCCTCACCATTGAAGCGGGCCAGGCTCCAGTTGCGGGCGAGCTGGGGGTGCTGGGGGCTGAGCTGGAAGTGGAAGGGGGCTCCGTGGGGGGGTCGATCGTCGTCGGTGGCCCCCAGGAGCAGGGTCCCGCCGCGTCCCGGCCGCCCGCAGAGCACCCCGGCCGGCGGCTGCAGCTGCGGAGCGTGGTCGTTCACCTCCAGGATCTCGATGGACAGCGTGCCGGTGGCCGAGAGCGGGGGTTCGGCTGGGGACAGAGCACGGGGGTCAGGGGGGGCAGAGAACAGGGATCAGGGGGCTCAGGGGGCCAGCGGAGGCAGCCGGAGCGAGGCGGCGGCGGGGGCTGCTGCTCACCATCGTCGCGGGCGAGCACCAGGGCGATGTACCAGCCGCCCTGCAGGAAGGCGGACGGGTGCAGCAGCTCCCGCTTGGTGCGGACGGTGCCGGCGTGAGGGTCCAGGCGCAGCCAGTCCGCGGGGTCGTAGAGCAGCGCGTAGCTGTGGGCGAGGGGTGCGTGAGACATGGCCCCGGACCCCCCCCGCGGGTGCCGGGAGCGGAGCGGGACTCACGTGAGGGTCTGGATCTGGTGCGTGTCGGGGTCGCTGGCGGTGTAGGTGGTGATGGGGGTGCCCGGGGGTGTCCCCTCCAGGACGCTGATCCGCCGCGGGTTCTCTCGGAACACGGGCGCCTCGTTGACGTCCCGCACCCGCACCCGCACCGTGGCCAGAGCCCGGGGGCTGGCGGGGGCCGAGGGCTCCAGCGGCCGCTCGTTCTGCACCGACACCGTCAGCTCGAAGCGGTCCCGCACCTCGTGGTCCAGCGGCTGCGGGAGGGGCCAGGGGTCAGCCGGGCCGTGAGATCCCCGGCGTCCCCCGGCTGCCCCGTGCCCACCTTGACCACGGAGAGCACGCCGTCGTTGGTGTGCGGGTCGGTCCGGATGGCGAAGGCGCCCTCGGGGTCGCCCTCCAGGACGGTGAATTTGGCCAACCAGCTGGGCGAGCCCGCCAGGTCCTTGTCGTGCACAAAAACCCTGCCCACGTCCACGCCGGCCGCCTGCTCCTCCACCTCCATAGAGAACTGGGGGAGAGCGGCGTGGGGCTGGAGGCTGCCCCTCTGGGATGCTGCAGTCCCCCGGGGGGGAGCAGCTCCCGCCCCGCTGACCCCGGCACGGCCCCGTACCCCAGCCGTGCCCTGCCCCATATCCCACCTCCTCCTTGGTGAACTCGGGAGCGTTGTCGTTGATGTCCTCCAGGTAGATGACGGCCATGGCCGTGGTGGTCAGCCCGTCCCCGGACATGTCGGCCGCCTGCACCGTCAGGTTGTACACGCCCATGGTCTGCGGGGAGTGAGGGGGCCAGAGCTGAGCCCCTCCAGCCCCAGGGGGTGCAGAGATCCCCCAGCTGCTGCCCGCCCACCCCGTCCCCCGGCCCGGAGCTGTGGTTTCCCCGTGCGGGGTGTCCCGGTGTCCCGCCGCTCCCCTCCCGGTGACCCCATCCCGTTACCTCCCGGTCCAGGCCGGGCCGTGCGGTGCAGATCTCGCCGGTGGTGGCGTTGATGCTGAACATTCCGGCCGCACCCTGCTCCAGGATGGAATAGCGCAGCGCCGCGTTGTCCGTGTCGGGGTCGTCGGCGTCGGTGGCCTCCACGGTCATCACGCAGGTCCCTGTGGCCGCGGCAGCGCCCGGTGGGTGCCGGCTCAGGGCTGGCTCAGCGCCCCCGGCCCGGCCCCCCCCGGGCCGGACCCACCTGGCTCGGCGCCCTCCACCACGCTCCCGGTGAAGACGTCCCGCCCGAAGAGCGGCCGGTTGTCGTTCTGGTCCACCACGATGATCTCCAGGTCCGTGGGGTCCTCCAGGGTGGCACCGCCCAGGTCCAGCGCGAAGGCTCTCAGCTGTGGGGGCAGAGCGGGGGGGTCGGGGTCTGCCTGGGGACCCCGGGGCGGGGCTGTGCGCACCCAGGAAAACCTTACCCGGTAGCGGTCGTTGTCCTCGCGGTCCAGCATGGCGTTGAGGAAAACCTTCCCGCTGAACTTGTCGATGGAGAAAATGCCCAGGGGCTCCTCATCCACGCCCGGCCCTTTGATGCTGTAGATCACCCCTCCGGGCTGCTGCTTGTCCGACTTGATCTGCCCCAGGAAAATCAGGGCTGGGGGTCCCAGGCCGGGGGTCTGTCCCCCTCTGGGGGTGCCCCTGCCCGAGAGGAGAGGGCGTGGGGCTCTCGCCTACCTGCACCAGGAGGTGGGGGATGCGCTTGTGGTTCTCCGAGACGCTGATGGGGGGGATCACCCAGGCCCTCTTCACCCGCCGAGGAGCCTCGTGCTGCCGCCAGGCCTGGGGGGCTGCGGCGCCTGGCTGGGCCGGGCCGGCACCCTGGGGGGGACACGGTGCTGCCAGCGACCCCGAAACTCCCGAGTGGGGTGGGATGCCAGGGCAGCCGCCCCCGGGCTGGGTGTGCACGGTGGGGTGCGCGGTGCTGGGTGCCCCTGATGGGGTCGGGTCTGGGGGAGTGCAGAGCCCACCCAGCTTCTCCTGGAGCTTTGTGTCAGTGTCCCCTGCCACCCCGGTGTGATGGTGACATGTGTCCTGCTGGCCTCACCAGGAAGGGGTGCCTCACAAATGATCCCCCTGGTGCCCTGGGCATGGGCTGCACCCCACAGGACCCCTGGGGTGGGGTGGGGGCACCTCGGGCAGGCAGCACCCACTGCGGCCTCCCCCCCATGTCACCGTCACCACGCGGATGTGGCAGCGAGGGGGGGTCAGGGATGGGTTCGGGCTGTCACTGTGACCATGGGGGACAGGGCTGGGCGCTGGGGGGAGGCACAGGGAGTTGGGGGCCTGGGGAGGAGCTGGGGGCTGTGACGGGGAGATCCGGGATGGAAACACGGGGAACGGGAGTTCTGGCAGGCTGCAGTGGGGTCAGGGAGCTGTGGGGGCAAGGATGGGTTATGGGGCTGTGCGGGACCGAGGTCAGGGATTTGGGGGTGATTATGGGGGGGATCTGGAGCCACGGGGAGTGTGGGAGCTGGGGCTGGGGAGGGCAGGGAGCTGTGCATGCAGCCACCGACCCCCAGCTCCTTGCTGGGCCCGGGGATGGGCGCTGTCCCCTCCCCGGGGAGGGAGCACATCGGGGCAGCGCCAGCCTGGCACCCGCATCTGTGCCCAGCTGTGCCTGCACCGCTGGCTGCCGGGGAGCCCCGCAGCCCCTGCTGGGGGCCGGGGCAGGGGGGCTGGCTGTGCCGGGGGTCCCTGGGGATGGTGCTGTGGGGAGGGGGCTGTGTACCAGCCCCACGGCATGGGCAGGACAAGGGGCTGGATCCGAGGCTCGGGGGCTGCGCTATCGCCTCCAGGTCTCTCTCTGCCCCCTCCTCCAGCAGGAGAAGCCCCCCGCCCATCTCTGGGGGCCGCTGGGGCTGGGGGGGGGTTCAGGATGCGAGGAAGGGGCTCTGGGGGCTTTGTTCCCGTGGGGGCTGCCCTGCACATCCCCTTTCCTTCCCCTCCCTGGAGCAGCCCAGCACAGGGTCCATGCCAGAACCCCAAGGGCTCCGTGTGGCTCGGGCCTGAGGCCGGGATGGGGGGCTCTGGGGGGCCGTGGGTGGGCAGGGGTGGTGCAGAGAGGCCTGAGACCACGGCTGGGGCGGAAAAAAGAGGAGCAGGGTGTCTTTAAGCGGCCAACCCTCCCCCAGATCCCATCCCGCTCACAGGCGCAGGCACGGTGCCGGAGCCGCAGGCCCCCCCCTGCCACGGCCATCTGTGGGGTGGGAACGGCCTCAAGAGGGGCTCCGAGCCCCCATCACCCCCAGCCCCATCCCCGCTGCCCCCAGGGAAGAGCCTCCACGAGGTTTGGGGTCCTGCCGACCCCCGGCTCTGCGCGCAGGCTCCCCATCCCAGCCAGCCCTCCTGGGGCACGGAGCCGGGGGTCCCCGTCCCCCCCGGTCCCAGCCGGTCCCCGCCGCCGCGGTGTCCCCCCAGCCCTTACCCGAGCACAGAGCGGGGCGAGCAGGCAGGCGAGGAGGAGCGGGGGGCCCATGGCGGAGCGGGGCACAGCCCGGCCGCCGGCCCCGAGCTAAAATAGCGGCGGGACTGGCTGAGTGACAGCACATGTGCTGCGGGCACCCGACCCCCCCGCGGGCAGCTGGCCCCGCCGCCCCCGGCCCGCAGCCCGCACCCCCTGCCCGGCCCGGCCCGGCCCGGCGCGGCGGGGGCCCGGCTGGGGAAATGCGGGGAGCGTGGAGGGATGGAGGGGGGCGCGGGGGGGTCCCCGCTGGCCGGGCAGGGCAGGGAGAGAGGGGGCCGGGGATGCGCAGCCCCGGGCAGGGCGGGAGGAACGCGGCAGCTGCCGCCGGGCGCGCTCCGGGGATGCCGCGACGGGGCGGGCAAGAGGGGGAGAACCGGGCCCGCTGCCCCGCCGGCTGCTCCGGGACAAGGACCGGCACCGGCACCGGGACAGGGACAGGGACTGGGACTGGGACTAGGACTGGGACAGGGACCGGCACCGGCACCGGCACCGGCAGCAAGACAAGGACTGGCACTGGCACCGGCACCGGGACAGGGAGAAGGGATCGGCAACGGGACAGGGACGTGGAGAGGGGCAGGCACAGGGATAGGCACTGGCACCGAGACAGGGACAGGCTACGACACCCACAGAGGGACAGGGGCCTGGACCTGGACCTGGACCTGGACCTGGACAAGGACCGGGGCCGGGATCAGGACCGGGACAAGGACCGGGGCCGGTTCTTCCCGCCCCGCTCGGCCGGGCCTCCCGTAGGGCCGAGCCCGCCCGTCTATTCCCGGCCGTGCCCGGTGCCGCTGCCATCTGTGTTGGCGTCGGAGCCGGTCCCAGTGCGGAGTCGGGAGAGGAACCCGCAGCATCCCGCGGTGTTCTGGTCCCGCCGGGCTCCCGCCGGGCGGAGCGGGCGGGGGCTGCCCCGGGAGTTCCGACAAGGCTCTCGGTCCCCGCTGCCGGTCCCGGCTCCGCCGCCGTGCCGTGGCACCAGGTGGCAGCATCGTCCCGGCCACCGGCCCCGGCCCCGGCGCTCCTGGCAGCCCGGGCTGTGGCACCGGGGAGCGTCCCCCGCCCGCCGGCGCGGGGTCCCGGGGGTCCCGGTGCAGCAGGGATGGAGAGCCACTGACCCCCGGGCTAAGGGCTCGAGGGGTTCTTGTCCTCCCGGGAAACCGAGTCCTGGGCCTGGCAAGGAAGCGCACAAGGTGTCGGTGACACCGGCGGCGTCACCTCGTCCCTGCTCGGCTCCTCTGGGGACCCTTGCCCAGCGCTGTCCCTGGGAATAAATTCCCCCGGAGCGCTCCCGGTGCGCGTCACCGGCACTGGGACGGGGAAGGAGGCGTGGGAAAAGGGATACGGGAGGAGGGATGCGGGATGCGTCCTGTCCATCCCCAGGAGCCGAGCGGTGGCGGCGGGGCTGTGCGTGTCCCCAAGGACGTGTCACGAGCGGGTGAGCGCCGGTGGCCCGCGGCGCGGCTGGGCCGTGGCGCGGGCAGCGGCGCTCACTTGCCCGTCCGTCTGTCCGATCGCATCCGTCCGCCCCGCTGCCCCGTCACCCCGCATCAGTGTCGCGGCGCTGGCCGGGGGTCCTGGCGGCCGCCCCTGCCCCTGACGCGCCGCGGCGGCCGAGCAGATGTTCCGTGCCACCGGCACCGCGGCGCGGCCGCAGACGCGACAGGCTCTGACAGGGCGTCAGCCCGCTCGTGGGGACGCGGCTGCGGGTGGCACGGCCGGGCTGCGGCACCACAGGGACCCCCGCTGTCCCTGCGCCGACACCCCCGGCCCCTGCACACCGGGGCTCCCGCTGCGGTGCGGGGATTTGGGGTCCCGCCAGCGCTGGGTCCAAGCAGCACCAGCCCAGGACTAACAACTTGCCCTGCTGCTCTGGGCGCTGGGTCACGCTGTTCTGGAGGGTTCCCCCTCCCAGCTGGCAGCTCCTGGCCCTGCCCAGCGGTGCCACGGCTGTTGGGACCAGTTGTACCCCACCGTGTGCGTAGGGACCGGTCACATCTCCGATGTGGGGTGACCCGGCGTGTCCTGGGCCCAGTGTGGCACCAGTCTCGTCCCCACAGCGGGACCAGCTGTGACCCCGGAGCAGAGACTGCGTTGTCGGGGCGGCGCCCGGGAGGGCAGAGGGAGCAGCTGGGAGCGCAGAGGTGCCACACGCCGGCGCAGCCCCATAAACCACCGGAGCTTGGATTTTATACGGCAATAAAAGATAATGTCAGCTATAAAGCGCTAGAGCAGGTCCTGGCGCGCCGAGCTGGGGGGGCACAGAGCGGGGGCAGCCCCCAGCTCCCCGGGGACGCCCCAGCAGGGCAAAACCTCCTCGGGGCCAGCGGGTCCCCGGCTGCCCCAGGGTTGGGGACACCCCCGGCGCTGCCACGGGCTGAGGTTGCGGTCAAAGCATTCAAGCTGCTGCTTTGGGCGGTTGTTGTTGTTGTTGTTGTTGTTTTAATGGTTTTGTTGGGTGATGCCGGGCCGGGCCTGGCAGGCCCTAATGAAGGAGATTGATGGCTTAATCGCCTGCAGCCATTACGGGGTAATTGAATGGTTGTGTACGGATGATCCGACCCTCAATGCCGATGCGGCTGGCAGGGAAGAGCCTGGAGCTGGGGGAACACACAGAGCCCCCCCTGCACTGAGGGATGCAGCGTGGGGGGAGCAGAGCCCACGGCCTTGGGACCCCCACCCATCCCCACAGCTGTGCTGGTGTTCCTGGAGGTCTCCAGGTTCATCCAGCGGCACCAGGTCACCCCACCGAGCTCAGCTCTCAACCAGGGCGCTGTGACCAGGTGCTTTAATGAGGCTTTTAATTAACAGGTCCTACTACAGGGATGAACAGCGGCGTGGGAGCGGAGGTGGGAGCATCAGGAGGGCAGCCCCAAACTGGGGTCACCCCTGACCACCCTCCCTGCGGGAATCCCCGAGGAGCAAACCTGGTAGAGGCCCAGGCAGGTCCCTGTGAGTCAAGCTCCTCGTTTTGTGTGTGACAACCAGGTGTTTTACAGTATTTGCTACCTGTGATCATCCATCAAAGCAATCGATAGCGTTCCTGCAGAGTTTTATTAATGATCTTGTCACCGGGCTGGTGCGGGGTGCCCGGGGTTGTCGAGAATGATAGATCATTAAGAGCTTTCGCTGCTATTTATTCTCCAGTGACCTTGTCTCTCTCCATTGTTGCTTGCTTAAGAGTTATGAATGCGAGACATGATAATTTGATATTGATCTATTTGGTAAGTTAAAAAATTTACTGCATCGTTGATGTTTTAACAAAGGATCCGCTCGGGCCCTCCCGCGGGCGCTGGGCTGCGCACGTGTCGCTGTCCCTGGGATGTGGGGCAGCCAGAGGCGCCCGCTCAGCTCTGCGTGTCCCTCGCGTCCCCGTCGCAATTCCTCCTGAGCCTCGAGTACCGAAACGCAGGAGATGCCGCTGTGGGCAGGGTGTTGGGATGGACAGGCCCCTGTGCAGGTGGGGTGCGGTGGAGAAAGCCTGTCCCCATCCACATCCCCTTCCCGTTTTTCCCAGCCCCACTCTCATCCCATCCCCTCCCTGCCCGCTCTGCCCAGCACCATGTGCTCATCACGGTCCCCTCCATGGTCCTTTCCACGTTCTCTCCACGTCCTCCCAGATTTTTGGGGCTCTAGTGACCCTAACAAAGGAATGCCTGTAATTATTTGTGCTCCTCCTTGGTGCTTCCAGAGCCCCATGAGCTGCTGGGAAAAGCTGGAGCTCCCTGTCACCCCCTCGGCACTGGGCAGCATCAGACCAGATGGATGGTGGCTGCCCAACGCCGTCCCCTCTGGCATTATCGACCCCCGGGGCTGGCAGCTCACGTGTGGAGTCAAACAGGGACAAACTTCCACAGATAAAGGTGGGATTTATCAATAGAGTCAGTATTTATATGTGATTTTGAATTTATTCTTTATTTCTGCTGGGAAATCATTCCCTGTGAGGGATGCTGAGGCAGGTGTGGCTGCCCCTGGATCCCCAGAAATGTCCAAGGCCAGGCTGGATGAGGCTTGGAGCACCCTGGGGTAGTGGAAGGTGTCCCTGCCCATGGCAGGGGTGGCACTGGATGGGCTTTAAGGTCCCTTCCAACCCAAACCGTTCTGGGATTCTGTGACTCCTGCAAAGGGCTCCCACACAAGGAAACCCTAACTGCAGCTCCAGCTCAGCTCAGCCAGGCAGGAAAACTCCTACTTTTACTGGATATTATTTAAGGACCAGGCTGCAGCCAGCCGTGGATCAGGGCCAAGCCCCCCCAGGCGGGCACTAGGCCGGGTAAAAGCGCTTCAGGAGCTCCTTCTTGTTGACTTTGCCCATCTGGTTGCGCGGGATCTCCTCCACCACGATCAGCTCTGTGGGGATGGCGTAGGGAGCCATGGTGTCCCTGGAACACCGAACCGCAGCTGTCAGAGCGGGGCAGCACCGGCTGAGCCTTCCCGGGAGCACTCACAGCCCCGAGCAGCCCCACCTGCGACCCCCAGCCGCATCCCGGAGCGCATTTAAGCTCAGCCCCTCGGGAGATGGGCGGTGGGACGTGTGCCGCAGGGAGCGGCTCATCCCCGGGGACTGCTCAGCCGGGATCAGCGACGGCAGCAGCGCCCTGAGGAAGGCGGGAGCGCACGGTGCCCGTCCCCGAGGGCACGGCAGGTGAGCCGCCTCCCCGGGAGCGTGTCAGCGACGGCAGCCCCGAGCGTCACCCGCGCAGGGAGGGGCTCTGCCGCCTTCTGCTGCCCGTGTGCCACCGGCCCGGGGCCGTGCCCGGCTCCGGCAGCGCCCTGGCACCGACCCTAACGCGAGATGCCAAGTCTGCCGAGCCCCCCGAGCCCCGGCCTCCTCCTCCTCGCCGCTGCCACCAGCACCCGGCCATATGGAGCCGCTGACCCGGGATGGCGCCTGTCGCCGGCAAGCGGCGGAGAGGGCGAAAGCGGCGAGATGAATCGCTCTGAAGAGGGACATGTGTCTCCTGCCAGGGAGTGCGAGAACAGGGGCCGAGGGAACCTAAGTGACGTAAAAAATAAAGGGGAGAGACAGGGCGAGAGGAGAGGGGGCGGGGAGCACAGCCCGACCCTCCGGGAGCTTCGAGTTCAAGGGCACAAGAGCAACGTCCCTGTGACGGAGCAGGGACAGCCACGGGGACAGACGTGCAGGGAACGCTGCGGGAGGGGGGCGGGCAGGCAAAGCCTCCTGCTTGGTACCAGGGACCCCCAGAACGGCCTGGGGGATCCCCAAAGCCACAGCTGGGGGTGAAGGGATCTCCTGGCTGGGTCACCAATGTCCCTGGCATGAGATTTGGGGATGAGCAGTCACCTAAAGCAGAGTGAGCTTCTCTCCGGTGAGGAAAAGCTGAGAGCTGGGCTTGTTCAGATGGGAAAAGAGGAGACTTTCTGATAGGGCCTGGAGCGCTTGGACAAGGGGGAATGGCTTCAAACTGGCAGAGGGCAGGGATGGATTATTGGGAAGGAATTCCTCCCTGTGAGGGTGGTCAGGCCCTGGCACAGGTGCCCAGAGCAGCTGTGGCTGCCCCTGGATCCCTGGAAGTGTCCAAGGCCAGGCTGGACGGGGCTTGGAGCACCCTGGGACAGTTGAAGGAGTGGCACTGGACGAGCCTTAAGATCCCTTCCCACCGAAACAATTCCACGACTCCGTGATGCCATGACGTGTCCCCGCTGAGGACACTGCTGGCTTTGAGCCTGCTCTCCCCGTGCCCCTCCCTCCCCATTCCCCTCCCCTGGCGTTTTTACCTGGCCCATTCCTTCAGGTCCCTCACGGAGAGCATCTCCCCCCTGCGCAGCCTCACCACGGCGCTGACCCGCTGTCCCCACACCGCGTCCGGGGGCCCGATCACCGCCACGTCTGCGGGGACAACGCGCGCCGGGCTCAGCAACCCCAGCGGCCTCCGGGGCCCGGGGGGGCACACCGGGGGCTCAGGGGTGAGGAGGAAAATGCCCCGGGGTGTCAGCACGGGAAAACGCCGTGGCCCCCTGCGCTGACGCAAGAACGGGGCTTTTCTGCATGGAAAGGGCAGGAAAAGGCAGGGAGCTCCGTGGCTGGAGAATCTGGAGTCAGGCGGGAGGAAGATGAGTGGTGTGGAGCTGGGGGGACCGCTTCTGACCCCTTGGGCAGGGCAGATTTCACTACAGCCTCATTTCCACAGTCAGGCAGGAGCCACTCAGCTCTTCCCTGGGGGAGCAGGAACCGCGGGATTCAAACATCCCCCTCCAGGCACTGGCCCCTGGGAGCCTCAGGCACCTGCTGAGCCCCGGAGCAGCGTCCCCAGGCCCTGTCCCCTGTGGGCAGGCAGCAGGAGGGCACAGACCTGTGATGTGGGGGTGTGTGAGGAGGTGACGCTCCACCTCCAGCGCGCTGACTTTAAACCCTCCGTTTTTGATGATGTCCACGGAGGTGCGGCCCTTGATCCAGTACACTCCATCCTTGAACGCCGCCGTGTCTCCTGGAAAACAGAACAGCTCCATCAGAGGCCGCTCCCTGAGCCCCCCTCTGCCCTTCCTAGCATGTGGATGTGGCGCTGCTTCCCACTGCTACAAGGCAGGACTGGATGGGATACTGGGAAGGAATCCTTTCCTGTGAGGATGGGGAGGAACAGGCTCTCCAGAGAAGCTGTGGCTGCCCCATCCCTGCTTGGACAGGGCTTGGAGCCACCTGGGATAGTGGAAGGTGGAATGAGATAAGCTTTAGGGTCCTTCCAAACAAATCCATTCTGTGATTCCACAAAAAAAAAGAGAAAAGGTGGGAATGACATTGGGAAAAGGAGCCTGTCCTGAGGAAGATGTCTGGTCCAACCTGTGCTTCCCACAGGTGTGATCCCACAACCAGCCCAGCCCAGGTACCACAGGACATGCCAGCAGCGATGCAGTTTTCACACCTCATTTCCAGCTCACCTCTGGCACTGCGCAGTTTGCGTGTGGTGCAGCAAAGGCCCAGAGATTTACGCTGTCAGGGCAAGGAAACGTCAGAATCAGTCCTGAAAACCCAGGCTGCTCCCCAGAAGAGCTGCGTCCCTGCTCAGCTGGCACCTGCCAACATCCTGAGCAGCTCAGCTCAGCCAGGGAATGATTAATTGTTCCTGTACTTGCCTGCCCCTTGGCACTCCGTGGATGTGGAAGGCTGGCTGGAATATTCTGAAGTTGGGGGAAAAGTTTGAAACTGGGGCTCCCGGGGCGTTCGGCGGCTTGGAGTGGGAAGGAAAAAGGATGAACTGGATCCCGTGGCGTGTGACTGACACACGATGGGACATGAATTAAACGGTGGCACTGGGAGAGCCAGGAGCAGGAGCTGCTTATTCACACAGAGAAGAGGGGAGAGGAGAGAGAATTCAGCCCTGCTTCAGTTCCCATGTTGTTCTTTGGGATGTCAGTGCAGGAGGACAGCCACGTTTGCTTTTCCTCCACCCTGATGGGGGCAATGATCCCTGGACAGTTCTGCTCTCTGCTCCCCTTCCACCCCTGCGCTCCCCACAAACGCCACGGCTGCTTCCCGCACGGATCCCTCCGTTCCACTGGCAGCACAGCACAGCCAGGGGATATGTCACGTTATTACTGTCACCACTGCGAGCTCCTGGGACCAGCTCTGTGATTCCCCCTGTCTCTCCCTTTTCATCTCCTCTCCAGCATCAGGCCCTGGCTGTCACTTCCCACGCTGACAGCCCCGAGTGCTCTGGGGGATGCCAGGCTGAGGACAGCCCCGTTACCCTGTGCCCTGCACCATCTGCTCCCAGCCCAGCACATCAGGCAGCCTGTGCAGCGGCACATCCTGCATCCCCCCGCTTCCCAGCCACTGGGGAATTCCCAGACCAGGGAGAGCCGTCAAAAGGGCGCTGAATTTGCTCCACGCCTGTCCCCAGCAGCGCCGAGTGTCGCTTCCGAAGTGGCGCTGTGCCTGTCTCCCCAGGGGTCACGGGTGAGCCCCCTGCCCCACGAGCCCACCAAGCCTTGTGGGCAGCTGCTGCTGCTGTGTCCCACCCATCCCAGCCGCTCCGTCCGGCGCGGCGCAGCTCAGACCCGCAGCCAGCGCTCCCCACCCTCGGCCGGCTGCGCCAGAAAGGGAATTTTGGCCGGTGCCTCTGACACCCCATCTCCTCCTCTGCCCGCCCCTGTGACAGCAGAACCCCGTGGCTGCGGCTGCCGGGGCCGTGGGATTATTGCTTCCCTGACAGCAGCCGTCACCGCTACCTTTGGATTTGTTTCAAGATGCTCGGTGGGCATCTGTTCCGCGAAATGTTAAAGGCTCTGCTGAGCTGCATATTGAGCAGGCTCTGCGCCGGCGGGGGCTGCCCTTTGCTGGAGTTACAGGCGGTTATAGATATATTTATCCAGTTAAAAGCATAGAATTAGGGAAAGGTTTGGGTTGGAAGGACCTTAAAATTCATCTTGTTCCACCCCCTGTCACGGGCAGGGACACTTCCACCATCCCAGGTTGCTCCAAGCCCTGTCCAGCCTGGCCTTGGACACTTCCATGGGCAGTTGCAGCTCCTCTGGATGACCTGTTCCCAGCCCTCACCACCCTCCCAGAGAGATGCAGAAGGAGATGTGCAATGGAGACCGACATTTCCCGACTCAGACTGCAGAGATTTCTGCCGTGAGGTTCTTCAAGTTGCAAAATCCTCGCTGCAAACACAAAAGGGCCCTTGGGCCTCTGCCGTAGTTCGAGCGCCTCCTTCACTGAGCGCTGAGACCTCGTGGGGACCAACGGGAGCTGCTTCCCAGGATGTGGAGAACAAGAGCCCCTTTGCTCCTTGAGCTGAGCTGCAGCACCAAACCCTCACCTGTGTCAACACCCTCACCCACGGGGCAGTTTGTTCCTGGCAAACACTGCACAATTCCCACATCAAAGGTACAACCAGCTATTGACCTAGGGAACACTTTGGCTGGAGAAATGGAACACCGAGTGGCTTCGGGGAGCTCTGAGATAGCTGAAGTATGCATTAAAAAAAGACTTTTTTAGGTAAATCAGGCGACTCCAGCCTTGACAGAGAGTCAGGAATGTTCTAGGGTGTGCTGGAAAAACAGGGATGCTGTTGGCCTCACACCGGGGCTCTGCGAGTCCAGGATTTCAGCCTTGCACACCGGTGATGACAGAGGTCAGCACCCCGGAGCTGCCCCCCGGGAGGAGCCCAACCCAGGCACACCACGCCCGCTCCGGGGGCACAGATGTCACCGGGAAGCCCGGGAGAGTGCTTGGTAACAGGTGTCACCAGCTTGGCGGCAGCCACAGCGCGGCTGCGACGTGCGAGCCGAGATCTGGCACGCGGAGCCGCCCCGGGAGCAACGCGGTGCCGGCGCGCAAACTGTCACCTGTCGGGGGCTCCTTCTGCAGGAGTTTAAGTTCCCCAGCATTCAGGTGGTTTTAGAGTCTTTTCTGCCCTCTGCAAAGCTCTGTGCCAAACCGAAGGAAGAGACGGAGTCTTCAAGGTTTAGATTTTTCAAGGTTGCATGCTTCGTTTATTGTTTCTTATCTTACAATTTTCTCAGTCCAACAAGATGTTTGCCGCGGCTTGGACTTCTCACGACTCCTCCCATCCCAGGGCTGTCCTTATCTTTTATACTAATTGCTACATATTCTTTATTTACTATTTCTTACCAATGTCTATCACTATTACTAAAAAGGTCATCTCTGCTCTGACCCAATCTTCACTAACTACTTTGTGCCATGTCACTGCAGAAATGGAGTGAGGGAACAAGAAGGAAGAAGAAGGAGACAACGCCCCAAATTCTCCATCTTGCCCCATTCACTTCAGTGCCAAGAATCCCAAACTCACTGTTTTTTCACTCTGTGATATACTAAACTACTATTTTTCACACTCTTGCGGCCTGCAATGCTTCCTGCAGTGCAAGAAGCCTCTCCCATGCACTGAAATCAAATCCAGTGTCTCTCTGAGCTCTGGGCTGGGGTCCCAGACCCCCCTGCCCAGGTCCCTGACCCTCCAGGGCAACCAAAGGAATGCCCTGGACTCCAACAGTCACCCAGGGCGCTCCTGCCTGCCCAGCCCACGTTAGCTGTGCGCCTTCTCCTTCGTGCTCAGAGCTCCTGAGGGGACCTGGGACGGGAGGAAGGGCAGCGTGGACACCAGAGGATGCGCGCTCATTCCCGGGTTTGAAACCAAAGCCCCGCAGCCCAAGGGCAGCAGCAGAGCCTGGTCCGGGAGCATCGCTGCCAGGGGATTCGGCTCCTTGCAGCTGTGAGGTTCCCCCCACGCCTGCCACAGCTCCAGCAGACCGAGTGCTGCGCAGCAGAAAAGACCACGAAACGGCAAATCTCCCCTTTGAAAGGCAAATGATTTTGCTGATTATTTCAGCCTCCTGCTCTGGAGGCAGTTAATGCTCCAGTCAGGAGCTCCAGGGGCTGGAGCGGCGCTGGGGATGCTGGGGGGCTCTTCCCTGCCAGCAGCAGGATGTGGTTGGAGCACTTTCAAATATTAATTAGACCTTTTTGCCGCTAATGAATCACTCCTGATTTTTGCAAACTCTTGGCTTTCTAACGCTCCACGCCCGGTGCTCCTCAGAGCGGGGACAGAGAGCAGGAAAGTCTCACAGCCGCTCTTCCAGGTGACACTGACCTGCGGGGACACAGAAGAACTCCTCTGGGGACAATCACCATGTGCCACCCACGGGCAGCCAGCAGAGCTCCTCCAGACCACACGTGCACCTTGCTCTTCTGGGAGCCTTTACGTGTTGTTTTTTTGTTGTTTTTTTTTTCCCCCAAATTCCAGGAGGAATTCCCTGCTGTCAGCTGTTCTGCCACGATGATCCCTCATTTCCAGAGGGAAGAGCGGCGCACCCACCCTCCCGCGCTCCTCTGGAATTGCTGCTCTCACCAGCGTGGGGAGGACCAGCAAGCTCCCAGCTGGAACCCCCCAGGAAGCTCGCAGGAAGGCAGTTGGAATAATCAGTCTTTGCCCTTCTCTGGTGCCTTTCAGCAGAGGATCTCCGAGCACAATGATCCAGAGGCTAATCAGGCAGAAAGGGAACAGCTGGCAGGACAGCGGTGGGATGAGAACAGCCTCGGTGGGATGGGGAGTGGCCTCACACACCACGGAGCAGGAGGTTCTGGATCTCTGCTCCACCCTGGCATTAACCCCTACCTGCCTCCCACTTCCCTGAAGTCACTGTTGATGCTGCTGGTCCGTCAGGCTGAGGCAGAGCTCGCCCTCTGGCACAGACACACCTCACTGATGAGGATTATAATTTATTTTTCAGGTAGGATTGGTCCAACAGCCCGGGCAGGCCATGAAGAGCCTGGGTCCCGAACCTCACCACTTGGGAGAGTAGAGCCAAAATCTGGGGGCTCAAACCCCCTTTGCCAGGTGAGGATTTTGGGGGAGCAAGACTCCAACCCCAGTACCCAAATCTGGATGGGGACAGCCTGGGGCCCAGCCAGGGCTCGTGATGGGCCCCTGACCACTCAGAGGCAGCCGTGGGGTCCCAGCTGGCAGGAAGGTTCTCCTCCATCCTCCATCCTCCTCCTTTCAGCACAGTTTTCCTGCCTGCAGATCAGCTCCAGCAGCAGACCACGGAAATGCTCCTTCACAGGCTCTGGGATCCTCCTGCAGCCACCAGCTCCATGTGTCTGTCACATTTCTCACGTGCTTTCAAGTTTCCCTGCTCTTTCCATGGCAGTTCAGTGTCCCCCCACTCTCCTAAAGCCATGGGAATGAATTTTTTGCAGGTAGCACAGACACAGCGGTGCTGAGTGTGGCACAGCAGTGACATTCCTGCGGTCACCCTGCCTCTCTTACCGTTCCTCTGGGCACAGCTCCCTGTGCAGCTCCCAAGCCCAACGCTAAAATAAACGGTTTGTTCCCATTCCCAGAGGCTCCCGTGCTGGAGAAAAGCCACGTGGGGTGGATAAATGATTATAAGGCAAGTGCTAGGGGCTTTTTATAGGAATTAGATAATCCATTCCCTCGGTGGGACAGGCGGCCGAGCGCTGCCTCTCCGTCACGGACATCCACCTTTCCCTCCCCCTCCGTGCCAGGAAAACTGCATCCACAGATCCCCCATCTGCTCCCATACATCACACACTTCACTCCGGTTTATTAGCTGGAATAAATCATAAATATTTCATTATATATCAACGGCGCTCGACTCCGGGAAGGCGCAATCCATCACCCCGACGTTCCCCGCGACCTGCCGCCGTGCAATAAGCTTTCCAGTCTATTAAACAAGATTGATACACTGTGCCAGGCTGGACTGGGGGGATTTATTTATGGAGCACCGGGAGAGGGAGGGCACAGGCAAGCGGGGCTGCTCCTGGGGCAGCAAGAGGCGCGGTCCTCCCGTGGTGTCACGGGAATGCTGCTGGGATCAGAAGAATCATGGAATTATTTCGCTTGGAAAAGGCCCTTCAGACTGGCTATTCCACCCAGCACTGCCACTAACCCGTGTCCCCAAGCGCCACATCCTCATGGTTTTAAACCCCTGCAGGGATGGCTCCGCTCACTGCCCTGGGCAGCCCTTCCCACGAGGAAAGCTCTCCTAATATCCAAGGCTGTGAGGTATCAGGGAAGGCTGCTCACTCTCGTCCTGCTGCTTGCTCCCTAGGAGAAGAGACGGGAGAAGACCCCGTGGCAAAGCAGGTTCCAGCTGAAGCAACGCCCTGCTTCCAACAGGGACCGTCCAGACTGTCCCCAGCTCAGGAATTCCACCTCCCAAGTGAGACCTCTCTCCAAGCCACACTTCCCTGCAGGACCAACAGCACCCTCCGTGAGTCACCCTCTGGTTAAACCCTGGGCCTTGGGGGAGCTCCCAGCACCCGAGGGATGTCTGGGGAGGCGCAGCTCTCAGTGATCCAGAGCCTCCCTGGCACCGCTGGGATTGATTGGAGGCATCCCTGCTGCTGAAGGGATTGACGCCGCCTCGGCAGCGCTGATGTATGTGCACAGATCTATTTAATGAAATGCTAAATGATAGGCTAAATAACTGAGCAACTTTAGCTTGATTTATTGCGTGGAAGGGGGGAACGCGTGTCCCTGCTGTCAGCCATCTTGGCTGCCAACAGAGGTCACGAGCGCTAATTGTAGCTAATTAACATTAATTAGACTCGGGAAGGACTGGGTCTCCTCTCCCCAGTCATCCCCATCCACCCCCAGCCCTTCAGCACTCACATTCCCTGGAACCAGGCTGCATTCCCAGCAGCCCAGGCCTCCTGTAAATCCCAATCCAGTTGAAATCATCAGCTCCTGCTTTCCCCCACCTTCTCCACCCTGCTCAGACCACGAGGGTGAGACCTGCCTGAGTCCAACTCTCTGCTCCCTTTGGAGCGTGTCACAGCCCTGGAGTGATCCTAGGGGATGCTGGAGTCCATCTACCCTCACCAGGACCAGCCTTCCTCGGGCTCACTGTCCAAAAGCACCGGGGCTGCTCCGAGCCCCGGCTCCCGCTGCGGAGCACGGAGGGTTCGGAGAGCGCCGCCGTCATTAATAAAGCATCAAAGGCTCCTGAGGGGGAGAGTCTGAAACTTCCTCAAAAAACCGCATGTATATTAATACCACAGCAATTATTCATGAGGAAACCCTCTCCCCCAGCAGCTCCCAGGGCTGCCACTCTCTCCTTTGCCGGTGTCCCTGCCCTGCCCAGCCACTGGCAGCGGGAGAAGGGCCGGCTCCTGGATCCAGCTGCTGTCCTGGCACGGGCAGCCCTGGCTGGCAGCACAGCTCCAATCTGCTGCCAAAATCCTCCAGCGGGGCCTGGGAGGAGAGCGGCTCAGCAGCTGCTGAGATCTGTCCCTGTGCTGGGAACAGGAGGTGAGCTCGGCGTGCAGCCGCTGCTCTCCAGGCAGGTTCCACCTGGAGCCCGCAGCGTACGGATGTGGGGATGCTGGAGTGAGTCCAGAGGAGCCACGGAGCTGCTCCCAGGGCTGGAGCCAGGCTGGCAGAGCTGGGGGTGCTCACCTGGAGAGGAGAAGGCTCCAGGGAGAGCTCAGAGCCCTGCCAGGGCCTGAAGGGGCTCAGGAGAGCTGGAGAGGGACTGGGGACAAGGGCTGGAGGGACAGGACACAGGGAATGGCTTTAAACTGAAAGGAGATAGACTTAGATGGGATATCACGGAGAAATCCTTCCCTGGGAGGGTGGGCAGGCCCTGGCACAGGGACCCAGAGCAGCTGTGGCTGCCCCTGGATCCCTGGCAGTGCCCAAGGCCAGGCTGGGCACTGGGGCTTGGAGCACCTTGTGATAGTGGAATGTTTCCCTGCCCATGGCAGGAGATGGAACGGATGAGCTTTAAGATTCTCCCAACCCAAACCATTCTGGATTCCGTGAAACTTCACCTCAGAGCCTCCCCCAGGCCCAGAGCAGGCTCTGCTTCACCCCCTAGAAATGAAGAGCCTGGAGGATCCTGCTGGGCACAAGAGGGACCATCCGAAGACACCGATACCCCGAGGCTGCTCCCACACCAAGATCCAAGAGCAATCAGTGGCTGTCGAGCCTTTTGGGCCCCTGGCCACTGAGGCAGAGCAGGATTTGGCCCCCCCACGTGAAATCTGCAGGTGATTTAATGGCTCCCGAGAAAGGGAATGAATCCACTGGAGGGGAATCGCTGTTTGTTCCCGCGCCGTGCCACCGACACCGCCGGGAGCGGCGGCAGCAGCAGGTGGATGTGCAGCACCATTTATTTACATAATAAAATTGCCAAGTGGATTTGTAGCTCAGGGCCATCCTCCCCTCTTCCCTGTGCCTGGCTCCCAGGAAAGGCAGGGAGGGGGGACAGACAGGGATGCAGGGGCCTCAGCGGGCCGGTTCCTGGATTGGGGCAGGGCATGGGAATTGTGTCACAGCTCAAAGCTGCTTTGCAGCACTTTCTGTCTGTCCACATGGAGCTCGGCCAGGGCAGGTTTAGGTTGGATTTAGGGAAAGGTTCTTCCCTCAGAGGCTGCTGGGCACTGCCCAGGCTCCCCAGGGTATGGGCACAGCTACGAGGCTGCCAGAGCTCCAGCAGAGTTTGGAAAACACTCAGGCACAGGCTGGGATTGTTGGGATGTCTGGGCAGGGCCAGGATTTGTACTTTGACGATCTTAATGTGCCCCTTCCAGCTTCATTCCATGACTGATCTGGGAAAGGCACTGGGTCATCTGCAAGCTGCCTGCTCCCAGGAGAAAGGGGTTAAACAACGAACTCCCCACTCCCAAAACTTCTCCAGAGACTCCTGGAGCAGCCAGCACGAGGATAGAAGAAAATCAGAAATAAAAAAAATAGCAACAACAAAACCCCAGCCTGGAATGAATTCCTGTCATGCTCTCTAACAGGGAACTTTGTATTCCACAGGCAGCAGCGCTGAGCCTGCTGTCAGAGCCACGCTGGGAGAAAGGGCAAAACCCTGCCGAGATGAAAGAATGGGAAGCACTGGAACAGCCTCCCCTGGCATTTACACCTGGGAAAAAAAATATAAATCACTCAAGGGCATCTCACAAAGAGCTGTGCTAATAAGGCTCTCCTCCCCACGCTGTGTGGCTGCGCCGGCGGAGCGGGACGTGGAGCGGTGCCAGGAGCGCTGGCAGCGCTCCTGGGAGGGGAAAGGAGCAGGTGAGACGGGCCTGATTCAACCCTGAGAGCCTGAGCTGAGCTCTGCCCACGCTGCTTCCAGCCAGGGGACAGAGGGACCTGGGGTCCTGCCTCTGGGCAGCCCAGGAGTGCAGCTACGCCTTGTCTCAGCTGATCTACCAGGGGTTCCTTCCCCTCACACACGTGTTTTCCAAAGGCTCCTCAAATTTCCTGCACCTCCCAGGCAGGGTGAGCAGTCAGGGTGATGCCCACTGACCCTCCTGGCTTGTCTGCACATCCCATTCCCTTCACCATCCAAGTTCCTCCTCCACAGCCCCATCCTGGCTCCCGTGAGTGGCCTCATTCCACCACACAGAGCTTTCCCTGCTCCCAAGTGGATTTTTCTCCTCTGAGCAGAGGGAAGAAGGCAGGGAAGTGTTTAGGCATTACCCTCTGGTGTCACTGCCCCACAGCACCGTGTCTGTACTCAGGATCCCCCCAGGGAGGGACAGCACCATCCACTGCAGGAAATCCTGCATCCACTGCGTCCCTTCTCCCGTCCCCTGCAAGCCAGACTTCCCAACACACCGCACTGGGCAGCAGCTTTGGCTACCAACCACAAGGAGCCGCGCCTGGCTCTTGTCCTGGGGCCTCAGGGGTTGCTGCAGATGGTCCCTGCTCCAGCCCTGGCACTGGGCACCCTCACAGAACCTGTGCCAGCCAAATCCCGGGCATCCAGCCAGGGGAGGACAGCACCAAATGGAAACTCAGCCTTGGCAAAGCCTGGCAGCGCCTCAGATCCTGCCTGCCCTTGGCAGAGGCGCTGCTCCTCATTTTTATCTCACTCCTTCAGCTCAGGGTGACCAGGAGCCTGTCCAAGGCCTCAGAACTGAAGCACAAGAGCAGCTGAACGCTGCCCAGGCCGCACGTCCTGCTGCAGTGGATAAACCAGGCAAACCTGGCAGGGCTCTGCAAACCAGGCACACGGGAGCTGGGAGGTTCAGCCCTCACTAGCAGGAACCCATGGGTGACTGATATGACACAAGCAGGCTGAGCAGGGACCTCCCCCTGCTCCTCCAGCCTGAATTGCTGCAGATGGGTTTGCCCAGAGGATCGGCCAGAAAAGAAAATGGGTAAGTAAAAAAAAAAAAAGAAAAAAAAGAAAAAACGCTTCTTTTCTTCACATTAGCATTTAAATATTTATGGAAATCCCTGCAGACAACGAGACGAAAAAGAAAACTCCGAGAGTAATAAATAAGTCAATGCTCCAAGGTGTGGCTGCACAGCTGAACGCGGCTGCTGGAGCTTTGAGGAGTCCGGTAACAAAAAAATAATAATGGTAATAATAAAAATATTAGAGCAGCTCCCTCTGCTCCCTGCAGCCACGGAGGGATGATCAAACCTTAGCAAGAGGCAGAATCTTTACAATTCCCAAGCTTCTTTTCCATGCAGTGACCTGGACACTCCCAGGGCTCCAGGGGCAGCCACAGCTTCCCTGGGCACCCTGTGCCAGGGCCTGCCACCCTCCCGGGGGAGGATTCCTTCCCAAATCCCTGAAATGGGATGGAATTGAGTAAGATG
The DNA here is from genome assembly GCF_015227805.2 of Hirundo rustica. Taxonomy (NCBI): domain Eukaryota; kingdom Metazoa; phylum Chordata; class Aves; order Passeriformes; family Hirundinidae; genus Hirundo; species Hirundo rustica. Next base: position 1,314,488 of record NC_053460.1, read on the forward strand.
GGATGGGAAGAAGGATTCCCAGCAGTCAGGGGCTCGTTCCAGGCTCTCCCTCCAGGCTGTGAGAGCAGCACTGCTGCAGCAGAGCTCGAGGGGTAAAAGCAGACGCAGAACAAGAGGGAAGAGCCTGGATTTTGGAGCTGCAGGTGCCTGCTGTTCCCACCGACTCTCAGCTGGGGAGCAGTTGCTCCACGCCTCTGGAAATGAGGCTCAGCGCAGCAGAGGTTCCCAAAGAATTGGAAAGGTTGGCATCCAAGATGTTTGATACGACGAGAGCAGAGCTTCAGAGGGTAAACAAATCCTGTGCCAAACGCTGCTCTCATCTACAGCTACAAAAATCCCAAGTCACTCTGAGCCGCTGAAAACATCACTTTCACCAGCAGGCAGGGAAACAGAGTGAAACAGAATCACAGAATCAGGGAATCACGGAATATTTTGGGTTGGAAGGGACCTTAAATCTCATCTCGTTCCTCCCCTCCCACATCCTGGTGACCCCAGTTGTCAGGCAAACCTGCAAACACTGAATCCTCAAGGAGCAGGAATAAATACTCAAGCAGGGAGCAGAAAAAGGGAATTCTCTCTCCAAAGTGTTTGAAGTGTGTGTGTAAGGAACCTCTGGGGGTGATAAATGCTGATGTATCAGAAAACATCCCATCTTTATGTTTTTAATTTTAGAAACGTTTCTCAAATTAGAACTGGGTGCAAAGGGGAGCGCAGCACGTGCCTGGCCTGGCTTCTGCTCCTGCCCCTTCCCACAGCAGCGCGTTCAGGGTCCACCTGGCGTTTTTGGGGGTGTTCTTGGGTGGCATTTGTGGGAAAGGTGGGTCCCAGCTCTAAGGTGCTCCCAAAGGCAGCAGCTGAGTGCTGCCATCCTGCCCCACCCCTGAGCTGATCCCTGCCAGACTCCAAAAGCAGCTCCTGCAGGCAGGGGCCCCCGCTCCATCCGGTGGCATCACGCCGGCAGCTCACATAATTTCAGCACATTACAATTAAGGAGTCGTTTCTTTAAAAATAGAATTTGCATTAGCTGGATGCCGTGAGTAGGAAAGCCACCGCAAACAAACAGAAAACCTGCAGATTAAGATGCTAATTAGATGCATTTCTATTTATAATCCGCCTTGATCAGCCTCAAGTATTTTCTCTTTCAGGTGTCTGCGCTCCGCCCACGGATGTGAGCAATTCCCCTGGCAGGGAAACACCTGCTGGCCCCTGGGGACAGCCAAGCACCGGGAAAAGCCTGTGCCAGAGGGAAGGGGGTGCATCCTCTCCTTCTCCTTCGGGAGCAGCCCCAGAGGAGGGAACAGCTGTGCCTGGCCAAGGATGACCTGCCCAGGACCTTTCCTACAAACACCACGTTCCTCTGCGCTGGAAAACTGCTTCGCCTTTCCCATCAGAAGGGCTGGAAATCACAGAATCGTGGAATTAGCTGGAAAAGATCTTTCAGATCATCGAGTCCAACCATCAGCCCTGCACCACCACCACCACGGTCACCACTGACCACGGCCCCAGGAGTCACATCCATGTTTTTTGAACACTTTCAGGGATGGGAACTCCACCAGTGCCCTTTCCATGAAGAAATTTTCCCCCATATCCAACCTAAACCTTCTCTAAGGTTTTGTCTCATCCTGTCCCTTGTTTCCCCCCCTGCCTGTCCCCTCCTGTCAGGGAGTTGTGCAGAGCCAGAGACCCCTGAGCCTCCTTTTCTCCAGGCTGAGCCCCCTCAGCTCCCTCCTGGTGCTCCAGTCCTGATGGGAGCTGGACTTGATGGCCTTGAAAGGTCCTTCCCCCCCCAAACTATTCCATGATTCTATGGAATCTCTGAGAGCCAGGGCTGGGAATGGCAAGGATCTGCAGCTGGTGTCAGTTGTGGGCTGGAGAGCTCAGTCTGAAAACGGCAGACACATCAGGAGGTCGCTGAAACCAGTCAGAGCCACTGGGATCACTCCCTGGCCTGGGATTCATGGCTGCAGCAAGAGCACGTTCCAGTTTTGGAGCAAGCTGGGAGTTCAGTGCTGAGTGGGATGTTCCCAGGGCTTGTCCTTGGTGCTTGGATTTGTAATCACAGTGGAAAAACAACTTCTTTTTGTTGTTGTGCTTGTCATTGTTGTTGGGGTTCTGTTTTGTCTTCCCTGGAGTTTCCTCTTTCACTGCAGAATATCCAGAAGGAACAGAGAACACCAGGTCCACTCTGTTCTCCTTCTAAAGCCTTAACAGGATATGAGAAGTGTTTTGGGCCATAGGATTTATTATTAATGGGCTTCAGGGGCATTTGTGACCTGTGCAAAAGGGTCCAGCAAAAATTCACTGATAAACCAAGACTTAACAATGTGAAAAACATCTCCAAGGTTGTGGGGGTTTTTAAAATGCAGCTCAAAGAAAGAAATTTAAAAGATATGAGTCATCATTCCGAAATGTGCATCAAACAAGTTAAATAACTCTTACTTTCTTAACGACATATTAATCAAAGTGCATTGATTCTTGAATCAGATTCTCCTCCCAACAAGCCCTCTATCTTCTCCATCCTGATGCATGCATTAAGAGAGTTTTATTCTGACAGATACAATATAGCAATCAATAAAATCTTATTATATGGAGCAGAGATACATGGATTTGTTGCAGGATTTATGCACCACTTTCAAACCCGGTGCTATTTCATGTCTCAGCCTTAACCTGTAATTGAAAATAAATCTCCCTGAATACACCAGATTCTAATTTTCTGGATGTATGGGCAAATGTGAATGGAAGCTGCCCTTCCCTCGGGGAGCAGGCTGCTCTCGGGTCGCGGCGCTGCCCGGGGAGCACGGCTGGATTGGCAGATTCCTCTGGAGAAACTCCCTGAGCAGGCAGGGAAATGTGGGGAGAGGGGCAGGGTGGGCATCCACCACGCTCCCAAACCCTCCTCGTGCTTCCAGAGCCACGCAAGCGCTTCCTGGGCAGGGATAACGCGAACTGACAGTGCCAGAGCCTGGCCAGGTGGGCACGGCAAGGCTGGGAGGGAGGGAGGGATGGAGGGATGGAGGGATGGATGGAGGGATGGATGGAGGGATGGATGGATGGAGGGATGGAGGGAGGGAGGGAGGGAGGGATGAAGGGATGGAGGAATGGATGGAGGGATGGATGGAGGGATGGGTGGATGGATGGATGGATGGATGGATGGATGGATGGAGGGAGGGAGGGATGGATGGATGATGGATGGATGGAGGGATGGAGGGATGGATGGATGGATGGATGGAGGGATGGATGGATGGATGGAGGGATGGATGGATGGATGGAGGGAGGGATGGATGGATGGAGGGAGGGATGGAGGGATGGAGGGAGGGATGGAGGGATGGATGATGGATGGATGGAGGGATGGAGGGATGGATGGATGATGGATGGATGGATGGAGGGATGGATGGATGGATGGATGGATGATGGATGGATGGAGGGATGGAGGGATGGATGGATGATGGATGGATGGATGGATGGATGGATGGATGGATGGAGGGAGGGAGGGATGGAGGGATGGATGGATGGATGGATGGATGGATGGATGGATGGAGGGATGGATGGATGGATGGACATCAGGATGACCACAGAAGCTGCTGTTTCTCTGCCTCCCAAGGTTTGATTTTGCTCACAGGATCATGGAATGGTTTGGGTTGGAAGGGACCTTAAGGACCTTAAGGACCAGCCAGTGCCACCCCTCGCCGTGGGCAGGAACACCTTCCACTATCCTAGGTTGCTTCAAAACCCATCCAACCTTGTCTTGGACACTTCCAGGGATCCAGAGGCAGCCACAGCTTCTCTGGGAACCCTGTGCCAGGGCCTTATCCTAAAAAATGTCTTCCCTCTTTTCCCCTCTGCTCCCTCTCAGCAGCACGGGAGGGTTTGGAGGCTGCCCCTCACCTGGCAGGGCCTGGCACAGCTGGGAAGGCTCAGCAGGGACGGCAGCCAGATGCCCACAGGCGTTTTTCCTTCGGCCTCCGAGGGCTCAGTGCCACTTGGATGTATGACAGCAGGTGGAAACCCAGCAGTCTCCCTGGAAATTGCTAGAGGGGACTTTGATCTAAGCAGCTCTGTCAACTGCGTTAATACAATAAAAATAATCAAATCCACTCGGATGGAAATGAGAGATGGAGGGATCGGCAGACAGCAGCACAAATCCCAGGGAATACAGAGGACGGGAGCAACAGCTCATCCCCTCTGCACCACCAGGAGTTCAGAGGCTTCTCACAAAAGCCACAGTCTCGAATTCATCAGAGTCACTGGTTTTTTTCTCCCTTTTTTGGACGGGGCTTGGAGCAGCCTGGGATAGTGGAAGGTGTCTCTGCCCATGGCAGGGGGTGAGCTTTGTGGTCACTTCCAACCCAAACCATTCCATAATTCTGTGAAACTCCAGCCCTGAGGGACTTGGCCACCACCTGCAGCCTGCAGGTGACTGCTGGGGACACCCACAAGGGTTGGCAGCGAGCAGCACGCTGGCACGGAGCCGGGAATGCCATCGCCGGGGTTTTGGGAACACCGTGTGCTGGCATTCAGCCTCACCTGTCAAACACTCACCTGGATGACCTGCAAGGGGCAGATACAGGGAATTACAGCCTGGCAGTGCCCAGGATTCACCTCTGTTGGATCCTGCCAGCGTGGTTTTGGCTCCAGGGTAACCAATTTGTGCTTAATGGGGATCATTCGCCCTCCAGATCCAATCCCTGTGACAGGACACAACCCCTTCCATTCCCTCGAGGGCTCTTTACCACCACAGGACATTTGCCACCTCTGAGTGATCTCCAGAGGCTGCTGATGAGGCTGGGGCAGGCAGGGTGAGGATGGGGCCATGGGATCGCTCCTGGCACTGCTGGATAAATGAGGCTTGGGAAAAACCCAGCCCCATCGACCTGATATCCACGAGAGACGGAGCAGGAGGCAGGAGAGGAGAGGAAGGTAAGGAAGGCAGAGTGGGGGTAGGGATGGGGAAGGGAGTTCAAGCCTCCTGCCCGAGGGAAGGGGGACATCAGGGACATCACCTGGCTGCCGAGGGGGATGTCCAAGCACCCCCTGAGCCACCCCGAACCCCCCACTCCCGTCACCGCTCCCCTCCCTCGTTCCCAGCTCCGAGCTTTGCTGGGTTGGCGAAAGGGTTAAGTTTAATTTATACTGATTTCTATTTAATATCATTCTCTCCCCGTAGGAGCCGGCAGCTGTGAGCTGATTGTAGTCCCTCATTATGCAGTCTGTATCACTAATGGCCTGTGACAAAGGCATGCCATCTTCCCGGCCTTACCCCCGAGAGCCAATTAAACACACATACTCCCTTCCTGTTTGCGGCGCATTACAATGAAATTAAACTGAATTTCAAAATCATTTTCTCCTAAAGACATCTCTTTGCAATAATTAATGCACGCTATTCCTTTGCAGCTGAAATATTCATCAGGAGTGTTGACTAAAAAATAATTTTTAGAGCTGATTGCCCTGCACCCCACGTGAGGGCTGGCGATGCTCCGGTCCCAGCCCGCGGTACCCGCTCGGCTCGGGGGCTGGCTGTGACACTGCCGGCAGAGCGAGCTCTGCTTCGGGAGAACAATTAGAGTAAATCACGGCTTCTTCAGGAACCGTCAATAAATCAGGTCACACAGAAGGCATCAGAAATCCAGCCTGACTCCCGCCACCACAGCACTGCTAACACGAGGGAAAGAGGGGAGTGGGGAAATCAGGGCTGTGGGTCTCACGGAATCAGAGAATCCCAGAACCACTGGGGTTGGAAAAGACCTCCAAGGTCATCAAGTCCAACCTGTGACTGATCCCCACCTCGTCACCCATCCCAGAGCGCCGAGTGCTTCCCTGGACACCTCCAGGGATGGGGACCCCAGCACCTCCCTGGGCAGCCCCTGCCAATGAAGAACCCTTTCCATGAAGAAATTCCTGCTGACATCCAACCCGAGGCCATTTCCTCAAATCATTGGTAGCCTGCCAGTAGAGCCCTACCCATATGTGGTCACACCCTCCTCTCAGGGGTTGTAGCTGGTAGCTGGTAACTCTGTGACAGTCCCTGTACAAATTGAGACAAACCCCACCTGTCTGCACAGCTGAATTCCCAGGAAAACATTAAGCAGTGCTATTTCATCCTTAGCAGCAAAGGACCCCAAACACCCCCATCACCCGGTGCCTCTGGCCAACGCAGGCAAAGCCCCTTCCCCAGGCAGCCTTTGGAATCACATCCGAAGCACTCCAGCCCCAGTTCCAACCCCTCCCCAGCCCAGAGCGGCCGTGCCCCTGTGCTCTGTGCCGGCTGCTGGGGGAGCCCTTCCCGTACCTGTCCGGAACCATCCGTCGGGCGTGAAGGCGTCGGCCGTTTCCTTGGGTCTGTTCCAGTACTCGCGGAACACCGAGGGGCCCTTCACCAGCAGCTCCCCCTCCTGTCCCTCCAGGCCCGGCGTCACCTAGGACGGGCACACAGTGAGTGCACGATGTCACCCGTCCCCCAGACCCACGGGAGGCGGCAGGGTGACACGCAGGACACACGCCGCGGGCTCCACCGCACCCTGCCCTCCTTCAGGTGCTTTTGATATTCCAAAGCACTGGAAATAAGCGCCTGCGTTATGTGAAAACAAGGATTGCCATCCTGGAACCTTCCAGCTGCTGGGAGAGAGGTCACACACGCAAACGTGCAGGAAATGCTCTCGGGAAAGGGATGTCCTTTCTGACCCCTTCCAGGGATCCAGGGGCAGCCACAGCTTCTCTGGGCACCCTCAGAGCCAGGAATTCCTCCCCAATATCCCATCTAAACCCATCCTCTGTCAGTTTAAATCCACAGCGCAGGTGTGCAAAGCCGCTGCTGGGACGGAAGGGTGCTGTGGGATGTGCCTGGACACTCTGCTCCATCCCTCTGTGGAGAACAGCTCACTACCAGGAATTCCGAGCTACTTCCCAGCCACTTTGTACTTGAGCTGCTCCAATGGCCAGGATCCATCTGGGACCCCGAAAACCAGCAGTGCCAGAAACAGGGCCACGAGGGAAAGCTGTAATAGCAGCGCTGGAGCGCCAGGCAGTCCCAGGGCAGGGCAGGCTCTCTGCAGCCTCTGATGGAAACAAAGCTTCCCTAATGGAAAACGCTTAGAAAACTGCTTCTGAGGCATCATTTTAAAGTGTTTTCTTCCTGATGTCTTGTCCTGGAGGATGGGGTGACAAGGGGATTTCTGCACACACAGCTCAGGCTTCTTCCAGAGCCCTGGCTGGGGATGAATTCCCTGCCTGGAAGATGCTGCTGGGAAGAAAAGTCGTTAATGCCAATGAGGAATTTTGCTGAGTGATGGCAAGGTGGGGATGGTGCTTGGGTGAGTTCTCCCCACGGATCTGAAAGATGGAGCTGAAGTCCAGACAATCCACAAGAGAAACCTGAGGTCTGGAGGGCCTGGAGCAAAACTCCACACCTGCAGCAGCAAAGGGCACAAGGATCCAAAAAAGGGCACAAAGAGGCAGGAAGAAGGGCACAAAGGGCACAAAAAAGGGCACAAAGGGCACAAGAAGCACAGATCCTCCATGGACAAGCGTGGCAGGGACATGGTGGGTGACACAGAGGGACCAGCAAGGTCGGCTTCAGGGCTCTTAGAAGCTCTGTAGAGTTTTATGATGGAGCTCTTTCTTCTCTTGCTGTGGCATCACAAAACAAGCAGCTTCCCTGAGCAGTGTCCTGGTGTTCAGGCTCCTTCCCACTCCCCAAAAGGGCTGGGGAGGGGATGGCAGAGGTCAGAACCTGCCAACAGTTCCCCGAGCTTCACCTACACACCCTGCCAGGCTCCGGGGTCTTCTTGTCAGCGCTGAACTCCAAAATATCTGTAAATCTGTCTGCCACAAACCCCTCCAGCCCCATCCTGCCCGGGATTCCACGGTGCCAGGTACCTGCACAGCCCCAGGGATCAATCCTGCCCGGTGTTTACCTGCGCAGTGCCACGTCTGGTGTGAATCAAGCCTTGAACCCGCTCCAAATTTCCTGTCATATCAACTCAAATTTTGGCAGCGGCTCAACCCACATCTTATCTCGAGCAGAGCCCCTTGGCAGCAGGCACCTCCCTGTTGTGTAATTTAATGATGTTAGGGCTGGCTTGCAAACAGTAAAACAGAGAGGCCGTGACGTTATCTTAATAGGATTTCGCTTGCTGCACTCGGAATGTCCCCGGCACCGCTCCCCAGCGTGGCACAGGGGCACGAACCGCCCCGGCGCCGGCTCCCCAACAGCAGCAATTAAAATTCAAGGTTCACGGCGTTGATCTCCGCCGAGCCCTCGTGTCTGATCCCTCTGCAATGCCAGGCACACCACGCTGGCTGGCTCAGGGGAGCTGCGCTGGTTGTTTCCCTTCTCCCTCCAGTCCCGGCCGCTCCCGCTGTTCCCGCATGGCTCGACAGCACGAGCGGCTGCTGGAGGCAGGGTGCACGGATCTCCCCCTCTCCCTGGGCAGTACTTTAATGCATTCCAGCCAGTTTCACACCCAGGCACAGCATGGCCCTGAAGGCTGTTTGAGAGCTCCCTGCCCTAAACCCAGCCGAGCTGGGCCAGCCGGCTCACGAGATAAGATTCCATTTTCCACGCATGGAAATAAAAGGTTGTAATAAATCCTTTGAAGGCCTAAATCTGGGTGATTAGAAAATGCATATTTTACCCCCCTTCCCCGTTCCCATTTTACCTCTTTATTAGGAGGGTGGTTTGTAAAGAGCTGGGAATCCCTGCCTGGCACTCGGCCCTGGGATTTGTTTTCCTGCGGTCTCTGCCCCGCGCTCCTCCGGGAGCTGCGGCATGGAGCTGCTAATGGACTCTAACGGAATTAGGGAAGGCTCAGAGCAGCGTGTCCTTCGCTGGGAAGCAGGGAAGGCACCGTGGATTCCTAACAGAAACGTGGGACACACAGGGGAAGGTGAGGTTTGAGGAGGCGACGGTGTCTTCTTGGGCTGGGGAGTGGTAGGAGGACAGACATCCAGGAGAAAAGCCACAGAGCTTCAGGTTCCAAACAGGTTTTAGAGAGATCCACTCAAACTCGACCAGATGCCTCCTTCCCCCTTCACCCACCAAATGCTCAGAGTCATGGAAGTGTCTGGGTTGGAAGGACTTCGAAGTTTATCCAGCCATGGGCAGGGACACCTTCCACTGTCCCAGGCTGCTCTAAACCCCACCCAGCCTGGCCTTGGACACTGCCAGGGATCCAGGGGCAGCCACAGCTTCTCTGGGCACCCTGTGCCAGGGCCTGCCACCCTCCCAGGGAAGGATTTCTCCCTGATATCCCATCTAAGCCCACCCCCTTTCAGTTTAAAGCCATTCCCTGTGTCCTGTCACTCCAGCCCTTATCCTCTCCTAGCAGGGACCTCAAAAGGGACCATGAAGCGAAAGCATTTTGACTTACAGGGAGGAAAGAAATGCTCCTGCAGCCCTGCCTCCTCCCTGCTGTGCTGCTCGGCTTGGAAGTGCTTGGCATTTTTCCCCACCTTGTAAATAAATGATTAGTGTGATCAAAATAATTAAGCAACTGAGCCCTTAAGTGACTAATAGAAGACAATAATTTATGTATGTGAGGTTTATGGAAGTGACGGAGCCCTTTTTCCTCTTCTGCCAGAGCAGTAACTTTTTCCTGGTGTTTGTTGGGCTTTCTTTAACATACCAGAGCACAGGAAATGATCCAACAAAGCCTGAAGGACTGATCCAGCTCCGTCCCGCACCCCACGGCAGGCTGTGGAGCACAGACACCCTGCCAGGCTCCCCACTCCTCTGCTGGACCTTAACTGCCACCAGCACCTCCAGACACCTCCCTGTCCCCTCAATGTCCCCTTCAAGGCTTTGGTAGCCCAGAGCCTTGTCCCAGAATCCCAGGATCACTGGAAAAGAGCTTCAGCATCATTGAGTCCAAGCTGTGCCCAATCCTCACCTTGTCACCACCCAGAGCACTGAGTGCCAGCTCCAGGCATTGCTGGGACACCTCCAGGGATGGGGATCCAAACCTCCCTGGGCAGTTCCAATTCCTGAGCACCCTTTCCATGGAGAAATTACTGCTGCTGTCCAAGCTGAGGCTCCCCTGGCCCAGCCTGAGGCCGTTCCCTCTCCTCCTGTCCCTGTTCCCTGGGAGCTGAAGGTTCCCCTGAGCCTCCTTTTCTCCAGGCTGAACTCAGCATCCAACCCCACAGACCTGGAGAGAGCAGGGCAGCTCCAGGCTTGGCCCAGACTCTGCTTTTCCAGATCCCACCACATCCAGGCCTGCTGTGGGAGGTGAGGACATCTCACCTGCCTCCTGGAGGAAGCTGGAGATAATAATCTGCTTGCCAGTGCCTTTAATCACCAGCTCCCAGGGCCACACTGGAGTGGATGTCCTAGGACTGGGAGGTTTGTTAGAGCATTACCAAATTCCCAGGCAATCTGAGCTTTCCTGCACATTCCTAATTAAAAATTCCCTGCTAAGTTGCCTGTTTTTGTAAGGGCGTTATCGTTCCTCGGAGCTCCGCGTCCTGCAGCATCCACACAAGCCTGGCAGGAGGCAATTCAGACACAGAACAATTTTCCTCCTGCTGGAGAAAGGCAGATTTCTGCTCCTCAGGGACACAGCACAGAGAGAGTAAGGAAAAAATGAAACCCCAACCTAAAAACCCCAAGCTCAGGCTGTAATCTGCGAGGCCACATTTCACATCTGTTTTTGCAATGTTAACTTTTATAAAAGGGCTGGGAATAACACAATCCATTTACTTTTCATTTTGGAGAGTTATAAATTTAAAAGCGAGGCTGGTGTACAGTGGAGCTGGAACGCTGAAACTTATTTTCAAACAACCCAACCCTCTACTTAGAGCAAATGTTGCTCCACTGAAAACAAAAGTGATTGTCTATGTTTTTTAGGCAATACCCTTTTTTTTTTTTTAAGTTCCCAGCCTGATCAGCTCCAGATGATCCCAAAAGCATGACAGAAAACAAGCCAAGTTTGGGAAAGGTCAGTCCTCCCCGCAGTTGTCCCACGGACACAAAACCTCTTGATCTATATTAACACCATAAATTAAACATGTAGCACTATTGCAGAGATGCCAAGAGCTCTCCACGCTGCTGTTCTCATCCCTCTCGTCCGCAGGATTGCCGGGATAATGAACGAGGCGAGGTGTCAGCACATCTTCCCACCCGCCCCGCCCTCCTCCTCAGGGAAAAGCTCCTGAGGTGCCGGTTCCGGGCTCGGGGCGGGCAGGGCACCAGGCAGGGACGCAGTTCGGGGCGCACCTTGGGTTTGGTTCCCAGCAGCCCCCCTAGAAGCGTGCTCTGGGAGGCTGTGGTGAGCTGTGACCGCACACCCTGCCCCACCACCTCGAACTGCTCCCGTGCCAGCCATCCCCTGCTCCCCTGGCTGCGAGAACCCTGGCACAGAGGCAGATCCTCTTCCTTCAGCCTCTGCTTCAGCACCTCCCCACCGCGCCCAGGGCTCCTCCACTAACACCCCAAATCTGCCCTCAGCTACCAAGAGGAATATTCTAGTGGAAGGTGTCTGTGAAGGAGATAAGCTTCATGCCTCCAACCCAAACCAGTCTGGGATGCTATGGAAGAATAAAACAACAAAAAGTTTCGTACAGATCCTGAGGGTGCCGCGACAAAGGTGAGCTCCAAGGAAACACCTGTGGAAAGAGGGTTCTTCTTGACAGATGGATTCAGCTTCCACGTGCAAGGAAATATTCTGGAATCGAGGCTGTCCCTGTGATGAGAAGAGTTTTCAGCTGAGAAACAAGGGGACACGATGCTACTGCAACCTCTGCCTCCCACTTTTACTACCAGGAAGAAATAAAATAGAGCTATGGCCACAAATGAAAAAAAAAAAATAAATAAAATCAGAGGGCAGACAGAAAGAAGGAAGGAGATATAAATATATCTGAGAATGGAATCACTTCCCCAGATGAGTAAGAAACTGCATGTGATCAATGAGAAGCAGCTAAAATGTTTATACAGGAACAAAAGCAGCCTGGGCAATGAAGTGGAGACTCTTAAATTACTTGGGCAGGACACAAAACAGGATCCTGAGGAGATGAGAGAAATATGGCAAAAAAAAAAGTGATAACTGGAACATACACAAGTGCAGCGTCCAGCACTGCCAGGGGTTTGGAAGGAGGTTTGGAAATGGGAGGCAAATGGAAAATGGGAATAAATGCAGAATGTTTTTATCAAAGGTGGATTGTGCCAGAAATGCTGAGGGCTGGGGCTGCAGATAGAAGAAAAGCTGCAGATCCAGTCCAGACTGCCTTCAACAACACATTCCCTGCACTGCCTGATGGAAGAGATCATGGAGCTGAGGAAAAACTCCTCATGGGAGGTAGAATGGGGATGCTGGAGGGAAAGTTCACGTTGAGGTACCAACACACGAGGATGGGATGGAGCAGGGCCAAGAAAACCGGTGAAAAACTGGAGGAGAGCTGGACGTGCACGAGCACTGAGGGCAAAGAATGAGCTGGTCTAGGCTGAGGTCTGCACGGGATAGGAGAGGAACAACCCAAGGGTTCTTTGGCTGCTCCTCTGGGGCAGCCAGAGACGGGATTCCCGCACCAGGTGATCACATCCTGGCCATTCCCAGGAATGCCAGGCACGGGGGGCACATGCCCATCTCCGGAGAAGAGCCAGCTACAGCCTCACCAGCTGCTATGGGATTACCCGGATGGGTGAGGAGAACCCCACAGACCTATGCCAGCCACGGGGGTGCCCAGCACCCTGGGTTCTCCGGAGACCTGGGATGAACAGGAGCGAGGTGGGGCCGCTCCGCAGGGACACCACGGGCCCAGAGCTGCAGCCACCACCGCGGGTGACAGCGCCAGCCCGCCCCAGCCCCGCCGGGGCGCCGCCAACCAGCAGCAAAGCAGGGAGCAGATGGCACGGACACGGGGGGCACCGGGAGGAGGGCACAGAGATGCCGGCGGCTTTCGGGAGGGACGGCCGGCCGCGGCCGAGGCGGTTCCCGTCCAGGACGACAGCTTGCATATGGATAAACAACGAGATAATTACAACCTTTGCAAGGGGTGGGGGGGAAAAGCCCGTGGCACGGCGTCCTCCTGCTGCCAGCTCCTGCAACCCATCCGTCCCCACGCTCCCTCGGCAGCCTTGGCACGAGGAAATTGCTCGCCATGAAAGCCCTGGCTACAGCCCTGCCTTGGCTACAGCTGTGAAGCCATTTAGCTATTGATAGCCCCCCATTGTCAGCGCTCTTGGGCTTCGGTGAGAGGGAGCGATTTGGGAGAGATGAAAAAGGAAAAAAAGAAAGAAAAAACCAACGAAATGACAACCCCTCCAAAAAAAAAAAAAACCCCAACAAACAAACAAGTAAAGAAGGAGAGAGACAATACCCGACAGCTTGCAGGGTTTCCAGGCCTCTGCCAGCTGGGAAGCTGAGCGTATGAAATATGCATCGCACCGAACAAAGCAAACTGAAACGTTCGGAGCTGGAGAGCTGTAACCCTTTCCTGGGAGCCAGAGCCGCAGGGAGAGGTGCCAAAAATTCAGGGGAAAAGTAAGCCCAGGGGAAGAAGCACTTGGGGCTGTGGGTAAGGATCACAGAGCCTGAACGGTCAGACGGGCTGAGGAAAGCTGAGGAACTGCTTGGGATGCCAGCGGCTCCAGGAGCAGGATGTGGGATGTGGGATGAGTGAAAGCAGGCAGAGCTGCGCTGTCCCTGACACCCATTTCCACACCTCTGCTCCCCAGGGATGCTGGAGGAGAAGCCCAGAGCAGTGTCTCTGCAGGGGATAGCTGTGTGTCCCCAAACTCCTGCACAGGCACGGTGACTCTGACGGGACTGTCACCTCCTGCCCTCGCTGGGCTGTCACAGGTGTCCCCGGGCTGCGGAGCATCCTCGGCTGGCACAGAGGGAGCAGGGAGCGCAGGTGTCAGGCTGCAGCACCGGTTTGCGTGTTGGCAGCGCCGCTGCAGCCTGACCCAGCCCCGGAAACCGGCACGAGGTGCAAAACAGCCCGAGGAAGCAGCACAGGCAAACGGGAGGAACCGAGCACAGGGCTCCTGAGACGACACCGAAGGAAAGGAATCCAGCACTCCAATCAAGGGACGGGAGAAAATGCAGGGAAGAACAGAGATCCAGCAAACTTTCAGCTAAGTAGATTATCGATCTTCAGGGTGTGCCAGGAACCAGCTTTGCGAATTACAGCGGTCCCCTGCTGCAAGCTCGGGCAGTTACGGGATGGCAGAGCAGAACATTCCCTGCTCCTGCCTCCTCCTCCTCGGATGCTCCTGTTTGGATCGCACATGTCCAAAGGAAAGGGAGCAGCGCCCCAGCCTCCCGGGAGAGCCGGTGTTAGTGGGGAGGGAAGAGCTCGGAGAAGAAGAGCTACTGCGGTGGCAGCAGGAGGCAGAACTCAGCCCAACGCGAGCGGGGAAGGCGCTGGCCTTGCGAGGCTCCGCAGACAATTCCCTCGGCAAAGGCAGCGCTCTCGGCTCACTGTCGCGGTCGGGAGGGCTCTGCAGGCACAGCCGAGGTGTGAACGCCTCGCACATTGCCCTGACAACGCCTCGGCCCCGGCACAGAGATCACCTGCTCGAAGGAGCCCGGGGAGGAGACATGGCTCAGAGCCTGGCTCCTGCCGGGGTGCTCAGCACCCCCCTGGATCAGCCCCACGGTGCTTGAATCGTGGAATCATGGAATATCCTGAGCTGGGAGGGACCCACAAGAATCATGGATCCAGTTCCTGGCCCTGCACAGACCCTCCAACAATCCCACCCTGTGCATCCCTGGCAGCGCTGTCCAAACCCTCCTGGAGCTCTGGCAGCCTCGGGGCCGTGCCCATTCCCTGGGGAGCCTGGGCAGTGCCTGAACACTCTGGGGATGAACCTTTCCCTTATACCAAACCTAAACCTGCCCTGACACAGCTCCAGCCATTCCTTGGGTCCTGTCCCTGGTCACCAGAGGGAGGAGATTGGTACCTGCCCCTCTGCTGCTCCTCACGAGGATGTTGAAGACCCCTGAGGTCTCCCCTCAATCTCCTCCAGCCCTCAACCACTAAAGCTGAGCCCTCCTGTGAGAGGGGCGAGGATTTGTTCATCCTTCTCACAGGAGGCAAGGACACGGCCACGGGGTTATCTGGTGGCACGGGCAGGGTGACACCAACCAGCCCTTCCCCTCCCTGGGCCAGCCCCTGTGCCATGGAGGAGCTGATTTAAACAAAGCCGGGCCTTTCTCGGATTGCTGGAGCGTGAGGAGCGCTCGGACTGTCAGATCCTCCTCGTTTGAAATAAATTCCACTGACGCTGTGTCTCCTGACATGAATTATTAACCAAGCGTGATGCACACAGCGCCAGCAGCAGCGTCTGGGCCAGGCTCTGAGCAGGTGAGGCTGTGCCTGGGACCGCAGGTGTGAGGCACTGGAATTCCAGCATCCCTGGGAGCAGAGGTGTTGTCACCACGGCTGCCACCTGGTCACGCCGGGGAAAGTCACACTCGGTGCCCAGGGCATACAAAACCCGAACTCCTGGCGTCTCCGCGCGTCCATCTGTGCCAACGCACGCTGGGAGCGAGGACTGTTTTTCCCACCTTGTGACAGTCCCAGGGACAGAGGCAGCTGGCTCTGCTCTGCTCCTGGAAATGTTGTGCATGTCCTGGAGGTCCCCAGCCAGCCACTCTCTCCTAGGGTGGCCTGAACAGACGGGACCATTGCTCTCCCTCCAGCCTGAAGAACTCCCAGTGACGCTGGGACAAGAGGAACGGTGGGAGAGATGGGGACAGCTTCTCAGAGAGGGACCAACCCACCAGCCAATGCCCAGAGGCAAATCACCACCTCCCCACACCCTCCCTGGCTGAGGACTTGAGAATTCACCAGAACATTCAAGGGAGAGCCTGACGGAAAGTGAACCATCAGCAAGGGGCAGGGAGCCAAGGCCGGCGCTGGTGGGAGCTCCTGGAAGAACTGTGAGCCGTGAGTATGGACCTCAGCCACCCACGCTGGAGGGTGCAGGTGAGAAATCACCAGGATAAAGGGCAACTCCTCTGCCCCCAAAAGAAACCCAAGCTGCCTGAAGCCAGAGGAAAGAGTTACGTGAACCCCTGTGAAGCCCTGAGGAGGTGGTGGGCTTCCAGCACCAGACACAGATCCTCTGGGCTCCCCTCCTCTGATCACTCAGTGCCATGAGAAGGAAAGGGAAGGAGTACTGAGCAGAAAAAAATAACATTCCATATTTTTTCCTCTCATAATTCAGTAGAACAACATCCACATTTCATCCTGGAAGGAGCTGCACTTTGGGGATTCTCGTGTCTGAGACCTAATTTGTAAAGCGCCCAGGGATCCCTGGGGGGAAAAAAGCATTATAGGATCATTATTACAAGGGACACGTTATATTTCATGTCTCAGTTCCACACAAGTGGAAAAAAAAAGGCCAAGAGCAAACTCTGGGATCAGAGGACAAACCTGTGAAATGTAACACGCATCCAGGAAGTGACAAAAACAGGATTTGGGGAGTCTCCTGCTTTGCCCTCTGCTCGGCCACGCCACAGCAGTGACAGGGGGTAAAGAGCAGCAAAGAGGATTTATTTTAATAAAAGCCACAATCCCTGGTGCCTCTCAGCTGTCCCCTGGGCTGTTTTACCGTCTGGGGCGGATCCAGCTCTTACAGCATCGGAACACAAACACAACCTGAGCAAGGCCCACCCACGGGGCCGCCTGTGCTCCTGCTGGCTCCTCCACCTGCCACCACACCATTTCGACAAAAATAGAGGTTTTTGGAGCCTCTCAGCAGTGCTGACACCAGCAGCGTCTCTGCCACAGCCCAGGAAGCTCCTTTCAAACCTCAGCACGTAGGTGGCTGGATGAGAAGCCATTTCCCAGGGGAATGAGTGAAGGAACCTATTCCAGGTTGAGTCTCACGCCTGCCTGTGTCCCACCCACACGGCGTCACTGCCGGGGTAGGTTTAGATGGGATATTGGGCAGGAATTCCTGGCTGGGAGGGTGGCAGGCCCTGGACAGGTGCCCAGAGAAGCTGTGGCTGCCCCTGGATCCCTGGCAGTGTCCAAGGCCAGGCTGGACAGGGCTTGGAGCAGCCTGGGATGGTGGAAGGTGTCCCTGCCATGGCAGGGAGTGGGACAGGATGGGCTTTAAGGTGCTTCCAACCCAAACCATTGCATGATTGTATGGACAGCACTTGCCCAGTCCATAAAGCACCACAGCTATAGGAAGCCACAAAATAAGTACAAGAAACTCTATCACTGAATTCCTGGGAATAAGAACAGTGCAAGCCTCAGTCCTCGGGGTTTCAGCGGGCTGGGAAGGAGAGAACTTTCCCCGAGCGAAGAGCTTTTCCAAGTGAAGCAGCGGAGAACACGGCACTACCTGTGTGCTGTTCTCATCCCCCTGGGCGTGGACGGTGTAGGACCGAGCGCCGTCCCTCAGGGTCTCGCTGGCGATGCGCACTTCCACGCCGGGCAGCGGCGTGCCCACGGAACCTGCGGAGAACAGCACGGCAACGGGGAAACAGCAGAGTCAGGGGTGCAAGACAGCAGCTGCTCGTCTACCAGTGGTGTCTGCAGGCCCTGCTGCCACTAAAGAACTTCCTAGAGGGGGCTGTCCCTTCAGGAAGGCGTCGATCCCGCCGTGTGTCCGCATGGAAATGTCAGGGCGCTGAGCAGGCAGCGCCGGGAGTGCCCCTGAACACAAACTCCAGCCCTGAACAGTCTCTCTTGGCCACTCTTTGAGGACATCTGCACAGCTTCAGAGCCGAGAAATGAAGCTGTTTCTTTTTTTTTTTTTTTTTTGAAAAAAATGAAAGGTACCACAAAAGCTACACAAAGCTGTGAAAAGAGAGAGCACGGCGATTACTCTGCTCCTCTACAGCCTGCACCTGACAGGGGAGGCGAAGGCTTAACAGCTGAGGATTGCCAGGGATTATCTCAGTTTCAGGAGACATCAATACACTGGATAGAAAACATGACAGGAGAAAAGCAGGGATCAAAACCACCCCGTTCCTCCACAGGTTTCAATTTCAAAGCCAAGGAGCTGACACAGCGTCGCAGCGACCACTGCTGAGCTCCGAGCTGCGGCTGTGACCCGGAGCTCCCCAGCCTGCAGCTTCCCCAGCCCTTGGCCCAGCGCCTGCTCCTCCTGGGGAGCACCTGAGAGCTCAGCAGAGGACAGCTCTGCTCCTGGGACCCGTGGGTGGGCAGGTGTCACTCGGCCTCTCGACGGCACGAGATGGCTCCTGCGGCACAGCGGGGCCTGTGACCTTCGTGAGCAGCGAGAGGGACAGCAGCTCACGGCAACCTGTGGCTCAGCAGGACTGGACAGGACTTTTTTTTTTGGAGAAGGACTTTTCCCAAGGGCCTGGAGTAGCAGGACAAGGGGGAATGGCTTCCCACTGCTAGAGGGCAGGGTTAGATGGGATATCAGGGAGAAATTCTGGGCACAGGTGCCCAGAGAAGCTGTGGCTGCCCTTGGTTCCATGGAAGTGTCCAAGGCCAGCCTGGAAGAGCTTGGAGCAGCCTGGGATAGTGGAATGTGAGCTTTGAGGATGCCTTCCAAGCCAAACCATTCTGTGATTCTATAATTCAGTAACTCTGCTCTTCATTTTAAGGGATGAAGAATTTTTCCCCCTGAAGCACCTCCAGCTGATGCTTTCCAGGTCTGCCTGGATCACCTTGGCACTGGGAATTCCCCAGAGCAGGGAGAGCAGGACCCGGAGCTCAGCCCTGTCTTCCTCTCGTTGTTCATATTTCAGGCATTTGGGTTCAAGTGGCATTTTCCCCGTCCTGGTCTCATTCTCCTGCTGAAGCCCTGGAGATCTGCTATCCGTGACATCACGATTTTGTCTGCTACATTGGTCAGTTGCCATGGAAATGGATATGTCGTGGTAGCCCAGATTTATGGCATCCCTGCAGGATCAGCCAAGAGCAGATGGGCTACGAGGGAGTGAGATTTTATTGCAGCGAAACTACCCGAACAATTAGCAAATCTGGCTGGAAATAAACACAAAGCGACGCGGCAGCTCCGTGATCCGTGTCTGCTCCGCTCGGGATTGCCTTTGGCATTCTGGTCAGCACAGCCACGTCCTCCCCTCACCGCCAGCACCCCTGGGCTGCTCCCACCTCCAGGCCAGACACGGCCAGGACTCAGAGACACAGGGCTGCAGCAGGGGAAGGAGCCAGAAGTGCCCCGAGGTGCCGTGTGAGGTATTTACGGAATCAGAGAATCACAGAAGTTGGATCCCACAAGGATCATCAAGTCCAGCTCCTGGCTCTGCACAGGACAACCCTAAAAATCACACCATATGTGTTATAAACAATCTTGCACCTGCCACGGGAGGCTCCAAGAGGCCTCGAAGCAAGTAACAAGTCACAGAAAACACCCTCAGTGTTGCAGGGAAGGTTGCTGGAGTGGGAACTTCTGTGGGAACGGCTTCTCCAGGGTGAAAAACTGTGTGTGAACAGACTCCAATCTGCCCCCAAAACACGGCACGCCTGTGGGCAGGCACCACAAAGCCAGTCCTGGAAAGCTCACAGGGGGAGCAGAAACCAAAGCAAGGAACTGCCACGGGCTCTCACAGACTTGGAATTTTTCAAATCGAGATCAGCCAGATGCCTTCCTGGGAGATGCTTCCTCCCTGGATGCAAGCTGCTGACCCCAGCGTGGAAATGGGCAGTGATTCATGGGCAGCAGGGCTCCAGGGTCAATGCCCACTGCTGGCCCCAGCCCCTGGGAGTGAGACACCAAAGATCAGCAAGTGCTGGCACATCTGAGGGCACAGAGGAGGTGACGTGTTCCCCACGTGGCGTTTCGGATCGCAGTTACTAACACAGCCCCACCAATTCCTCTCCTACCTGGCTAAAGTAAAACCAGCTTGTAAAACAAGTCCCTGGTGGAGAGCTGCTTCCTTATGTTCCTGTCTGGAGAAGCTTTCCTGGTGTTTAGGAAAAGTGACAAACTTGGAAATCAACATCTGTAAAGGCTGAAAAAGCTCCTGCTATTGATTAGAGCTCCACAAACCTGACAGGACGAATAGAATTTGTGCAAAAACGACGACTAGAGCTTCCCAGGCCCATCCACCGTGTCAAAATACACCCCGTGCCAGCTCCCACCAGGTCAGCAGAAATTTGGGCCCGTTCCCAAAGGAACATCCCCGGAGGTCCCGCCCTCATCAAGCCACAACTGGGGTGATCAGAAGGGGTCAAGGCTCTGCACCGGCTTCCTTTTGTCCCCAGCCTTAATCCTGAGGGGAAACTGGGGAGAAATCTCTGCTCCTTCCCCTCGGCATCCCTGCAATTTGCAGCCCCAGGATGTTAAGCAACGCTGGCACCTCGCCCGCGGTGTCGCCGGGCTGCAGGCAGCGAGGGGGTGACACCACTCTGCTTTCACCCGCTCTCCTCTGTTTAAAAAAAGTTGTCAGCTCTTCCCAGATAAATTTAATTGGCCCCGTGCTCCGTGTCCTTCGGTATCTGGGCAGCTCGGTGCTGCTCGGTCCCGGGAGGATTGGAACAGGCCAACGATAAGGCACTCAAGGATCTCACTGTCAACAATACACGGAGTCCCCGCTGTAGCAGCTATTAGCTGCCTCTGATCTAAACCTCCAATTAAAGTGGTGATTAGGCCCAGCGAGGCGTTCTCCGGCCATGAATTATTCATCTCCCTTCACGGTAACAGCACCAGGGGGGATTAGAATGAGAGCTGGTGAAAACAGAGGCATTTTAAGCAGGGTTTTAACCATATACAAGCAAACATTTATCTTTCAAATCTTTCATCTTTGCTGCTTCTGGAAATTAAAGCTCCCACACCTTCATCCCTGCCCCTTCAGATCTGTGCTGTGGGTGGAGAGTGGGGACACGCTGCTGGTGACACCGCTGGGGACACGGGCAGGATGGGCAGGCTCCAGGGACTGGACCTTTCTCCTGCCACACCAAGTGCCTGGGTGAGGGCAAGGGAAGCCCCAGGATCTCTCCTCAGAGGCTCACGAATCACAGAATGGTTTGGAATGGACCTTAAAGCTCATTCCACCCCTGCCACGGGCAGGGAGAGACACCTCCCACTGTCCCAGGCTGCTCCAAGCCCTGTCCAAGCTGGCCTTGGGCACTGCCAGGGATCCAGGGGCAGCCGCAGCTGCTCTGGGCACCCTGTGCCAGGGCCTGCCCACCCTCACAGCCATGAATTTCTTACTAATTTCTAATCTAAACCTAGTTAATTGCGAAGCCATTCCGCCTCGTCCTGTCACTCCAGGCCCTTGTCCAAAGTCCCACTCCATCTTCCTTGCAGGCCCTTTCAGGAGCTGGAAGGCCACAATTAGGTCACCCCAAAGCCTCCTCCTCTCCAGGCTGAACAATCCCAGTTCTCTCAGCAGAGGTGCTCTATCCCCTCTGATCATCCTGCTGCCACCTCTGGGCTCACTCCAACAGGTCAGTGCTGCTCCCACTCCAGGAGAAATCCTCTGGGGGATGCTCCCTGTTCCCAGCCCACCATCAGCTGACTCTGGGGTCTCTGTGGTACCTGGTGACCTCCCACCCAGCCTCTAACAGGGCACTGGATCAAAAGCTCTTTCACAGCTCCGGTAAATTATGCCTCAGCTTCACCCATCTGCTTCCCAGCTGACACTTCCTGAAATAAATTAATCAAGCCTATTCAATTAAAGCCTCCTTTCTGTAGGGTTTCTTGCTGATCCCCACCTTGGTGAGAACTTCTCTCCCCTCTCAGGGCTGCAGGAGCCCCTGGATGGGGCTGGAGTGACAGTCCCCAGCCCCTGTGCTTTGGCTGCACAGGAGGATTTGTTCCCAGGTGCCCAGCAGAGCCCAGGATCCATGGGGATGATGCCTCAGGAGCATGGCCACCAGCTCTGGGGCAGGACCTGCCCTTCTGGGCGCCAGCCTCTGCATTGCCACGGTCCTTTCGGTCTTATTCCTTTTCTCTTTTAGTCCCCTGAGAGATTTCTGGAGTCTCCACTCGTTTCCCCTCATGGAAAATCAATAAAAAGCAAATATAAGCAGGCCACAGGGACAGTGAAATGATCCTGTCACCCCGTGGGTGCGGGGCTCACGCACAGCTCGAGCTCCTGCAGATGGGAGCCTTGTTTTTCCTGCCTGCTTCCCTCTCCTGCCTGCAGGGATGGGGCTGCTGGAGGAAGATAAAACCGGCTGAAGCGGGGTGAGGGAATGACAGTTACCCTGCAAAAGTAAAACAGAGTTTGTAATTTCAAGCTGTTCTCAGGCTGAGGAGTCAACGAGGGGGAGTTTTGGCTTCTCCTCTCCCTGTGCCACCCCTGCGGGACCCAGCTCCTGCATCCCATGGGATTGGGGTGCTGTGGGAAGCTGTGACACCCAGGACCCGCCCCGGGCTAACACCAGCTCCCCAGGAGGCTGCAGATGGTGCCATGCCTGCACAGACAGCCTGCGGGGAGGCAGGTGGCACAGGGTGGGCACACAGATGGCCACGCTCCAACCACAGGGAGAGCGGGGGCATTTTATATTTGCAATGTCTCAGATCAATTTATCTCTGAAAGGTTCCAGAAAGTACAGCCATGGAGAGGAATCACAAAGTGCAGCTCAGAGAGAGAGGGGGGGCAAAGACAAGGAGGGAACAGGCCCAGAGCAAACAGCGAGGTGTGACAATTTTGAGTTCCTGAAGAGGCAAGAAACAGGCACTAAAATAAGAGTGAGCAGACGTCCTATTTTAAGTGTTCAGCACTGATGGGTTGGACAAGCGCTGCTGTGTGGAGAATTCTGTGCGACACCGCCCAGAAATACAACTCCAGGCAGCAGGAGCTGAAGAAACACTCGTTTAATTCACTGAGATTTTGGAAGTAAGAACAGCATCATTCTGGAGCGTGGCAGCCTGGTCAGGCCAGTGGGCACCGCTGCCAGCTCTGCACACACAAACTGATCCCTGGGAATCCCAGCAGCCACATCCTACACATCCACATCCTGGCTTCCCAGTGCCAACTCCCAGCATCCTCGTTCCTACCGGGGCCTCTCCTCACTCCTGTGCAGAGAACACCCCAGAACACTTCCCAGCAAAGGCCTCCAAACAGGGGGCACCCTCTGGAGACTCCTACCTGGGACACGGACTCCATGCAAAGGGTTAGAAAGCGCCATGCCAATCTCAGTCATCCCGTACCTCTCCAGCAAGGTGTGCCCCGTGATGCTCTTCCACTTCTCCAGGACAGGCACAGGCAGGGCTGCTGAGCCTGACACCATTAACCTGCACAGGGAAAGCCCAGCTAAGAGAGAATCCAAGAGCACCTTTGCTCCAGGGAATTTGCAGCCTGACACGGGGGCACAGAAAAGCTCTACGTAAAACCTGCACCCGCCCCAAAATCCTTTCAACCAAAAGATGTCCCTCACATTCTCAGCACGATGTGGGGTTTAAGTTAACCAGGGCAGCCTCTTAAAAGAGCTCCTGGAGTACAAGCCTGGGCTGCAGGACAAAGTCCTTGCACAGGGTGACACACAACGAGCCCCTTTCTGGCCTCCCCATGCAAGAGCGGCTCGTAATTAAATAATATCACCCTCGTTCCCGCCAAAGCACAACAGAAAGAGCTGATGCTGCAAGGAAAACCCTGGAGCACCCAGTGAGCCAGCAGCAGCCCCTGCCCACAGCTCACCCACCTGATGTTCTCCTGGCAAAAGGCACGCACGAAATCCTGCACTTGGGGCTGGGTGAAATGCTGGTCGTAATATTCCATCAGCTTGGCATAGATGGTGGGCACTGCCATGAACACACTGACACGGGGAGCTTGGGAGCTCAGGAGCTTCTTCCACACCTAGGAAGGAAGGGAACACCCATGGATGAAAACACACCTTTGCTAGCTGAGATTTCCTGGAGCTGGAGGCTGTTGTGTGCCCCTCATCCCTGTCCAAAACAAGTTCCCAACTTTCATCACGCCCTTGTTTCCCAAGGCACAACGTTCATGTCTCATCCCACCCGTGGATCCCCCACCCACCATCACTCACAACATGATGGAAATGGCCTTTTTAGTCCTGTCATGCTGCAGTCAAGAATTTGCACAAGAAGATGGAAGCTTGTGGCAGGATCAGCTCATTCCCTTATCATGCACAGCTCTTCAAAGGCTGCACAAAGCCACCGGTTTTCCAAAGCATGGGAGCTCCTCTTTGGAAAGACACAGCCCACACCTGACACACAACACACAGCTTGGAGCCCTGGATTTCAGCCTCTGAGGCGAGGCTGGGAAGAGGGAGATCAGGCACTGGGAGTGAGAGTTTATGAAAACGCTGAGGTGCAGAGAGCTGTGTCCCTGGCGAGCTCAGAGGAGCCATCACAAACCACAGATAAAGAAAGCAGCGGCAGCAGGAGACAGCGGCTTTTCAGGAGGGCCACCACCCCAACCACAGTGTTCCTGAGAGGAACGCTCCCTGTGGGAATAACGCTCTTCAGCTGCAAGGAGAAACTCGGGAACTACGAATGGGGACAAATTCCAGCAGCCAGCTCCGCTGGGATGTGGACAACACCACCTCTGGGACGCACGGGTCAGAGCCACGAGCGTCACACCTGAGCCCATTCCTCCCACACCTCACCACTGTCCCTGCCAGCTGAGCTCTTCCCAAGGCAGGAGCGATCCAAAGCCGTGGAGAAATCAGAGCCCCGCTGACGGTGCCTCTGTCCCGGCGCTGCAGCCCCTGCCCCGCCGGTGACAAATGCATTCCCTAACAGCTCCTGACACCGAGCGCTGCCTCGGCTGCACACGAGCGAGGCAAGGCAGGCATTGATTGAAGGTGAGCCAGGGATTCTCCTTCATGCTGTCACTCTGCCCCTTCCCTCTGTTCCGCTTGCTCGGGCTCCGTTTCATCCCTTTCTCCTTGGCTGCGCTTCCCCCAGCATCTCGCACTCGGCTGCTCCAGAACAATCAGCTCCTAAGAAAACCCTGCCAGCGCCGGGTGGTTGCTGTTGATGAGGCAGGACTCGTCCACAGAGGCACCGGCCCACCCAGCAGGAGGGAGCTCACGCTGCCTCCCAGCCCAGGGATGGCCCTCGGTGGGGAGAGAAGAACGCACAAGGTGCAAACGCACCGGACACCCCAGGAGGGAGGGCGTGAGCACCCCAAGATCCCCAGGGAAAGGAAAGCAGGACTGGAATGTGACTTCCTGCGCTGATGGGTGATACATCCAGAGAGGGGACATTTCAGTCCCTGCAGAAACCCACCCACCAGCGAGATCCCTACCAGCCAGATCAGGAAAAATTTCATTTAGAGGGGTCTAACCTCCCCCACGCTCCCCCCAGCCCTGTTTTTTCCCCTCAATATCTTCCCCATTCTGGGCAGCAGGGTGCAGACGGATCTCTCCAAAGCCAGGGCTGAAGGGATCTGCTCTCCTCAGCCTGGTGCTCCCCAGAGCCATTGCTGTGGGCAGGGAAGGACGCGTGATGGCAAGCAGGGATCAGGACTGTGCCGAGGGACTGAGGGGAAACAGATGCTCAGGGCATGTTCAATCAATCCTTGCTGTGTGATTTTGTTTTGCCTTCCCAAGCCCCGAGCAGCTGTGGGAGCGCGGGCAGACTTCCAGTCTGCCCAGGCAGCAGACTTTTTATCACATGACTTTGGATCTGAGGAACCCCAAACCCATCGAAACAGAGCAAGTCTGCCTTGCATCCCAGAGTCCCCTGTCCCCACGTGCCAGCTCAACCCCTGCCTTAGATAAAATCCTCCCCCCTGCACTGCAGCCACAGGAGCAGCTTTTCCCGTGTCAGTCCAGCTCACCCAGCAACAGCCCCTTCCCGAGGATAAGCAGCTGCCTTTGGATTTGTGCCACCAGCTGCTGGGGTGATCTGCTGACAGCCAAACCTCTCCACCTGCTCTGCTCCTGCTCAGCCAAATCTGGATCCTTCCCATGTGTTTTAGCAGGACTAAGCCGTGGTACAAAGCTGGCAGCTCCGAGCGCTCCGCGGAGCCCAAGCTGGCCAGAGGGCTTGGCACTGCCCAGCCAGCTGGAACAGCTATTCCTGGCTTCCAACTGCAACTCCACGCTCGGAGAGAAGGATGTGGGAAAGCCTCGTCACCTGGGACTAATCAATCAACCCCGTGCAAAGCTTTGTCCTTGCAGCACCCGGCATCCTCCGACAGCGCCAGGCCTGGAGCGGCACAATCCATCTGCCCCTGGGTTATCCCACTGTCACTGGCACTGTCACTGTCACCATGTCAGTTCCTTGGGCACAGGGTACTGGCAGCCCAACTTTCCGTTTTGTTTTGCTCACCTGACACCTCCAAGTGCTTTTAAAAAGCCACGGATGCGGGAAGCAAACATGGCACCGTGCGCCAGGCTCTGCAAAGAAGGGAAGCAGCAGCCTTCCCATGGAATAACATGCTCAGGAGATGGATCAAGATTCCTTTGAGGATAACCAAGAGTTAGAAACGAAAAGTTCCTCACTGCAAGAAAGCAAGAGTGGGAACAGCTTCCCACCAGCAATAACGGCAGCAAATGCTTCGGGTCAGGGCTGCCTGTGCCAGCAGAGAAGTGGGAGACCTAATGTTCCCAAGAGCCTTCCTGTCAGCATGACATTCCTGATTTTCCTCCCCTCCCACTGCTCAAAAGCATATCATGAGCTGGCCAGTGGGATTTTGCCATCATTAAAGGAAAAAAAAAAAAAAAAAAAGGAGAAAATGACACCAGTGGGTACAAAACAAGCGCAGCAAGGCACAGCTGGGAGATTTTTCCCACGTATTTTTCCCAGCACACAGATGGTGAATGAGGATGGAGGAACAGACAAGCTGCTCCAAAGGGTGGTCAGTCCATCCAGGAACCTTCTCAGTCAGCCTCCAGACCTGATAAGATCATCTGAAGGAAGAGCTGTGAGCACAGAGGAGAAAAGGGAATAACTTTTCCCTTTAGAGAGGTGCAATGCCATGAACCAGCCAGAATCCAAATCCAATACCTGGGCCTCTTCTCATGCAAAAGAAGAAACGGTGGCAAACCCAGTTATGGGCTAAACCATGTAATATTTTGGCCGGTAGAAGATTCCCAAAACCAGCCAGAAGAACTCCAAGCTGCAAAGGAAGCAAATATCAGCATGGATTTTTCCATCAGCCCACAAACGGATCACAGCCAGCCCGCGGTGCAGCCTCGATTGACAGACACAACAGCTCCTCTCTTCTATAAAATTATTGGGCCGTTTTCAGTGGTAATTGGATCTTTTTGAACCCTTTCAAAAATAACAATGCCTCTAATGCAAGGTTAACTCAGCCCTTTGCTTCCCTCTTGCTCGGGGAGATGGGTCTGTGTTTAGCACTGACTGCTGCCATGTGGGAAACACCATCGAGGAAAAGGGATGCCGGTGATTTTTGGAATGTCTGTGGGAGCAACAGGGCTGTGGCCAAAGCAGCTGCTTGTTTGGTGAGATCCTGGGCCAAACACGAGGGTGGGAAGCTCCTGTGACTCAACTGCAGCAGCGAAGGGACTGCAGGACCACGCACACGCATCCAACACCAAATTATCCCAAAAAAGCAGATGGGCACACGAGACAGGAGAGCACCAAGGGGAGCTCTGCTCTCTCCCAAGGACTGAGCCTCCAACACCTCACGAGCAATATGCAAAGAGAGAGAAACATTCTTCTCTTCAAAGAGAAATCAGGCCCTCGGTGGCTTCGTCTCATGTTTGTTGTAACCCCGAACTGTTTGCGCTCTGTGCGCCTCTGGTTTTAATCATTTATTCATCAGCACAGTTTGATGGCCCCTCTGCATTCCAGGCTGAAGCTTTTAAACCCTTCCTATGCTGGAGGCATACTGGAAGGAGCAAGTGCTTTCCCTGGGACCTGGAAATATAAGTAAATATGACAGGCTCTGGTTCCATTTTTTATATTTCCCCACACACATCAAAAGCCATTACTTGGGAACAGATGCTGAGGACAGACGGCAGATCTGGGGAGATGGGAAAGAAAACCTCTAACTTTTTAAAGCCAGGTCTGTGAGAAGTGATCAAACATAATCCATTCACTAGTGACCTGCTCCTCCCTCCTCCGACTCCTCTTTGAGTCTGAAATAAAATTACTCCTCTGAAGCCTCCCATTAACAGATGAAAAGACTTTCAGCCTCTCTCCAGATGAAACTGGATGGGGGCCGTGATCCCCAGTGTGCCTGGATACTGCAGCTCAGGCTCCTCCGCTTGGATTTGCTTTTCTTTTAAAAATAAACCAAAAGAGCTGCCCAGAGTGATGTCTGCAGAAGTGACAGATCCAGGGGAGAGGCTCAGTGCAGCACACGCTTCTCCTTCCCCGAGGCAGCAGCGGCTGCCGAGCCCTGGATCTCCCTGCGCAGCCCAGCCAAGGTAGGCAGCCCCAGCACCCAGCCCAGCCTGGATTGCACAGAAAACACCAGTGACAAGGACAAAGTTTGCTCCCAGATACAGCACTGCCTTTGCCGGCCTTCAGGAACTCAGGGCTGCGAGCACACGGTGCAGCAGCACCCCAGAGCAACACCTCCCACTCATCCTGTGCCCGCTCTGCAGCTCCCTCCCACCACGGGGAAAAGGTGCCACGGGGGACAGAACACCAGGGAAAGCTTGTCCCGAATCACACACCGCCTTTGGGCACGCAGCATCCCTACTTCCCCAGACAGAAGAGCGCAAACAAGATGATTTTGATGGCTTTGAGTGTGACATTGTAAAACAGGGCATGGTTTTTAGAGGGCTTGATCCTCGGAGCACCTTAAGTCAGACACGCAGTGAGGCCGGCGCTGAAACAGCAGCTCCTGGAACCGCGGGGCAGGAAATCTGCATCTTGGCATATTTATCGTGGAAGGGGTTGCAGGGCACAGCCAGGGCTGTCACTGCACAGGCAGCACGTCACAGCTCAGACCTGCCCAGCAGAGCCGAGCGGGCAGCACACGCCACAGCTGGGTCACCCGCACCGGAGCTTGCCATCACTCAGCAGAGCAAGTTTCTCCCTTCAGGTTTTTCAGTACTCTTATTTCCCGCTCTGCACAAGAGGCTGGAAGACCTCCCAGGATCTGCTCTCGTGTTTGTCAATGCAGAGAGCTGTCAGGGAACCTTTTGCCATTAGAACATCTACCCCTCGAGGCAAGATCAGGGATGTCCAAGGCAAAGGCAAGCTCTTCCTGTTGTTCAAGCCCAAAATGGATCCTCTTCCAAAAACCACAGCAGAGGATCCTGTAAAGCAGACCCTGACCTCACAATTTGCTCCAAAATGGTCCTGTCCAAGGAGTGCCTGGTCTGGAATGGGGACATCAGAGCGTGACTGTCACAGCAAGCACAGGGGACACTGGGCTGCCCCGGCTCTGTCTCTCCAGACTCACCGACATTTCCACAGAGAGACAGTCCCGCCACAGGCTGTGCCTGAGCTGATGCACGGAGGGAGATGGAGGGAGGGGGACACTGGGAATGGATGCTCCAGAGGGTGCTCGGTGCAAGCCCTGATGCTCAGAGCCTTCAAAGAGCACCTGGCCAGGAGGAGAAGGCTCACCCTGCTCTCCTTCCATAACAGAGACAGTCACCTCTCCTCCTCTGCTCACCACAGCGCACAAAATTTGTACAAACACAGCACCTTTAAAACCCCTACTCATGGACAAGAAACTCCTACCCCAGCATCTGAAACAGGTCAGCAGCAGCTGAGAAATGCAAACAGGAACAGAGCAGCTGGAAGCGTAAACCCAGCTTGGGAGCGGGGTATGGAGGGAGGATCGTACAGCGATGCTGAGGCTGCAGCTTGCTCTGGCTCCAGAGGAGGTTTCTGCCCTCCCACTTCTCACCCTTGAAAACCAATAAAACAATAAAGCAGGAACATCACAGCCAGCCATGCCCCACACAGCTGCTGGCAGAACAGCCCTCGGGCTCAGTGCTCTTCTCCTGCCTGCTCCATAGCCACCTGTGCTGAAAAGCCTCGGCACAGCCATCCCTGCCATTCCCAATCCCAGCAGCACACAGCAGCACTGGACGCTGCTCCCATGGGCTCCCGGGGAGGACACTGCACCCAAGGAGCACAAGCACCACAGGACTCAGTACAGCACGTACGAGTCGACTAATCCTGGAGACCAAGGGTCCATTTATAAACCCTTTATTAATAAATGATTAATAGATGCAGCCGTATTTTTTAATAACTTGCAATAAAAAAATGCTATGAAAAGCTTAAGCAAGACAGTCTTAACAGATGGTGCTATAAAGTGAATTATAACATGTACAGTAGCTAGTGCAGGGTAATGGATGTCCTCATTTAATAAAAAGAATCTGATTTTATGCAGCAACTTTCACGCTTGAGGCACCTCAGCACACTTTAATGAGTCCTCGTGGCCTCAGCAGTAGCCACAGACATCAGGTGCTGTTTTAGTGAGAGGAAGGATGTTGGTCAGGACACCGGGGCTACTCCACAGTCCTGATTTCTAACCTTTCCTTGGACACCTCCCAGAAACAGACGTAAAGGTCTGAGAGCTGCCACCTCCTACCCCTGCACGGCGGGGAACGACAAGCGAGCCGCGGTCTGGGGCTGGGAATGTCTTCTCAGAGATGAAAAAAAAAACCCCCAAAAAAAAACCCCAAAAAAAGAGCATTATTCCCACCACCAAAACCAGACTGC
The DNA here is from genome assembly GCF_015227805.2 of Hirundo rustica. NCBI lineage: Eukaryota > Metazoa > Chordata > Aves > Passeriformes > Hirundinidae > Hirundo > Hirundo rustica. The sequence continues at coordinate 1,344,954 of NC_053460.1, forward strand.
CATCTGTATCCAAGACTATAAGGCACGCCGCAAATTATGTAATTTAATAAACACTGTAATAATAAAGTATTTATTTTGTATAATGAAGTGTTAGTGATTAGAAACCAAACACACATCGGGCGTGCTGCTGCGGTTTCTCTTGAACCTTTGCCAGTATCACTCAAGGCTAAATATGTCTGCAGCAGGTTGGGAGTAAGTTCCTCGCCTTGTTTTGATCAGCCTGTCAAGTGTTTTAGCTGCCAGTCGAGTTTCTTTATATCACACTATAATTGGCTGCTTTCTCAAGGTGCAGCCAAGGAAGAAAAGCACACGACAAAACTCGGGCTCCTTTGGCAAAATCCTCCACTGCTGCTTTGCTGCAAGCTGATTTCAGTAGCAAAGGGCACTCTGTAAACAGCTGGTGAAAATAGAGTGGAACTGAAAGGCAGCTTGCAATAAACTCCACGAGAAAGACTCATTTCCCCTCCCGTGCTCGCTTTGGAGCGTCGATCAAACCACTCGCAGCTCCCAGGGGAGGCCCTCGGAAAAACAACGGGAATAAAAGAAATCGGAGGAGCGAACGCCATCCTTCAGAGCGCTGCCCGGTGCCCGCTGCCCGCTGCCCAGCCGCTCTCCCTGCCCAAGTTCAGCTCCAGGATCCAGCCCCGTCCCCGGTGTCACATCTGGGGACAGCTTTGATCGGAGCAGGCAGGAGGGGGGGATCCCGCTCCCCCCGATGGCGACCCCATCCCTCAACGTCAGCTCAGCGATTTGCAGATGTCGGGAGGGAGCAGAGGAAAACGCAAGGGCACCAGGGAGCATCAATCACGGCGGGCACAGGACGTGGAGCACCGCGCCCTCCAGAGGCTTCGCTCCAGCCTCTCAGCGGCACCTCCAGCCCAGCCCTGCTGCACCCCGAGCGCTGGGGTCACCCTAAAGTCGGGCAAGGACAATTTGGCAGCAATCAGTGGGGTGAAAGCACAGGGACCTTCTACCACAGCATCCTACCAATTTATTCGGGAAGTGCCGAGCTGCCCCGCTGGGACCCCGGGGCTGTCCCCCCGAAAAGGAGCAGCCGTCCCGGCAGAAAAAGGAAGCGTGCGTTTGCTGCGGCTGCTGCTCCGAGAAGCAGAAATGAGCCGTGAAGGATCAGCCCTGCAGTCACTCCGCTGGGAGCTGGCCCTGCCCTCACCTGGCAGCAGCGCAGCCAGAGGCTTCCAGGTGTATCCCACACCTGTGCACTTTGTCCTCTGCGTGGGACAAGCCTTCCCTGTGGATAAACACAGACAGGCACAGCAGCCTGGGCAGTTTACCCAGCACAAGCTCCTTGGGCTTTCCCAGGGAATTCTGCAGGGACGACACAGAAATCTGCACCTGAAAACCCAACTGTCCCTTAACAGTGACACTGCAGACACCAGCCAGGACACTGGCACATGTGGATGGACGGTGGTGCATCCCAGCAGCTGGGAAATGTGGAACATGATCCAGCCATACTGCTGCCTGTCCCTTTCCTTCCCCCCTTTCCATGGAGTGCCACTGGCACAGGGAACAAAGGAGGAGCAGAACACTGGCACTGGTGTTTCCTGGCTCAGATGGAAAACAGCATCACAAGAGCATCATTCCAGCAGGGTTTCCCTCCTGTCACTTTTCCTAAAAGCTGCAAGAAGGTCTGGATCTGCAAACTCTCTCTCACATCACTGAGTCCAACCCAGCAGCTCTGTTAACCCTTGTTTCTCCACAGAGGAAGAGCCACCTTTCCATGTAAGTGAGGAAAACCATGATTTCCCTTACCTGGGCTGCAAAAACCTCCAAAGGCTGTGTTCTGTCATGTAATGCAATACAAAACTCTAAGGATGTAGGACTGGAAGGGGAAAATTTGGAAGGAGCTGCTCAGGGAGGTGGGGGAGCCCCTGTTCCTGGAGATGTCCAGGGAATGATTGGACACGGCACTCAGTGCTCTGGGCTGGGTGACAAAGTGGGGATTGGTCACAGGGTGGATTTGGTGACCTTGGAGGTCTTTGCCAGCCTCAGTGTTTTGGGGATTCTGGGAAATGCAAGTCACTAAAAAACCTCAGCGAGGAGCACACCACTAACACACAAGAGAAAATCCAGTATTCCCACCTTTCCTGGCACTAAAAAATTCCACAGCCCTAACTGTGGATGGAAACGCTCTCAGTGGGCACACAGAAGGGTCCACCCACCCCCAGCCAGACCTGGGCTGGGAAGGGCAGTGCAGCATTCCCATTCCAACATCACGCTTACAGAGCTGCACCCTCTGGAAGAGCACATTTACCCCGGGCTGAGCACCCAACCAGCGCACTCTGCTGTGAACCACACAAGGCCAGTGGCTAAAGGGGCTGGAATTCTTCAGGAATTCCTGCCCAGAGTTGCTCTGAGCACAGTGCCTGGGGTTCCTGCTGCTGGATTCCCTCCCCGGGCTCACCATGTGCACGTTGAATTCCGGGAACATGACGCACGTGGCTCCCACCCACAGCGGGCACAGCAGCTTATTGATCACGCCGTGGACGTGGTGCAGGGGCAGCACGTGCAGGATCACATCCTCCTTCTTCCACTCCCACTTCTCAACCAGCCCCGTGGTCTGCAGGAGAAAACAAACAGCAGGGCCTTAGGGCAGGAGGAAGGATTCTCCCGAGGCATTCCCGAGGTATTCAGGCCCCAAATTCCCTGGCAGGAATGCCAAGCCTGCCTGGGTACAAAAATCTGTCCTTTAGGATCAGGAGGAGAAAAATTCCCACCAAAACAGCAGCACGCAAGAGGAACACCTCCAGCATCCCGTCAGGACGTGCCTTTAAACCAGCAAAGCCCTCTCCTTGTGACTGAGAAATATCAACAATGATTTTAAGTAGGACATACAAAAATATCAACCTGCTGCTGCACACGCAGATTTGGCAGAAATAGTAATCAAAAAGCTAATTTTCCCAGAGTTCTGTTGCCATGGTTGGGACACTGATGACATCAGGCTTTTAGCACCTGTAAGGGATAATCAGTAGGAGCAGGAAATCGCTGATAAACAGAAAGTAGGTTTCATGTTAGTGAAAACTGTGGGAGTATCAAGCCTCCAAAACACTCTGCTCTGAAGGGATAATTATCTGAAGGGATAATTATCAGGTTTCTGGGTCAACAATGCCCTTCAGAGCCCAGTGCTGGCAACTGCAGAGCTTATTTCCAGCCACCTAAAAATAAGAGAAGCATCTGAACAGCGGAATTCGGTCGTGTCTCTCACAACCCTCTTCCATAGGGCAGGGAGCAGCTTTTGGGCCTCCTGCAGGACAGCACAAAGGACGGGGACTGCTCAGGCCACCCCCCAAATAATCAGCATATTTGTAAGGAAACAGATTCTTTGCCCAATATAGCCGAGCCCTGGCTCCATCCATCAAGGCTTTCATTCCTGCTGGGATATTGCAGGATCCGAGCCCCCAGAGCAGCAGCAGCTCTGGGAGGCACCCCTGCATTCCCTGCACTCCTTCCCTAATGGCAGCAGCCTGGCAGTTGCAGGCACTGATAACCAAGTGGTGAGGCAGTCAGCAGGCTTATTCAAACTTTTAATTCCTTTTGGCTCCGAGAGCTAATGGATTTTTTTGCCTTGGGGATACAGAGCTGAATAATGCACAGGCTTCACACAGCACTGGGCTGGGCTAAGATATTTTCCAAGCAGGAGCAAAGACTCTCCCCTAGAATTTTCTACCCCCAGAGGGTAGAAAAGCAAACTGCAAAGAAATCAGGTTTTTCACAACAGGTTTCATCCCTTCTGCTTTCCAGGAAAGCAGGGAGGAGGATCCACCTGCCTCAGCATGCAGCTGCAGCGTGAACAGGCCAAGCTTTAGAGCCTCACACGCCGCTGTGTGTTCACCTTCCAAGCCTGGGGGGTTCCAGAGCCGCAGCCCCACAGCTCCCTGCAGGGATTCGGCAGTGGAGAGGCGTTTGCAACCCCAAATCCCTTCCAGACTCCCCAGACCTTGGCAGGAGCCTGGCAGCAGCACTCACCACGGCCTGCACGTTCTCGTGGGTGCTGAGGACACCCTTGGGCCGGCCCGTTGTCCCGCTGGTGTAGATGATCATGGCCCCTCTGTCCTTCCACGAGGAACAGCTTGGCAAGGGCCCCTCCTCCGTGGCTGCGGGGCTGGAGGATCCATCCCCACCGGAGCTGGGAAGGGGCAGCACGGGCACTCCCAGCCTCTTGGCACTGGGGGTTATTTTCCCCGCCAGCTCCTCGGCCGCGACGACCAGAGCGCTCTGGGAATCCTGGATCACGTATTCCAGCTCGGGCACGGGGTGTTTCCTGTACAGGGGCACCGCTATGGCCCCGCTCATCCACGAAGCCCACTGGGCCACCACGTAGGAGGCATCGTTGGGGCACAGGAAGGAGATCCTCTCTTCCTTCAGGTCCCCGCTGGGGCACCGCAGGAGCCCGCAGATCTCCCGGGATAAGCGGAGGCTCCGGCCCAGCAGGTCCCCGTACGTGTGCTCCCCGTTCTGGTCGACGATGGCCACTCTGTCCCCGAAAGCCAGAGCCCTGGTGAACACAGGGGTGATGTCACCGCTGCAGGCGGCCCAGGCTGTGTGCAGAGCCCTGTGGGGACAGGCAGCCCCCTGCCCGTGCCACCTGCAGCGGGACACGTCCCGCAGGAGGCAGTGGAGGGGCCGGCACAGCTGCGGGGAGAGCAGGGGGAGCAGCATCCTGCCAGCACGGCCCGGCTGAAGCGATCCTGCAGAAAGCAACGACGGGAGCAGGTCAGTGCAGGCAGGGATTGCCCAGGGGGTTGTTCCCACCCTCATCTGAGTGATATCCACTGTATTATCGATGTCCCTGCCTCAGAGTGCCACAGCCTGGGCAGCCTGAGCATCCCTGCCACCACGGAACAGGAGGCTGAGACCCTTCCCTGCACAGCCTCCGACCCCTAAAATCCAATTTAAATGATGAACCAGCTTTCACAGAATGCCAGAATGGTTTGGGTTGGAAGGGAGCTCAAAGCCCACCCAGTTCCACCCCCTGCCATGGGCAAGGACTCCTTCCAGCATCCCAGGCTGCTGGCAGGCAGGGGGTGAAATGACATGGGCTTTAAAGTCTGTCATTTTTAACATTTCATCCTATTTTATTTTAGGGTTTTTTTTCCCCGACATTATTTTTTCCATTCTTTTAATATATATTAATAAAACTATTTGTTAGTTTTTAAACATAAAGCCACTACGAGGTCCCCTCCCAGCCAAACCATTCCACGATTCCGTGAAGAATCCCAAACCCCTCCGCACAGTCCGGAGCACCCTCTCCATAGAGCAACGGGGAGCAGAGAGGAGAGGACAGGGCTGTGGCAGGAGAGAGAGGGGCTGGCTGCACAGAATCCAATCAGCACCAGAACATCCCCGGAGACATTCCACGACAGCAGGAAGCAGCCAGAGGATGACAAGCTCTCACTCTCCGAGAGTGTCCGTGACACTTCCTTGACGCCGGCAATAACAACCTGATTTTTCCCTTTTTTTTTTTCTTTTTTCTTTTTTTTGGATAAATGCCTATTAGTGGAGCAGCTCAGCTCCAAGAGCCTCCCAGCCCAGCTTCCCACGGTGGGGAGGAGCTGGAACAAAGGGGATCCAGCCCAGCAGCTCCCCAGGAAGAGCTGGCCAGGGCTGCCCCCAGCTCGGGCTGCACAAGAATTTATTTTCCGTGAGCGCTGCGGTCTCTCCTCTCCACCTTCGGAGCATTTCCCCACCCAGACACTGGCCCTGCTGGGATTTTCTTTTGCAAATCAACCTCAATTTCTGCTTCTGCAAAACAAGCTTGTGATTTTAGGGTGGAAACATCTGGGGGAGCAGAGAGGTTCAGCCCCAGAGCGGGCTGACCGTGGGAACTCCTGACATTTGCCACCAGCATGGAAAAAAACCCAAAGCAGCTCAAGGCAGAGCTCGTGTGACGCCTTTGAGTTGCTCTGGAGAGACTAAAATGTAAAAACCCGCCCTAATTCACACCCTAAACTGAACCTGTGGCATTGGCAAGGTGTCAATGCCCCGGGCATTACAAGGGGCATGAACTGGAAGCTGGTTTTGGCCAGGATCAGCGTGGCTGATGCCCTCAGCGCTCTCACTGTTCCACCAGTTCCTGCCAAAAATCAAATTACCCCGTTCCCACCGATCTGTGTTTAATGGAGCAGTTAACAGCAGCACCTTCAGGCAGGCCTGGGAGTGCTGGGTTTCAGAGAGCTGGGGGTGGTGCTGTGTGCAGACACTCGGGGCACAGGGAGGAGAATCCAGGGGCTGTTTTCCATCCCCTCCCCTTGCTCAGGGTGCCACAGAGTCTGGCACAGCACACCTGGAAACAAAGTTTGTCCCTAGAGCCCAAGGGAAGCTGGTGGCAGTGCAGAGATGTGGCTCTGCTGCCTTGGAAGGGAAGGTTCAAATCCCCCTGGGAAGGGAAATCCAACTCCTCTTCCTCCTCCTAAGGCTGAAGGTTTCAAAGCTACTCTCCCCAGCTCCCAGCACAACAAAACCAGTGCAAACTGGGAGCTGACCCAGTGCACAGCCCTGTGCACTTTGTGCCATCCCCCTCTGCGCTTTCTGAGCATAAAATGCATTCCCTGGAGTAAAATGATCCTTGGAGTTGCTCTGAGCTGTTCCAAAGCGAGTTACTGCAGGAACAATCGTCGCTCCGGCTGTGACTGTGTGAGTGTCAGTGCGAGTCTGACCTGCAGGATTCCACCCTTTCCTCATTTACAGCCGTGGGAATACAGAGGGATTCCTGGCTGTTTCTACAGCAGGGATAAAAAAATACTTTATTATTAGAAAATCATAAAAAAATACCTTATTCTTAGAAGAAAAAAAAAAAAAAAAAGTAACTACGAGAAGGAAACTTGGAAAAGGCATCAAATAATGCCCGAGATGCTGACTGTTCTGCCCTTCTCACAAAACAAAAAACTGGGGAATGTTTGGATAGAACAGCACGTTAAAGCCCATCCAGCCCCACCTTCCACTGTCCCAGGCTGCTCCAAGCCCCAATATCCAGCCTGGCCTTGGACACTGCCAGGGATCCAGGGGCAGCCACAGCTTCTCTGTACCCTGTATCCGGGCTTTACTCTTCTCCCACTCCGGAGCGGATTCCCACCCTCCAGCTCTCTGCCCGCAGCCTACTCACGGCACCTCCCCGAGCAGGAAAAGGGGAAAACCCTCGCCCCGCCGTTCCCGAGGTGCCGCGGGCACGGAGGCGCCGCAGCCGCGGGGCCCGCACGGAAGGAGGGCCGGGTCCGAGCGCACCGGGCCGAGGGCGGCAGGTCCCGGCTCACCCCGGCTTTGGGACATCCCGGGGACATCCCGGGGCCGTCCCGGCCCCGCCGGGCCTCACCTGCCGCCGGGGGACCGATCCGGACGCGAACAGCTCCGGAGGGAACGCGGCGCCGCGACCCGAACGTTCCGCGCACGAATGTTCCGCCACCCCCACCCCCCCCCGATTTGTGGGGATTTGGCCCCAAAACCCCCGCGGGGGACGGGGCCAGGGCACCGCGGGACTGAATGCCCCTGGAGTGTCACCAGCGTCCTCGGGTGTCATGTGACATCATGGAGCTCCATCTCTGCCCCGCGGGTCCTGGGGCGTCCGCAGGGTTTGGGGATTTGGGCAGATTCAGGGATGGCCGGGACTCGTGGAAACTTCACACGTGGGCATCCCGGGGATGCACAGAGATCCCAGAGGCGCACAGACATCCCGGGGACACACGGGCATCCCGGGGAGGCCGTGGTGGCACATGGGTGCCCGTGATGGCACATGGCACACCATGCCGGGCCCCGCTCCCGCACCGGAGCTGTGTTTTTGCGGCCGTGTGCGGCGGGCCGTGAAGCGGCACGGCCGGGGTGACCCCCACCCACCTCCACAGGTGTGTTTCCACCGGGGCCGCGGCCGCAGCCCGCGAGGTGCAGCGGGGTGGGAGCGGAAACGGGGCCGGGATCCCAGAGCTGGCGGGGAGAGCGCCCGACGGTCCTGCACAGCCCCGCTGCCCGAGCGCCATGGCACGGCTGTGTCCTCAGGGCACGGCTCTGTCCCCATGGCACGGCTGTGTCCTCAGGGAATGGCTGTGTCCTCATGGCGTGGCTCCATCCTCATGGAATTGCTCCATCCTCATGGAATGGCTCCCTCTTCATGACACAGCTCTCCATGGCACAGCTCCCTCCTCATGGCACAGCTCTCCATGGCACAGCTCCATTGCACAGCTCCCCTCGGCCCACCTCTTGCACAGTTCCCACCACAGCTCCCCAGTGGATTGCACAGCTCCCTCCTTATTTCTCAGGGTTCCCTCTCCATCACTTGGCTCCCTCCCCTTTTCATATCTGCCCATTCACAACCTCTGTCCCCATTCCATATCTGCCCATTCACAACCTCTGTCCCCATTCCATATCTGCCCTTTCCTCTGCTCCCCGTTGCACCACTGCCATCACACCCCTCCTTCTCTCCCTCACCAGTGCACAGCTCCTCATCACACGCCTCCCTCCCCACGGCACAGCTCCCTTCCCGCCCCATCCCCATCTCTGCTGTCCCCGTGGCACAGATCCCTCTGTGTCTCTCAGCTGTGGCACAGCTCCGTCCCCATGGCACGGCCCCATTTCCTCCCCATTGCCCACTTCCCCATCCCACAGCTCCTTCCCCGGTTCCTCCCCATCCCACAGTGTTACCCTGGTTTTTCTGGGCCTTTTGATTTTCTTAAATGGAGTCAGATCTTTTTAGTTATTGTACAATATTAAGAGCAGTTTTCTACCTTTCTCACAGATGTAACATAAACAAATCCTTTGTTTTTCATTCTCTGTCCTTTGTTTGCATATTTCTAACCTGAAAACAACTGTAACTGACAATTGGTCTGGCCACTGATGCTGAGGGGTGGAAACCCCAAAAAGCCAATCTTCTGCTAGACCTAGAAATGTATAAAAAGTAAAAAAATTATCAAAGGGGTTTTTCTTCTTCTCTCGGCTCTCTCAGCTGTGAGCTGGGATCGGAAGGACCTCTGCGAAAATCTCTTGTCTGTGTGTGACTGCTTTGTGTGTGTCAGTAACACCACAGCCCCTTCCCCAGTTCCTCCCCGTCCCATACCCCCTTTCCCAGTTCCTCCCCATCCCATACCCCCTTCCCCAGTTCCCCTCCATCCCACAGCTGCGTCCCCACTGTGTATCTCTCACACCCCTCCCATTTCACACCCCCTTCACTCTCCCCACCACCCCCCTGTCCCCGCAGAGCCGCTCAAGGATGCTCCCACCGCTCCGGGCTGACCCCAGAGCCCGCGGGTGCCACCTCCCTGCCCAGCACCCAGCCCGGCCCTGCCACCGCCGGTGTCACCCTCCGCACTCCCCATCCGTCACCAGCCTCCCCTGCAGGGGTGAACCCCTCCCCAGGGTGCGTGCCCGCGGGGCGGGCTCTGGTGCCCGCACGGTGCCAACACCCCCGTGGCGGTGCAGGGACAGAGCGGGGACACGCAGGGATGTGCCAGGAGCGGCCCGTGGGGGTGACGGGGCCGTGCTCCCCGCCATGGTGGCAGGCGCCGGGGCCAGCTGGCTCCGTGCACGGCAGATGTCACCCCGAGCCACCCTCTGCCGCTCCGGGCCCCGCAGCCGGAGCCCCCCCGGCCATCTGGAGCCGGACGCACCCCGGAGAAGATGCTCGGCCGCGGTCACTGCTGCCCCGGGACTGCGGGGCCGGGAGGGAGGGAAGGAGCTGCTCCCCGTCTGCATCGGGAGGGGTCAGCCCAGATGTGCCCCCACAGCTGGGAGTGGAAAGCGAGCCCTGCCCGCCCGCAGACCCCCGGCTCGGCCGCTGCCGCTGTCCCCGGGGCGCTGGGCTGTCCCCGAGCTGCCACCGCGGGCTCTCAGGTCCCTCCCAGCCGGGTTTTCCGCCGGCCCTCCCCGCCTTGCTCAGCTCGGTGATTAATTATGGATCCAGCAGAAAGCTTTTATTGCGCTGGAGTTTACTTGTGGCACATCCGTATTTATTAAAGAGAGAGAGGAAAAAAAAAAAAAAAAAAAAAGAAAAAGGAAAGTAATTACTGGGGTGGTGTAAACACCACGAACTCCGCTGGGCTGTGGGAACGCTCAGGGTGATGGGGAGTTCACCCCGGTGCTGTGGGGTGGGATGGGGGCACTGGCAGCTTCCCCTGGGGCGCTGCTTGGAGTGAGGATGCAGCGCAGCAAGCTCCGTCCCCACCGGGACATCCCCAAACCACGGGAAGCGTTTCCCCATCCCCATCCTGCCCCAGCCCAAGGAGGGACAGAGCCAGAGCAGCGCCAGGTCCCCGGTGGCTGCCCAGGAGGGCGTTGTAAACAAGGGGCAGTGAAACGTTTGATCTCCATCCATCTGCCGGCCCCCAATCCCCCACCCTCTGTGCCTCGGCACCCCCCAGCCTCCCTAAGCCGCTCCCCGCCAGGCAGCCGAAGGTCGGCAGGGGCTGCTGGCCCTGTCCCCCGCCACACCCGCGTGGCATCGGCGCCACCACCACGCTGCCAGGGCCGCCAGGGCCGTGTGGCGGCTGAAAGCAGACCGAGCGTCCCCATTTCGGGGTTCCACCCGTGCCGCCGCTCCCGTGGCGGGATGGCACCAGGCAGGGACGGGGTCTCGCTCCGTTTTCCTCCGTGTTTCAGGGCTGCCTCCTTGCCTGCGTCCCTGCCGGATGCCACTGCCCGCACCCGGGGGGCTGGCCTGTCCCCGGGGGCCTGCGGGGGACGCGATTGCCGTGGGGACTCCCCGGGGACGGGAGCAGCTCGGCGTGAAGTGGGGCCGCGAGTGGCTCCCGCGTCACGTGGCGAGGATGAGTGCAAAATGGCCCTATTATGATAATTGCCCGGAATTATGATTGATGGAGATTAGCTGCTTATTTGTGAGGAAATGGAGAAGGCGCACGTGTGGCACGGGCAGGACGGGGACAGCCGCGGGGCCGCGGGGCGCCTCGGGATGGCTCCGGGAATGTTCCCCTGGCACAGTCACTGCCATCCCTGGGCTGGGATGTGCCACCAGGCAGGGACGGCGGGTGAAGCATGGCAGGAGGATGGGATGGGCCAGTGTGACCCCTCACACCCCGCCCCGACCCGTGGAGGGATCCTGGCTCCTCCTGCCAGCTCCATTAAAAACATCCCTGATTAGGGGTAAAGCTGTTAGCCAGGGATGGCCGCTGCTCTCTGTGTTCTCCTGGTGCCTGCCCCAGCACCCCTGCGCCTCCCAGTGAGCGTGGCTCCCGGTAAATGGCTTATTTTGGGATAAACTGAGCAGGAGCTGGGCTGTTCTCTTACCTGGCGATTCCCATCCGCGCCCCTCGGCCTTAGGGGCTCCCTAAAGGCGTTGGCACCGCGACCATCCACACTGCAGTGGAGGCACAAACCACACACCCACTTCTACCTTCAAAAAGGCTCCCAAACCAGGAGTTTTGGGGAGAAAAGCCAGAAAAGCAGGGTTGGCTGCCACGCTGATGGCCAGCCAGGATGCAGCCATGGCACGGCTGAACCGCTGGGGCCGGGATTTTGGCACCGGTTGGGGATGCTCTGTCGCACGAGGCTGAGAGGGCCGTGCCAGGCGACACACGGCCAGAGGGCACCCCGAAACCCCCACCCATCGCCAGAAGTCCCTCCTCCGCTCTCCCCTTCCCAATTTCCCGGGCCCCCCTATGCAGCAGACGGATGCTGGGTAAGAGGTGTGTCTGTGGGAGCCGTGCTCGCCTGGCAAGCGTCGCCGGGCTGCGGAGGCGCTTGCCGTCCTGCCATGGGCTCTCCCGACCGGGCTGGGGGCACAACTCGGGCCACAGGGGCTGAGGCTCCCTGTGTGACACCGGCGCCGTGGGCAGGCTCCGGAGCCTCCGCGGCGGGACGAGGACGTCGCCCAGCTGGCCTTGGCGAAGGGAAGGGGTCCCCGGTGGGTCCCCGCCACCGGGCACGACGAAGCCAACCCCTTTCTCGGCGTTCTCCCCTTTTCCTCCCCCCGTTTGGCATTTGGCAGCGGAGCCGTGGCGGCGGCTGGGGCGCGCGGTGCCGGGGAAGGGCTGCCAAGCCTCGGCAGCCCCCCGCGGCCCCCCGGCCCCCCGTGCCAAGGCTGGTGGCTGGCAGAAGGGCTGCCCGCGCCTGGCAGGGCTCCGTCAGCTGCGGGAGGATCCCTGTGCCGCGCTCGCTGCCAATTTCCCTGCGAGCTGGCACCGCAGGCGGCTCCGGAGACACCGGCGGGGAAGGCTGGGGAGGACGGATTGTGAAAGGGAGAGAGGGAGGGAAAAAAAAAAAAAAAAAATGGACACATGCCATCGCTGGAGCGGCGAGGCTGCCAAAACGCCAGCAGGCAGCGGGGGCCAAAACCCAGCGGCGGCGGAGAGGAGGGTCTGGCAGCGCGTCCCGGCGTGGGCACATGGAGGACGGGCAGCGTGGAGGAGGCACGGCGTGGCCGAGGCAGGACGGGCAGCAGCCGGAGGAGCCGGAGAGGAGAGAGGTATTTGCCTTCGTTTTGCAGGGTGTGCGTGTGCGTGCATGTGTCTGTGCCGGGCTCTGCTTCCCGGCTGGCTCCGCTGCGTGCAGGCTGCCCGCGGCCTCCCTGCCCATCCCTCCATCTCCATCTCCATCTCCATCTCCATCTCCATCTCCTGCCTGGCCTGTCCCTCCATCTCCATCTCCTGCCTGGCCTGTCCCACAGTCCTTCCCTGCCTGCCGTGCTGCCTGCCTCGGGCAGCCACAGGCTCCGGGTGCCGCACGCGAGGTTGTGGCTTTGTCTGCTTGGGCTTTGTCTGGCGGCGGCGGAGGGGCCGAGGCCGGCGGGGCTCTGGGAAGGGAGGTGTGAGCCAAAGTCCTGCCGCCGGCAGCGCTGGCACGTGGGAAAGGCGCCCTGCTCCCGGCCCGGGGCTGCCTCGGAGCACAGCCTGGCGGCTGGGTGAGAAGGAGAAGGGGAGGGTGGGCAGAGAGCCCCCACATCCATCAGCGGGCTGCCGGGGAGGAGGAGGAGGGAAGGGCAGGATTGCAGGACACCAGGAAGCTCGTGGTCCCGTGGCCATGACTCGCACGAAGTCGGGGTCGTGGGGCGCTGGGTGAAGGAGATGGGGTGTGAGTGGGTGTTTGTGTGGGGTTGGGGTGTAGGGGTGAGTGGGGAGCCTTGGGGAGGGGTTGAGGCTGCAGGGCAGAGAGCCGGTGCTGCTGTGTGTCCTCCTGCCTGCCCGGGGTGCGGGAGCAATGCTGGAGCCATTCCCAAGGCAGGGATAACATGGCATCACCGCTCCGCTGGCACTGTGCGAAGTGGCTGCAAGAGGGTCCCCAAGCACCAAACCCGGCCCGTGCCAGGGAAAGGAGCTGGAACTGAGGGGAAACAGGGATGCTGGCAACCCCAAATCTCACAGCACTGCAATTCCTGCTGCTCTGCACCCCTGAAGGACTCTGGATGTGCCCACCAGCACCCCTGTGCCCAGGGATGTCCACTCTGCACCAGTCCTGGCAGGACAAACCTCCCTCAGTGCCCATCACCTGCAGGAGCTGGGATGGCAGCATCCACCTTTGAGGGCATTAGCAGCTGCCTGGCAATGAGGCAAGAGATGTTTCATCCCGTCCCATCCCATCCCATCCCATCCCATCCCATCCCATCCCATCCCAACGCTCCGGCACCGCTGACTGGGCTGATCACCTGGCCACCCGGCTCTGAGCTGGAGGAGCAGCTCTGCCCATCCCCGTGTCCCCAGAATGTCCAGGGCAGGATCCTCCACCTGGATGCCACCACCACAGCCTTTCCAGCTCCCGTCATTCCCCGGAGGACCAAGCCCCGCGCTGCTCAGTGCAGGGCCGAGAGGGCAGGAACGCTCCCCGTGTCACGGGATGATCCCCCCCATCTCCCCCTCTCCCTCGTTTTCCTCCGTATTTCACAGTTCCTGCTTCCTGCACAAGGCAGGGGTCTCCAGGGACTCCAGCCAGATGTTCTCTGCAGCACACCACATTGCTTTCCTAATGAAATATTCATGGAGCCTCTCCGCCTCTCTGCCATGAAAGCCTTCTGCAGCTCCCAGCCATGGAAACGCCGCGCAGGCAGCATTCCTGCAAAGCTCCCGGCCCCCTGCTTCCCGCTCGGCACCTCCACCTTCCTCTTCCTCCACACCAGCGGTGCCGGAGCGGGGGCTTTGTCCCCTCTCCTTGCAGGTGAGACAACACCAAGGGCACAGCCAGAGCCACCTGTGGGGACGCCGCTGTCCAGCGCCCCGAGGAGGGTCCCTGCGTGGCTGGGAGACGGGCGCAGGGGGATGCAGACAGCGGTGTGGGACACGGAGGGGTCTCACCGATCCCGTGCCCATCCCTGCTCCCGGTGTTCCCGGTGCTCCCGGTGCCTTCGGTGTTCCCAGTGTTCCCGGTGCTCCCGGTGTTCCCGGTGCTCCCGGTGCCTTCGGTGTTCCCAGTGTTCCCGGTGCTCCCGGTGCTCCCGGCGCCCCCGGTGTCCCCGGTGCTCCCGGTGCTCCCGGTGCTCCCGGTGCTCCCGGTGCTCCCGGTGCTCCCGGTGCTCCCAGCGCCCCCGGTGTCCTCGGTGCTCTCCGCTCCCGCCGGCTCCCAGCCAGCCCGCGGCATTAGCGATGCTGTGCGCTATAATCCAATTAGGTTGTTTATGCAAACAATCAGGTTTTATGTTTTGGTAAAAAGCTTAAATAACCTTAATCAAAGCGAAAGACCTGAAACCATCGCTGGCGGGGGCTGCGGGTTGGTGGGTGGTGGCAGGACCCCGTGCCTGGCTGGTGACACCGGGCCTGGTTGGTGACACTGCCCAGCTCACCCCCACCACCGACAGCCCCGGGGCTCTGGGAGGTGCTCTGCTCCATCCCAGAGCTGCTGCCAGAGGGTCTGAGCCGTTCTGCTGCTGCTGGGGACTCCTGGTTCCTTTCTGCGTCACACCCAGCAAGCCCCAGCCTGGCCCGGACACCCTGGGACATCTTGTCACCTCTGTCCCTGAATGTAGGAGCGCTGAGAGGTGGCATCACGCCAGGGGGATGCAGGATATGACCCAGCACACTGCCACTGTCTCTGCTCACATCACTATCCCTGGGTGTTCCAACAGCACCACGGCATCCCGGCACTGGGGCAAAATCCCTGCAGCTCCAGCTCGGGTCAGTGCCAGGTGGCACAAGGGACGGTGCCGTGTCCCTGTGCCCGTCCAGGGGTGAGCTGGGGAGCAGGGCTGGCTCGGGAGGGCCGTGCCCATGGCGCTGCCTCCTGCACACCCCGAGTTTCTGGAGGAGTAATAAGCTATGCATATAGTGTAGAAATAAAACATGTTCTGCAGAACAAATGATGTTAATTTGCTGAGAGGCTCTGAAGCCGAGTATTAGCGAAATGCCTTGAGGGAGAGAGCGGCAGCTGTGCTGGAATTAATGGCAACGTGCCGAATTAGCACCGCTATGCATCATAGTCAGAGGGAAAAATTACCGGAGAGATGAGGAAAACAACCCCCACCCTGTGCCAGCCCCGACCCCGGGGCACACTGCCGAGTGCAGCCGGTGCCACGGTCCCGGTGCCCGTGGGTGCCCGTGGGATGCCCCAGTCCTGGCTCTGGCCACACCACAGCTCACTCCAAGCCCAAGAGCCTCCCCTGCCAAGGTGTGTGACCTCAGGACTGCTCAGCATCCCTCTGGGATGCTGGACATTGCTCCTGGAGCTCCACATCCTCCTGGACCAAACCATGCCACTCCAACCCACCCTGCCCCCAAGGATCATCTCCTCCAGGATCTGTGTCCTGCTGGACCAAACCATGCCACTCCAACCTGCCCCACTCCTGAGGATCATCTCCTCCAGGATCTGCATCCCGCTGGACCAAACCATGCCACTCCAACCCGCCCCACTCCTGAGGATCATCTCCTCCAGGATCTGTATCCTGCTGGACCAAACCATGCCACTCCAACCCGCCCCACTCCTGAGGATCATCTCCCCCAGGATCTGTGTCCTGCTGGACCAAACCATGCCACTCCAACCTGCCCCACTCCTGAGGATCATCTCCTCCAGGATCTGTATCCTGCTGGACCAAACCATGCCACTCCAACCCGCCCCACTCCTGAGGATCATCTCCCCCAGGATCTCTATCCCTGCTGCTCCCCCATTCCTTCCCCTCCTTTCCGGGGTGTTATTCATCTCCTCGTCAGTTTATTCCTTCTCTTCATTCCCGGTGGCTGAGTGCCTGAAGTCTGCAGCTCCTCATTGATTCCTACCAGTGCATCTGGTTTACGGCTCTGCAGCCTCCTCCGGAGCATCCGTCTCCCTCCTCCGCCGCCTTCCGCCCACCTGGGCACGGCCGGGCTGCGGGAGCACGCTGTGCATCGGGCATTACCTCCTAATGGATGCTTCCAGTAAATTCCACACCTCTGATGAATATTTAACACCGGCATCCGTCTCTGCTGGTCCCACGGTGCTGCTGCCTCCTGGGAAGTTGGGTTTAGCCCTTGGGTGGCTGTGCAGATGGCAGGGAGCTGTTATCCCGGTGGGGACTGGGGCTGGTGACGTCCTGAGCCAGTATTCCCGTCAATTCCTCACCATGCCCTGCTCCCGTTGCAGCTGGCGGCTGCTCGTCCTCAGCCTAACACGTCCCCAAAAATAAAACATCTCCCTGCTTGTCGTGTCACCCTCAACTTTTTCTCCCGCTTTTCCTCTGCAGGTCTCGGGCCCACAGGAGCTGCCCCAGCCTGGCCTTGGATGCCGCTGTGCCACCCCTCCCTGCCGTGGGACAATCCTGGGGCTGTGGCTCGCGTGATGTGACGGACCCGGATGTGCCTGCCACCGGCCTGGTCCTTGCTGGGATGCGCCAACAACTGCTGAGCACCAAATCCTCTGGGATGTGGCAATGGGAACGGGATTTCCCCCGTGAGCCTCCTGCAGCCACCAGGATTCAGCACCCCCGGGAGTGAGGAGGGTTCATCCATCCCGAGGTTTATCCATGCGAGCACAAGTGGAGCTTTACCGACACGCCCAGGCCCTGGGGGCCGGGATTCTGCCTGGGAAGAGGAAGGAGCTCCCAGCCCTGCTCCAGACCATGGGAGCACAGGGAATGGTGTCAGCATCACCCAGGGGACCTGCATGGACACTGAGGGCTGTGCCAGGACCTGCTTTGCTTCCCTGGAGCACCCTCAGTCCTAATGCCGAACCTTTCCCGTGTCCTGCTCGGGGTGTCTGCCCCATCCCTACCCCACACCAGGAGCTCTGGGTGCGTGGGGCCATCCCACCCTTTATCCCCAGGGAACTGGGCTGGGAAAGCCCGTAAAGGGGTCGGGTTTGGAGCGGGATGGGGGAGCTGGAGGAGGTTCTGGGGGCGCTGGGTGCTGCTGGTGCCCGTGTGCAGGCGGGAGCTGCCGGTCACTGCCAGGTTACATCTGCCGGGGCATGCAAGAGTGACTCCAGATGCATTAGAAGTGCCGTGCTCCAATTTCAATTTCATCGTCTCACAATCATTTTCAGGCTCCTCTTAGTGCCACATTAACGAAGCCTGCTCGTTTGAATGCATAATTAGCCCAAGCATTCTACCTCGCTAATTTCGAAGCAAGGGGGGGGGGGGGGAGGGGGGGGAAGAGAAGGGGGGGGAATTTGCATATTAATTTAGCAGAGGGAGAGAAAAACTGTTTACCACTTGCTTCTTGCTGTTGATCACAGCGGACTTAACTCTTTCCCGGGTGCCATCTGGAGCTGCGGAGCCGGCGCCCAGCCGGCACGTGGGACGGGCTGCAAAGGTTACACGCAGCAATTAAATCCTCCCGACCACCCGGGCTGCCCCCGGAGCCGGCTGCGAGCGCCGGGGCCGCAGCTCCCGGCAGCACGGGGCGCAGCAAGGGCGGCTGGGGGAGAGGTGGCAGCTCCGAGGCGCCCCCCAGCCCTCCTCCCCGTGTGGTTCCAGGCTGAAGAGTCACCCACTGTCACCCCCTCAGGGTGGCAGGGGGCCATCCCAGACGGGTCCCTGCCGTCCTTGGCAAGGCCAGAAGGGATTCCCAACAGCGGCACCCCTCCTGAAGAGGGTGGCTGGGTCCGCTCTGCCGTCCTCGGTGTGTCCCCTTCCAAGGGACGCTTTTGCCCTCATTTCTCTCTGATTTTTAACGTCATCCACCCCGACTGTGATGCTGGATGAGCGTGTGCCTTCCCCAAAAACCCCTTTGTGTCGGGAGTGTCCCATGGGATCGGTGCACTCGGGATCCCCACAGATGCTGCCCACAAGGAGCAGGGTGGGCAGCCTGGCTGAGCACTGACAACTCACTGCAGCCCCCAAACACCTTCTCCCTTTGTCTGGGAGCCTGTGGGCGTCTTCAGCCGAGGTTGGAGGTAATTTGTCTGTCTCCTGCAGCGGGCTGTCATCTCGCATCTGTGAGCCAGTTCCATTTGCACTGCCATTAAAAGAAAAATCTCAGGTCTGACAGGTAGTAAAAAACCCCCAAATAATTAAAAAATAGCAACAGGATGTTGGGAATGTCACAGACTCACCGCAGCCGGCTCACCCTCACCTCCAGCTATCGTTATCCAGGTATTGTTGGATTTGAGGGTGGTCGCAGCTGCAACGAGCCCTGTCTTGGCCTTTGGTCATGTATCCCCCGGGATATCCCCTTTGCACCTCCATCCCAGCTCCCCAGAACGCTTCCCTCATCCCTGGAGACCGGCTGCCCCATCATCCACCCTGTCTCGCTGGCTCGGAGCCATCCCAGCGCGTCACAGCGATTTGGGGACACCTCCATCCTGGGCATCCCTGCCTGCCTCCCGCATCCCGGCGGCGCGGAGCGGTGCCCGGGGGTTTTATCCCGCGCCCCGCTCCGGGAGAGCGGAGCTGCGGGGATGGGGCGCATCCCGAATGTGCGTGTGGGGTCCGCGGAGTGGCCGGAGCGGTGCCGGCGCTGCGGAGGAGCGCGGGGCCGGCTCGGAAAGGGTTAACAGTTGATTACAGCCTTTGTCTCCGCATCAGTGTACATAATGCGCCCGCATTTGCATACTGCAGTGTGCGCTCAATTAAAATGAACTTTTAATTTCTTCTAAGTAAATTACTTCTTCCCGCTACGTGACGCGCACAAAATGTCAGAATAATGGGAGAGCCTTAATGAGCTGGGAATGAGGGGCAGGGAGGGGAACGCTGGGGGCTCCGGCTCCCCTCTGGGCCGCTCCTGCCGGCGGAAAGGATGGATCCTGCTCCCTTCTGCCTTCCCTGCTGGGCCGCGGGACGTCCCTGCTGCCAGGATGTCCCCGGGGCAGGGCAGGGGTCGTCACCTCCTCCCCATCACCTCCTCCTGTCCGCGTTCCTGCAAGGAACTGAGATCCTCGGGCGGTGCCGGCATCCCGGCACCCAGGGGTGCGTGGGGCTCAGGAATATCCCTGAGCGGGTTTGAGCTCCCTGGATCCTGCCCTCATCCCGGCACCCAGGGGTGCGTGGGGCTCAGGGACACCGGGATGCAGGGACACAGGACACAGGGATACAGAACACAGGGATACAGAACACAGGGAGACAGGGACACAGGGACACAGGGACACAGGGACACAGGGACACAGGGAGACAGGGACACAGGGACACAGGGACACAGGGACACAGGGACACAGGGACACAGGGATACAGAACACAGGGACACAGGGACACAGGACACAGGGATACAGAACACAGGGAGACAGGGACACAGGGACACAGGGACACAGGGACACAGGGACACAGGGACACAGGGACACAGGGATACAGAACACAGGGACACAGGGACACAGGACACAGGGATACAGAACACAGGGAGACAGGGAGACAGGGACACAGGGGCACAGGGAGACAGGGACACAGGGACACAGAGACACAGGGACACAGGGACACAGGGACACAGGGACACAGGGGCACAGGGACACAGGGATGCAGGGACACAGGGACACAGGGACACAGGGACACAGGGACACAGGGAGACAGGGAGACAGGGATATAGGGACACAGGGACACAGGGACACAGGGACACAGGGAGACAGGGAGACAGGGAGACAGGGATATAGGGACACAGGGACACAGGGACACCAGGACACAGGGATGCAGGGACACAGAGACACAGGGAGACAGGGAGACAGGGATACAGGGAGACAGGACACAGGACACAGGACACAGGGACACAGGGACACAGGAGCACAGGGACACAGGGACACAGGGACACAGGAGCACAGGGACACAGGGACACAGGGATGCAGGGACACAGGGACACAGGGATACAGAACACAGGGACACAGGGACACAGGGATGCAGGGACACAGGACACAGGGACACAGGGACACAGGGACACAGGGACACAGGGACACAGGGACACAGGGACACAGGGACACAGGGATACAGAACACAGGGACACAGGGACACAGGGATGCAGGGACACAGGATACAGGACACAGGGACACAGGGACACAGGGACACAGGGACACAGGAGCACAGGGACACAGGGACACAGGGACACAGGGACACAGGGATACAGAACACAGGGACACAGGACAGAGGGACACAGGGACACAGGGATGCAGGGACACAGGATACAGGACACAGGGCCATCCCTGCATGGACCCGAGTTCTCCAGGTCCTGCCCGCATCCCGGCACTCCGCACCCTCCCAAAAATGCTTCCTGGGCCATCTCCTCCCCAGGAGGCCTCGCACCACCCCAGGGAGCCACAGCCGGCTGTGTCCCTCCCCCGGGGGGTGCTCGGGGAGGGGACGCGGAGCCCCCGGCCCCGGCCCCGACCCCGCCCGCCGGGGCGGCCTCGCGTCCGCGGGGGCCAGATGGCAGGCGAGATTACTGGAATTTGATTTTCAGATAAATCGCAAACCTGGATGAGCGAGTGCCGCTCCAGATGCATTATCCGTAATCCCCTGGAAGGGAACCTTTCGGAGGAGACGGTCCCCGTGCCAGCTCGGCAGCAGCTGGGTAATCCCGGCCGGCACAGCCCGGGGGGCTCAGCTGCCGCCCGGCCGCTCCGCGGTGTCACCCGCGCTCGCCGCGACCCACATTGTGTCCCGCCGAGCCCGGGCGCTGGAGCAGATGGAGCCAGATGGAATCACACCGGGAGCACACGGGCACCGGGACCAGCCCGTGCCCGCCGTGCCCGTGCCTGGCTGCGGCACCCGCCCAGCGGGAGGAGGGTCGGGGGTGCAGGGGGGCTCTGCCGGGCTCCCCCCATCCCACCTCACCCCGTGAGTGATGCCCAGAGCATCCCAGCGCTGCCGGTGTGCGGGGCATGGAGACCCCCTGTCCTCTGACCCCACCACGCCTGCCCACACCGCTGAACCCTAAGGGTGTGACTCCATTTATCCCACAGATCAGCTGGGATGTGGGAATGAGCCCCGGGCTGCAGGGGGGGATGAGGGAAGGGACAGCCAGGGCCTGGCACCCACGGGGGCTGCTCGTGCCTCTCCCCGGGGTCCTGGGGCTGCCCAGGGGGACTGGCACCACGGAGCTGCGAAGAACAGGGGGTTCCACACCCCGGAATTTCTAGCGTTGCTCAGGGCAGTGCTGGGGGCGTGTTTTGGGGGCACATTGAGTTTTGGAGGTTCTGACACGTCTTCCTTGCCCTCATCCCACCTGCCTCCTGCAGCTCCTGCTGTCCTTCAGCAGCACAAACTCAGGGTGTCCCTGAATAAACGTCACCTGCAAGAGGTGGGGACACAAAGCCCCCTCTCCCCGCTCTGCCCAGCCAGGCCCAGTCCGGGCCCTGGGGCTGGCCCCCATTTCCCAGGGGGTGGTGGCAGTTCGTGCCCAGCTGGCACGGGACATCCCTCACCCAAAGCCAGCCCTGGCACGGCTGCAGGATGTGCCCATCCACGGGCGCTTAAACCTGAGCCTGCGCCTCCTCCCCGGGGGCAGGGCGGGCTGGGGGGCCGGGGGCAGGGCGCAGGTATTAATTCCTTTTCACCTCCCGAAGGAAAAGGGGGTGGGGAAAGCCGAGCAGTGAAAGCAAAACTTCGTCTGGCTCCAGGGTGCTCTGGGAATGTCAGCACTGCGTACCAGGGTGGTTCTTGCACACCTCAAGGTGTGTCCCCCTAAAGGAAAAGCCCAACCATGCCCCCAGGCTGTTCGTGACTCTGGGTGTATTAACAAACATGTATTTATGGGGATCAGCAGAAACTCCAAACCACGGCCATTGCTGGACCCCGCTTTTTATTTTTCCTCCCCAGCCCTCCTCTGTTTGCATCCTCATTTGGAGGGAACGGCAGCTCATCTCCCCAGGGTGGTGGCCCGGCTTCCCGGGCCGCTGGTGCCTCTCCTTGGGCCGGTGATCCATCTCCCCTGGCATGATCCATTTCCTCGGGCTGGTCACCGCCTCCCCGGGCTGCTCCCTCACCTCTCCACCGCGGCAGAGCTGGGATGCAGCGCTGCCAAACCCCCTCCTCAGCGAGGGCGGGCGTCACCCGTCCCTCGTCCCCCTCGGCGCTCTCAGACCCCCGGCAGGTCCCAGCGGCAGCCGGGGAGCACGCGCCAGCCTTCCCCCCAAACGCCGAAATTTACATTGAACCACAAATTAATTTCATAATTTTTTCCTCTCTAATTATGCCAACATCTGCTGCGAGGCCCAAGCTGTGCGCATGCATTTTAATACATCCCTCCCCCCCCGCCTCTCTCTCGGCGCTGAACTTTTCCGGAATTATCGCCAGGAGAAGGGCTCCTTTCGGCGGGAGGGACGGGCCAAGGCTGGCACACGGACAGAGGTGCAGGCAGGGGCTGTGCCCGGCCTGTGAGCTGCCATCAGCCTCTGCTGAGCCGTGGGGTTTTATTTCCAATAAAAACGGCAAGGAGAAGGGGCGAGGCTGCTCCAGAGGCAGCGAAGGGGCAGCAGGGATGCTCCACGCCCAGGGAGCTGCACCCTGTGCCGGGATGGGGCTCCCAGGCCCAGCTCTGGGACATTGAAGGGTCCTGGCCCTGGACACTTTGCTCCTGTTTTCACCTTGGCTTTGTCCCCGTCACCCCGGTGGGGTGAAGCTGCTGGCGTCTCGTCCCTGTCACATTCCCGCTCAGGGAGACGCTTCACGGGCTCGCCGGAAGATGCAAAAAAGGTCATTTGGCTGCCGAGTAATTAAACCTGGCAATTATCAACGCAGAGCAGCAAGCTCCCGGCTCGGCGGCTGCTCCGGGGATGCCGCGCGAGCGGCAGGCTGCAGCGGAGGGGCAGAAATGGGGCAGTGGGACAAGGCACGTCCCCCGTGCTGGGACATCACCCCCTGCACAGGCAGCGCCCCCGGAGAGCCCGCGGGGCGGCCACGCTCTCATTAGAAAGTTCATCAAGTGTTCTAATTAAAAGGTGAGCGGATGAAGGTGTTGCTTGGATACGGGATGAGCTTGGCTGCGGCGCTCCGAGGAGGAACATCCCGCTCCGGGCGCGGATGCGCGGCCCGGCCCCAGCTCCGAGCCGCCTCTAGAGCGGGGAGAGCCCGATCCTGCCCGGGGCTGAGCTCCGGCTGTGCCACAGCCCGGAGCACCCTCGGCACCACCCGGGGCGCGCAATCTCTTTTCCCTTTTCCTGCCTCGGGGCGCCCACCCCGCGGAGCATCGCCCCGGGGGACACCAGCGGGGACGCCCCGCACCCCGCCCCGCTGCCCGGGGTGCCACCCCCGCCCGGGGCCGGCTCCGGTGGCAGCCCAGGTGTGACAGCAGGAGCGGGGCCGAGCAGCCCCGTTCGGCTGCTGCCGCCCGCCCGCCGCGCAGCCGGAGCAGATGGCAGGCGACAGAAGCTGCCGATGAATAATACACGTCTAATGAGCGCCGCTGCCCCGCACGCCCCATCTGCGCCCGCCACCGCCGGGGGTGATGGCCCTGACGTGCGCCTGGCACCCGGGGGTCCTGCCCCACACCTTGGTATGCGCCTGGCACCCGTGGGTCCTGCCCCACACCCTGCCGTGTGCCTGGCACCCATCAATCCTGCCCCACACCCTGCCGTGTCCCTGGCACCCATGGATCCATTCCCATACTGGAGTTTCACTGCCATGAATCCGGTACCCACAGCTCCTGTCACACACAGGGATGTCCCTGCCGTGTGCCTGGCACCCGTGGGTGCTGTGCCTGGCACCCGTGGGTGCTGCCCCACACCAGGGTCCCCCCTGCCATGCACCCTGGTGCTCATGGACTCATCCCCATACCCTTGCCAAGCACCTGGCGCTCGTGAATCCAGAGCTGCTCCTACCAACCTGTGGGTGGTGAGGCAGGGAAGAGTGCTGGGGACCAGGCAGTGTCCCTGGGCACCAAGCAGTGTCCCCGGGCACAGTGTCCCCAGCCCGGGGCTGGCAGGGAAGGAATGTGTGGGTGCCACAACATATGGCAGCCCAGGTCCATGGTGCCAGGAGCAGAGGGGCTGGGATGGGGATCAGCTTCCCAAGCACCTGCTGGATGCCTGGATGTCCATCCCACGGGAGCTGGGGCTCTGGGAAGGGCTGATTCCCTGGCTGGGAGCCCTGAGTTTCTCCTGGTGAGGAGCACACAGGTGAATTTTCCATCACCTGGACACAAGGGCTGTGGCTCTCCCATCCTGGGATGCTCCGCTCACCATCTCCAAAGGGTTTGTGCCTCCATGCCCCGGGCTGAGCTCCCACCCATGCTCATCCTCACCCTTCAGCCAAGCTCCCACCTCTGTTCCCCCTTGGCTCCTCTCTCCCAGCCCAGAGCAGCACAGGTCTGTGGGCACCCGGAGCCAAGGCGTCGGGGAGGGGAGGAGGAGGGTGGAAAACAAAACGCTGATGGATTGTAAAGCTATTGAAGTGCCGGCGAGTAAACTCCATATTTTTAACGGCATTTAAATGCCTCCAAGCAGATTAATAAGGTCTAGGTAATAGCAGCACCAGTCTATATTTATTCTATCTTAAACGCCAGTTTGTCAGGCTGTATTAATATTGATGGTAAGGCTTGGATTGAGGACAGGAAACGCTGGGACTCCACTTTATCTCTCCCAAACAGGCTGCTCAGCCCCTTTATCAGGGCTGCGGCTGCGGCAGCAGCTGCCTCTTCAAGGGCTCAGCGCATCCCCTCTCCCCCCTCCCTCAACTCCCTCTTTTTAATCAGAGGAGGAGAAGTTGCTGGCTTGATCGTTCCATTTTTATCTCTTTTATTTACTCCATTTTCATGTCTTTCAGTGCATATTTTATTCCCATCAAGGCAGGACCATTGATAGCTTGAGCCGTGTCCCCCCCTCGGCTCTCTCCATGAGCCCGGCTGGGAAGGACGAGGGGTAATCAGCAGGAAAGAGCCCTCCCCGCCCTCCCCTCCTGCCCCACACACACTGTGACCCCCAGGAGGGGCCCAGCTGCCATTTGGGGGGTCTGGGGGGAGCTGACACTCCTGACCCAGCCTTGGGGGAGCCCCCAGCCCCTCGAACATCCCTTACTGCTGCGGAGGATCCCGTGCCCACCGCCACCAACCCCTCATCCCACCCCACCGCGCATCCCAAAACCTCCTTAAGCAGCTGCTGTGCTCCCTGGGGCTGTGCCCTGTGGGGAGAGCCCACGAGCGAGTTTCCACCCCGGAACCTGCCGTGGGCCGGGGCGAGGCTGAGGGACAAACCCGTTTTCTCCCTGAATTACCCCCCGAAGCCCAGGCTCCTGCCTGGCTCTTTTTGAAATGCAAAGTCCTCCGGGTGCTGATGAAGGCTACAAATCATCCAGCCGGGGAGCAGGCACGTGGCTGGGGCACCGACGGCGGCGCTCCCCGCGCCCGGAATGTTCCCGGCGAACTGGGCAGCCCTTCCCCTGCCAGGCTGGAAAAGCGATGCGCAGGGAATTTGCACACGGTTTCGGACGGGCTGGAGAGCCGGCTCGGCGGGTAATGAATGCGGAATAATCGTTAACAAATGCTAATCGAAGGAGGAGGGAGGCAGCCCGGCGCGGGCTTTGGAGATAGTCTGGAAAAATCCGTGCGGGGAGCAGGACGGGCTGGATGGAGGTGGGGTGCTGGGTGTCCCAGGGATGCCGAGTATCCGTGGGGTGCAGGGGGTGCCTGAACACCACCAGCAGGAGGGCTGGGTGCTGCGCTCACGAGCAGGACAGCCCACGGCCCGCCCCGGATGGCCACGAATCCCTGTTCTCACGTGTCCATGGTGGGAAAGTGCTGGGGGAATCCCTGCCCTCCCTCCACGGCGGCTGGTGGCTCCCAGGGCTTTGGGCACGGTGACTGGAGCAGCCCCTGCTCCCCATCACCCTCCGGCGCTGGCAAAGCAAATAAGTTGAATTTAACAGCCATTAGTCCTGCAAACATCAAAGGGCTCCTCTGCCGGAAAATGAAAATCCTCATTAACTAATAAAAAGCCCATCGCTCACTCTGCCTTTAATATAATTAACACCAGCCAAGACTTCAATTAAGGTTTTATCCAAACTTCAAAATGCCACTCTCTCTCTCTCTCTCTCTCTCCCTCTCTCTTTCTCTCCCCATAATTACAGCAGGCACAGCAGCTCCAGCCTTCCCTGGGATCCTGCAGCCTTCCCTGGGATCCTGCAGCCTTCCCTGGGATCCTGCAGCCTTCCCTGGGATCCTGCAGCCTTCCCTGGGATCCTCCAACCTTCCCTGGGATCCTGCAGCCTTCCCTGGGATCCTGCAGCCTTCCCTGGGATCCTGCATCATTTCCTGGGATCCTGCAGCATTCCCTGGGATCCTGCAGCCTTCCCTGGGATCCTGCAGCCTTCCCTGGGATCCTGCATCATTCCCTGGGATCCTGCAGCCTTCCCTGGGATCCTGCAGCCTTCCCTGGGATCCTGCAGCCTTCCCTGGGATCCTGCATCATTTCCTGGGATCCTGCAGCATTCCCTGGGATCCTGCAGCCTTCCCTGGGATCCTGCAGCCTTCCCTGGGATCCTGCATCATTCCCTGGGATCCTGCAGCCTTCCCTGGGATCCTGCAGCCTTCCCTGGGATCCTGCAGCCTTCCCTGGGATCCTGCATAATTTCCTGGGATCCTGCAGCCTTCCCTGGGATCCTGCAGCCTTCCCTGGGATCCTGCAGCCTTCCCTGGGATCCTGCAGCCTTCCCTGGGATCCTCCAACCTTCCCTGGGATCCTGCAGCCTTCCCTGGGATCCTGCAGCCTTCCCTGGGATCCTGCATAATTTCCTGGGATCCTGCAGCCTTCCCTGGGATCCTGCAGCCTTCCCTGGGATCCTGCAGCCTTCCCTGGGATCCTCCAGCCTTCCCTGGGATCCTGCAGCATTCCCTGGGATCCTGCAGCCTTCCCTGGGATCCTGCAGCATTCCCTGGGATCCTGCAGCCTTCCCTGGGATCCTCCAGCCTTCCCTGAGATCCTGCAGCATTCCCTGGGATCCTGCAGCATTCCCTGGGATCCTGCAGCCTTCCCTGGGATCCTGCAGCCTTCCCTGGGATCCTCCAGCCTTCCCTGGGATCCTGCACCCTTCCCTGGGATCCTCCACCCTTCCCTGGGTCCCTCTGGCCAGGACAGTGTCACGGCCGAGGCTGCAGTTTGGGCTGAACATCCCAAATAGGAAATGTCTGTGCTTGGCAGGAGCCGGGGGTTCTGTCGGGTGCCTGTGACCTCAGCAGGGAGGAATTCTGCCGGGAGGGGCCGGGCTGCGGGCCGGTGGGAACGGCCCGGTTCTCCCGGTTCTCACCGCTCTCCTCCCGCCGGAGGCAGCGCAGCCTCGCTCCAGGGCTGGACGGGGAGGTCGGGGGATGGCAAAGCCAAGGGATGTGCCACGCTGTCCCCTCGGGGTGTGCCACCCTGTCCCCTCGGGATGTGCCACGCTGTCCCCTCGGGGTGTGCCACCCTGTCCCCTCGGGGTGTGCCACGCTGTCCCCTCGGGGTGTGCCACCCTGTCCCCTGGGCAGCACCCCGGCCGTGCGGGGCCAGCACAGGACACGTCAGGGGGACGCTGAATTCCTCAGGGATGCAGGAATGCTGAGTGCCCCGGGGATGTGCAGGTGTGCTGTATTCCCAGGAATGCTGTGGTCCCAGGAATGCTGTGTTCCCAGGGATGCTGTGTTCCCAGGGATGCTGTGTTCCCAGAGATGCTGTGTTCCCAGGGATGTTGTATTCCCAGGGATGCTCTGTTCCCAGGGATGTTGTATTCCCAGGAATCCCGCATTCCCAGAGATGCTCTGTTCCCAGGGATGTTGTATTCCCAGGGATGCTCTGTTCCCAGGGATGTTGTATTCCCAGGAATGCTGTGTTCCCAGGGATGCTGTATTCCCAGGAATGCTGTATTCCCAGGAATGCTGTATTCCCAGGGATGTTGTATTCCCAGGGATGCTCTGTTCCCAGGGATGTTGTATTCCCAGGGATGTTGTATTCCCAGGGATGCTCTGTTCCCAGGGATGTTGTATTCCCAGGGATGTTGTATTCCCAGGGATGCTCTGTTCCCAGGGATGTTGTATTCCCAGGAATGCTCTGTTCCCAGGGGTGTTGTATTCCCAGGGATGCTCTGTTCCCAGGGATGCTGTATTCCCAGGAATGCCGGGTGCTGTGCCCGCCGCAGAGCTGCGCTTTGGCCACGAGCCCTGGCTGCGCGGGTTCCCGGCGGGGTTGGGGCGGGTGGGAGGTGCAGCAGGTCGGTGCTGCCATCCCGGGAGGCGGCAGGGACGAGGGGGAGCCCGGCTGGAGGCGCTGGGGCAGCGGGAGACGGACACACAGACACGCAGATGGCCGCTCTCTTGGAGAGACGGGACCCTAATCCTCCCCGTGGGTCCCATTATCACCCCGATCCGGTGAAAAAACTCTCATCCTGGATGTGTCTAATCCTAATCACTCCCTATGGCCCAGGACCACTTCAGACGGGCCAGACGGACAGACGAGGCCTCTCCTGCCCGGAATATCTGCACGGGGGGGACGAGGGGGGGGACGGGCCACCCCTTCGCTCCTAATCCCTCGGCGAGCCCTTCATTTAAAAGGGGATTTGCTGTTTATTCCCTCCACGGGCTCCACGATCATCGCAGGGGTCAACATCTGAGCTGGGAGAGCCTCGTTAAAACATGAGAGCGGTGTGTTAATTGGGGGGCCATGCGTGGGGGGCTGGGATCCTTTCCAAACCCCCTCCGCAGCAGCATCCCTTGGGATCGGTGCCTGCCACGAAAGGCTCGGGTCTCTGTGGGCTGGGGATGCTCCCAGAAATCCTTTGACCTTCCCAAAACCACGCAGAGGTGGTGAAATCCATCCTGGGGGAGGGTGGCTGTGACACCAAGCCCTCCCCCGGGCATTTCCTTGGCGGGGGGAGCTGAGATTTGGGCACCCCACCGTGACCCCTCCTGGGCGTTGAATTCCCCCTTCTCTGCTCCCACATCCATATTTATGGCAGGGATGGGCACGGGTCAGGGAGGTCATCACTTGGTGGGGGGGGTCTCCTTCTGCCCACCCAGCCCCGGGGGTGCCTGGGGCCGCTGGGGGTGGGGGATTAAATCCAGAAGGGAAAATATCCTGCAGCAGGTGCAGCCTGCGACAGGTCTGAACGGCTGCCAGCCGGCTCGGAAATCCCAAACACATCTGTGCTCATCAGTTGGACACCAGATGGGCCCCGGCTCGGTGTTTTGGGCTGGGGTTGTTTGGGGGGGTCGGGCAAGGCCGGAGGGGGGGTGAGGGCTGGCGGCTCCAGCCCGGGATGCTCACACCCCGCCTGCATTCCCTCATAGTTATCCTGGTATTTTTAGCGTGTTTTATCAGCTGGAGGTCAGGCTCCTCTCGGGATGAGGGGCAGCCTGGGGGCACAGCAGAGCTCACGGGCAGGCAGCACAGCCCTCTGAGGCCTGGCTGTGTGCCCGGCTTCTCCCCCAAATCCCCCGGGACCCCCATCTCCCTGCTCCCGTCTGACAGGAGCTGCAGAGCCCTGCCTGCATTAAAGGTGCTAAATATTATCAACTCTCATTATTCTTATCCACAGCTGCACATTGAATTCCAGCACCAAGAGCATCTCGTCTCCATCCCGGCGCCGTCCTGGCCCCGGCATCAGGCTGGCACAGGGATGGCTGGATCCTTCCGGGCTGGTGGAGCCAAGCTCTCCTCAAGCCAAATTGTGTTTGAGGCAGTCCTGTGCACCCCTGCCCTGTTCACCACAGCTCTGTGCACCTCATCTCCATCCATCCCTCCATCCCAGTTCCATCTATCCATCCATCCATCCCACCTCCATCCATCCATCCATCCATCCATCCATCCATCCATCCATCCCTCCATCCATCCATCCATCCCTCCATCCCAGTTCCATCCATCCATCCATCCATCCCATCTCCATCCATCCATCCATCCATCCATCCATCCATCCATCCATCCATCCATCCATCCCTCCATCCCAGTTCCATCCATCCATCCCTCCATCCCATCTCCATCCATCCATCCATCCCTCCATCCATCCCAGCTCCATCCCTCCCAGCTCCATCCCTCCCAGCTCCATCCACCCCAGCCCCGTGGGATGAGCTCCGACTCTGCTCCCTGTGGCAGCAGACGCAGCTCTGCAGCCTCGCAGCTCCTGGCTATTTTTAGGAGCCTGTCTGTGGCTAAATCTGGTGCCGTGTGGGCTCGAGCCTTGCCGGCCGCCTGGCTGCTGCCCTGCGCCGCTCTTTTGGGTTCTGTGTCCTCGTGGGATGTGCGGGATGGGAAAAGCATCCCGGAGGAGGGATAGCTGCGGATTTGCAGCCCCGAGTGAGGGTGGGGGACAGGGTGGGTGACACCAGGGGAACGCCAGCACCCCCTGCCAATATTTAACAACTCCTGAGTGTCAGGAGGGAGGGACAAACCCTGACCCCAAGCACAGCGATCAGCAGCCCCTGAGGACCCCTGATGGCTCCACGTGGTCCAAGCTGCCAGCAGGGTGATGCCTGCACCCGGCGCTCCCTTCCCCCCGGGCTGGGGCCATCAGGGCTCCTCTTCCCTCCTTGTCTCTCCCGGGGCCCCGTGGCCCGGCCGAGCCGGGAGCTCACGGTCACTCTGATAAGAGGAGAAAGCTGTTGAATACAGAGATGTGGAGCCAGCAGAGCCTTGCATGCCCGGGAGGCGGAGGAGGAGGAGGAGGAGGAGGAGGAGGATGTGATTCTTCCAGTCTGGCCTCTGCCCAGCCAGGCTGAAACAGAGTATTGGGAGGGGTTCTTTCTCTTTCCCCTATGTCTTGCTCCTAATCCCACTGCTCCAGTGCATGTACAGACCCATCCCTGTCCCTCCCTGTCCTCATCCCCATCTCTGTCCCTGTCACTGCCCCCATCCCAACATCTGTCCTCATTCTCATCTCTGTCCCATCCCCGTTCCCATCCCCGTTTCCATCCCAAATTCCAAACCCATCCCATCCCGGCAGAGCCCCGGGGGTGCCCAGGGTGCCGTGCCCGGGGCGCAGAGCCCAGCACCCCGTCAGGGCCCGGCCGCGCGTCCCCGCGGCTGCCCAGGGCCGCTGCTCCCCGCTCTCCCCCTCCCCTCTCTCTCCCTTTCTGAAAATTGATAATTAACCTTTTGTCCGTGGGGCTGTTGTGTTTATTTGGCGCAGGCGGCTGCAGGGCGCTGATATGGAAATCGCAGCCGGCAGCCAGCTCCCGTCCCCCCGCAATCTGCAGCCGCGCACAGCCGCTGGGCAGAGATAAGCAGGTGCTTATTCACAGCCCCGCAGCTGCCGCCGAGGGCAGCCCTACCTGATCACTCCAATCTCAGTGAAAAACTACTTGAGGTTGGGCTCCCGCGATGGAGAGAGGCGATAGGGACGCGCCAGACAGCTCCCCCGGCTCCCGCTTCGCCTCCCCGCGCCGCCTGCCTCCCTCTGCCCGCGTCCTCTCCGCTCCCTCCGTCTCCCTGCTCTGTCTTCCCTCTTATCTCCCTCTCCACATCCCTTTGATTTTTTATTTTTTTTTTCCTCTTAAAGAATTTGTCTTTGTGTTCCCTGTGAACTCTCGGCAGCTCCCATCTCCCCGGCTTGGCCATCGCTCTCCTTCCCCTTCGCAGCTCCTGCCTTTGCTCCCGCATCCCCATTTCCCTGGGCTGGAAGAGGCAGATTTAGGCCTCGATGTAGAAAAGCCCCATCCCAACCCCAGGCTGGGCCCGGGCCCCCATCCCAGCCCCTTTTGGGATGCGATGGTCTCGGCTTGGTTCCGGCAGCTGCCGGTGATGTTTTTGGGCACCGGTTGTTGCCGCCGCTTCCTTTTCCCCCTTGTTCTCCCACCCATCGTTTTCAGACGGAAAGGGGAAGGCGGTGGGGCACCGCAGGCAGTGGGGCACAGGAGCGCGGGGCATTTCCAGCGCTGGGGAAGCGTGCCGTGCCATCCTGTGCCGTGCCATGCTGTGCCGTGCCATCCTGTGCCGTGCCATCCTGTGCCGTGCCATGCTGTGCCCCGTGTCCCATGCCCTCGTGTCCCGCTAGGGCAGGGCTGGCACAGCCCCACTGCGTGTGAAGGTGACAAGACCTCGACCGCCCCCCGGGGCTTTCTGGCCTCCTTCCCCCCGCCCCACAGCGAGTGTGGGGGCGGTGGGAGCCCATCCCCGCTTCTCCTTTAGCAGGGGGAAGTTTCTGCTCGGCTCCGAGAGCGGCTCTGACTCAGAGAGAAACCGGCCGGGAGCTCCGGCGGGTCCCCGGGGCGCGGGCGGGAGGGGTCACCTGTGACGGGGCAGACCCCGGAGCCCAGGGGTTCCCCCATGCCAGGGTGGGCCCTCCACCCCCGGGGCTTCCTCTCCGTGCTGGGAACCTCAGATGTTTCCCCTCACCGAGCCCGGGATGGCAGGGGTTCCCCTCCCTCCGTGAGTCAGAACTGCATCCCGGGGTTCCCCCTCTGCCCAGCCAGACCCGGGGGGTCCCCGCGCTCCAGGGCACGGCTCAGGGCTCCCTCCCCACGCTGGGGCATTCCCTGGCAGCCCGGTGCCCGCAGCTGCCCGGGCAGGTGCTCTGCGTTTCCTGGCGCAGAAAACCCTCCCGCCCGGGTGACGCGGGGACACGGGGCCGCAGCTGGGGTGGGATTTTCCTGGCCGGCCCTGAAACCCTCTTGTTTTGACTCTCTGCCCTGGGACACTCCCCAGAAGCGGCCACTGTCCGTGTCCTGTGCTGAGCCTGGCCCTGGCCGAGGGACAGCTTGGCAAAACCCCGAGCAAAAAAATAAACCCAAAACCACAGCGCCCACCTGGGCCGAGCAGAAAGAAAAGGGGAACGAGCCAGAGCCTGAAACACAGCTGGAAACCCTGCTGAAAGCTCGGCCAGCCTTCAGTCCACACTCGGGCTGCTGTGCCTGTGCTGCTGGGGCATCTCCAGGGTGGGTGGAATGGAGCTGGGGTGTCCCAGCATCGCTGGGCTGCAGGATGCGGGGTCGGGGTGCGACCGTGCTGCGGCATCTCCCCCCAAACACGCAGCCCTGGAGGGGCCAGGCTGTGGTTTGTAGCTTGTGGAAAGCCGTGTAGCCCCGCGCTGGGGCTTCCCCTCATCTCCCCGCAGCACCCAGCCCGTGCTTGGTGTCCCCTGGGGCTCGGGGCTGCACCCAGAGGGCAGAGACCCCACTGGTGACACCCCGCTTTGGCCCCAGAGCGCGGCACGGCGCACCCCACGCTCCAGCACCTTCCTCCCCACTTACACCCGGCCCTGCCGTGCCCCCCCCGAGCCCTGGGCGGGGGGCACAAAGCGGGGAGCCCCGGGTACCATCTGCGGGAGCCCAGGTGGCCGCCGAGACACGCCATCTGCTCAGCCACCTTCGGGGACCGTGCAGGCGCTGCTGTATTTTTAGGACACGTTTCCTCCCTCCCACCTGCAGCCCGGAGCCGCCTTTGGGGTTTCTAACAAGTTGTTTCTCTCTCGCTGACAGCTCTTGGGGAGCCCAAACGTCGCGGGGGGGGTGCAGGGATGGCTGCGCTGGGGGGGGGTCACCCCGAGCGCTGAGGAGCTCGGGGCGATGCTGCAGCTGCAGAGCAGGGCGTGAGGAAAACCTCGTCCCACGGGTGACCCCAGGCGAAGGGGCTGCAGCGAGGTGGGGGTGAACCCCGCGTTTGTGCCGGGCTGCAAATGGGCAACCACGCCGGTTGTGCCGTGCCGTGCCAGCCGTGCCGTGCCACGCTGCACCGCGCCAGCCCCTGGCAGTGAGGAAGCGAGGCCGGCGCGAAGGGGAAGTTGTTGGAAAGTCAGACCGGAATGGCTGATAGAGAAGGCAGAGCTGGGCTTGGTCACAGATGGTTCCTGTTGGGGAAGGACACGGGCGCAGCTGCCCGGCCACCCCCACCCGCCGCATTATCACTGCCCGGCAGCTGTTCACCTTCCCCTCGCCATGGGACGCGGCTCCGCTGCCACCGCGGCCCCGGCCGTCACATGAGCGGCCCCGGCGGCCGGGCGGGCGCCGAGCGGGCAGGACACCCCGCGCCCCTCCGGAGCTCGGCATCCCCGGCCCTGCCCCGGCTGCTGCCCGCACGTGGGACCAGCCCGGCGGCACCGGCCTCGGCGGCGCTGGCGGATTTGGGGCGCTGCCACCGTCCCCTCGGGACCCCCCAGAGCGGACGGGGACCCTCCTCGGGCAGCACCAGCCAAGGTGAGAGGCGGCGGCGGGAGGAAGGCGGCGGTGCCCTGTACCGCGGCGCGGGTGTCGCGCCGCGGTGCCAAACGCAGCCTTGGGCGGGCGGGCGCTCCCCGAGGGTGGCACGTGGCTGGCACCAGTCGGTGCATCCCCTTGGGGACCAGCCAGCGGGAATGGGGAGCCGGGACGTGGCCGATGCACCACGGGGCTCCGTGGGCTGGCTGACCCGTTCGGAGCCCACGCTGCAGTTAAAATCTTTCCTTAACGAGTGATCAGCCCCGAGGATGTTTCATTTCCAGCATTTCGGTCCCGTGTTTGCTGGGTGTTTGCGCTCCTTCTGGGATCAGCAGCTCACGTCCCACCCCATGAGCTGCGCAGGCGCTGCCGAGGGTTTGCAGCGCGGGATGGAGCCCCCCCCCGGCACGGAGCATCCCACATCCCCGCGCTGGAGCATCCCCAGGCGCCGGGGCCGAGGGGCTGTGGCAGCTCGGGGGGACTCTGCTGGGCCTGTGCCCGCCGCGGGCAGGAAAGCAGAGCCGGCTGAGTCACCGGTGTGAACAATGCTGGCCCCGCGCCGCGCTTCCCCTCGCTCCCCACCCCGCTCCCCCGGCACCGCGCGGCGCCCGCCGCCCCCTGCCCACCCCTGGCACCTGCCCGGGGCTCGGGGACGCAGCTGGCGCGGTTTGGGCAGGGTTTGGGCGCGCCGAGGCCGCTGCACCTGCGGTGCCGGCTCACCGCGGGCGGGGGAGCCGCGCCGGGGTCCCGGAGCCGGCGCACGCCGGGCGCGGGCACGCTGCGATAAGGCGGCGGGGCTCGGCGGGCACCGCGCTCCGGAAGGCCGCGGCCGGGGAGCCGTGCGGATTGCTGCGGGCTCGCCGGGCCGCCCGTTAGGCTTTTGGCAGGAGAAATGTTTATTTTGTTGGCCAAATATCTCTGCAAACTTCCTGATTTCCTTGAGGCCGGCGAGGCAGCGATAGGGCCGGCGAGGCCGTTGCCGGCCCCGCTCTCCGGCTTCGGCACCGAGAGCTGTTATCTCCGATGCACAGCGGGCAGGGAAGAGGTGGAGAAAGGGAAATGAAATACAACAGAGGTGGCACATTTTTTGCTCTTGATAACGAGCCCTGCTTTTAGCCTGGGAACTTGGAAACGATGCAGGTGGCCAGAGACAGCCACAACGTCCTCTGCTGCCGCGGCTCATCTGGACCTCGTAACAAATCCCAGACCTCACCCAGCTCGAGGCCGTGGCTCCCCGTGGCGTGGCCCGGCACGACACACATCAGCACCGCTCTCCACACAGCCAGAGCCCCAGGCTGCAGGATTTTGGCCCTGGGAAGGTTCTGGACGCAGCCCCAGGACTCGGATCTCCATCCAAGCCTCGTGCCGGAACGAGAGGGCAGGCTCACACCACCTCCTGCCAGCTCCCATGGATTTTTGCAGGGGTGTGAGGTGTTGGAAGTGCAATGCCTGCTAATTGAATTCCCATCGTTATTGGGAACCACGCCAGCAGTGCAGCCTGTGGGGTGGCGAGGGCCTGGTGCCCAAGGTTAGGCTGGGAGAAGGGGAACGGGGACCTGTTGTGGCCCCAAGGGCAGCTCAGGGGATTTTGTTCAGCATCTCCCGGTGAATCCTGCTGCCCAAGCATGAGGCTGGCAGGACCTCACCTCCACCATGGAGGTGCCAGCAGCGTCTCCATGCTCCCCAGAGCACCAGCTCCTGGAGTCAGGGCAGCACGTGCTCATCTTTGCTTTGCAATTAAAACACTTCCCAGGCTCCCCGTGGCAAAGGAAAGCTGGAAACTCGGCCCCCAGCAGCCCCAAAGCCTTGAAGCACCCAGAGGAGCAGTACTGTATCCTAAAGTCTCCCATTTTTTAAGGCAAGCCGGTGATTTTCCAGAGCCGGCAGCGCAGGGTGATAAGCAGTAGGGGGTGGTTTCCCTTTGCATGCCACGAAGCAGGAACGAATCTGTCAGCAAGGAAAACAGGATTTTAATTTTTTTTTTTTTTTTTTCTTTTAATGGGGGATGCACTTTTTTTTTTTTTTTCCTTTTCTAATGTGGAAGTTGTGGGAAAGCCACAAAGCCACTGGATCTGCTTTGACAGCCGGTGGGGCTGCTCCATCCAGCCCGACGGCTGCAGGGTGGTTGAGCCCGAGTCTGGGGACCCCCAGGAGCGGTCACGGAGGGAAGCCAGGCACCAACGAAGCCCCTTCCCTGGGAAAGGCTGGCGCACGGCGCTTCCTGCCGAGCAGATGTCCCCGGGCGGATGCAGCTGCGGCGGGCGATAGCCGGCGGGCAGGCGAGCGTCTTCCCCTGGCTCCCCACCAGCCCCTTATCTCCCTACTGCATTCCCCGATGGATTAACGTGCAGGAAAATCCAGCGCCAGGGCCCCTGCCGCAAGCGGGATGCCAAGGGAAGAGCTCCGGGGGCCGTAGCCCGGCTGCTCCATGCCTGCTCCGGGATGGATTTGGGCACCGAGATTTGGGCCGCCGCATCCGTGCGTGCAGCCGGGGTGATGGGACGGTCACAGCGACCCTTCCCTGTGCCTGCAGGGGTGCTCCAAGCGCGAATGGGGGCTGGAGACCCCACAGCCGTGTAGGGCTTTGCGTCCCTGCAGCTTGGGAGCACGCTGGCACCAAGCTCTGCTTGCAGGGCAGTGCCACACCCAGGGAGAGCTCAGAGAGGTGCCCAGGGATGCTCTGCTCCCCGAGAGGGAAGGGACGGAGCTTGAGAAACCCAGACGGACAGACAGACCCGCTGGGGGTGGCACAGGAAACCTGCGGCACGCCGGGGCCGAGCCGCCGGCACGGCTCGGTGCCCTTGCCTGCAGACATGGTCCCGTGAGAGCGGGCGGAGGCAGAACCCGGCGCGGGGAGGGAGGGGACAGCCTGGGCCAGCAGCCCGGCGAGGGGCGAGGTGGGAGAAACCAGCGCCGTGGGCTTCTGAAAAACTCCTGAGGCTTGTGGAGAGGGGATGCCGCCGGAACGGCGATCATGGCACCGGAACGGCGATCACGGCACCGGAATGGCGATCACGGCACCGGAACGGCGATCACGGCACTGGAATGGCGATCATGGCACTCTGGGGAGTGCTGGGGACGAGCCAGAGCTGCGGGAGAAGGGGACAGGGGCTGGCACGGGGTGAACGCTGGGTCATCACCGATGGCTGGCTGTGAAAAGCGTCCCCAGCACCGTGGCGGCTGCAGAAGCAAGAGCGGGCACCCAAGGGTGCCTTGGTGGCACCGTGAGCCCAGCACCAAGGCGCTGGGCCCCGATAGCGGGCAGGGGCCGTGTGCAGGGGCAGATACGGGGCGTGGATGGCACACGCTGATGACCATTTCCTCTGAGGTTTTGCCTTCATCTGGCCTCAGCCAGCGCTTTATCTCCTGGCACGCGCCACGCCGAGGCCTCAGTGCTCCCCTTCTCTCCCAGGCTGTGCCTTGGGGTGTCCCTTCCCCTGGGGCACCCTCCAAACCCCTGCGTGTGCACACCCAGCAGGGACGGAGGGCGCGACCCAGCGCAAGCGACGGGTGATGGTGACGCCGTCCCGGGGGACCGGGACACCTGTGGGGTGGGCAGGCACGGATGGGCACTGGGAGATGCCACCCCCCACACACAAAAGGGAGCGTGGATCCCCACAGCGTGCGTGGTTCACCCCCGCCCCGGGCTCACCGCGCCATCAATCACTCCCCAGCGTGACCCACGCGGGTCAGGGCAGGAGTTTCCACCCTCTCCCACGGGTGGGGATGCACTGGGGCCCCGTCCTGCGGCGGTTCCAGATTTGCCGGGGAAGGATTGCCGGGCCGGGCCTGGGGTGGATCCAGCCGGCTATCGAGCTCTGGCAGGCGCTTATCTCCGCTCCAGCCGTTAATTTCCCACCGCAGCGGAGCGGGGCCGCCGGCTCTGCCGGGGCAGGGCTGGTCCCATCGCCGGTCCCCAGGCGCCCAGGGAGCCCCAACGGCACAGAGCGCAGGGAGCTGAGGGACCTGGGAATGTTTTCCCGTAGGAATTCCAGACCCCCCCTTCATCGCACCCATGGGACCCCAGGCGTGTGGTGGGTGGATGGATGCTCGCGGAGCTCACAGCGGTCCCGGGCTGCCAGCGGGTTTGGGGCAGGAAAGGGTTAACCCGGGGAAGTTTGCTCACTCTCGGCAATGATTTAAACCAGACAGAAAGGTTCTGTCATCCATCACGCTAACAGCTAGATCATTGTGTTTTAAAGTGTCTGTAATTGCAGCAATACAGAGACCCGGAGGAAGATAAAGGCTAGGAAGATGCAAATGCCGAGGGGAAGCACCAGCGTCGTGCACCCAGCAGGGAGAGGGCTGGGGACAGCCCTGGGGACAGCCGGGGGTGGCCCAGGCCCCCTCCTGCGCGGCGGCGGCACGGGGCGGGTGACGGCGTGTCTCTGATGCGGTGGGAGCATCCGCAAAACAGCGCAAGGGTACAAACCCAGTGACAGGGATGGGCAGAGAAGGGTCTGGGTAGGTGCTGGACTCCAAATATTGTCTAGAAATCGCGTTTATCTTCCTCATCATCCCTGGATGAATGTGGCTCTTCCTCCCCCATCTCCTTCGGGATGCAGGGGATCCCAGGGAAAGGGCACAGAGGAGGGTGAGGACTCGCCCAAAGCCTGCGAGGAAGTGGCCACGGCCACGGCCACGGGTGCCCGGGCTTTGTCCCCGCGTCCCAGGGCACGTGCAAAGCCGCCGGCGGGGAATTATTAACATCCAGCCGAACCCCGCCGAATAAAGCGAGCTAACACAAATGTTTATTTTCACAGTAGTGAATTACGACTTCAATAGACCGAAATTACAGGCTGCGTGCGTGGAATAGGAACGCGGCAGCCCCTGCCACCCAAACGCCGCCGGGGGGGACGCGGTGGCGCTGCCCCCCTGCCGTCCCGGGGGGTGACAATGCCACCCGCCCGTGCTGACACTGCTTGAGTGGCTCCCGGGGCACGAGGTGCCAGGGCAGGGCGTGTTTGGTGGCGTCCTTCAGCTGCGCCCCGGATTAAGGAGGGGTGGTGACAGGTCCCCGTGACACGCTCGTGGCTGGCACGGAGGGGATGGGTTTGGCCATCGCCGGGCTCAGGGCACGGCACCAGCCGGGCATTCACACGTTTCGTGACGTGTTCCAGGTTTGCACTTGGGTGTGTGACACAGGGCTGAGAGCGTGCTCACCCCCACGGGCAGCTCCCTGCTCTCCCGGCGATCCTGATCCCGAAGGAGCCGTGCCCTGGCAGCCCAGAGCTTTGGGAACACCCTCGTGCTGATGCTGGGGGTCCACAACGCCTCGACCTGCGCTGGGAGCCGCGCGTCCAACGCACGTCCCAGTGCGTGTGTCCCCACTCACACGCGGCGCTGGCATCTGCGTGCGCCAGGCGGTGCCAGCCATGCACAGCCCGGCGTGGCGAGGAGCGAGTCAGCTGTGCCGGCGGGGCCGTGGCACCTGCACGAGGCTCCCGGGGAAAGATCCCCGTGGGAATGAGGGCAGCAGGACCTGGAGAACCACAGGGCTCCTGGGAGCACCCTGGGAGCGCTCTGGGAGCAAGGGATGCAAACCTGGAGCTGAGGCGGGAGGGGCTGGCTCAGGGTTCTGCAGCACCTCCTGCTGTGACCCCATGAGCGACCAGAGCTGGGCTGGGCAGGGACCATGCAGGGGTCATTTGGGGACCGTGTGGTGGCCCCATAGTGGCCATAGAATGGTCACTTAGTGGCCTTGTGATGATCATTTACTACCTATAGAAGGGTCACTCCGTGGCCATGTGGTTGGCATTTACTGACCATGCAGTGGTCACACAGTGGCCATGTGATGACCATTTACTGGCCTTGTAGTAGCCACACAGAAGCTATACAATGGCCATTTACTGGCCATGTAGTGGCCACACAGAGACTGTACAATGGCCATTTACTAGGCATACACTGGTCACACAGAAGCCGTACACTGGTCACACAGTGGCCATACACTGGTCACACAGAGGCCATGCAATGGCCATTTACTGGCCATATACTGGTCACACAGTGGCCATACACTGGTCACACATTGGCCATACAATGACCATTTACTGGCCATACACTGGTCACACAGAGGCCATGCAATGGCCATTTACTGGCCATATACTGGTCACACAGTGACCATACACTGGTCACACAGAGGCCATACAATGACCATTTACTGGCCATACACTGGTCACACAGTGGCCATGCAGTGGTCACACAGTGGCCATACACTGGTCACACAGTGGCCATACAATGACCATTTACTGGCCATGAAGTGGTCACACAGAGGCCATACAATGACCATTTACTGGCCATACACTGGTCACACAGTGGCCATGCAGTGGTCACACAGTGGCCATACACTGGTCACACAGTGGCCATGCAATGGCCATTTACTGGCCATGCAATGGTCACACAATGGCCATACACTGGTCACACAGTGGCCATACAATGACCATTTACTGGCCATACACTGGTCACACAGTGGCCATGCAGCACCTGTGCAGTGGCCGTGCCTGGGCCCTGCAGTGCCCTGGCAGTGCCCGCACAGCGTCCGTGCCTCAGCCACGCCAGGGCCAGGCTCTGGCTGCCCAGTGCCCGCGGGGCCGTCCTGTGCCACCCAACCCCGGCCGTGCAGCCGCCGTGCCGGGTGACCCCGCCTGGCAGAGCCGCCGCTCTCCCAGTTCCCGGGACGCGGGCGAGGATGAGTAACGCAGCGGGCACAGCTGCCGGGCGCGGTGATTACACACACGCAGGCAGGGCTGGGGCGCGCAGGGAAACGCGCGGGGGAATTCGCGGGGATTGCGTTCCCTGTGCACGGGCAAGCCCAGCCTTGTGGTAGTGCTCAGGGAGGGAAAATTTGAATGCCGTGCCCGGCTGGCACGGGGCAGGAGGGAAGGGTGTGCCCGGCAGCCAGATGTGCACCGCTGCCCCGCGCCGCTGTCGGGGAGGGTCCCACCGGCGTTCCCAGCACGCAGCTGCCCTTGGAGCCCCTCCGAGGCCCGGCAGGGTGTGGGGAACTCCGAGGAGGCCAGGCTGGGATGGGCACGTGGGACTCTGAGGGCTGTGCCTGCGGTCTTGTGGCTGCTCCAGTAGAAGCCCAGCCCTTGGGCCCCTGGAGAGGGAAGCTGAGCAGCCACAGCCCCATCTCCCCACAGCCCCCAGCCCCTTGCAGACATTCCCAGCCTGCTCCAACCGCTTGGCTCTTCCCATGGCCCCAGACAAGTCTTGGCCCGTTCCCTTGCAGTCCCTCTGGCTCCCCCAAAACAACTCCCAGATCCTTGCAGCTCCCCAAAACATGTCACCCCGCCCCCCGTGCTGCCCCCCACTCTCAGCTTTGCAACCCTCGATCTTCAGCACCCCCAACTCTGCCGGTTTTGCAAACCCCAACCCCTGCAGGCCCCAAGCCCCGTACACTGCCCTGCATGGCCATGCAGCCCCCATGGTGTCACCAGGTCCCATGCACCCCCAAAGCCCTGGGCAGCCCCACATCCCCATGCAGACCCCGGTGTCACCCAGCCCCGTGTCCCACTCAGTGCCCCGGTGCCGAGCAGCCCCTCGGTTCCGTGCAGAATCCTCGGTGCCGCACGGGCCCGTGTCCCGGTCCATCCCATCCTGTTCCCCTCCCAATCTGCCCATTCCGTGTCCTGGTCCATCCCATCCCGTTCCCATCCCGGTCCATCCTATCCCATCCCATCCCATTCCCCATCCCGTTCCCATCCCGATCCATCCCATCCCATTCTCCATCCTGTTCCCATCCCATTCCCATCCCTTTCCAATCCCGTTCCCATCCCGTTCCCCTCCCGTTTCTGTTCCCATCCCGTTCCCGTCCTGCTCCATCCCATCCCGTTCCCATCCCGTTCCCACCCCGTTCCCCTCCCCTTCCCATTCCCGTTTCCGTTCCCATTCCCGTTCCCGTCCCGCTCCATCCCATCCTGTTCCCGTTCCCGTCCCGCTCCGTCCCATCCCGTTCCCGTTCCCGCTCCATCCCATCCCATCCCATCGCATCCCATCCCATCGCATCCCATCCCATCCCATCCCATCCCGTTCCCGTTCCCGTTCCCGTTCCCGTTCCCGTTCCCATTCCATCCCATCCCATCCCGTTCCCGTTCCCGTTCCCGTTCCCGTTCCCGCTCCATCCCATCCCGTTCCCGTTCCCGTTCCCTTTCCCGCTCCCGTTCCTGCTCCCGTTCCCGTTCCCGCTCCCGTTCCCGTTCCCGTTCCATCCCATCCCATCCCATCCCATCCCGTTCCCGTTCCCGTTCCCGTTCCCGTTCCCGTTCCCGCTCCATCCCATCCCGTTCCCGTTCCCGTTCCCGTTCCCGTTCCCGTCCCGCTCGATCCCATTCCCGTTCCCGTTCCCGTTCCCGTTCCCTTTCCCGTTCCCGTCCCGCTCGATCCCATTCCCGTTCCCGTTCCCGTTCCCGTTCCCGTTCCCGTTCCCGCTCCCATTCCCGTTCCCGTTCCCGTTCCCGTTCCATCCCATCCCGGCGGTGCCGCTCCGGTGGCGGCGGTGGCGGCGGCGGCGGGGCGCCCCCTGGCGGCGGCGGGCGCGGCTCTAAGGCAGCGGCGCGGGCGGGCCCCGCTCACTCCGGCCCGGGCGGCGGCGGCGGCGGCGGCAGCGGCGGCGCTGCGGGGGCCCGGCCGGGCACGGAGCGCGGCCGCGGACGCCCCGGGGCCCCGGCGCGGCGCCGGAGGATGCGCCGCCGGGGGTGAAGCGACCCCCGCGGATTTACCGCGGCTTCTCCGCCCTCCACCCGCTTCTCCGGTGCCCCCCCTCCGGGGGGAGGGGAAGCGCCCCGAAGCCCGGAGCTGGCGGCGAGCGGCGGCCCCGGGCGCGGCGAGCGGCGGCGGGCAGGTGCCGGGGGCTGCCGCCGCCTCGGGGCCGCCCTCCGCCGCCGCCGGCCTTGAGCGGGCCGGGGCCGCCGCCGCCGGGGGCCGCTGCCGGCTCTGCCCGCTCCTACCGGCCCCTGCCTTGGCACTTACCTCACCCCTCCGCCAC
The DNA here is from genome assembly GCF_015227805.2 of Hirundo rustica. NCBI lineage: Eukaryota > Metazoa > Chordata > Aves > Passeriformes > Hirundinidae > Hirundo > Hirundo rustica. The sequence goes on from NC_053460.1 coordinate 1,388,280, forward strand.
ACCTCAGGACGGTAAGTGCCGTCCGCCGACGGGGACGGGGACGCCGCCTGCTCCCGTGAAAGCGGGGCTTGGGATTCTCCCGGTGCTCGGGGGATGCTCTCGGTGCGCGCGGGAATCGGAGGCTGCCGGCGCCCCGGGAGGCTCGTAGGGCAGAGGGGCTGCGGGTACTGCCGGTGTTCGGGGGGTGCTCCCGGTGCGTCGGGGAATGGGAGGCTCCCGATGCCCGGAAAAGGGGCTGGGAATGTCCCTGATGCTCGGGAGATGCTCCCGGAGCGGAGTCGGGGAGGCTCCCGGTGCTCGGGGGAGGCTCCGGTTGTGTGCAAGAGTCCGGGATGGTCTCGGTCCCCCGGAGAGGCTCCCAGTGCCCGGGGAACGCTCCCGGCGCGCAGGGAACGGGGGTGCTCGGTGTGCCCGAGCCACGGAGGCGGAGCGGGGCAGGGCGAGCGGGGGCACAGCCGGGGCGAGCGGGGGCACAGCCGGGGCGAGCGGGCGCGGCGCTCGGAGCCGCTCCGCGGCGGAGGCAGCGTGTGAGCGATCGCCGCGCCCGTGGGCCCCGCTCCCACGCACCGCGGGGCCGGCGGGGCGCAGACCCCTCTTCCCTGCGCTGCCGGGGCGCTTCCTGCTCTCCCCTCCGCGTCCCCCGTCGCCGTTTCCCGGGCGCAGGGGCGGCGTGGGGCGGCACGGCGTCCCCGGGAACCCAGGCGAGTTTGTGCCCACCCCCCAGCAGACCCCCCCGCGGCTGTGGCTCCCGGCTCCTGCCCGGCAGCCCAGCTCTTTGTCATCCCCGCATCCTCCTCTCCGCCCGCATCCCGCTCCGGCCGCTGTGGGCTCGGAGCCGGAGCCGCGTCCGGTGGCGAGGGGGAGCCGACCCACTCGGGAGAGTTTGCGGGAGGGATCCCGCGGCTGCTTTGGGAAGTTCCGGCTCCCTTCGTTCTGTGTTTGTGTGCGAGGACGCGGGGCTGCGCTGGGAACGCTCGCAGAGTCCCGGCGTGTGCCAGGGGATGTTTGTTTGGATGTGGATTTGGGAAGGAAGCCTGGCTCGGGAGTCTCCAGCGCCGCCGTTCATCACCGCCTGCTCTTGCTTTCCCTTTGGAATGACGCTGAGCCGGGCGGCCCGGCTTTGCCAAGGGAACGCTGCCGGCGGAGCGATGGAGCGGGGCTGGCCCCGCGCTCCTCCGCGGCTCCTCGGCGGCGCTGAGCCGCAGCACGACCAGCGCTTCCCGTCATTCCCTCGCCGCTGGATGGTGCCTTCGGATACCGCAGAGCGTTTCTCTAGTTAAACACACCTTTTCTTGGAATTCTTTTTTTTTTTTTTTTCCCCTATTTTTTTCTCTCTATTAGCCAAGAAAAACTTTGCAACTTTCCTTCGCTGTCGGAGAGGAGCCACTGCCGCCGCTGCGTTTCGTTTTGTTTTTTTAATTCGAGGTCACGTGTGCTTTGACAGTGTCTTTGATTCCAAGCGATGATCTCGACTCCAGCTTAGGAAGAGCTTCTGAGCTCTTCCCTCTGTTGTTTTCTCTCTGTTCAGGAACAAAGAGATTTTATTTTTTTTTTTCTGCCTTTAATTAAAAGGAATAATTATTCCCCGCTCCTTTGTCGAGCGGCTTGAAGACGCTCTGCAAACACCCGTCAGCTCGGCGCCGCGGCGGGGCGAGCTCTGCTGTGGTACAGGGCATGGAGAAATGGGGGAACCATCCCGAAATCCCACGGCAAACACGGAGCAGCAGCCGCGGAGGATGCTGACAGCCACGGTCCGCGGGTGAGGAGCCCCACGGAGCTGAGCTGGGTGGGCTCCTGGATTCTTGGAGGTTTGTGAGGCAGGTCCCCGTGCTGAGAGCTTCCACGCAGGGAGAAATTCCCTGGCTGGGGAGGCGAGTGGAGGTGAGCTTGGCTGTGCCACGGGGGTTTTCCCTGCCGGCTGCCTCCCATGCTGGCAGGTGAGGTTTTACCCGGGAGCAGACAGAGGCTGGGTGTGTTTTGTTTGGAAAACGTGAGCGCAGATGTTGCTTTGTAGGGGGGAAAAGCCGAGGCCCGGCGGGGGAGAGGCTGTTCCCAGGTTTGGGCAGTGGGGAGGCCTCGCCTGGGTGCAGGATTTGCCTCTTGCATCGGGAACTTCCAGGCTGCAGGATGGAACAATATCCTGGTGCTGAGCCCCGCTCCAGCGCCGGGCTGCTGCGGGCAGGAGGGGGCTCTGGCGGGTCCCAGGGGGAACCTGGGGCTGCCAGGTCTGTGCCGACCCTCCCGGAATTCTGCATCTGAGCCGCGGGAAGCCCCAGGCAGGCGCTGTGGATGCTGCGGGGTCCGGCCGTGCCGCGGCAGCGGGGTCTCGGCTGCGCTCGCTGCCGGCAATCCCTGCTGAAGTCTGGGGGCACTCTGGCCCTGGCCGTGCCGGTGCACGCTCCCCTGTCCCGCAGGCGCCTCGGGAAGGTGTCCGGGTGCTCTGGGGCGCTGTGGGACCCCCGGGGAAGAGCGGCACCCCGTAAATATCTGCTATTGTACCTCTTAGCGGCAGGCAGCGCACTGGCAGCCAGTCGGGCAGGAAGCGCGGGGCTGCCAGGGAGCGCTGGCAGTGGGGCCGGAGCTGGGTCCCTCCTGGGGGGGGGGGGGGACACACCAAAAAATCCCCCCACGGCAGCACTGAGCCTCTTCAGCCCCCAGCCCGAGCAGCACGGTGACAGGGAGCACAGGGTTTGGGGCACATCAGGGCCGGGTACCGTGAGCGGGGCTGGGAGGGACCAGGCACAGCCCGCGGGTTAAGCTGGGCTTAATCGCTGCTGCTGGGGCCGGGGGATGCGCTCGGTGCCGCAGGTCGGGCGCTGCAGCCTGACCTGTGCTTCCCAAGCTGGGGCTCACGTGGGAGATGGATTCAGCTGCCCCGCAGGATGGGAGCCCCCAAGCCGCGATCAATCCTCGCCAGCCAGAGGCGAGAACAGGCTGGTGGCACAGAGGCCGCCCCCCTGGCCTTGGTGCCATTGCCCGCTTTTGGGGTTATTTTTAGATTTCCTGAAGCTGTTTTCTGCTCTCCCTCCCGCTGTGCTGAGGCTCCCCAGGGGGAACCCCACCTTGACAAACCCCCAGCTTTCCTTTGGAAAGATGCTGACCGATGGTTCCAGAAAACATCCAAGGGATTTCCTGTTTATTTTTGCAAAATTCTCATTTTTATATATATATATATATATATATATATTCCCCCCCCCCCCCCCCCCCCCCCCCCCCCCCCCCGTGTTCTTTGATTCAATTTCACACGGGCAAAAATCGCCTCGAAATGGAGCCCGTGGTTCAAAAATAGACAAAAGAGTCGGCGAGGCAGCAGCCTGGAGGCTGTGGGAGAGCACGGCCGGATCCGGCACCCCCTCGGAGCCGGTACCGGCCCGGCGCCTGTGGGGCAGGATCTGGCACGGGGTCCCTGGGGAGCCGGCGGCGCCTCGGCGTTCCCACGCTGCAGGGACCCCGCGGGAGCCGGGACTCTCCCTTCTCCAGCCACTCTCCGCCTCCAGGATGCCCCGAACCCGCCGCGGGTGTCGCTTGTCCCTGCTCCAGCCACCGGGGCCACCCTCGGCCCTGAGCATCCCCGTGCGCTCGGCTGCGGAGATCGCGGATTTTTGGGGGGCGTGGGGCCGGTTTTGGGGCTCCCCTTTGGCAGCGCTTCGGCGCAGGGTGGTGCAGCCCAGGCGTGGGTGTTTTCCTGGGTGGGGGCAGCTCCGGCAGGGTCAGCCCCAGCCCTGCTCCTCTCCAGGTGTTCCGGGCTGCCCGCGGCGCTGTTTACTCCTGGTGTTTAGCCAGGATATTTAATTTCCAGGAGTGTAAGGCAGCTGGGGAGCAGCAGGGTGTGTGTGTGCCCACCTCCCCGTGCCACCCCGCTGGGAAGAATCCGACGGTGGCAGCGGGGGAGACGCTGATATTGTGCCCTGGCTGGGTGCCGCTGGCCCGTAGGTCAGGGGGACCCCCCCCAAACTGCCCCTGTGAGTGGGGGACCCCTCCTCCCAGCCCGTCCCCCGCCAGCAGCCACGTCGTCGCCAGCCGCTGTTGACTCACAGGCTCCGCCGTCGAGTCCCGGGGCTGAGGCCGAGATGCTTTTACAGGCAGGGCTGAAATGCACAAAATGTTCGACTTGTAAAATATGTAGCGTGAGAAAATAGCCTTTTCTGCTCTCCTCCTCCTCCTCCTGCCGCCGCTCCCCTGCCCCATCTGCTCGCTTGGAACGCTTCCCGCGGCCGGGGGCGGGGGGGGGCCGGCGGCGCCCGGGGTCCCTCGCCAGGGGTGGCACCCACCCGTGCCCTGGGTGCCAGGAGGGCTCCCGGGGGCAGCGCCGGGATGCGCTGGCTCCAGGAGGATGCTTTTGCCCAAAGTTCGGCTCTCTCCCGAAGGAGGAGGAGGAGGAGCGCGGGGCTGGCACCGGGAGTGCCCGCGGGGCTGCGCCCCCGCCGCTGGGACATCCCGGGGGGGCTTGGGGCTTCCAAAACCTCTCCAGAGGGTCCCGGGGAATCCCGCAGAGAGGCGACCCGGCAGCCCCAGGAGGGCGGCTCCACGCCGGAGCTGGCCACGAGCCACGGTTTTCACCTTAATCCATCATTATCTGGGCACAATTCGGATCCTTGCCAAGAGCAAGGTGGGAAGCGGGGGGGGGGGGGGGTGTGAGCATGCTTTCCCTATTCCCCTGCCATCCTTTTTGCTGCCTGTGTGTAATTAACAGAGTAATTAAAAACAGGATGAGTTAATTGGTATTCATTTATGTGGCAGATGTTTTTAATTGAGATACGAAACAATTTACCTGTTTACATAAACAATAGCAAATGAAGGCTTGTAAAACAGAGAGGGCGCCTTTTTTTTTTTTTTTTGGGGGGGGTTTTTTTTGGCTTTTTTGTTGTTGTTGTTGTCGTTTAAAGGAAAAATCAAACCCATCCCCAGCCCCGGCCATGCCAGCTCGGGGCGCTGCTGGCACTGCCTTGGTGGCACCGAGCCAGCTGCTTTGGGTCCCTGGGTGGATGCTTTTTGGCTTGAAAACTGGGATTTGGGGGCTTGGGGCGCGCGGAGAGCCTGGCTGCGGGCGCTGCTGTCCCGTGAGGAGCTGTGCTGTCACCGCCAGCAGCCGGAGGTGGAAGGGGACCGGGGATCTGGGAATCGCTGGGAGCCGATGGCCTGGAGCTGAGTGGGAGCGGTGCCCGTGGGGCGAATGCCAGCGGCGCTGGCATTCAGGGGGTGTGGCCGCAGGAAATTGGGATGTACCCGAGCAGCGGGGAAATCTGCTTTTCCCGGGAACTGTGCTGCTGGGAGGTAGCCCAGCGGCACAGGAGCTGTGGGAAAGGTGGGGATGACCTCCCCAGGGCTGGAGCCGGCTGAATCTGGGTTCCTTTAGAAATTGTGCAGAGTTTGATTGATTGGATTGACTTTTAAAGAGCTTCGTTCGTGCTGATGAGTGCTGGGGGCGGATCGCTCCCTGCTCGGCCGGCTCCCCAAAACGAGCGGTGATGGGTGGGCAGCGTCCCCCCAGCACCATCGTGGGATCATGTAATGGTTTGGATTGAGAGGGGCCTTAAAGCTCAGCTCATTCCACTGCCATGGCAGGGACACCTTCCACCATCCCAGGCTGCTCCAAGCCCTGTGCAGCCTGGCCTTGGGCACTTCCAGGGATCCAGGGGCAGCCACAGCTGCTCTGGGCACCCTGTGCCAGGGCCTGCCACCCTCCCAGGGAACGATTCCTGACCAATATCCAATCTAAACCCATCCCACAGCTGCACTGCTGCTTTCTCCTGCTCCAAGCACAACTGGGGTTGAGCTCCAAGCTGCCTGGTGTCACCTTTGTCACCACCAGCCCCAGGGAAGGCATCAGGATGGGTGCAGTGGAGGGGGGAGCTGATCCCAGAATGGGAATCGGGATGGATACAGTGGAGGGGAGAGCTGATCCCAGAATGGGAATCGGGATGGATACAATGGAGGGGAGAGCTGATCCCAGAATGGGAATCGGGATGGATACAGTGGAGGGGAGAGCTGATCCCAGAATGGGAATCGGGATGGATACAGTGGAGGGGAGAGCTGATCCCAGAATGGGAATCGGGATGGATACAGTGGAGGGGAGAGCTGATCCCAGAAAGAGAATCAGGATGGATACAATGGAGGGGGAGCTGATCCCAAAAAGGGAGTCGGGGTGGGTGCAGGGGAGGAGGGAGCTGATGGTGCTGTGGGGTCCCGCCAGCTCCGCCGGGCTGGTGCACGGGGCTGGCGCTGCTGCCCGGCCTCGGGCACCTCAGGCTCCCAAACCTGCTCCAGCTGGGACAGCTCCGGCCCTGCCATCCTCTCGGGGAGTTGTTCTTGGCCCCGCCGGCTGCGGCAGCTGAGGAGCAGGAATGCTTCCCTGCCTTTGTTTCGGAGGCAGCCCGGCTTGGGGAGACGTCGCCTCCAGCATCTGGATTTCATTTGTGGCCATTTGGAGAGCATGAAGGATGCTGGGCGCTGAATTCCCTTTTAACCCTTGCTTCGCCCGGGAAGCTTCGCCTGCGGGGAGCGGGAGCTTTCCAGTGGCCGCATCCAGGAGGACGAAGCAGCTCCGTGTGTGCTTCCTGCCCATCCCCGGCGAGCGGAGAGCAGAGCGGCCGGCCCGGGTGCTCCGCGCTCCTCCCGGGGCGGGCACATCCCGCTCGTTGCCCAGGGAGGAGGCAGAACCCCGGGCTCCTGGCGGCTGGATGGGCTCCCCGGGGCTGTGGGAAACGGCAGAAGCCGTGGGCTGGGCTGGCTGCCAGCCCCGTCCCTCCCGCACCGCTCCTGTCCCCCCGGCTCCAGGATGCCGTGTGCCCGCTGGAATGCTTGGCTGTGTGACAGCGTCACCCCCGCGGGGACCCCGGCCGGGCAGTCAAACCCCGCCGTGTGACAAATGGGGGGCTCGGGGTCACACTGGGGGGTGCGGGGGTCCGGCATCCGCCGGCCCCGGGAGGGGCAGAGCGGGGAACAGCCGCTCCCGCCAGCCCAGGAGAAAATACTAATCCTTTTATTTTTATATTATTACTTATTCATCTGGGCTGCACAGACCTAATGGAAACCAGATGGAGGAAAACAGACACGGCCCCGAGCGGCTGGGACAAATTACCCCAAAGAGAGAAAAAAATAGAGGGAAAAATAATTCCAGCGGAGTTGGAGTTGTGCTGGGGAATCGCTGCTCGAAGGAGCTGAGGGGAGGCTGAGCTTTGCTCCCCAAAACCTCCTTTGCTCTCCTGGAGTTTTTCCCATCCTGCAAAGGACCCGGGTTGGTGGCACAGCCGTGGTTGGGTCCTCTGGGCATTCCAAGCCCTTTATCCCATTGGATTTGGGACCATTCCTGTGCCGGCCTGGCCGCGTTTGGGTTGCAAACACCTCGGGGAAAATTTAAAACTTGAAGAGGAAAAAAGAAAACACGAGAAAAGCCAGAACCAGGCCCCGTTTCCCTGAGCGCTCGCTCAGCTTTGTGGAAACTTTCCCGCTGATGGGAGGCTGCGGAAAAGCCGTGTCAGTGCCAGGATGAACGTGTCCATGTTTTCCCCTTGGTGTGGGGATGTGCGTGGAGTCAGGGCAGGGATGGGCGTGCAGGGGAGGACGCTGCCAGGGGTGTGACAGGGACAGGGATGGTGCCAGGGGTGCAGGCAAGGACCGTGTGGGCTCAAGGTGCTGCAGCTGTGACCCCTCGCAGGGTCGCACTCTCTGCACACTCAGGGCTCATCCTCTGCCCTCGGAGCTGGATCCTGCTCCGCTGAGGGACGGGGGAAGCCCGGAAAGCTGGCCAGGCTTTGCCCAGAGATGGACATTTCCACGGAAAGGGAAATAAAAGGTGTTTTTCCCGAAACAAACCATTTATCCTGGCAGGCCCTGTAAGGAAGCTGAGGTTTTGGGGAGAGGGAAGCTGCACGGTCTTGGGATTTCTGCTGTGGCTGAGGAGGGAGAAGGGAGAGAGGAATGGGGAACTGGAGCACGCACATGCAGAATTCCAGTGTGCTGTGGACAGAGAGGATATCCCTGGTGCTGGAGCCATCCAGAAGGACCCTGTGTGTGACCAGCCGGGATTTTGGCCCCCTCCACCATCTCCTGGCGCTCCGTGCGCCGCCGGCTGCGGCACAGCCGCGGTAGCATCTCTGTGGGGACGAGGCCCTGCTTTGCTTTAGCCTGGCCGATGTGCTGCGGCCAGGATCAATTAATCTCCCACGGTTGCCCTGGATGAAGGACGAATATTGGATTAGCAGTTATCAGGGTGGGGGCTCAGGAGGGACCCCGCGGCCGGGGGCGGCCGTGGCGGCCGCTTCCATCTTTGGCCGGAGCCGGCGGCGGCGCGGGCGCGGTGACAGATCCCCACAGCTGCCAGCACTTGTGGCCACCCGTCACCGCCGGCGTGGCGGCCACGGGGCCCAGACCCCGCAGCGGGGCTGTGTGCCGGCCAGAGGGGTCGGCGCTCCCCCCGGGAATGCTCTGCCAGGAGGTTCTGGGGTTGGGAGCGCAGGGAGGCGGGAGGGAGGCGGCGATGCCCGGCGGGGTGATGGGGATCAATCCGTGGGGGCTCCGCGATCCCCGGATTGCAGGATCTGGCCTTGCAGGGCCGCTCCGTGGCGGAGTCGCTTGTGGACGTGTGGGTCCTGCTACTGCCACTAAACGCTGGCTGCAGTGATCCCACGATCTCTGCCAGGGATGGCGAGGGGGCAGCAGGAATCCCCAGGATGCGTCAGGAGGCTGCTGTGCTGTGCCGTGCCGGCAGTGAAGTGGCACAGGCTGGGGCAGGGTTGCAGCACTCCGTGTCCCTGCACAGGGCACTGTCCCTGTCCCCACCGCTGTGCAGGTGTCCGTCGCCCTCCCCACCGTCCTGCGGCACACGGGACGCCGGGCACCGCCCCTGACTCCCGCAGCGGCAGCGGAGATGCCCGGGCCAGCCCGAGGTCCCCAAGTGTCCCCTGTACCCCTGACCCCGGTTCTCCAGGGAATCTCTGCGCCGCCTGGCACGCCCCGCTCACCACCCCGTGCCCTCTTCCCGCAGATAACGCGGAGACTGCGGCCGCCGCCATGCCCGACTCTCCGGCCGATGTGAAGACGCAGGCCCGCGCCACGCCGCCCAGCATGCCCCCGCCGCCGCCCGCCGTCACGCAGGGAGCCACGCGTCACCCCTCCTTCACGCCCGGCACCAGTGAGTACCGCGCTGCCGCCCGGCCAGCAGCATCCTCGGGGCCCGGCGCCGTGCTGGCGGCGCCGTGGGGCGGCGTTACCCGTCCTCAGGCTGGGGGCACGTCCCGGAGCGCGTTCCTGCGGGGAGCGCCGCGTGGCACTGCCCAGGTCCCTGGGGACAGGGACATCCTGCTCTTCTGCCGGCCGGTCGCCGGATGCTGGCACGGAGCAGAGCGTGGTTGGGCGAGTTCCTGTGGATCGGGGATGGGTCCCGTGCGTGTGGGGACACATCTGTCCCCCCGTGTGTGGCACCCAGCGGTGGCAGGGCAGTGTCGTGGCCAGCCACAGCGGCTGGGACCCCCCTGTCCCGCCCAGGCTGTGGCGTGGTGGCACCAGGGGACTCCGGGTGGGAGCTGCAGTCTCTGCGCTCTGTGCCGCCGAGCGTGGTGTCCCCAGGCACGTGGGCTCATTGCACGCCCGCGGGGTTTGCACCAGGGACCCGTCACTGGTGTCTCCATCCTGGACAAGGCACCTGCAGTGGCAGGGGACAAGGCTGGGCCCCGGCAGGAGTGGCAGTGGCCACTGCCAGGGGCTGCTCCAGTTCTGCTGAGACTTTTCCCGGGCACGCACACGTGCACGGGTTTTTCTGGAAGCTGTTTCTTGCGCAGAAAAAACCCCGCTGGGGAAGAAAAACCCCTAAAACAACCCCCGAGATCCCTCCCCTGACACCTGCAGCCCGCAGCAGCGCCTCTGGACAGACTCCGTAGGAATCAGTTCGTGCTCGGCTGTGCTTGGAGGGGTTTGGGTGTCAGTGCCAGCCCTGTGGCTGACGTGGCAGCCCTGGGCCTGGCATGAAGGACCAGGGGTGCAGGCGGCCTCTGCACCACGGCTCAGCACAGGGAGGGATTCGGGACACGGGGCTGGGCGTGCAGGCAGCCTTTGGCTCAGCATGGAGCAGGGTTTGGGATGCATGGGCATCACAGCTCTGCACAGAGCAGGGTTTGGGATGCATGGGCATCACAGCTCAGCACGGAGCAGGGTTTGGGATGCATGGGCATCACAGCCCAGCACGGAGCAGGGTTTGGGATGCATGGGCATCACAGCTCAGCACGAAGCAGGGTTTGGGATGCATGGGCATCACAGCCCAGCACGGAGCAGGGTTTGGGATGCACGGGCATCACAGCCCAGCACGGAGCAGGGTTTGGGATGCATGGGCATCACAGCCCAGCACGGAGCAGGGTTTGGGATGCATGGGCATCACAGCTCAGCACGGAGAGCAATTCAGGATGCATGGGCATCACAGCTCAGCATGGAGCAGGATTTGGGATGCATGGGCATCACAGCTCAGCATGGAGCAGGGTTTGGGATGCATGGGCATCACAGCCCAGCACGGAGCAGGGTTTGGGATGCATGGGCATCACAGCTCAGCATGGAGCAGGGTTTGAGACACGAGGCTGGGGGCATGGAGCAGCTTGGCATGGACACCACAGCATTTTGGTTCTTCTTGGCCTCGGGGGACCTCATTCGGTCCCTAGAATGTCAGGACTTTATCAGGCGGCCGAGCATCCATCCCCTGAACCCTCCCTGTGGCTGCAGTGGGACGCAGGGACCCCGGTCCCTGGTGGCTCCGGCGGCTTTGCCCGCGGCACAGGTGCCCGCGGCGAGGAGCGTCCCGCGCAGGGCCCCCGGCCGAGAGCTGCCCCCTCTGCTCTCTCATCATAGCGTGTTTTATTTTGCTTGCAGATCGAGACGCTGGCCCTCCGACGTTTCTGCCTCGCGGCCGTTTTCATGGTTGCTTGAAATGGTCGATGGTCTGTCTTTGTAAGTAAAATGAAACACCCGCTCTCATGAGAGACCCGAGCGCAGCCGCAGCCCCCCGGGGGTGCTCCCCGTCGCCAGCCCCTCGCCCTGCCCCGGCGGGTCACGGGGATGCGAACCCCAACCCCATCCCGGCCCGGGGACATGTGTGGTGTCCAACTTAGGAACGCACCTGTCGCGGGAATAAAAGCACTTGTGGCCGCCGGGTTATTTTCGGCACCTCTTCAGCGGGCGGCGGGCGCTGCCCGGCCGGAGAGCGAGCGGGAGCCCCCCAGAGCAGGCAGGGCTGGCAGGGCAGCACGGCACCCCCAGGTCAGTGCGATCCCAGCGGGGACAGGCGCGGGCGTGCGGGGCAGCGCAGGGTGACGCGCCGTGGGGACACGGGCGGTGGTGTTGTCACCCGTGCGGTGGCACACGGGCGGTGGTGTTGTCACCCGTGCGGTGGCACACGGGCGGTGGTGTTGTCACCCCTGCGGTGGCACACGGGCGGTGGTGTTGTCGCCCGTGCGGTGGCACACGGGTGATGAGTGCTGTCACCCGTGCCATAGGGACGTGGGTGACACATGTCACCCTCGCCACTGGGATACGGGTGACGCATGTTGTCACCGGTGCCATCGGGACATGGGTGACACGTGTTGTCACTGGGTGACGCGTGTTGTCACCCATGCCGGTGGGACATGGGTGATACATGTTGTCACCTGCACTGGCAGGGCATGGGTGACACGTGTTGGCACTGGGTGATGCATGTTGTCACCCGTGCTGGTGGGACACGGGTGATGCATGTTGTCACCCGCGCCATCGGGACATGGGCGATGCGTGTTGGCACTGGGTGATGCGTGTTGTCACCCGTGTGGTGGGACACGGGTGATGCATGTTGTCACCTGCACTGGCGGGACATGGGTGACACATGTTGTCATTGGGTGACTCGTGTTGTCACCCTCGGTGGCTGGTAAGAGGTCCCTGTGCTCGCGTGGGGCTGGTGCAAGAGAGTGGGGCGGCCACTCCGATGGTTGGTACCCCAAATTATCCCCCTGGATTTCCCGGTGTGTGGCGTTCAGGCAGCTCCTGTCCTTCCTGGCCGGGCAGTGGGGACAGAGGTGCTGCCAGCCAGGCTGGACTCGGTGGGAAATGGCTCATGGATCCTCTCTGGGAGTGCTGAGCAGCTCATGGAGGGGCAGGTTGGAGCCCCTTCCCTCGGCTGCTGAGGAGCCAGATCAGGCCCTCGCTCCTTCCCCACAGCCCCCACAGCACCGGGACCAGTCCAGGATCCCCACGAAGCCTCCCAGGGGGTGCCAGCCCCACGTTCCCCAGCTCCTACCATCCCAGCCTCGTCCCCACGGCGCCGGGGCACGGCCACCCGCGCTGACCCCCCGTTCCCTTGTCTCCCCAGTGATGAACGGGAGCAGCCACTCGCCCACCGCCATCAATGGGGCTCCGTCCACCCCCAACGGGTTCAGCAACGGGCCGGCCGCCTCCTCCAGCGCCTCCCTGTCCACCCACCAGCTCCCTCCGGCCTGCGGCGCCCGCCAGCTCTCCAAGCTCAAGCGCTTCCTCACCACCCTGCAGCAGTTTGGGAACGACATCTCCCCCGAGATCGGGGAGCGGGTGCGCACCCTCGTCCTGGGGCTCGTGGTACGTCGCTGGGGCCGCCCGTCCCTGAGGAGCCTGTGTTTTCCTTTGGGGATGGAGACGCTGCTAAAAGGGGAAAGAGGGGGCCTAGACTGATGTCAATCCTGGAGGAAAGGGGGTTGGTTGTTTTCCCAGCGTCTCCTGGGATCTGCACACCCAGCGCGGGGTTCGTCCCGGCTGCTGGCACGGCCGGTGAAGCCTTGAGCGTGGTTTTCCCTGGAGTGTGGTTTTCCTGTGAGCCTGGCAGAGGAGCAGGAATGAGGGAGGAGCATCCCCCAGGGGTGTGGGGTGCTGAGCCCAGGCTGTCCCCACAGAACTCCACCCTCACCATTGAGGAGTTCCACGCCAAGCTCCAAGAGGCCACCAACTTCCCGCTGCGACCCTTCGTCATCCCCTTCCTCAAGGTGGGTCTCCAGCCTGGGCAGGGCGGGGTTCATGGCAGCGTTCCAGCATGGGGGATTTGGGGGTGGCTCTGGGGCTGGCAGCTGCCTGGGGGTCTGCCCCTGTGCCCCCACACGTGTGGAGTCATGCAGGGCCGGGGCTGGTTGCAATAAAGCCAGGGGTCGGCCCAGCTGGTTGCCATTTGCAATGCATTAAAAATTCTCTCTTTTTTTTTAATTTTTTTTTTTTTTTTGCCTTTTAATTTCACACTGGCTCTGCAGTGTCACCCTGCTCCGGAGGGATTTGCCCGGCGCTGGCACTCCTGGCAGATGTTTGAGCCCGGTGTCCCCTGTCCCTTGTTACCAAAAGGATAATTTAAAAGTGCAAAAATAGCTCCTTTTCCACCTCTGCATGCCAGCCCCACCCCCGAGCAGGGGTCCATGAATGGAGATCCGTGCTCATCACAGGAATCTGCTGGAGTGGATTGCTCCAGGCTGAGCTGGAGGGGGACGGCAGAGCCCCCTCCCCTCCCCTCCCGTCCTGTTTGCAGGGTTTTTGGGATCCATGGGAGCAGGGAAAGGTGAACTCCCAGGCACCGGTGGCCCCTCGGCTCCAGGCAGGCTGGGATCCGTCCCCGCTGTCCCAGTGCCAGGAGCGCAGCGGCCGCGCCGGCCGCCCTGGCACCCCGCTCCCAGCTGTTCCCACCACCCGCTCCAGATGTTTCTCGTTATCCTAACTGCAACCAGCCGGGCTCGGCGCGCTTCCCAGACTGGGGACTTGCTGTTTTTGTGGGATTGCTCCCCCCTCGGCCAGGGAAGGGAAGGGAAGGGGAGGGAAGGTCCAGCCCTGCTCACCGCAACTGCAGCTCCGGCGCTAACGTGTCCCACAGATGGGATCTGGCTGCGGCTCAGCTGCCGAAGGCAAAATCCGGGGCTGGCAGCCAGAGCGCCGGGCAAAAGGGGGCTCTGCTGCTTAATTCTGCCGCTCCTGGGGCTGCAGCGCCCTGGGGGGACACGGTGGGTGGGTGACAGGGGAGCTCGCAGCTGATCCTTACAGCTGTGGGTGCCACACGGGCTGGGGTCCCGCAGGTGATGACCCCAGGGAGCAGGGGTGGGGACAGGGTGGCCGAGGTGGCTGACCTGGCCCGGGGGTGATGCTCCGCAGCCCCTGCCAGGATGCAGGAGGGCTCTGTTGAAGCCGTGTCTGGACCCAGTGGGGTGCCACCCATGTCCCCCAAAAGCCCACCTGGCATCCCACGCTGCTGGCATCCCACGGCTGTCCCCTGGAGAAAGGGAGCGGACCCCCAAAGGGCAGGCACCCCCTGCCCCGGGGGCACAGCCAGGCTGCTCCGGGGGGGCTGCGGGGCCGTGGACTGGACTGTGACCCCCCCGCAGGCCAACCTGCCGCTGCTGCAGCGGGAGCTGCTGCACTGCGCCCGCATGGCCAAGCAGACCCCGGCCCAGTACCTGGCCCAGCACGAGCAGCTGCTGCTGGACGCCAACGCCTCCTCTCCCATCGACTCCTCCGAGCTGCTCCTGGAGGTGGGCGAGAGCGGCAAGAGGAGGACGCCAGACAGGTGCCGGCCGCGGAGGGCGAGCGGGATTTTTCAGGGACGCATCCCCGAGAAGGGGAGGATGTTCCGGGGGGATGGGTGGGGGGTGCCCAGTGGGGGCCAACCTCCTCTCCTCCTGCCAGGACCAAAGAGAACGGTTTGGACCGAGACCCCCTGCACCCCGAGCACCTCAGCAAGCGGCCGTGCACCATGAGCCCGGCGCAGCGCTACAGCCCCAGCAACGGGCTGGGGCACCCCCCGAACGGGCTGGGGCACCCCCCCGCCGGCCCCGCCCTGCCCCAGCACTACCGCCTGGAGGACATGGCCATGGCACACCACTACCGGGACACCTACCGGCACCCCGACCCCCGGGAGCTCCGCGAGCGCCAGCGGCCCGCCGGTGAGCGCTGCCGTCCCCGGGCACGGAGGGGGGGAACGGGGCTGGGACCCCCCCTGGAAGGAGAGGGGGTCCTGCGTGGGGGGCTGACCCCGCTCTTGCCTTGCAGCCGTGCACGGGGCGCGGCAGGAGGAGGTGATCGACCACCGGCTCACGGACCGCGAGTGGGCGGAGGAGTGGAAACACCTCAACAACGTACGTGGTGCCCCTGCCCCGTCCCGCGTCACTCCGCTCTGCCCTCCATCCCCGCCGTGCCGAGCCTCCTCTGCCGCCACAGCTTGGAGCCGGCGCAGCCCGGCATCGCCCTGCCCGGCGCCGGGCACCGCAGCCCCCTCCCCATCCCCGCTGTCGCCCCCGCAGCTGCTGAACTGCATCATGGACATGGTGGAGAAGACGCGGCGGTCGCTGACGGTGCTGCGGCGGTGCCAGGAGGCCGATCGCGAGGAGCTCAACCACTGGATCCGGCGCTACAGCGACGCCGAGGACATGAAGAAAGGCAGCCCCCCCTCCGCACGCCCCCACAACTCCTCCTCCTCCTCCTCTGCCGCCGAGGCTCCCCAGTTAGGTACTGACCCCCGGGGCCGTGGGCTGCGTGCGGGGGCTCTCTCGCCTCTCCGGGGCTCCGGCGCTGCCGGCGGGCGCGTCCCAAGGGGCGGCATCTTCTAAAGGCGTCCCCTCTTCTCCACAGACGCTCACCGGGACTTCGCGCCGCGGCCGCTCTCCGGGTACATGCCCGAGGAGATCTGGAGGAAGGCTGGTGAGTGCGGGGTGGGCACCAGCCCCCGGCAGAGCGCCTCCGCCCCGGCTCCCCTCGCTGGGACGCCCGCGGCGCAAGAGGAATTTGGGGTGGTTTCGCGGGAAGGGGGGACGCCGGGGCACTGGCACAGCCCGGCCACGCTCGGCTGCTGCCTTCCAGAAGAAGCTGTGAACGAGGTGAAGCGCCAGGCCATGTCCGAGCTGCAGAAGGCCGTGTCGGACGCCGAGCGGAAAGCCCACGAGCTGATCACGACGGAGCGCGCCAAGATGGAGCGGGCCCTGGCCGAGGCCAAGCGCCAGGCGTCCGAGGATGCCCTCACCGTCATCAATCAGCAGGAGGACTCGAGCGAGGTGGGGAGCCGGGGGGACGGGCTGGAGGCGGCGCTGGGTGCGCGGGGCCTGCCGCAATCGAGGCTGCGGCATCTGCGTGCGAGGCTGGGACGGGAGGAGAGGGGGATTCCTGCGCCCAGACGGGGATGCAGGGAGTGGGCGATGATGGGGTGCACGGTCCGGGATGTGGATGCAGTCCAGGGTGATGTGCGTGGTCTGGGGTGTTGTGCACGGTGCAGGGTAGGGTTGTGCGGTCTGGGATTAGGGGGGACCCGGTTTGGGGTAGGGGAGCACGGTCCAGAATGGGTGTGCCTGGTGTGATATGGAAATACAGAGTCTGGCATGGATGTGCACGGTGTGGGATGGATGTGCCTGGTGTGGGATGGATGTGCCTGGTCTGGGATGGATGTGCACGGTGTGGGATGGATGTGCCTGGTGTGGGACGGATGTGCACGGTGTGGGATGGATGTGCCTGGTGTGGGATGGATGTGCACGGTGTGGGATGGATGTGCACAGTGTGGGATGGATGTGCCTGGTGTGGGATGGATGTGCACGGTGTGGGATGGATGTGCCTGGTGTGGGATGGATGTGCCTGGTGTGGGATGGATGTGCCTGGTGTGGGATGGATGTGCACAGTGTGGGATGGATGTGCACGGTGTGGGATGGATGTGCCTGGTGTGGGATGGATGTGCCTGGTGTGGGATGGATGTGCACAGTGTGGGATGGATGTGCCTGGTGTGGGATGGATGTGCACGGTGTGGGATGGATGTGCACAGTGTGGGATGGATGTACTTTGTCTGGAATAGATGTGCCTGGTCTGGGATGGGTGTCCCCAATCTGTGATGAGTGTCCCCAGTCTGGGATGAGTGTCCCCAATCTGGGATGAGTGTCCCCAGTCTGGGATGGGTGTCCCCAATCTGTGATGAGTGTCCCCAGTCTGGGATGAGTGTCCCCAATCTGGGATGAGTGTCCCCAGTCTGTGATGAGTGTCCCCAGTCTGGAATAGATGTCCCCAGTCTGGGATGGGTGTCCCCAGTCTGGGATGGGTGTCCCCAGTCTGGGATGGGTGTCCCCAGTCTGGGATGTGTGTTCCCAATCTGTGATGAGTGTCCCCAGTCTGGGATGGGTGTCCCCAGTCTGGGATGGGTGTCCCCAGTCTGGGATGAGTGTCCCCAGTCTGGGTGTCCCCAGTCTGGGATGAGTGTCCCCAGTCTGGGATGGGTGTCCCCAGTCTGGGATGATGGAGTGCCCAGTCCCGAGTGAGGGTGCACAGCCCAGCCTGGGGGTTCGCTCTCCGGAGCTGAGGCCCCGTTCCCCGTCCCCGCAGAGCTGCTGGAACTGCGGGCGGAAGGCCAGCGAGACGTGCAGCGGCTGCAACACGGCGCGCTACTGCGGCTCCTTCTGCCAGCACAAGGATTGGGAGAAGCACCACCACGTCTGCGGGCAGACTCTGCAGGGGCTGCCGGGCGCCGCCGCCCCCGGGCCGGGCCAGCCCGATGGCGTGCCCGCCGCGGCCAGCAGCCCCAGCGAGGCGGGCTCGGTGGCCGCGTCCCGCGCCGGCACTCCGGCCACGCCGGCGCCGCTGGACAGCGCGTCCCGCTGATCCGCCCGGAGCCACGGACTGCGCCCCGTGCGATTTCCTCAGCTACCTGACTCGTGTGACCTCCGAAACGACCTCTCTAGCTCCTCGCAACTAATCCTCACGGATCCTCAAACTGGGCTTTAAGTGGAGTTAAGGCAAATACCGGTCTCTGTTCTTTCTTCAGTCTTTGGTTTGGCTTTTTTTTTTTTTTTCAGTTGGTTTTCTGTCGGTTCGGGGATTGTGGTTTGGGATTTTTTTTGCGGGTTTTTGGCTGGTTGTTTTTTGTTTTTTGGTTTTTTTTTTTCCTTTTTTTGCTCTTTGGATGAGGGATTTGGCTCCAGCCTCGCCACGCAGTGCTGTGGGGAGAGACCAGCCCGATCCCATTGCCCATGGGGCTCAACTTGGAGGAGGAAAGAACCTTCTTTTCTTCATCTCTCTCTTCCTATTTTTTTTTTCCTTTTTACTTTTTTTTTTTCTTTTGTAAAAAAAAAAATAAAGAAAATAAAAAAGAAAACGTCGGACTCTTTGGCTTTAAGTAAGAAATTGTAAAAAAGGAAAAAAAAAAAAAAAAGAAAAAAAAAGAAAGAAAGAAAAATCCAAAAACCAGACGACGCGTGACGGACGCTCACCTGTAACTACCTTGCTAGCTAGCCAAGAACAGACCAGACTCACCTCTGCTCCAAAGGAAATCCAAAACCAAGGAAGATCCAAACATCTCTCCACTGCCAAAGTTCGTTTCGTTCTGTTGTCGCTTCCTTCCCCTCCCCACAAGGATGGATGGACGTGCCCCTGGGGCTTTAAAGAATTTCTATTAAAATAAAGAAAAAAAAAAAAAAAAAAGTGTTTTTTTACTAAAAACCCCAACCCCCAAGGTGTGGGAGGGGGAGAACCGCAGCCGGAGCTGGCACATCTCTACCTCTGCCCACCACCGACCTGGAAAAGGAGAACGAAAAGGAGATTTTTAAAAAGAATAATAACAAAAAAAAAGGAATTTAAAAAAAAAAGAAAAGAAAAAAAGGGAAATTAAAAGACGGATATTGGGTTTCTTCCCTCCCCGAAGCCGTCGGGGGAACCCCCCCCAATCCCTTCACTGCCAGGCTGCTCCCACACCCCGCGCTGGATTTGTTTCACAAGGATTTTTAAGAGGAAAAGGAAAAGGAAAAGGAGAAGGAACGCTGCCTCCTTCCCGGCCGAGGACGATGTGGATTATTTGGGATTCTCGCCTCGCTGGAGCGGCGCGGAGGACGGAAGTGCAATACGGAAAGTCCGAGCTGCGAGCGGAGGCGGCGGTGCTGCGCGCTGATGTGAATGTAAATAGTGTCTGCAGAGGTCCAAAAAATCAATAATGATGATGATGATGATGATAATTCATGATAATGATCGTGATGGTGATGATGATGATGATGATAAGAGACGTTTGCCAAATAAAGGATGAGGAGGAAGCGTGGGGCCGTGGCGCTGGCCGGAGCGAGGCCTGGCACCGAGCGGGAGGAGCCGGAGTTTTTCCGCATTTGCAGAACCCATCCCGTGTGTTTTCCGTCGGGGAGGAAGAGGAGGGAAGGGCTCGGGGCCGTGGGGGGGGTTTGTGCTGCCAGTCCCTGGGCCAGGCTGGGCCACGGCAGAGCTTGGGACACGCCAAGGGTGATGTCACCGGCCCTGTGCCACCGGCACCCAGCCCTGCCGGGGGTTCTGTGCCCCCCAAGGCCTTGGTGCATCCCCTGGGAGGGTTCTGTGCGCCCCAAAATCCTGCTGCATCGCCTTGGAGGAGTTCTGTGCACCCTAAGACCTTGCTGCCTCTCCCTGAGGGGGTTTCTGTGCACCCCGAGATCTCAGCATCCTCCCAGGGTTCTTCTTCTGAAGAGGTTTCTCTGCACCCCAAGCTCTTGGTGCATCCCCCCAGGGGGTTCCTGTGCACCCCAAGCTCTTGGTGCATCCCCCCAGGGGGTTCCTGTGCACCCCAA
This sequence comes from Hirundo rustica, assembly GCF_015227805.2. NCBI lineage: Eukaryota > Metazoa > Chordata > Aves > Passeriformes > Hirundinidae > Hirundo > Hirundo rustica. The sequence goes on from NC_053460.1 coordinate 1,407,797, forward strand.
GCTCTTGGTGCATCCCCCCAGGGGGTTCCTGTGCACCCCAAGCTCTTGGCCCAACCCCGGGGACGTTTCTGTGCCCCCCAAGACCCCGGTGCAGCCCCTGGGTGGTTTCTGTGCCCCTCCCGTGACTGTTCACTTTATTTATGGTGTGACATATGTAATATTGTCTATTTTTCTTACGTTTCCTGAGAAGAGGTAATATATAAGAGTATTGCAGATGCCCCTGCTCGCCCGGGTGTCCGGCCCGGCCCGTCCCCGCCGTGTCCCCGCGTGTCCCCGCGTGTCCCCGCATGTCCTGCCGGGGCTCTGCCTCTCTACCTCCACCTCGCCGGGAAACCGCGGGCGAGAGCGCTTCCACAGGGACTGCTCTCCCTTCCACTCCACTCCCTGCTGGTTTGCTTTTTTGGAATTCTTATGACTTTTTTTCTTTATTTTTTTTTTCCCCTTTCCGTTGGTGGTTTTTTTTTTTTTTTTTTTTGATAAGAATAAAACTACCCTACCAGAACCTTGCATTGAAACCAAAAGCCGAGGGAGGGGACGGGAGGGGAAGGGAAGGGACGGCGGTGTCTGGGGCGGCCGAACCAGAACGACAGCTTTAAAATGTGAGATTTCCCAAAAAAAAAGCCCCCCCTTTGTGCTGCGGGGAGGCCGGAGCGGCGGCGGGGGCCGCAGTGATGCTCCGGGCGCTCCCCCGGGGGTTTGCTCCGAAATGACGTTGTTGGGGGGTGCGGGGGGCCAGGGGACCTGTGCCACCGGCCGTGCCCCTTTGGTGGCTTCGTGGCACCCCGGAGGTGGCAGCGGACGAGCGGCGCGGGGCTGGCACAGCCTGGCCGGGGCTGTGGGGCACCGTGGGGACACGGGGTGCCGCATCAGGTCCCCGTGGCTGCTCACAGCTCCCGGGTTTCCTGCTCCCATCGCGGCCGGGCCAGGCGGGCGGCGCTGGGGACACGGGGACAGCGTGCCCCGGGTGCCCGTGGGGAGGCAGAGCCCGGGGCGCTGGGTGCTGGCTGTGGCACCGAGCTGGGGAGGCGGCAGGAGGGACGTGGCTCTCTGGTGCCAACCACGGCACCGGGGTCCCCTCTCCAGCCCCTTCCTCGCGTTCCCAACCCAAAATCCCAGCTGAAACCAAAGTGTCACATCCCGGCGAGGCTGGAGCGGGGGGTCCCACACCTGCCTGGCTTTTGCTCCAGCGCTGCCAGAGCCCCCCGAACTCCCCCCGCAGCATCTCCTCCTCCTCTTCCTCCTCCTCCTCTTCCTCCTCCTCCGGGGGCTGCTGGGGTCCCCCCCTCCTCCTCGGGGTGCCTCTCTGGATCCCAGTGGGTCATCCCTGGGGCCAGGATGGCGCCGTGTTCCCAGGCACTGTGATGGGCGTGTCCCCCCGGCGGTGGCAGCCCTGGGGGCTCCTCCGATGTCCCCGAACGCCACGGCCCCGGCAGGGAGGTGATGCCCGCGTCCCCCCTCCCTCCGTGCGGGGCTGAGCCCTGCCCTCGTTGCCCTGCCAGCCCTGGGATGGGGACACCGGGGCACGGGGGGCCCCGAGGGGCTGGAAAGCAGAGCCCCCCGCCAGGGCCGGGCGTGGGCTGTGGGGCCAGCCCAGAGAGATGACGCGGTAGGACTTTCCCTCGGCATGCTGTCCCCCCCTTGCTGTTCCCCGCTTTCTCTAAGTGTACTGTATGTTTGACCTGTGAAAGATGTAAACTTTATGATTCAGGTTATGTCTGTTCTTAACTCTGTATCTGTGTAATAAAGACAATTTAATATCAACCGGAGGCTCCGTAGCCTGGGCTTGTGCCGGGTGCCCTCGTCCCCCGCTCCTGGCAGCGCTTTGCACTCTGTGCCCCCAGTCCTGGCTTGGGGGGTTCATTACGACCCTGGGGTCGCTCGCTGCAAAGGAGGGGTGTCCGTGGCAGGGGGAACTCAGGTGCGTCCCCATGGCACTCAAAGGGACGTGTCCCCCCTGCTCCCGCTATGCTGCCAGCTGGCTGCAGCCCCCGGCCCCACCAGCGGGGTCGGTGCACTGGGCGGGGCAGAGGGGCGGAGGGACAGAGGGGCGGAGGGACAGAGGGGCGGAGGGGTGGAGGGAGGGGTGCCGCGCCCACGCGTTATCAGCCGCAGCTGAAGGTCGCAGCCGGGTCTCGAACCCGCGGCCCCCGGAGATCGCTGCGGGGAGGGCCTGGCGCGCGCCCCGCCCCGATTGGCCGCTGACGTGTGAAAAGTGGCGCGCGGGCGCGAGCCCCGCTCGTGGTGGCGGGAGAGCCGCACGTGGTCGCCGCTCGCGCGGGTCGCGCGCAGCATGTTCGGGGCCCGGGCCAGGTGCGTGCGGGGCCGCGGAGCGGAGCGGGCACGGACCGGACCGGCTCGGCCTGGCCTCGGAGCGGGCACGGACCGGACCGGACCGGCACGGCCTGGCCTCGGAGCGGGCACGGACCGGACCGGACCGGCTCGGCCTCGGAGCGGGCACGGACCGGACCGGCACGGCCTGGCCTCGGAGCGGGCACGGACCGGGACCGGACCGGCTCGGCCTCGGAGCGGGCACGGACCGGGACCGGACCGGCTCGGCCTCGGAGCGGGCACGGACCGGACCGGCACGGCTCGGCCTCGGAGCGGGCACGGACCGGACCGGCTCGGCCTCGGAGCGGGCACGGACCGGACCGGCTCGGCCTCGGAACGGGCACGGCAGCCCCGGCTGCAGCGGAGCCGGCTTTCGGCTCCCGGCTGGGAGAGCTCGTTCTCTTGGGTGGGAGGGCGTGTCCCTCCGTGAGCCCCTCGGGGCTTGGGAGGGTGCGGCTCTGCCTTCGCTGCTCTGGGAGGCAGAACCGCCTCTTAGCAGGCTGACCGCTCTGCTGGTGGCCGGCTCCTGCTTCTTTCCTTTCCCTCCCCGCCTGCCCTGTGCCCTGGCGGTTTGTTTCCACTTTCAGGCAGTTGCTTTCGGGTCCTCTCTGCAGCCCCCACGAGCTGGGAACCGACTCGGTACGAACTGAAGGTTTTTTTTCAGTCGTGCTTTGCAGTTCTGGGGTTTTGCTGCACAGAGAACCAGCTGCGTTAGTGTTACCTCTTCGTGCTTTTGCCTGGCTGAGGTGGTGCTTTAGCTGGTACGTTAAATGGCTGTTGGTTCAATGCCCTTTTGCCCCTTGTCCCGCCCAGTCCTCTCTTCCTGGACACTTCAGAGATCTGGTGGCAGGACCCACCGTCCCCGCAAGCGGAGGCAGCGTCCTGGGACGTGACGGAGGTGGCAGCTGTGTGCAAGGCAGCAGATGAGGGCTCAGAGCCGAGCCCCCAGGAGGGGAACAGCGCGGAGGAGCAGGATGTTCAGGACCCGGTGAGTGCCTGCCTGGATGGGGAACCAAGCTTTCCCTGGTGCCCAAAGGAAATGGGGAAATTTTTTACACCTGGGGCTTCCCTGCTCTGTGTGCGCTGCTCGTGCAATTCTTGGTTTGGGGTTCAGGAGCTGGAAGCCATCAAAGCCAAGCTGCGGGAAATAGAGAAGGAGGATGAGAGGTTGAAGGAGTTGCAGCTGGAGGCTGAGAACCACCTGTTCATGAGCTCAGAAGCAGGTATGGGCTGTCCCTGGGTGCTGCTGTCCCTCCCCAGGGACACCTCTGGGGCACAGGGTGACAATTGGAGCCGGAGTGTTTGGCTCTGCTTCTCTGGGCACCTGGGACCGGACACGAAAGGTGGCTGAGGGGGGTCCAAGCCTGGTGTGGTGTTAATGCACGTTCTGTCAGCTCTTACCTCCTGCCCAGATGTCGTAAATTAATTTAATTGCATTTAATTGGATCAAGTAATTGAGTTTAGCACCAACAGCCCCAGCAGAGGAGTCACTGTGAAAAGGGGCAAGGGGGTGGAGGAGGAGGCAGCAGTGTGAGGATTTGGATACCCCTGGCTGTGACCTGGGGTCTGAGGAGCTTTGCCGTGTGTCAGCTCAGGGCTGGCTGTGCTGAGGACAGACACATGTCCCTCTGTCCGTGACAAATCCCTCCTCTCCACAGCTCTCTTCCCTCTGACAACCAAGGAGAAGATGGAGGTTGACCAGCGTTCCATCTACGTGGGCAATGTAAGTGGGAGCCCGTCCCAGCGCTCTGTGCCCGCCTGGGTTTGTGAGGGGGGCTCATCTGCCCCCATCCTGAGTGCTTCTGCTCTGCCCAGCCCGGCAGTGTGGCTCGTTATCTGCCACTTGCACCTCGTCAGCTCCCCAAAACCCCCCTGGAAGCTGTGGCTGGTGTGGAGTTGCCCGTTCCTTCAAAGCAGGGCAGGTTTTGTCTCTTGGGTTTGTGCTCCAGGTGGGAGCGCTCAGCTGGGAGGGTGCCCTGACCCTCAGGAGAGGCTGAGCTGTGCTGCGGAGGTGTGACTGGGGCCAGCGGGGCCCTTTGCCTGCCCTGGTGGGGTGTGGGTCCCACAGCCAGGAGCTGAGGCTTGGGGCTGTCCTTGCCAGGTGGATTACGGCGGCACGGCGGAGGAGCTGGAGTCTCACTTCAACAGCTGTGGGCAGATCAACCGCGTCACCATCCTCTGTGACAAGTTCTCGGGCCACCCCAAAGGGTCAGTGCTGCGTGCAGGGAGGGCTGGGGGTCTCCAGGGGGTCCCCGGGGCTCTGCTCACACCGTTCCCTCACAGCTATGCCTACATTGAGTTCGAGGAGCAGAGCTCTGTGAAGGCTGCGGTGGAGCTGGACGAGAGCGTGTTCAGGGGCCGTGTCATCAAGGTGAGAGCTGGGGGAGTCCCTTGAGGGGCTGCTCCCCCCGTTCCCAGCCCTGCCTGCCTGGGGCTGTGCCAAATCCCAGCTCCGACAGAGCTCCCACGGCCCCGCCCCACCCTCCAGGTGCTGCCCAAGAGGACCAACATGCCCGGCATCAGCAGCACCGACCGCGGCGGCTACCGGGGCTGCTTCCACACCCGGGGAGGGCTGAGCCGCTGGGGAGGCTACTACGGGCAGCACCCCAGGGTGCGGGGAAGGACCTACAGGTGAGTCTGGGGGCGTGGGAGGTTCCTCAGGTGTGGAGGAGCCAGGATGGGGGTTCTCTGCTCCTCTGTCTCAGCTTTGCCCTTCCCAGCCTGGCGTTGGCTGGGAGGATGGAGGAGGGCTCTGGCGGGAAGGAATGTCTGGAAACTTGGAGCTGTCGCCTTGTCCAGGCAGGAATTTGGGGATTGGTGGGTGGGCATTGAACTCCCAGTTGCAGAGCTGTGCCTGGCTTTGGGGTTCCCCTGTTTTTGGGGGTGTGGGTGTGCAGGAGGGGGGTTCCCAGCCCTTGGAAAGGTGAAGGATCAGGAGCGATGCCCCTGTGCTCAGGATGTTGGTTTTGTTCCTGTTTAGGGGTCGGCCAAGGCTGCTGCCTTGGTATTTTCCATACTAGAGAAGACCGGACTGCCTGGCAATGCCGATGGGATTGGAGAGATCTAAAAATATGCCTACCCAAGCCAAAAACCAGATTAATTTTAAAAATGCCATCTGCCCGGCCGTGAGGATTACCGGTGAGCCCTGTGCTGGGCTGCAGGAGGGAGGATGGGATGTGCTCCATCCTGCCAGCATCCCAGGAGAGCTCAGCCCACCTCAGCTCTGCCCAGGGCATTGCGTTTGCACGGAGAACAGGCTCGTTCCAGAGAACACTGTCCTGGCAAGGGAAGAGCTCTCCCAGACCATCAAGTCTCCTCCCTATCCCATGGAAAAGGGCTGTCCTGGAGGGCTTGGTTTGGCTCCTGGCTGGCTGGCTGCTCTCCATGCCACTGCTTGGCCATGAACCTCCCTCAGCTCTTCCTACAGCAGCTGGATGCTCCCTTCTCTTTTTCTGAGATCCTAAAGACTGTTTCCTTTCCCAAATCAGTGGAGAAAGTTTGGGGTTGCAGCTCCAGATCTGCTTGCTGGGGAGCTTTTCCTTCATCAGCCCTGTGGATGTGACCTTGCTCTTGGGAAGCCTGAAGCATCCCTTCTTTCTCTGGAAGTCTCTCTATCTCTGTGGTACTTAAACAAGACCTGGGTGTCACAAAACCCTTCCTTTTTTTTTATTTTGGGTGTCAGCAAACTCCTCTTCCCTCCCTCCTGCTTTTATTCCAAGCTCCAGGGGTCAAAGGGAGCTGGCAACTCCTCATTTGACTTTAATTTCTTGCAGTAGCAGTGTTACCAAATCACCTCCACTGGTGCAAATTTGGCCTTGTCTCCCTCTTTATTCCCATCACTGTTCCTGCTCTGGAGTCACATTTGGGGATGGTGTGAGCCCTGCAGGAAGCTCAGGACCAGAGAGCACCAAAGGGGCTGGGTACCAGGGAAGAAGGCTCCTGGCTCTTCCCTTTCCTGCTGATTTTGTGTTCATGAGCTCTGAAGCCACGTGTTTTTAAAGGAAAAACTTTGTGTCAGAAGAGGCAGGCTGGGAACCCCGGCAGACAGCATTCCTGGGGGAAGTTCTGCATGGAAATGAGTTTTATTATGTAATTCTCCCACTAAACTTTTGGGATCCTTGATTAGGATTTCTCTAACCCAGATGCAATTGACTCCTAAAGCAGCTTTTCACAGCTCACGGGCATTGCCAGGCTAAAAACCCCACTGATTTTGGTTTTTTCTCCTTTAAGATCTCTAGATTTTTTTTAAAACCTTGGGGCCTTAACTCTTCATGTTGTGTTGATATTGTCCTCAGAGCTGCTGAGACTGACCTTGATTTGAGCCACCCTTAGGCTTAGACTATGAACCAGCTTTTTCTAGGGCTTCTGTTTGATAGAATTAGAAATTTTTGAGGCTTATTTTTTAATAAAAAAAAACCTACTTAGGGGTGTTTGGACTCTCTTGTGGAAGAGGCAACACTGAGCTGCTGTCTCTGCGTGTGAAAACAGCCAAGTTTTTTAGATGAAAATGTTTGTGGATAGCAGTGCACAGCTGTGCCCTTTGGAGATGGTGGGAGAGGCTTGAACCTCCCATGATATTCCAGGTGGTTGCTGATAAAATGTACTTAAGTTCTGTTTGAGAAAGTATTTGTAACTGTTACTTATTTTTAAAATAAATGATCCTGCTGTGTGAACTTGGTGTGCAGCTCTGGCTTTCTCCAGGCTCCTGGGGGATGATCCCCTAGGGCTGGGCAGATCTGTTATTTTGGGCTGGTTTCTGTGGTTTTTAACTGATTATAGAGGTGTGTGTGCCTGCTCCTGCTTGCCTCTCCTCTGCTGAACCAGGAGCGATGGAGCTTGGGAGGCTTTTCCAGTGCAATCTGTGCTTTGTTCCATGGAAATACCTGCTGCTGATTTGGGAGTCTGCAGTTAGAACAGCAGGGAGCTGCAGGAGAGGAGATGCTAATGGGGATTAATTTGGGATGAGGCAGGCAGCTGTGCAATCCTGGTGGTTTAATCTGTGGCTGGATTGGGTGGATTTATTCCAGCTGCTCTGCCTGGGCTGGGAATCAACTGTGGAATGTGTCTGGATGAGGTGCGAAGTGGCAACAGCAAAACTGAGTGACCAAGAAATCAGCCCAGGCAGGGAAACTCCTACAAAAGGGTTGGAAGGGAGCTTGGAGCAGCCTGGGACAGTGGAAGGTGTTCCCTGCCCATGGAATGGGATGGCTTTTTTAATGTCCCTTCCCACCCAAACCATCCCGTGACTCTGTGAGCGGTGGTTTCTGTTTGCTCGAGTACAAATGCAGGCAAACCTTGCAGGTGTTGGGTTTAATTTTGCACAGAATAGATTTAAGTTATTACACAGAATGGAATATTTACAGCACTGCAGGCAGGCTCCTGCACACAGGGAATGTTTCCCAGGGGGGTGGGAAGGGGTTCAGCACACCTGCATCATCATGGAGTTCACCATAGTATCAAAAGCCCTGAGAGGGAAATAAATGCAGGTTATTAAAGGAGGCAGCTCATTCTGCACAGGTTTTGTAACAAAACCACTTTCTCACCCTGCCTCTGCCTGGCGTGGCCTAAGCTGGACACAGGGTTTTACTCTTTACAGCACAGGTTGTTGAAGGATTCATTACTTTAATTAAGCTGAGGTAAGGACAGGTCTTATCCTGTCTGTTGCCCTGTCTCTGCAAAGCTGTTCTTGCCTAGGCCATGGAAACTCCCAATTTATTAGAATTCCCTGGGAGGGAATTAATTAATAATTAATTTAATTAATGGGAACGAGGGACACTGACCCTCACAGGTGAGGAATTCCATGTCCTGAATGTTTGTTCCTACCCAAGGATAAATCCCAGCCAAGGGCTCTTGTTCACTCTTTATCCTGTTCTACTTTTTAATATTCACATTCAAATGCTCTACAATTTAATATCCACAGTTACTAAATTTGCAAAAGACCTCTAAGACCATCCAACTATTGCTTACCTCTAATTTCAGGTAATTTTTTTCTCAAAAAAAAACCCCCATTTTCTTGACTTCATGTTTGTAACCCCGGTTCTGAGGTAGGAGTGAGAGTTCAGCAGAACTTTTTACTACACCATCAGTTTTTTGTGAGTAGGAACAGCCCAAAACCAACATCAATGTTCTCCTTAAGGCACTTAGAGCCACAGGGTTGATCCTGTGGCAACAGAGGGGCCCTGAAAATTCCAGAAAGGTGTCAAAGAGACAGATCCATGTGGACAACGCACTCACCTGGAATGGATCCTGTCCCCGGGGTTGTAGAAAGGGTTACACATGATGTCTGTGTAGGAATTGTGCAGCTTTCGGAACATCTAGAAAGGGAGTGGAGGTGAATTCATGGATTTTTTTTTGTTTCTCAGCACTTCTTGAGGGGCAGGAAGGAGCAGACCCAGCGAGGTGGCTCTGCTTTGGTGCACTCACGCTGCGGATCTCGTTGTCCCTCAGGGCTGTGTTGGAGGAATCCACCACCATGACAAACTTCACCTTGGAGTTGGTCACGTAGCCGTACCTGGGCAGGGGTTAAGGATTTGCTTCTCACACAGCAGGACCTGGCACAGCCACTAATCCAGGCTGGAATGTGCCCGAAGGGACAAACTGAGAGGAAACACGAGGGGCACACACGGAGCTGGGACAGCACTCAGGGAAGGGCTGAAGCTGTGTCAGGCAGGTTTAAGTTGGAGATCAGGAAAGGTTCTTCCCCCAGAGGGTGCTGGGCACTGCCCAGGCTCCCCAGGAAATGGGCATGGCCCTGAGGCTGCCAGAGCTCCAGCAGAGTTTGGAAAATGCTCTCAGGGATGCCCAGGATGGGATTGTTGGGGGGTCTGTGCATGGCTGGGGTTGGACTGATGATCCCTTCCATCAGGATCTTCTGTGATTAAGTATTCTGTGGTTAAACTAACCCCACGATGGCCTGGCCAAAGGAGTGACAAAGATACACCTTGTAGTCCTCAGTGGGGTAGAGGAGCCCCAGGTAGAGCTCCCTCTGGTCCACCAGGGCTTTGCCCATGGCTGAGATCTTCTCATCCACCACGTCCAGGGAGGTGTGCACGGTGTAGTGGAACTTCAGCTCGTTCTCCGTGGGGACGCTCCGGATGTACAGGGGGTAATTCTGGGAGCAGAGCAAACCACACCAGCTGGGATCTGCTGCTGTCAGAGCTCTTTAACCCTTGATGTTCCCAGCACAGCCCCTCTCCATGCTGCAGCACCTCTGGAGCACAGCTGTTCCCGTGGCAGAACCATCTGCCCAGACACCGCACAAGGCTCAGGTCTCTCTGCTCTCCTGTCCTGGCAGAGCCTGTGCCCGTCTGTTCCAAGGAAAACCCTTCTGTCCCAGCAGCAGGACAGCCCGGAGCACCCTCACACTGTGCCTGTGCTGGCTGCTCCAGTTCTGCTCCTGCCCAGCCTGTTTCACCGCAGTGTCTGCCCCACTGCCCCTGTGTCTGCCCTGTTCTGCTTCCCTCACCCCTGTCCCACAGCCTGAGATCCTGCCCATTCCCCTCTCCCCTGCCCCACAGCCCCAGGACTGCCCACACCCCAAAACCAGAGCACCTCTCCCTACACCCTTCCCCAGACCCCACTGATCCCCTGTTCTCCCCAACCCCACAACCTGAGGCCCAGCCCCTCTCCCCTCACCCTTCCCCAGACCCCACTGCTCCCCTGTTCTCCCCAACCCTACAGCCTGAGGCCAAGCCCCTCTCCCCTCACCCTTCCCCAGACCCCACTGCCCCCCCGTTTCCCTCAACCCCACAAACCCGAAATCCTGCCCATTCCCCTCCTCCGTACCCCACAACGCCAGTCCCGCTCAAACCCCAAAACCCCACCCTCTTTCCCCTCACCCTTCCCCAGGCCCCACTGACCCGCTGTTCCCCACAACCTGAGGCCTCTATGCCCTGCTCAGACCTCGCCGCTCCACCCGGCCCCACCCAGGCCGCATGTCCCCGCTGTCCCCGCTGTCCCCGCACCTCCTTGGCGATCACGGCGATGCACACCGCCATCTTGGCCCCGCCCCGCCGGGTCACGTGCGGGGCGCGCGGGGCGGTCACGTGCGGGGCCCGGTCACGTGCGGGGCGCGGTCACGTGGCGCGCGGGCCCGGTTGCCATGGCGAGCGCGGCGCTGAGGCCGCTGCGGCTGTGCTGGGCCCTGGGCCCGCTGTGCCTCTGCTGCGCCCTGCGCCCCGCCGCCGCCGCCACCAACATCCTCCTCCTCCTCATGGACGACGTGAGTGGGGCACCGGAGTGGGGGAGGTCCCGGCGGCTGCGGGGGTGGTGTCGCCCCGCGCGGGTGTGAGGGGTCTGGAGCGTCGCCATGATGGTGGTGATGAGGAGGATGATGAGGCACTGCGGGAGCCGGGCACGGTCCAGCTGGAGAGGGGAAGGCTCAGAGGGGATCCCGTCAATCCACAGAAATGTTTCCATGGGGTGTCAGAGAACGGTGCCAGGCTGTTCCCAGAGGTGTCCAGCGACAGGATGAGGGAGCAATGGCCACGAACCAAACCACGAGAATTCCCTCTCAAAGTGAGGAAGAGCTTCTTCCCACGGAGGGTGGCAGAGCCCCGGCACAGTGCCCAGGGAGGGTGTGGGATCTCCTGTCTGGAGCCATTCCAAGCCCACCTGGATGTGTCCCTCTGTCACCCGCTCCAGGTGTCCCTGCTTTGGGCTGGATGATCCCAGAGCTCCCTTCCAGTACTAATGATGGTTGGTCACAAGGAAGGGGTTGGTGGCTTCCTGAAAAACTAAGCAAGAAGAAAAGTAATTCTGCTCCTTTTGGCTCTCTGAACTGGGAAGAAAAAAAAAAAGGGCAATAAATTATTAAAGAGCAGAAATAATCACAGATTTATTTCTAACTCAAAATCTTTTCAATTTTGCACCCTTGGCTGTGTGGATAAGGAATTATATTCATTTCCAACGCATTCAGGTCGCTGCCATCTATCCCGTTTGCTTCTCTCCTAATAATTTCCTGTCCCCTTCCAGGTGTGTTTGTGGTGGAAATGTGTTTGTTGCTGTTTGAAGCTACTCAAGGGTGGTCAAACCCTTCCCTGTTTGCCAGCTCATCCTGCCCCTTGTTCCCATGGTGTTCCTGCCTTCCTGAGCTGGATAATTCCCTGCTTTTCCAGCCAGCTGAGCCTCTGGAAAGGGGCTGCCCAGGGAGGTCTGGGGTCCCCACCCCTGGAGGCGTGCAGGGAAGGACTGGAGGTGGCTCTCAGTGCTCTGGGCTGGGGACAAGGTGGGGCCTGGGCACAGCTTGGACTTGGAGTATTTTCCAGCCTCAGTGATCCTGTGATCTCAGTTTTCCAGTCAGGAGTATTTCCCCCTCCCAAGCTGGAATTTGTCATTTTCTGGAGGAAAGCTCTCTGGGACAGGGATTTTCCCACTCTGGAAGTGCTGCTACGGCACGAGGCTCCTGTCTGCAGCTTGTGTGAACTATTGATTTATTTAATATGTTCACTAAAAATACATCTCCCTGGGGTTTTTTTTCCCTTGATCCTCTGGGACTCTGGAATTAGAGCAACGTGAGATTCTTTTTGCCTTTCTTCCTTGATGGTAAAGAAAAACCAAGAAGCTGGGGGTGGATCCATTTAAATTCCTCATCCCACTGTCAGAGGGAACCATTTAATTGCTGCTTCAGTCAGAAACCGTCTCTGCAGCTCTGCAATGATTTTCTTTTCCAAATCGATGGTTTCCTGTGGCTCTGGATGCATCCCGCCCTGTGCATCCGTGGCTCACCTGACACACACCTGGATCAAAGGAGCCTCTTGCCTTTTCTAAAGCACAACAGAATCCCCAGCACCTGTGGTGCCTCGTTAAGGTGCTCCCTTCTAGAACCTTCTGCCTGAAGCTTTTCCCAGGAATGGTTTTCAGCAGTGAACGCGGACACCCTGATGGGAATTTTATGGTTCTCCTGGTGTGTGACCCCTCGGAATTAGGAGGAAGAAGGGGGTGAAGCCACAGTCCTAAGATGAGCACAGTCACTTGTGATGCCTCTGGCAGATTCCTCTGCCTTTTAAAACTTCCTGGCTTTTCCTGCAGTGCTGCTTTTGAGTTCAGGCCTTTTCCTTGTGTTTCCAGCATCCCCTGTCCAGGGATAGATCCCGAGGCTGAGGTGGAGTCCACAGACAGCAGGGCAGGGACTGAAGGCTCAGACGTGGCAGCTGCACAGCCCTGAGTAAATCATGTGTAACTTCCTCTTCCTCCTTGCTCTGGGTGTGCCTCAGGCCTCTGAGTGAGTGAAAGCACTGTGCTTCTTCCAAGGGCTTTAATTCCTGTTAATAAGTCATTTAATCCTGCGTGTGCCTCAATTTCCCACCCACCAGGGGAAAGTGTGAGAGTTCCCTGCTCCCCAGGGCTGGCAGAGATCATTTTTGTCACACCTGAGAGGTGCTGAGCCGGGAGATGAGCGCTGTGAAAAATGATAAACCAAGGGACACGGTGGAAGTGTTGTGTGGGCCCAAAAACATGGTTGTGGGAAGGGACTTTGACATTTGGTGTGTTCCTTTTACAGATGGGCTGGGGGGATTTGGGAGCTTTCGGAGAGCCTTCTAAGGAAACCCCTAACCTAGACCAGATGGCTGCAGAAGGGATGCTTTTCCTGGATTTTTATACTGCCAGCCCCCTCTGCTCTCCCTGTAAGTAAACTGCAGTTTGGGCCATGTGAGCATGAGAAACGTTCTCCCCTCTGAGGAGTTTGGGGTGTTTGCCAGCCTCTGACATGGACTAGCAACCAAACCAGTGACTGCCCTCAGGCCAGAGACTGGATTTGCTGCTCTGATCTTGCATTTTGCTCCCTTTTTTATTTGTGTTTGGATTGGAAACCCGACAGTTTTCAGTTTGTACAAAGCACTGGTTTAGTGCTCAGTCCAGCTAAAGGATTTTTATACCATTTCAGTTCAGCATTCCAGCCCCAGACTTTGCATTTTTTTCATCTTTCTCATTTTGAGTTAAACAAAGCAGGATCTGAACTGTTGCTGGACATATTTGGTCTGATTCTGTTGGCTCTGGTGAGACTTTCATGCAAGGAAAGGCAGCAGTTTGTGTCCTGCTTTTGACCCTGGTGTCTTACAAGGCTCTTGGGACAGGCACAAGAGATAAAAGGAACGTTTGGGTCTGGGAGAGGCAGATATTTTCCTCCTTGTTCTTTTTTCTGTGAGGTGGTTTCTCTTTTTGCTTTCTTTTTTTCCCCTCAAACCTGATTAGCTGCCAAGAACTCAAGCAAAAATGAAGGAATGGGAGCTTTTTATTTGGGCTCTCATTTAGGATAGCACTTTGCCAGTGTGTTGATGATGTCCTTGCTCAGAAAAGGCATTTAAAATATGCTGAAATCCTGCTAATCCAGTGGTGGCACTGCATATGCTTGAAGTTAAACATCTGTTTAAAATATTCCCTGCAGTCAGGACTTGGCTTTTATTGTCAAAGCTGGACAGCTCTTTCTTTGTATTTCATGATTTTGTTCAGTCAAGCTCGAAAGCTTCGCCTTGAGCATCTAATCAGTTTGTGCTAGGATTTCCTCTTAAATACATGATAAATATATATGTAACTGAGATGGAAGGGTTGCTCCATTGACTGTTCAAAGGAATGACTCCTCAGTGTGGCTGATTTAATAAAGGAGCCAAACTTCAGCTGGCATAACTCAAATGATGCATCAGAGCTGATTCTCTCCGTGGTTTGTGGGAGAGTGTGAGTGATTTGGTGGCTGGCTGTGACAAGAGGACACTGACACGCTCCAGTCAGTGTGCTGGCCTCATCCTCCTACAATAACCTGAATATTAAGCAGAGAATGGATTTAAAGAAACGTTTGTGTTGTTTGCAGCAAGGGCAGCGCTGCTGACGGGCCGGCTCCCGGTCAGGAATGGCTTTTACACCACAAATGGCCACGCCAGGAACGGTAGGAGCCTCACTCCTCATCTCCCTTCCTCTCCTGGTTTCCCTCTGTGCCCTGTAGGAAGTTTCTCTTTGGACAAAGGGGATCTTCCCCGTGGATGTTCCAGGGTGCCACCAAACCCCGTTAAGTGCTGGTAATAAGTGTGAATTTTATTGCTTCCTCCTCATCGAGCAGGAAACCTTCTCAAGTTAAGGATAAACCAGGCTGCTTGATCCATTTGTTTCTGCTGGCTGGAAAATGTTTTCTCTGGGCAGGGGAACTGGGGTCTGGTGAAGGAAAATCAGGTTGGGGGTGTTAATACCCAGAGGGGAGAACTGGCTGCTCACAGGTTTGTTCAGCAGGCAGATTTCTCCCCATTTTTAGAGCACTTTTCCATCCTGCGGTGCTTCCAGGAAAGATCTCTGGGTTGATTTGTGTCCCAGGGTGACAAATGCCACGTGCTGGGACATGGCTGGGCAGGAATCAGCAGCCAGGGCTTGATTCCCAGAGCCGAGTCACACCTGAGAGCCTCGGGGGCTGAGAGTGACTCTTCATTTCTTTCAGAATCACAGAATGAATTAGGTTGGGAAAAAAAAATCCTTTGGGATTATCAAGGCCAACCTGTAATATATCAGCTCTTGCAGTCTGGGCACCTTTATTGGTTATTTGAGTTAGGAAAAAGCTGCCTTCATTTTAGAAAACACAAAGCAAATTCACAACACAGACCACCCCTAAAGCACCTGATTTTCTGTGCCATCTCCCTTTCAGGGCTCTCACCTCCACTCTGGGCTGGCAGCTCCCTTTATTAATTTTATTATTTGCCCTCTTGCACAAGTGGGTGGAAGTCTCCCTTTGGTCTCCCTGGGTCAGTTTATTCTCTCCATCCCATGGGAGGACTTCCAAGGAATGGCATTGCTGGGGCTCCAAACTAATTGCTGTTTCTGATCCGGTACGTGAGGTGTTTGCTGTAATGTTCTGAAGGGTCAGAAAGGTGTTTTTGATTTGTTTTCCACAGCGTACACACCACAGGATATAGTAGGAGGAATCCCAGATTCTGAATTACTGCTTCCAGAGCTCCTGAAGAAAGCTGGTTACACCAATAAGATCATTGGCAAATGGTAAATTTATTTGGAGCTCTCTTGGTTTGAGATTTTACTCTGTGTGTGTTGGGAAAGAGCAGCAGAAAAAACAATTACCGGAAAAAAAAACCCAAAAAACCAACAAGCTGTTTTGAAGCTGAAATGTCTAACTTTGGAAAGTGTGATGGATATTCCTCCTGCTGGGATCAATTCCTGAGTGTTCCCATTACAAATACTTCATACAAAGAGTTGATGAGGTTTTATGTGTGTATTTGTATTTACAAACTCCTCAACTCTGCTTTTATCCACACCTCACACCACTCATTTAATCAGAAAACACCAAGATTATTCTATCGGAATTTGCCTTGAGCACCTCGTGGTTTTTATCTTTGACTCTTGCTACATGTTGGGTTTTTATTAATAAACTAAGTTCCTGTGGAAAGTATCAGGAATTTCTTTATCAGTTTCATTAAGAGGTTCGAGAAGGGTGGGTTTGAATTGTGGTTGGATTCATCTGCTGGAATCAGGGAAGAAAGCAAAGCACCCTAAGCCAGTGAATTATTTATCAGCACAAATCCAAGCAGGAGAGGGGCCCTGAAGGATCAGCTCAGTGGGCTGGGTGCAATCAGCTGCAGTTCAGTGCTAATAAATGGAAATTCATACACCCAGGGAAAAGGAATAAACAAGGCAAATGCAGATTGGTGCCAGTTCTTTGGGAGAAAAGGCAAATCTGGAAGGACCTGCAGCTGTTAGCAGGAATAGGACTAAGCAGGAATGTGCAGGGCATTATTGTGAATCCAAAAACTCCTCCTGGCCATGGCTGGGAGTGATAGCTGCTCCCTGGAAAGGTGTAAAGAAATGCAAGGTAAAAAACTGGAGTCTCATCCTGGCCTCCCAGAGGTTTCCCAGCAGAAAATTTTCTTATTGGTTCATCATCCCATCTAAAAACTTTCCAGGGTGTCCTGTGACAGTAAATTCCACGGTTCAATTATAAGTTTGCAAGTCAAGTGTTTTCCACAAACAGTGTGGAATTTGTTGTGTTTCATTAAATCTCAGTATTTTTGTGCTGTAAGATGCAGAGACCGATCTGGATCACAGTCATTGTTTAATTGCTCTGTAACTTCTTTTAGGGCTTTCTTAGAATAAGATGTTTTTCCATCTTCCCTGTTGTAGAGACAGGCAGGAATAACTTTGTCTTCCCACATCTACGAACGGGGAGAGGGTGGAATCCTGCAGGTCAGACCTGCAGAGGCAGTTAGATCATCAAGCTGTAATCATAGCTGAAGTGAGGATTGTTTCTGTAATAACTCAGTTTGGAGCAGCTCAGAGTAACTCCAAGGATCATTTTCCTCCAGGGAATGCATTTTATGCCCTTTTATGTTCAGAAGGTGCAGAGGGGGATGGCACAGAGTGGACAGGGGGCAGCTCCAGGCTCGTGAGGGGAGGATGAAATGATTAAATAAACACTGAGCTGCCAAGATCCTCTTTAGGGAGAGAGAGATGGGAATTCACTGTCTTCAAGGTGCTATAAATGCAGGAAACGTAGAATGTGCAATACAAAACCTGGAGATTAGAGAGGAGCTTCATCTGGAAATTAAGGATGGAGGCTTTCCAAGCTGCGCAGTAGAGAGGAGCTGTCATCAGGAGTAGCTAAACGTGTTTTATGTCCACATGTGCACACAAAAACCTCATTTCATTTCCATTCAGGTCTCTTTGTACCATTTTGGCAGCGTGAACGCTCCATAAAGGGGATGAGGATGGAATGGTGCATTTCATGAGCTGCCTTGTGTTTTTACTGCTCAGTGGGATAAAAGGGACTTGTCATAGGTCAGAATCCTCAAGTAAAACGTCATGTGCATCTCTGCAGTGGTTTGGGGCAGTGTAGTCCGTCAGTGCTGACCATCAGACAGCATGGGAGAAGACACCAGTGGAAGGAAAAAATGGAAAACAGTGATTGGAGAGTAAATAAAATGGAATATAAGTGAGCACTGGGGTGAGTCTGCATGGCTGTGCTTGCAACAAGTGTGAGAGAGCTCAAGACACTGCTCTGGACTCATTTATGTGACTGAAATGCTTTGAGTTGTGATTTCCTAGGCAGAGGCCGTGTTCTTGCATGCTGTTCTGATGAGCTGAGGGTTTTGCTGCTTTGCAGCGCAGTTTCAGCTCCCGTCTGTTGCTGTTGTTGCCAGGCACCTGGGGCACCGGCCGCAGTTCCACCCGCTGAAGCACGGCTTCCACGAGTGGTTCGGGTCCCCAAACTGCCACTTCGGGCCCTACGACAACAGGGAGCGCCCCAACATCCCCGTGTACAGGGACTGGGAGATGGTTGGCAGGTAAGCCAGCTCCCTGCCCGGCTCTGGGGTTCTCTGGGCTCTCCCTGCTGGCATTATGCACCTGCATGGGCCTTAGGGTTCCTTCCGACCCAGGCCGTTCTGCGATTCCGTCATTCCGTGCTTGGTAAGGATCCGACACCGTGACCAGCCTGGAGGTGTCATGTGGATGGTGCAGGGATGTGGGGCTGCTCTCCCAGAGCTGTTTGCTCATCCCTGGCACCCTCCAGGCTTCCTGTGAGCATTTCACTCGGCTCTTGGGAGCTGCTCCCATTCTGTACTGAAAGAGCTCTTTGTTCCTTCTCTTCCTGTTTGGAATAACATTTTGTGTGTTTGCATAACTCCCTTCCCTGCTCCCAGTCTGCAGTCTGGGCCCTTCTTGTCCATTCATTTTTCACTCTGGTGTTGTCTCATTTCACTGCTGTTTCTCCCTTGAGCACACAGACCCTTCTTTGCTTTACTGGTGGCTGAAGCTCCCTCTGAAATAATGTTTCCAAAGCAGCCCAAGTTCTGCTTCCAGCATTTCTGTGTCTCGCTGAAAGCTGTTGTGTACTTCTGAAATTGTATTCACATTTCAACCAGCTCTTTATGAATCACCATGAGATTTTTGAAGCATTTTGCCCCTTACAGCAAAAGGCCAGTCCCTCAGGGTTGTCCAAAACTTGAAGTCATTAATTTGGATCAAGCTGTGTCGCCACTCTCTCCCATAAGAGCAATTATGGTGACATATTTTTAATATCTGAAGAGAGTTTGCTGAGTGTTAACTGCGACCTGTTCGTCAGCTCCTTGCACAGGGGAAAAAAATCCTTTTTTGTGATGTTTATTCCTTAGGATCGATTTTTTCCCTCTCCTTTTCTCTTAAGATACTACGAAGATTTCAAAATTGATCTGAAGACAGGTGAAGCCAACTTGACTCAGCTCTACCTGCAGGTACTATTTTAGTGCTGCCTTCGAAGCCAAGGTGACTTTATGCCTTTTTTTTTTGGAGAAACTTTGACGGCAGAGGATAAATTCATTTTTGTTGTTGTTTACAGGAAGCTCTGGATTTTATTAGCAAGCAGCAGGCCAGCCAGAAACCATTCTTTTTATACTGGGCAATTGATGCTACCCACGCTCCTGTTTATGCCTCCAAACAGTTCCTGGGCACGAGTCAGAGGGGGCTGTAAGTTGTGCTTTTGGGGATGTTGGTTTTGGGGTGGCTTTATTGAACGCCTCCTGCAGCTGGAGCAGCCAAGCTGAGCAGTGGTTGGTAGATCCGAGGGGATGGATCGCTCCTCAAGCCTGTGTGCTGAAATGCATTATTTGCTTGGATTGTTCTTTCATCATTTGGTTTTAGTGTGAGGTGAAGCTCACGTGACCCCAGGGGGAGGAGAGGGGCTCGAAGCTCCTTTGCCACTTGTGTGAGGAATGAAATGCTGCCTGTGGCACAGATGATTTTTTAGAAGGCTTCTTGTATGATTAGTGCCTGTGTTAAAAGCCTATAAATCAGACCAGCAAATAGAAAAGAGCTCCTAAAAATGCAGTTTGGAGGAGGCAAAGAGCTCTGTAGACACTGGGAGTGTTGCTTCAAAGAGTTTCTAACCATAAGGAATTCCACATTATTACTTCCCAGTCTGTGGCAAGGTGGGTTTGCCTCTGCTTGTGAATTTTATGGCTGAATTTCTCTGTCCAAGAGTGGCTCACACCTGAGCAAACCCTGACCCTCAATACCCCTGAGGGGCTGCTCTCTGCAGGCCAGAGACACCAAAGTTTGCAGTGGCAGCAGAAAAACTGATGCATGAGAAGGGTTTCTGCAGCACAGGTACAAATTAAATCCACTGAACACGTTGTGCTGACCCTTTTTTTTTTGTGCTGCTTTGAGCGTTTTGCATCTCCTTTTTGCCTCAGGTATGGAGATGCCGTGCGGGAAATCGATGACAGCGTTGGGAAAATCCTGAAGCACCTCCAGCAGCTGGGGATCAGTGAGAACACCTTTGTGTTCTTCACCTCTGATAACGGGGCTGCTCTCATTTCAGCTCCCAAACAAGGTGAGGCTCAGCTGAACAAACCTGGCTTTGGGAAAACAAGGCTTAAATCTCCCCCTCTCTGAGGAGAAAAAAGCCCTGTGTATGGGGCCTGTGTTACGAGTTAGGAGAAGCCTCAAAAGACAGAGTATTTATGTTTGGAATAATTTATGTGCATCGCTTCTGGTCACTGTTGGAGGAGATGTCCTTGGCCAAATGGAATTTTTCCTGCCCCAGTGTTGCTGTTACCTGTGTATTTGCACTGTCAGGCAGGGAATATTCAGTGATTTATCGAGAACCCGGCTCAGTAACTTAGCAGGGTGTTTACTCTCCATCTGCCAAATGCATATTTCAGCCTTCTGAGCAATTAGAGAGAGTTCAAGAGTCCCTCATTCTTTAGCTCTCATGAAAAATATCAAGAAGAGAAAGGATTTTTGTTACCTAACAGATTTTCTTTTGTTTAAGTGATGGTTTCTCTGAAACAAATCACTGCAAATTGATTTTAGAACCTGCTCTCTTCTCTTTGGAGCCAGGCTTGGCTTGTGGTTATTGAACCACAGAGCAGGGAGTAACCCGAGTTCTGATTTCAGCTCAGCCTCTGGCTTTGACTTTGTGTGACCTGGAATCAGTTATGAGACCTCCCTGGTTGTTCCTTGGCCAGCTGAGCTCCAAGGTTGGGTTAAAATTCCAGATATTCCTGCAAAGCCCTGGCCATCCCTGAGAGTGACCATTCAGGGAATGCAGGATTATTTTCCTCACTCTTATACTTTCATCTAATACTGTTCTGGTACTTAAAATCATTATGGAAAAATGCTGGTTTTGCCTAAAAGTGTCAGATTTCCTCTGGTTACAGACCGCAGTTAACACCCTTTTTGTTTGTTTGGCGTTTGTTTCTAATTTGGTTGTTCACAGCAAGGTATGTTTGACTGTCACTTTCTCCCTGTGCTGAAAAGACACTCCTAAAATTTCATCACAAATGGATATTGAAAAAAAAAAAACCAAAACACAACACAACAAGCAAGGAAATAATGAAAAAATCCCCAACTCTGGCCGTGTTGTTTGAAGAAGCACCCATGCAGAAATGAGAACTCATTTCAAACCAGCCAGAGTGACAGCGTCCTTTCGAAATGCCGGTGTTTTGTGAGGTTTTAAGGCCACAATTCTGCTTCTTTTCTGTCCCTAGGAGGAAGCAATGGGCCTTTCCTGTGTGGCAAACAAACCACCTTCGAGGGTGGCATGAGGGAGCCGGCCATCGCCTGGTGGCCCGGCCACATCCCTGCAGGAGGGGTGAGTCTCTGCCTTGGGCGGTTCTCAGCAGCGCTGGGGGCACTGCAGGGAGCGGAGAGCTCCTTGCTGGGCTCCTTGCTGGGCTCCTTGCTGGGCTCAGGGGGCTTTGCTTCACCCTTTCCCCCAGGTCCAGGTGTTTGTGTGAATAAGGAGCTGCCGCCGCCTGAGACATTTTAATGCGGATTTGCGTTTGGAGGGTCCGTGCTCAGCTTTGCCGTGAGCACTCAGGGTCTGCTCTTGTCCTCCTGCTCTTTTTAAACCCTTTACTCTTTACACCTCGATATTTCTCAGGTGTTGGAACAAATTGGAGCGTAAGGAGCAGGAGTTTGTCCCCCACGCTCCCCGTGCCCTGAGGTACCGAGTGGTTTGACCCTCGTGTCTCTCGCTTTGGCGCTCGATGGAAGTTCCACTCAGGGAGCTTTAGCCACCACGTTACTGCTCTGTGCTGCCCGGGCACAAATGCAGATATGATCACTTCCAAACAACCCCCCGGTGGCACTGCCAGCCCCCCTTGTCCCAGCTCTCATTACAGAAGGATGCAATCAATCCTGCTGCAGGATCCCAGGGACAGCACAGCCCCCTCCCCCTGGTGAGCATCTCTGAGCCCTGCAGAGAGCGAGCCTTCATTAGCTGGGCACCGTGCTCCAGCCTGCAAACCGGTCATAAATAAAACATCGGTGGAAGTCGCATTCCGTCGGGGTGCTTTAATTGAGGCAGGCTAATGATAATTTATCATTTGCATTTAGGAGGGACCGTGAGGCAGCTCAGATCTGCAGCTGAGGGCGGGAGGGTGGTTTGGTTTCATTATTTTTCGAGAGTTCACCAAACCTACCAAGGATGGTTTATTATTTTTCTAATTTGAAATGAAAACAGTCTTTTTGTTTAAATTTAAACATTTCCATAAAGCCTTTGCAAGCCAAGTACAACAGCCCTGGGCTAGCAAAGGAGAACATGAAACTGCAGCTGAGTGTTTTGTTTGCTGGGTCCAAACTAAATAATGTGCTAAAAGTAAACATGCATTATAAATGGGGACAAGAAAATGCCCAAATTTAAAAATTCTTTCCATTGTAGTAACTCTGAGGATAATTAAGAACAGGAGGAGAGAGGAATCCTTGTGCTTGCTTCTTTTCTGCCTGGCTGGGACCCCTCTCCCAGGTAGTTTTTGGGAGCTGCTCCTTGAATTCCTGGGAGGAGTCATTGCTGTGCAGAGCTGTGTGTGCAGGGTGGGCTGGACAGCTGAGCTGTGCCTGGAGCTCCCAGATTTTGGGATGCACCCAAAAATCCCTCCTCCACCGTGCCAGTATCACCCTCAAGCAGGTGCTGAACTTCAAATCCTCGTTATGTGCTGCTGCTGCTGCTCAGTAACTGTGATAGAAACTCACCTGTGTTTTCTGCTTGTGTTCTTGCCTTCGAGGCTCCAGCACTGCTCCCTCAGCAGCCCTGACCACAGGTGAGAGACTTGTGTCCACCTCTACATCTTTGGCTTCTTTTTTCTGTACCTTGCTTGTAGCTTCACCATCCTCTGGATGAGTTTAAACTGCTCAGTCCCAGTCCTGGGCACTCCAAAGTCGCTGTAGAATGTGGGAAATCTGCTTCAAAGTGGCTCGTTGCTCCTTCTTTTCAAGAGTTGAAGGAAACAAAGGCTTGGGAGATCTGAACTTCAGCACAAAGCTGAAGGCTCAAATCCTCCCTGTGCTGGGTTTGCTCCCAGGGCAGTGGTTGTTTCTTTCAATTTGAGGAGCAAGGGAAGGGCCAGGAGCTGTTTCAGGTGGAACAACTGCAGCCAGGAAAGGAGAGTTTGTGTCTCTGGCCAGTGAAGTCCAGTTATTGTGTGGAAAGCTCCATCTGTTGATGGAGTCCTCACTGCAGCCTTCCAGTGCCTTGGGAAGAGGAGGGAAAGGGACTTTTTATATGGGCAGAGAGTGCCAGGACAAGGGGGAATGGCCTCCTGCTGGCAGCGGGCAGGGATGGAGGGGATATTGGGAAGGAATTCCTCCCTGTGAGGGTGACAGACCCTGGCACAGGGTTCCCAGAGAAGCTGTGGCTGCCCCTGGATCCCTGGCAGTGTCTAAGGATGGGGCTTGGAGCAGCCTGGGGCAGTGGAAGGTGTCCTTTCCCACGGCAGGAGGTGGAACTGGATGAGCTTTGTGGTCCCTTCCAACCCAAACCATTCCATGATCCTACCTGGCAGTTTGTTAATAATTTTATCGACACCAAAGGCTGGAGGGGTTTAGTTTTTATTAAAGAGCACATTCACATGCTGGAATAAAGGAGCACCTCGATCTGAGCACAAGGAATGAGGGCACAGGGTGGGAGCACCTGCCAGGCTCTCGGTGGAGCTCGGGATAATCAGTGCAGTTGGCTGCTTTGCAGGTTTTTGGAGGGGAAAGATGCCTCAGGAGTGTGTGTTGCTCTTGGCATCAACACTCAGTGAGTTCTGCTTCCCCACCAGGAATATTTATTCCCACACAAACAGCCTTGCTGCACTTCCCCGCTCGGCTCCGTTTTCCAGGTGAATTCACAACAAATCAGCGTTTCAACATTCCCCACATCACATCTGCCTTCTGGAAGGATCCAGCTGGAAAAAAAAAACCAACAAAAAAACAACCATATTCTATTGGTATTTGAATCCTCCTCCTCTCTTCCCTCACCCTCCTCCCCTTCCCCTCTCGTGCCTGCTTCCTGAAGGAGAAAAGAACATATCAACCCAAAGACAGCATTGCAACCTTTTCTTCCCTATCTCCCATGGGGCGCAAATTGAAATTGAATTAGACAGGGATATCAGGTCTGCTCGCTGTGATAACTGTAAAAGGATTTTATTTAAAAACACCCTGACATTTGTTCACCCAGTTTCAAATATTTAGCTTTCCTCCTTTCCATTCCTGGCGGGGGCGACTTTATTAATTGTCGCCTTTGATTCAGAGTTAAAGCTTGAAAGAGCTGATAACAGCACTGGGGACTATTTCTTCCAGCGCCGTGGCCCACAGCAAAAGGATTTCATTTTCTTAAAGACGTTGTGTGGATACTGAGAGTTTATTAAAAAGAAGGGGGGGAAGGAGGGGGGGGGAAAAATCCGTCCTTACGTGCGTAATACCGGCTGTTCCTCACTGATACAGCAATATCTGATCTCCCTCCGTTTATATATTATTTATTTTCTCTGGGCTGTTGCCCTCTCTGGATTTTTCTTTTTCTTTTCTTGGGGGAAAAAAAAAAAAAAAGGGAAAAAAATGAAATAAATAAAAGGGAAAAGCAACTAGAATGAAAGAGCCCTGTTGACAGGAGAAAAATGGTAATTTTTTTTTTATTTTTTCTCTGAAAATACTTCAAAGTTTTATAGAAATATTAACCTTTCCCCCCCCCCCCCCCCCTTTTTCCTTCTTCAATGCGGTGCTGCAGAGCACAGATAAATCCAAGTGGCTGTGGCATGGGCATTTAATTTCCTTAAGGAGTTTTCTCTGCTTCACGGCAAAAACGTTGTCTGAGACCAGAAACGTAATTGGATGATTAAAGAGAGTCATCTACATCTGGTGCTGGTTAATAAGGGCCAGCACAAGGGGAGCGTGCTGGCCCCCCAGGATTGTCCCCACGCTCTGGATAAATGGGGTGACATTAAAGGCACGAGCCTGGGGTCAGCGATTGCCTCTTATCAAAAGATTGAGGCGCTGGGATGGAGCCACAGCAGGAAAAGTGACTTTTGGATTAGATGGAGAAATTGTGAGAGCTCTGATTACAGAAGGGCTCAGGCAGGGGCCGGCTCCTGCGGTGGGTGTGGGAGCAGGAGGGCTCGGAGCTGCAGGGAATGAGCCAAGGGGCTGGGAGCTGCTCATGGCCTCAACTTCAGCCCTGGGGAGCTGGGGCTGCCCAGCCTGGGGGGACAGGGCTCAGAGGGACCCCAGCAGTGTCCCTGTGCAGGGACAGGGCTCAGAGGGACCCCAGCAGTGTCCCTGTGCAGGGACAGGGCTCAGAGGGACCCCAGCAGTGTCCCTGTGCAGGGACAGGGCTCAGAGGGTCCCCAGCAGTGTCCCTGTGCAGGGACAGGGCTCAGAGGGACCCCAGCAGTGTCCCTGTGCAGGGATGGAGCTCAGAGGGACCCCAGCAGTGTCCCTGTGCAGGGATGGAGCTCAGAGGGACCCCAGCAGTGTCCCTGTGCAGGGACAGAGCTCAGAGGGACCCCAGCAGTGTCCCTGTGCAGGGATGGAGCTCAGAGGGACCCCAGCAGTGTCCCTGTGCAGGGATGGAGCTCAGAGGGACCCCAGCAGTGTCCCTGTGCAGGGACAGAGCTCAGAGGGACCCCAGCAGTGTCCCTGTGCAGGGATGGAGCTCAGAGGGACCCCAGCAGTGTCCCTGTGCAGGGACAGGGCTCAGAGGGACCCCAGCAGTGTCCCTGTGCAGGGATGGAGCTCAGAGGGACCCCAGCAGTGTCCCTGTGCAGGGACAGAGCTCAGAGGGACCCCAGCAGTGTCCCTGTGCAGGGACAGCACAGAGCAGGGCCCAGGTTCTGCTCCCATGGCACAGGAAGGATGGGCAGGAGCTGATCCCAGGAAGTTCCACCTGGATATGAGCAGAGCTCTTTCCTCTGTGCCCAGGGGGGTGTGGGGTTCCCTGAGGAGACATCCCAGAACTGTCTGGACACCGTCCTGTGCTCTGGGATGGCCCTGCTGGAGCTGGGAGGTGGGGCTGCGTAATTAAAGTCATTTTAAGGAAAGGAAAATTGCTGCAGTAAAATATGGAATAAATGTTCTCCAAATCCCATCCAAGATGGCCTTGAGCACTTCCAGAGCTGGGGCAACCACAGCTTCTCTGGAAACATCTCCCTTGGTGCCTGCCCCCGAGGCCAGGCTGGGCAGGACTTTTCCCAGGTATTGACCTTGGAGAAATCCTGAGCTCGAGGGCTCAGGACCTGTTGGTCTGGGTCAGCTGATCCAGCTGCTTTCCCAAGGATTTCCACAGTCTTGTGCTTCAAGCTTTGCACTTTGTTTCCTCCCAAGGAATTGTGGCAGGATTCTTGCATGCAGCTTTAATAAGATGCGTTCCTGCCAACACCTCCTGATGAATGAAAGCCATTAAAAATTGAAATGACTGTAATCAAGTAATGTGATATTGTAATGTTAAACTTGTAATTAGACCCCTGCATGTTGCTTTCTCCAGCTCTTTTTTTTTTAAAATTTTATTTTATTTCTTAATTCTTCCTTTGTGTTCACTTTGTTCAGCCCAGCCTCTTAATACAAGGTTTAGTATCCCATTTTTTCCCTTTATTTTTGAGCCAGCATCTCACACAAAATCATTTATCATGTCATCGTTTGCTGCATTTGAATAATTTGTGTCAGCTTAGAGACTGGGGGTCTGTCTGTGAGTAAAAGGAATCAGAAGTAAAAGGTCTTTGATAGTCCCAACATCGTTCTGTTGGGATTGGACTTGGATTTTAGGCAGAAAGTGCTTTGGTACTCACAGCTGTGGGGTTGTATCCAGTGGTTTCTTGTTTCCCAACAAGTCTATGGCTGAAAATGCTCTTTTCCTGTCGCATCTCGTGCTGGTGCATCCTGGTGCTCCTGATCTGGCAGCATCTGCTTTAATTGAGTGTGTCACTGAGTAATTAAACACCCTACAACAGCTCCCACAATCGGGGAGGGAGCAAAGACTCACAAAGAATCAGGCAGAACACACTTTGTAGGGTTTTAAAATATGAATAATTAAGAGCAGAGAGATGTGTATGGCTTCCAAGTAAGGAAAAGGGGAAAAAAAAACAAAAACAAAAAACAACCCCTTGCACATCTCCATTGAAGCCAAACCCAGATGTTTTTCTCCCTTATTAAAATATGGACTAAAAATACCACAACTTTACAGTTCTTGAATTGTTGGAAATGGTTTGCAGATGAAGTCATCAGGCTCTTTTTGTTATTATCCATCTATCCCTGTGCTTTCTGGGAGCTCTCTCGGGGTATTCTGCACTCCAGAGATGACCTGGAGAAGGGAACCAATCAAGGACTTTTTTTGTTCCCTTGGTGTAAGTGCTGATTTTTCAATCCACTAATGAGCTGGAATTCGCTAAATTAAGTTGAGCCCTGCGACAACACACTCCTGGAAAAGGGATACACAGGAGTGAGGAGAGGGAGAGGAGAATGGGGGAAAAAAAAAAAAAAGAATCATCAAAATGCAATTTCTCCCTGGAAATGGAGAAATAGGGCTTGTTTCCTTTGCTTTATTGTTTTCAGAGGAGTTTGCTGGTGACCTCAGCAGTGTGAAGGGAGAGGTTTTCAGGGGGCTTTGGAGGGAACCTGTTTCCATACAGATTTTCCTGAAGGGCTCTTTGCAAATGTGTTTCTGTTGATTTTTTTTTCCCCCTTTTTGCTGCAGGTCAGCCATCAGCTGGGCAGCGTGATGGATCTGTTCAGCACCAGCCTCTCCCTGGCGGGTCTGCAGCCTCCCAGTGACAGACAGATTGATGGCATCGACCTTTTACCTGTCATGCTGCAGGGCAAGCTAATTGACAGGTCAGTGATTATCCCAGAGCTGCCAGCCCTGCTCCTGGCTGAATGGATGCCAAATTCGGGGCTGGTTTGGGGACTTTTTTTAACACCAGCTCACGAGTGTTTAATGTACACTGAAGGGATGCAGCAGCAGAGCTTCCCGCTGCGCTCCTGCTCCGCTGGAACAAGCTGAGGTGGGAATTCCTGACGTGTGGCATGTTGCCATACACTGGAGTCTGGGGACAGATGAAAATGTCACAGGGTTAGCAGGGATCCCTGGAACAACATATGGCAGGAGGGGAGATAAAAGCCTGAGAACTGGAGCCTGGCTAGGGGAAAATCCATTATTTATCACTGCAAAAGCTGCCCAGAGTGTGCTGGCTCCTTGTGCTGCTGCAGAGGATCTGGAAACACCAGGAAAATCCTCTTCCCAAGCTCCTGGGTCTGGAAATGCTTCTGCAGGGATAGATTTGGGTGAACGACCTGGAATCTTTATGTACTGTCAGCTCTTGGGCACAGGCACCAAGATCTGACAGCAAATCCTGCCAACAAATACTTTATTGGAAGTGTCAGAGGTCAAGAGAGGTCTTGGAGTTGAGATTTTGGGGAGGAATTTGGCAGCCTGGGAAATCTGACTACAGTCATATTCTTTGGGAGACAGCAAGGAAAGTTATGCATGGAGAACATTTTTTGGAGCTCTCTTCCTTGCGGGATGAGAGCCTTTGTGCTGTGAAATTCCTTCTGTGCCCGTTAAGCAAGGTGCACATCTGAGTGTTGCCTGACAGGAGCCTTGCAGGTTCCTGGCCCATCTTCTGGAAGTTTGGGAAGTTTCTTGGTTGTTTTAATAAAAGGGATTTTTCTGTCACCAACCCCTTGTTTGTGTTACAATAACAGTCACGCAAAGCACGCTGTGGCTTTTTTCCTTCTTTTTTTCTTTCCTTTGTTTTTCCCCCTAGACATGACCAGGACAAAGTTTTCACAGCCCCACAAAAACATCCCAGGAGATGCAGTAGTTGTGTTCTTTTAAGCTTAAAAAGGAAAAAGTGAATGGGGTGGCGGAAAAGAAAGAATTTATATCACAATAGTGAGTACAAGCTGGGATCCTCCTTCAAAATAGAAAATGTTTAAATGTTTAAAAGGAAAAACCTAAAACCTTCAGTCAGGGGGGCACATAATAACTGGTCAAATATTGGCTGTTGATGGCAAGGAAAAGGAGACTGGAGTGCTGTGTGGAATATTTTTGGGAGGTTTTGTTGATGGCACCGATTTAGATCAGGTGCTGCACTTTGGCAGGTCTCTCTTGCTGCCTTTATTTCACTTCCAGGTGTGTTCAGGATGCAGGAATGGGCTTTTCTGAGAGCAGCTTCCCCTTCTTCCTAGGGACCAAGTTGTTTTTCCCTTTGTTCCTGGTGACAAAGTTGTTTCCCCTTTGTTCCTGGTGGCAGCTCTTGGTGACAAAGGAGGGAGGCTCATTGTTCTTGTCAGGCTAAAAGAGCTCTGAGGCCACTCCTGTCATTCAGACAGGGATATTTAAATTTCCCCTTGCATTTAGGGACAGGTTTTTCCAGGTGGCATCACCAGAGTGAGTCGTTTTTGGAGTGGCATCTGAGAAGGAAAGACAAAGGTTCTCCTGACAGTGACAAACAGCTCAACCCTCACGTCCTGTCAGCAGCCCAAAAGACCTGCACCAACAAATCAACCCCCTCTCCTGCAGATAATCCCTTCCAGTAAAATTCTGTGCTGTTCCCTCAAAAAAAAAAAAAAAAAGAAAAAAACCAGGAGTGTTTTGTTGGGAAAACCAGCAGGAACATTGCTGGGATGCCCAGGGAACAGCACAGATGCAGCGAGTGAGATGCATTTCCTGGATGAATTATTAATTAGGGAAACCTCTGGGAACAAATGCAGCTTGAGCAGCGTGTTTACATGCTGCAAAGTGAGGTTTGGGGAGGGGGGTGGGGAAAAAAGAGGAGAGGAATTAAAACCACAGCATGTCTGGCTGCCAGGTTTTTCCATGTGGAGTTTCTCAGAGATGTCATGCAGAACACGGCAGCCGCCGATGTCCTCCCGGCCACGCTGCCCCTGTGACACTGCCAGCTCCGTGGCAGGGCTGGGGAGAGCGGCCTGAGATCCCAGAGCCCGTGAATCCCACTTTTCCCTCCCGGCCAGGCACTTGAGAGCTGTTTGACGTGGAAACCGCCACGCTCCAGAGGAAATCCCAGGGGCTGAGAGTTCAAGGATTAACAATCGCTGGCAGCCGAGCTGGATAATGTTTCATTCTTGCGCCGTGTGAGCTCTCAACTTGATGAACGCTTTAAGAAATGTTAATTGAAAACCTTGCAGAGGAGACTATTAGGAGGCAGCCTGTTCCTGCCTGATATCCACATGGGAAGTGGGATGCCATTAAGGGGTTTGTGGCCCTTATCAGGAGGCTGGGCCTGGCCTGGTGGTGTTTCTCATGCAGCTCTGCTCTCCTTGCAGGCCCATTTTCTATTATCGTGGCAACGAGCTGATGGCGGTGAGAGCTGGGCTTTACAAAGCTCACTTCTGGACCTGGAGCAACTCCTGGGAGGAGCAGAGCAAGGTAATGGCACAGGGACCTGTCCTGGAGTCACCAGGATCCTGGGGACAGACACCCTTTAAACTGGGGGGTGTCACCATGCTTCAGTCTCCTCAGAGCTACCAGAGCTGCTGTGCAGGTTCCTGCTGGATATCAGGAATATTTTCTGCCCCAGAAGGGCTGTGCAGCTGCCCAGGGAGGTGATGGAGTCCCAATCCCCCTATTTAAGAGGCACTTGGGGACATGGATCAGTGGTGGCAGTGCTGGGGGAACAATCGGACTCGATCATAGAGGATATTCCAACTGAAATAATTCTATGATCCCAAAAAAAATACTGAGGGGACTGGACCCACCCCCCCCTCCTGAAATCAGGGACAAAGGGAGGAAAATAAACAAATTCCAAGTTGTCCTGAGGGATGCTCCCTTTAATCAGCACTTAATCCTCCTTAATATTAAACCTTCCCTGCTGAATTCTGAGCTTTTAGATGTTCACCTGCCGTTGGACTCCCTGATCCTTGTGGGTCCCATCCAGCTCGGGATATTCCATGGTTCTGGGAGAGTCTGGAGCCTGGTGCCACAGCACCACGTGTCTCACGTTCCTGGCACAAAACACCTGCTGCCCTGAGCTACTGAAATGGGACTGGGACGAGTTTGTCGGGTTTGGGGTGGTTTAAAAGGAAAACTATAGGAAAGGCACAGTGGAAAATACAGCAGTGGTTGAAAGCAGTGAAATAAACGTGTTTAATCTGTTATCAGCGCTTTTGTGAGCCCACATCCCACCGTGTATAACATTTTATTTATTTTATTCATTTCCTGGCTGATCTCCTCACAGTTAGATGTTAAGCACTACCATTTCCTTTTCTTTTTGTATCTCTCTTAGCTCTAAACTCTGGGGCATTGCTGAGTGGCAGCTTCACACGTGTGCCTTGCTGCAGATACCTTCAGACAGGAACCCAGGGCACTAAGGCCCAGCTCTCAGCAATCCTGACAGCAGCCTGGGCTTGGGGAGGGATTGTTTGCATGATTTCTTTTTTTTTAATGCTTTTTTTTTTTTTTTTTTTTTTTAACTTATGGAAGGTCCTCGAGGCATCACAGGTGCAGAACTAAGTGCTGGTGACATTTGTGGATATAAAAGTGCAGGGATTCTTTCATTGGGATGTCCTGGGGGTAGAAGGAAGTGTCAGCTCCAGAGGAGTCATTTCCATTCAGGGCTGTAAATGCGTGTGCTTGTCTTTTTTCAGACTGCAGCACTTCAGGAGTCAGAGCTCGTTTTACAGGGAGCAAGGAGGGAAGGAAAGTTGGCTCTAGAAATGTATTTTATGCTCTGTCTCCGTGCTAATTCCACACAGATAAAATGAGATCATTCATTTGTTTTGTGTGTGAGTAAAACCCGTTTATCACCCGTGGAGGGTTTTCCCTGGGTGGGACCAACCGGGAGCTCCTCTCTCTGTGTGTTTGGGTGTAGGGTTGGCCTCCTGCTCTTCCCATGAGTGTGGCAAATTCCCACAGGCATTCTTGCTCTCCGTGGTGATAAAAGCACGTACCCACACTTCCAGTTGGGAAATAAATAATTCCCTGCACGGAACTCAACCCATTCCTACACGTCTGAGTGTGTAACAGTGATAATGGGGACCAGCTACTCCTTCCAGAGGCTCTCCCACTGTGAGCAGTGGCAGTGCTGCAATTAAGGAATATTTATTTCTTTCCAAGTCTTTGTTTAACTGCTGTCTGATAAAAGTCAGCAATTATCCTGTACATCAGAGAGACGATTACAAATCCACTCTCTTTCCTGCAGCTCGGATCACATGAGCTTGATGTGGGGAAAATTGGAGCACATTAGTGGCCAGAGCAGCCATTAACAACATGCAGAGGAAGCTGAGGCTGAGATTTGTTCCAATTCTCCTCGTGTCCTCGAGCCATTAATTACAAACCTCGCAAGTTTAAAAATAGAAATAAATCAGAATGCAGAGCAGCTCCACAGTTCCCAGCCCTGCTGGAGGAGTTTCTAGGCTCACCTTCCAACACAGTTCCCTTTCAGTGGCTGGGCTTCCCAGCTGTGTTGATATTGGACTCTGGAATCAAAAAGGCCACTTTGTTTGCTAATTCCATTTGAGAAACAACCATAAATCCATGCACATCTGTGGCATTTGGAATTCTGACTGTTGGCCTGTTTGTTCAGTAAGGTTGATTTGCCATCCCAGTAGAACTCCAGCTAACGAGGATTTGTTAATTGTATGGTCCTTAGAGGTCTTTTCCTCACTGTGAATCCAGTGAGACTTCCAGGCACGAAGCTCTCTGTGTGAAGGTCCCCACTCAGACCTGGAATATGTGGTTTTCCTGTCATCCCTTGGAAAGAGAGCTGAAGTTGGCCAGATGTGGCAAAACAGCTGCCTGCACATTTTGAAGAGGTTTGTTTTATGGGTAGGTGAAGATTTCATGATTTGGACAGACAGGGTTTAGCCAGCCCTCCTTTCACTTTCAAGAATTCCCTTGGTAATTGACTGTGGAAAATCACTGATACAGAAAACTCGCCCTGAGTTTGATCCGCATCTTTATTCGACTCTCAGATGAGATCATCTCATTAGAGCAGCCAGCTCCCCATTTTCCTGCTGATACTGGGGAACGGGGAGCTGGTGCCTGTCCTGGGTCTGTCTGGGATGAGCAGGATGGTGAGGGAGGATGTGGCCCCTCACCTGGAAAGCTGTGTTTGACTGGGGTGTGAGTTGGTTCAGTAATAAAGGATGTACACACAAATAAAAATGTACCAGGGAGAGACAGCCTGCAGAAAGCACAGCCCAGCAAGGCAGAACAGGGCTCTGAAGGCTCCTCTCCATCTGGCACTCGGAATATTTACTCTGGAAACATCCCATGCAGGCAGCACACAGGTTTACAGTCATCCTGCGGTCCCATGACAGCAACATGCCCTTGCTGGTCTGCATCCTCTGCCTTATGGCCTGGGATTAGGACTTGTCATCTGCCACACAGATGAATTGTGCCGTTCTGTTCTTCCCAGGTTTTGTTTGTTTATTTTTTAACCCCCAAGCAGTATTTTTTTTCCTAGTCTGACTCCTGTCAGGAAGTCTTGTAGTCTCTCTCAGTGCTGGAGGATACCTTGATGCTGCCTTTTTTGCTGGATTAACTGGATTTCTTGATTCTTGAGGGGGTGGTCTCTTGAAAGCATAAAGGGAAGGCTCACTGTGCAGAATCAAGTGGGAGTAAGCATTTTGTGGGACATTTTCCCTGAGGATTGCACAGGATGCTTATTTGGAGCTGTTCACCTGCTTTCCATCTATATAGGTGGCTCATGTTTACATAATTTGACATCTCTGACATTCAAGAGGTGATAAATGGGACAGAGAGAGATGAAAGGAAGCCTGACTTGAAAAATGTGTTTGTATTTTTAAACAGTTTGATAGAGGCAGAAGAATCTCCCTCCTGCACACGGGCTGAGTCCCTGGTGCTCTAGGACTGGTGGGTAGAAAGCTTTTCCATTGTTGTTCACCTTTTTTTTCCCTTGTAGCAAAGATCAGCAGTGATAAAAATAGCCACGTGTGCAGGAGCAAAGGGAGAACTGAGGATAAACCCGGGGAGATCCCTCTTGGTCAGTGAAAACACACAGGATTTTCACTGGCAGTCACCTGTAAAATGCTGGGGGTTTTCTGCAAGTAGGTGTCTGAAGGGGTAAAAAAATGGGTGTTTTCTATAAATTTACCAGAGTAGGCAGCAAGTCCTCAGGAATTTCCTAATTTAGTGCTGCGTAGAGGAGGCAGGAATGCGAGGTAGCAGGAGAAAGGAAATTTCCGAGCATCCAGCACCGAGCAGCCCTTGCACATCCCAAGAGCACTGCTGCAAGAAGGGGGAAAAAAAATAATGAAAGAAAAAACCATGGAAAACGCCCCTTGGTTGTGGGAGAGGGGCTGATAACATCAACCTTTGTGCCGGCAGCTGCTTGGAGCCTTCCGTGGGGTTCCTCGAGCGCTCCTGTGACTTTAAGGGCTGCGGAGGCTCCTGCCAGCAGCCGCTATTGTTTTAGTGCGAAATGCCAAAGGGGTTATTCCAGTCAGGCTCTGCGATTGCCCTTCTCCTCCACGTGAAGGGATCGATAAAGCCTTTTCTGCGCCGAGGGTGTGAAGTCAAGTAGAACCTCGCAAATAATGACATTTGATTGTGGTCCTTGTGAGCGTATGAACCAGGCATCGATCGGAGCTCGCTGCGCTGCCCATCATCTCCTAGGGCTGTCCATCACCTCCAGGGACTGCCCATCATCTCCTAGGGCTGTCCATCACCTCCAGGGACTGCCCATCATCTCCTAGAGCTGTCCATCATCTCCTAGAGCTGTCCATCATCTCTGGGGGTGTCCATCACCTCCAGGGACTGCCCATCATCTCCTAGGGCTGTCCATCACCTCCAGGGACTGCCCATCATCTCCTAGGGCTGTCCATCACCTCCAGGGACTGCCCATCATCTCCTAGGGCTGTCCATCACCTCCGGGGACTGCCCATCATCTCCTAGGGCTGTCCATCATCTCTGGGGGTGTCCATCATCTCCAGAGGCTTCCCATCACCTCCGAGGGCTGCCCATCATCTCAGGGGCTGTCCATCATCTCCTAGGGCTGTCCATCATCTCCTAGGGCTGTCCATCATCTCTGGGACTGCCCATCATCTCCTAGGGATGCCCATTATCTCCTAGGGCTGCCCATCACCTCCAAGGGCTGTCCATCACCTCCGAGGGCTCTCCCAGCCTCTTGACACATCAGAAGCAATTTGGGGTGCTCAGGGTTGAAGCTCGGCACCCACGCTTGGAGCTGGCTGCTCACCCCAAGGAGGATTTCACCGGGAATGGCCGGGAGGGCCAGGGCACCGTTTCCCTGCGCTTGCGGCAAACAGCAAGGAGCGACATTCCGGGCTTGAGCTAACAGCCGCGCTTTCCTCCTCGCGCTGCTAACGCGGTTTTGGTGCCCTGGTGGTGCTGGTGGAGCGAGGAGACCGGAGCAGGAGGCAGAGCTGGGCTGGGGTGGCTCCTGCCAGCAGGAGTGGCTGGGCTGGAGCCAGGCCGAGGAATTGCCAGAGGGCTCCCGTTAACACAAGTGGTGATTCCATCTCTTGGCAGGGAGCCCAAACTGGCAACCGGCTGTGTTTGTCTCATGTCTATATTGACACAGCATCTGTGGGCCATTTGCTCTGGAAATTAAAGCT
Organism: Hirundo rustica; assembly: GCF_015227805.2. Lineage (NCBI taxonomy): Eukaryota > Metazoa > Chordata > Aves > Passeriformes > Hirundinidae > Hirundo > Hirundo rustica. The sequence continues at coordinate 1,442,900 of NC_053460.1, forward strand.
GCGCAACCAAAGGCTGCCACATCCCAGGGATGGAAAAACAACCCGGGGTGCGTGATTGCTGAGAGGGACAGGGATGGTGAGCGCTGGAAGGCTCACCTGGTGGGCAGGGAATGTTTTGTTTTTGTCAGGATAATTGGAAGGAAGGATTGCTGGAATCTCTCCCGCAGCAAACAGGTTTCTGTGGTGGTGCAAAACACTGGAAGAGCTGGGCAGGAGCTGAGCTGCTCTCGATGGGCTCCCTTAGAAGGCAGGAGAGGCTCCAGACAGCAGCCTCTGGTTTGGTTTTCAGGCTTTTGTGACAAAGGAGAAAAGCTCCCAGAAGTTTGCTGAAACACGGGGAGTGACCTTTGCGCTGTGTTTGATCAGTGAGCCCTGCAAATCCCGGAATCCTGGAGGCTGGAAAAGCCCTCCAGGCTCACGGAGCAATCCCCAGGTGTGAGCACTGAGCCACATCCAGTCCTCCCCTGAGCACCTCCAGGGATGGGGGCTCCATCCCTTACCTTGGATAGGGAGCAGGGACAAAAATTAGCAACGTGCTTCAATTATTGATCCCTGCACATTGTTATGGACGGTCTGACAATAAACAGCTTTCAGGGATAACGGGAGAGTGGATTTGGGTGGTGTTATCCCGGTGGGTAGGACAGGCTTAGGCAGCTCTTGGCTCCTTTCCAGCTCCAGGCATCACCTATACAAAATAAATAATATTGAATTTGATATACTTATCTCTCTCTTTTTCTTTTTTTTTTCCTCATTTGTTGATGAATAGAAAATCCTTGAAACTCTCTGCAGTTTGAATATTGACTCACACAGTACATAAAAATAGCAATATTCAATTTTATTTGCAGGGATAAAGTCGGAATGCCTTAGAAATGTCCTAAAATGGTATTCTTGGGGTTTTATTTACTTACCTATTTATTTATTTGACTTTTCTCCACTAGACTGCTTTTGAAGAGGGTATTGAGTGCTTAAATTAGAATGCCAGGTAGCTTTGGGCTGGTGGCATCGGGCAAATTGTCCCAGCACTTTCTTTCCTGGGAATCTTTGGGATTGTGTTCTGGAGTCTGGGCTATGAGGATTTCCTAGGAAACACAAGATAAAATAGAAACAGAGCAGTGTCTAAACAAACACCCAAGAGACGAAAATCTTTCACACTGAAGCATTTGCAGCCGAGGAGCATTGTACCAATTAGCAGGCTCTTAATTAAATTGCTTGTTTGATTTGCATCCAAATTATAATTTGGATGTTATGGAGGGTTTGATACCTTTTCATTAACTGGTCCTTTTGTGTGGGGGAAAAAAAAAAAAAAAAACAAACCCACAAAAATCTCTTTTCTCTGTGTGTTTCAGAGGCCTGTGGCATCACAGGGTGGGAAGGTCAATCAGTTCTGTATCCATTTAAAGTCCATTATTGGTCGGGCCAATCCAACCTATCAAACAACTCCCTTATTTTTCCAGTCAGTGATTCAGGAATCTATAGCCCTGTGCAGATAAATGGGATTTCATGGGCTTCTAAACTTCTTGCTTTATTGAAAAGCAGAATATTAACTGCTCCACTGACCAGCTGTCCATTAAAAACGCGGGATATTTTTAGAAAATTGTTTGCCAATCAAATCCTACCAACATCTGTAGAGAGCCTTTTCAGTTTGTTTTATAAGCAAATGCTACAGCTGCTTTCCCACTTCCATTGAAACATTCCCATTTACCTGCTCTCCATGTCTCTGTCCGTGTCTCGGGGCACTTTGGGATTGTGAGGAACAGCGTGGGAGCTGGAATTGTAAAACCCAGCTTTAACAAGTCCAGTTGGGGCCGGGCCTGGCTGGGCTGGGCTGTGGGGCCCTGCTTTATTGCCTGCCCAGGGAAATGAGTGCTTTTGCTTTTTTGGCTCTAGCCGGGGTTTAAATGGGCTCTGGTGGCCCTGGAGGCTGCAGGCCAGGGATTAGGGAGCTCCCAGCTGGCAAATCAGGGCTGGGGAGGGAGGGAGGGGAGCTGGCAGGGCTGGGGGCAGCTGGAGCTGGCAGCTCTGCTGCCCAGCGAGCACTTAACCCCTTGCTGCTCCCAGCTGCTTCCCCAGGAGATTCCCAGTAGCTGTGCCCTCCAAATCCACTGCTGCTGCGGGGCAAATCCCACCCTGTGCCCCTGCAGATGGTCAGGGACAGGAACGTGGGAATGTCTCTGCTCCCTGCAGCAATGCCATCCCCTCTGCCGTGCCCAGGTGAGTCCCTCAATGCCAGCTTGCCACCAATCAAATTGAAAACGCACCAGTTTTTATAAAATTTACCAGATTTGCTTCGTTTCTCAGAGAAAGTGATCCTTCAGGTGCTGGCAGGGGAGTTTTCAGGTGCCTGCTGCCTCTCAGGGTGTCTGGATGTCACTCCTGGGGTTTTGGGTTCGATCACAAGTGCCGAGCGATCCCGTCTTCCTGGGGCCTTCCAAAGCCGTGAAAACCAGCCAGAAAATCCTTTCCACGTGTGGAATTTTCATTATTCAATGCTTCCACCTCTTTGTCTCTTGTTCTGCCATTTCATTTTGCTGAATATTTTATTGGGATTATATTTTTGTAAGACAAGAATGCACGGCCTTGCTTCAGCTCCCGTGTCAGTGCGACACCACTGGGTCACCTTATTTTACCCCAGCAGCTCAGAAAGTGTTTTGGAGATCAAAGTGGGCTCCTGGTTTAAAATAATCCCGAGGTTTGTTGGTGTTTTGCTGGAGAAAGTGGCATCAATTCAAGTTGTGCTGCCTGCCCTGCATCGCCTTTGATGACCTCTCTCCTTTTTCCTGCAGGGCATCGATTTCTGTCCTGGCCAGAGCGTGGCTGGAGTGACCACACACACCCAGGAGGAGCACACTTGCCTGCCCCTGCTCTTCCACCTGGGCAGGGACCCTGGAGAGAAGTACCCCATCAGGTGAGCCACTCGGCACTGTCAGTGTTCAAGATTTGTTTGCTTTGGTAGCTGGTTCTTGAAATCTGCTTAAAAACTGTCCCAGAAAGCCATGCTGGGAAATACTGGCTGTCCTGCTGGCTTTTTCTCAGGAGAAGGACAGGAGCAGACCTTGTTTTCAGGTGAGATGGGTGTGCACGTGGACTTGCCAGCCTGGTTGTTCCTGTTCTGTGTCCTGCAGCCCCTTGGGGAGGAGGACAACACCAATTTTTGGACAGGACAGGGCTGAGTGCAGCACATTCAAACAGAGCTGCCGGGGAGCCGTGCCTCGGAGCTGGGGGTTTTGGGGCCAGGGAGGAAACAACCAGTGCTGTGTGGTGCTGGAATCTCTGGAGGGCAGACCGGTAACCTTCCAGTCTCCTACCCCAGCTAAGGGAGCTTCTCCAGAGGGCCTTTAGCAAGAGGATTTTGTGCCCAATCCGCTCCTTCCTCAGGCTCTCCTGGCTGTCGGATTCCATTCTCCTCTAAGCCTGCTATTGTAATATTTATCTCTGGCACACACCATGCCCTGAGAGATTCCTGCCAGGATTGATGCAGTCAGCAGCCAGCAGAGCCCACAAAGAAGCCTGTGCCACCTCCAAAAACCCTCCCGAGGTGTTCCCACCTCCCTCCTTCCTTCCCTGCAGCAAATCCAGGGACACCTCACCAGTGGCTCTGACAGGGAGAGTGCGGAAATAAATCCAGAGGTAAAACGAGCGCTGCCTGCCCAGAACTGGGTTTGTGCAGCAGCCTGGAGAGGCAGAGATGTTTCCTGAGCTGACAGGGCTGCAATTACTCAACTGGTTTGAATAATTGAGTGGACACACTCACCCCGTTCCTTCCAGAGGAACTGAGCCTGTGCTGCCCACTGAGCGTTTTCACTGGAGACAGGAGGGGAGAGGAAATATTTCCATCCTCTCTCGCTTAGCAGAGCACTTTAGAGGTGCACCAGCAGTGGGTAAAGCTCTCTGGGAGCTCTGCTCCCACTGCATTCCAGCACTAATGAACAAAGCACAGCTGCAGCTCCAGGGCTGTAAACAGAGCTCAGTGAAACTAAACGGGGCTGGGATTCCAGGTGAGACCTGGGCAGTTTAACAACTGTTTTATTTCCCAAGGGCCTGGAGGGACAGGACACGGGGAATGCCTTCCTGCTGCCAGAGGGCAGGGAGAGATGGCATATTGGGAAGGAATTCCTCCCTGGGAGGGTGGCAGGCCCTGGCACAGGTGCCCAGAGAAGCTGTGGCTGCCCCTGGATCCCTGGAAATGTCCAAGGCTGGACAGGGCTTGGAGCGCCCTGGGACAGCGGAAGGTGTCCCTGCCATGGCAGGGGTGGCACTGGATGGGATTTATGGTCCCTTCAAACCAAACCATTCCAGGATTCTGTGATTCTGTTTTAGGAAATGAGTGCATAGAAATAATCCGTTTTTCCAAAAATCAAAAGAAACGCGTAGCAGTGGCTGGACTGTCGCTTGCCTGCTGTGTGTGTCACCCTTGTCACCTGCTCCAGCTGACCCTGCCTTGCCAGGGGATTGCACTGGATGATCTCTAGAGCTCTCAGCCCTAAATTCTCAGTGATTTGGGGATTCTGTGGTACTGTTTGTGTTCCCTCTGGGTTTGAGGCAGAGGAGCTCTTCCCTCAGAGGTGTTGGCAGCACCTGCTTCCCTGTGATTCCGCTGTTCCTCCCCACCACCGTGGAGTGAGCATTGAAAAAAATTCCAGGCTTCCAACAGCAATCATTTCTCATATGGCTGCATTGATTTTTTGGATATTCACAAGCTGTTGCTCTGATTGAATTTTATGGCAAGATTATGACCCGATTATGGAGAGCTGTGCTGGTGTTTATTATGCAGCCCCTAATAGAAACCCTCTTTTTAGCAAACCACTCTTCCTTTCTCCAGCACATTCTGCTGCTATTGTCTCCTCTCTGGTCACAATGGAAAACTCATGGGAAGTGGGTCTCCTCTATCGAACGTGGTAATTAAATTATGCTCATTTGTGGAGCTGCTCCTGGTGTGTATTTTTATTTAGCTTAATTATCCCCCTTGGCAGGGAGCCTGCTGGGAGTCCCGACACTAATGTTTCTCCAAAGGGAATCCAGCATCCTGCTCCCAGCCTGCATCTGTCTGTCCCTACATGCTGGCTCTGTTCTCCCTGCCTGCTTTTGCTCGCTTTTTATTACATTTATTCCTTATTTAGCGCGGCCTTTTCTTCTCCCTTGAAATGATTTTAATAATCTCTCGTCTCTCTTGGTTTGCATCAGTTTGGGGTGAAGCCACCAGCAGTGGGTGTCACTGCTGCTCAGGAGGGCCTGGCATCACCTGGCACCTCCAGAGGGATTTGCTGCTTCTATATTTGGGATCTCAGAGGCAGGGAATCCCGGGAATCAGCAGCTCAGTGACCTGCAGCAACACCCCTGACTTGCAGGGTGGTGCCACTGCACGTGCAGGACACACAGAGACCGTTCTTCAAGGCTGCAGTTCTGTAGATTCAGGGAAGATTTAAGATGGACCCTTAGGACCGTCAAGTGCCATTAACCTGGCCCTGCCAAGCCCACAACTATTTGGGTCATCTCATGGAGGTTGGAACAAGATGAGTTGTAAGGTCCCTTCCCACCCAAACCATTCCATGACTGTTTTTCTGTATTAGGAAAATGAGTGGATTGAAATAACCTATTTTTCAAAAATAACCTATTGTTCCAAAAATCGAACAAAGCTGTTCAGTCTTTGTTGAAGTGGCTGCTAAAGGGATGCCTGAAGTTGCAAGTCCTGCAAGACCCAGAGGCAGCAGGTATCATGTTCAACTCCCTGGGATTCTTGGTGAGGCAGGATGAGTCCTTCCTCTTCCTCACACTGTTCACTGCGTTTCCTGGAGCCTGCCTGCAAACAATCCCAGCAAAAGGAGCTCCCACCTTCCACGCAGCGAAAAACTGCCGAGGCAGTTCCAGGCAGTGCTGGGGACACGTCTGGCAGTGCAGAGCACCCTGCCCGTGTTCCCTTCTTGTGCTGCCTCCCTGCCCTCAGCTGCAGTGGGAGCAGCCCCTCCCAGCACGGCTGGGACTTCTCTTCCAGCTGCTGGATCCCCCCTGCCCCACATCTTCTGCCAAAGCCGTTGTGTTTGCTCCTTTGCCGTGAAACATGCTGGAACCCTGCGATGGGGTGGGGTGGAGGAACCTCAAAGTTCATCCGGTGCCACCCCTGCCACGGCAGGGCCAGCTTCCACCATCCCAGGCTGCTCCAAGCCCTGTCCAGCCTGGCTTTGGGCACTGCCAGGGATCCAGGGGCAGCCACAGCTGCTCTGGGCACCTGTGCCAGGGCCTGCCCACCCTCACAGGGAAGAATTTTTCCCAAATCCCATCCATCCCTGCCCTCTGGCAGTGGGAGCCATTCCCCGTGTCCTGTCCCTCCAGCCCTTATCCAGAGTCCCCCTCCAGCTCTGCTGGAGCCCCTTTGGACCCTTGTGTAGGAGTTACCTCCTCCTTGGTGGTGAGAAGTGAACCCTTTGTGCCTTTTTGTCACCTAGATCGGTGCAGGCTGCGGGACAGGAAACCTCTGGGTTTTTATAGCTCTCAGCTTTAAACTATAACTAAGAATGTGTGCTGGGCAGCACAGAAAGCAGAAGCATTTCCCTGAGTCTGAGCAGGGCTTTGTTTCCTCCCTGGATGCAGCAACTGCCTTTGTTACCAAATTTATCCAAATGCAGAACTAAAAGATCTGATAGTTTGGTTTTTTTTTTCCTCGGCCAGATTCTGTTATCTTTGGGTTGTGCTGTGTGTGCTAAGTACCACAGAGGGAACTTGTTTCCCCAATGTGACCAATTCAGTGAAATTATCTGTTGGTACCATCCTCACAAGCAGTTGTCAGTTTTATTATCTGAGTCAGATTATTGTTTATACAGAAATTTACTAAAATACTGCGTTACCAGTCGAGAAGAACACAAATAATGATTGTATATATGTTTATATATATATATAAAGCAAAGCTGGCACAGCTAAAAATACAGTTAGTAAAATTCCTGATGCAGCCCGAAGTAGAAAAAAAATGTTTTGAAGCCAAAGAATTTATAACAGAAATCTCTGAAATGCTGCCAGTTTGAGCCAGAGGTGCAAAGCTTAATAACAAGTGAGGACAGGGTAAGTAGAGCCTGCTCACACCTTTTGTTACTCCAGGTCTCTAGCAGCTTCTGCTCTGAGCAATGAAGTTTATTGAATTATGAACATCAAAATTCCTGTGTTTTACTTAGGGCAATGGATTTTACTATTATGGAAGAAAATGGAAGTGATAAGGCTTGGTTGATGAACATAATGATTTTAGAACACATTAATTAAGAAGAGAGCTCACAAGTGCCTATTTCGAGCAGATGGAAAATTCAGGAAATCATCAGAGAGGTAATTGCAGTGGTTATGGAGCCAGGAAAAAAAAAAAAAAAAAGGGAAGGAGCTCCTGAAGGGAAGCTAAGGGGGAAAGGATCTGATAGAAAAGTTGCCAGTCTCACCTCAGTGCTCAGGGCACAAACCTGGCTGTGGGGAAGGGAGAGAAGGTGCAAATCAGGGGGAAAAATGCGAATAATAGCAAAGAGCAAGGATTGTACCCGGGGGAGATGCTGACTCCTCATCTTGGAAAAGAGGGAAATGGTAGCAGCTGCATTGCAGGGCTGAATTAGCAGCTGCCACAGGAGAGGTGACACTAAAAGTGTGGGAATTGTGGCAAAGGAGCCTCAGAGGTGGCAATAAAAGCCATGGAGCACCAGCAATGCCAGGGCTGGATGCAGCAAGGTGGGACTGGTACAGAGCCAGCTCAGAGGGAAGAGGGGGAAATAAAATCCACCTGTGCAGGAGAATGATCAGCCTGGAGACTGGGAGCGGACACAAACACATCCTGGCTGCCCTCTCCCAGTCTCTGGGACCAACTCGTGCTTCATCAGCCCACAGCTCTCAGGTGTTCTGGGTGGAGTGGTGCTGCGTGAAAAGGAATATTGCGAGAAAAAAAGCTGCACGAACCAGCTGCAAAAGGAAATGCAAAATGCAGCTTGAAATGGATGTCATCATCATCTTCTTCGGAGACAGGACCAGGCAGTGCTGCAGGCACAAGGAAGTGGCCTGAAGAGCACAGCACATCAATTGTGATTCAGAAATAGCGCTGAAAATGAAACTGCAGGAGCAGCAGAGGAGAGCTGTTATTTCCTGTCACCTGTTCACCCCCAGACGAAGGCTTCACTGCTCACCCTACCTTTATCCCCTTTGCCATGTCCCTGCTGGGGTTCCTGGCAGTGAAATCCAGCAGAAAGGCAGGATTCTGGGAGCTGGGGAGGGAAAACTTCCATGAAAATAGCTGAGCAGGTGCAGGGATCAGCACCATCACATCTCCTTGCTGCGAGGAGTGTGCTAATCACCACGGCTTGGACTCTCCGATCTTGGAGGCTTTTTCTGACCTGAGTGACTGTGGAATTCCAAGGTTTCCCGTGGCTCGGTGTCTACACACCCCTCATGTCTCCAGGGATGCGTCTGGGCCCCCAAAATGCTGCTGGAGCAGAGGTGACCTGGGGTAAGAGCCACCTTCACCTCTTGATTCCTCATTTTTTTAACTTTGGCTCCTCTGAGTCTCTCCAGTAATTCCAGCAGCAGAGCCCCAAAGCTGTCTCTGCCTCCTGCATTGTGCAGACCTTAAATTGCAAATAAACCTGATAATAGAAGGGAGGAACTGAGGAAGACTGAGTAATAAGACAAGATCAAGGCTTGGATACCACAGTGCTGTGAAGCCTCAAAGCACTGATAACAGATAAAATCAAATTATCAGAATCTGGGTGTATTTCACAATTAAAAATGATGGTTTTAATTAAAATAATTCCAGAGGAGAAGGAAGTAAAGTATCATTAGCCACATTTATGCTCTTCCCATAACTTCATATCAATCTGAGAGCTGCTGTTCCTAGGACCATGGAATCCTGGAATGGTCTGGATTGGAAGGGGCCTTTAAAGCTCATCACCTTTCACTAAACCAGACTTCTCCAAGCCCTGTCCAACCTGGTCTAGAGCCCTTTGTCAGGCTTCTGTGATGGGATTTTTTATAATATACCATTCCCATTTTGTTCCAGTCTTCTCCATGGCCCCATCACTCCCAGGACAGACACTGCGCTGTGATTCGGGTGTAAAACTGGGGAAAAAAAAAAAAAAATCCTGAAATCCCGCTGAAAACCCTCCTGGATTTCTTTGGCTCTATTTGAGGGTGCATTTCATGGTGGCAGAGAATCATCCCCAGAGGTGACAGCACGAGGAGCTCAGGATGAGAGCAGAGTTTTAGCTGCGCGTGAGACGAACCGCGCTCCCTGCAGCGCTGCGTTTGCTGCGAGGCCACGCTGGGGTTAAGCAGCAGAGCAGGTTCCAGGAGCAGATTGCCAAGGCACAATTACAGTAAATGAAGGAAGCACAGCCCACACCTGTGCCTGGGACCCCGAGCTCCAATCCAGCCCTGATTGCATCTCCAGGGACTTCCCGGAGGTAAAGTGTCAATTAGTGTAATGACCCTGGACTTTGTCCACTCTGCTCCCCGGTTCTGAGCGTGGAATAATTTCGTGGACGCTGGGGGATCTCTTTTAGCGAGCTCCTCACAACACCACCTGCTCCTCACCCTCTGGTTCTTGCGGTGCTATTCCCAGCTCTCCTTCCCGGGATTGCTGAACTGGAATACGAAATGCAGCTCGCCCCCGGAGGCGGCCGCGCCTGCATCCTCGCAGACAATGGTGCCCAGACACCTGTACGGATAATTCCACCTCTTTTTGGAGCAGGGAATGCAGCAAACCTGGCCTTGCAGCCCAGGCCTGCATGTGCATTCCAGGAAAGGATGGGACTCCAGGTAGGAGAGCTTCCCAGCTCCCTTGGCGGCTCAGACTGATTACCATGAGGTAATTATCCCCGTTTTACATGCAAATTCCAGGCACTCTTGCAGATTTTGTCTCAAAACGCACTTGCTTAGGGCTGGAGGCAGTTTTAACTCCTGTGCAGTCAGTAAATGCTTCGCAAATCCCTGGATGTGAGGTTTTGGGGTGTGTTGTGGAGCTGAACAGGAATATGAGCCAAGGCAAGAAAACCAACGCTCATGGAACGGGAATATCCATGGGGCCAAGAAAAGAAAACCAACCTCCATGGGATATTGGGAAGGAATTTCTCCACGTGAGGGTGGGCAGGCCCTGGCACAGGGTGCCCAGAGAAGCTGTGGCTGCCCCTGGATCCCTGGAAATGCCCAAGGCCAGCTTGGACATGGCTTGGAGCACCTGGGATGATGGAAGATGTCCCTGCCCATAGCAGGAGGTGGGATGAGATGAGCTTTAAATCCCTTCCCACCCAAACCATTCCAGGATTGTCGGATCCTGTGAAATTCGGGAGCTTCCTCAGGATGCTCTGGATTTCAGGGTGGTCCTTCAGCTCTCTCCACCAGCTGGGTGTGAGAGCAGCAGCTCCAGCTCCTCATCCCACATTCCCTTCCGGCTCTCTATCAGCACAGCTCGGCCCAGCCTCACAATCAGCCTCTCCCTGGCCGCCTGCCGAGCGGGGATATTTATAGGGTTTACTGGAAACGCTTGGCACATCACTGGCCTTCCAAATGTGATTGTTTTGCAAAGAAGGAAATTAGCTGGAGTGTGGGGCTGGTGGCCAGCTTGGCCTGGGAGCAGAGGGAGCCCGAGGTCAGGACCCAGCTGCATTGTTTCTTTTATCTTCAGAAGGAATTTGCCGCTCTCTGTGGGGTTTTTGGTGTGGTTTTTTTTTTTTTTAAGTGGCTCTTAAGGTGATGGACAAAGAGAGATCATTGTTAGGAATCCTGCTTGAAGTGCACCCTGAGCCACTCCAACAAATACCTGCTGGAGGACTCGGCTGGGTCAGGATCTGGGCATTTAGAACCACATTTGGGGCATGGCAGCTGGGTCCCAGCTTGGAGTAATCAAGCTGTAATGGAAGAATGTGGATGGGGCAGAACCTCGGCGTGTTGTGGAACGGGGGAGGTATTCTCATCTTGGACAAGGCCCTTCTATTCTTCTCCTCTCTGTTTGCATAATTTTACTTCATTTCCTTGGTGGTTGTGGCGTTGAACTGGCCCGGGGTTGTGTTTGAAACCCTTCCTGAGAAGGCTCTTGTAAAACAAAATATTGACATTCCCTTGGCTTTCCTTACAACAAACGCCTCCGCCTGGGGCAGGTGTTCCAGGAGAGCTCTTGGAAGAGCGGGGGATGAGTGTGGAGAGCTGCTGGCCTCAGGTGGGACACGCTGCAAAGGTTGCCTTGGGAAATTTCTGTCCTCAGCTGTCTGGGAAAGTGTTTGTCCTGTGTCTGGGAAGTCTCCCTTGATGATAATCATTGAAGGGACAACTCGAGGACAACCCAGCAATGCCCTTTTATTGGCTAAGACAATTCCCTTGGGAACAGTCCTAGCAAAATCTGCACGAGGAGGAAACGCTTGGGGCCCCTGGCCCAGCAGTTTGGAAAGCTGAGCCTGTCTGGAGCCAGGTGATTTTCGGGGAGGACAAGCCGCTGCCATCCTCGTGTCCCTAAAAGCACCTGCGCCCTGCCAGCCTGGGTTTCATTCCCGGCAGACCCGTGGGCAGCTGGCAGGATGTTTCCACATCTCCTCCTCCTCCTCGTGGCTCACAGAAAGTCTTGTGGCCCAGCCTGGTGGCGTGGACACCAAAGAGAAGGCCCAGCAGTAAAACCCCTGCGCTTTTCCCCCTGCAGTTTTGCCAGTGAGGAGTACCAGCGGGCCGTGGAGCGCGTCTCGGCGCTGGTGCAGCAGCACAAGGCCACCCTGGTGCCAGGCCAGCCCCAGCTGAACGTGTGTGACCAGGCCGTCATGGTGAGTGCCCGAAGCACAAATGCACTGGGGAACCCTTGGGTTAAAGTACATTTTGTGAAGGTTCCATGAAATGTCGGTGTTGGGGAGGGATGGAGAAGAGATGCACCGTCAGCTGTTGGTGGATTCCTTGCTTAGGGACGGGGCACATCCTTCTTCTCCTTTCTAAGCCCCTTCTGCAGTTCTCAAAATCCTGGGATCATGGAATCCTGCAATGCTTTGGGTGGGAGGGGATCTTAGAGTTCATCCAGTCCCACTCCTGCCGTGGCAGGGACACCTTCCACTGTCCCAGGCTGCTCCAAGCCCTGTCCAGCCTGGCCTGGGACACTTCCAGGGATCCAGGGGCAGCCACAGCTTCTCTGGGCACCTGTGCCAGGGCCTGCCCACCCTCCCAGGGAGGAATTCCTTCCCAATATCCCATCAAGCCTTGCTCTCTTTGTTTTGAAACTTCCACAGGACAGTGCCTCATTTTCAGTGATGTATTTTTGGTCTTGCTCTGTCTCCTCTCCACCTGAATTTTCCAAAGTCTCTGTTGAAATTGAACATTCTCAGCTCAGTTTTCTCTTTCAAGTCTCCTGTTGGGAAGTTACTGTTTGGCTTCCCTGTCAAACACTGCTTGGTTCTCTTTGCTGAGAACCTGGGAAAGAAACTGGATAATCTGGGGGAGGTTGTCACAGTCTGAGGGAACGTGTCTGTGGGCTGACAGACAAAATAGTAACAGGCAAAATCTTCTTACAGACAAAACCCTGTAACAGGCTGTTACAAAATAGTAACAGGCAAAATCTTCCTGATGCAGAAATAATGTCCTGGATCAGTCAGAACCTGCTGCCTCTGGTCTGTCACCAGCAAAGAACAAAACGTGGAGCTGCGTCCCCTCAGTAACAAGGCAAAGATCTCCCTTAGCTTTGTCCCATCTCTTTGTTTTTGGATGTTAAATAGGAAAAAGATTTGAGGGCCCATTGTTTCCGTGTTGTTTTCTTTCCTTATTCAACTTTTCCCTTAATGAGCACTGTTCTCTGCTCCTCTGGGGCCTTTTGGATTCAGGCACTGTCCCCAGGGCCTGGCTGCTGCCAGAGCCCTGCACTGCAAAGGCATTTCTTCCAAAAGTGCTTCACAAATTGAAACCCATCAGAGGCAGAAAGTGGGCTGGGGGGATCCTAATCCCAGGAGAAAGGTTTCAATCCCAGCAGGAAACACGGTGAGTTTTCCACTCTGTGTACACTCCTCACAGGATAACTCCACGGTCACTACACCAAACCGTCAGATTGCTGCCTTTGGAGACCAGAAATGAAGATAAGCAAATCTTTAGGGAGTGATTTTATTGCTGGGGTGGCTTGGGGCCTAAATCTGGTTTTGGGGGATGCTGGGAGATAAAGATGATTTACTGACACTATCTCCTGTCACCTGTTTATTTGATAAGGGTGTTTGATGTGTTTGGGAGAGAGGAGAAGAAGAATTGTCTTTGCTTACACGTAAACAAAGTGTGTGGAAGTGTTCAAGGAAGTGTCCAAGGCCACAGAGGGACAGGACACAGGGAATGGCTTCCACTGCCAGAGGAGAGGGATGGATGGGACACTGGGCAGGAATTGTTCCCTGTGAGGGTGGCAGGCCCTGGCACAGGTGCCCAGAGCAGCTGTGGCTGCCCCTGGATCCCTGGCAGTGCCCAAGGCCAGGCTGGACAGGGCTTGGAGCAGCCTGGGACAGTGGAGGGTGTCCCTGCCATGGCAGGGGTGGCACTGGATGAGCTTTAAGGTCCCTTCCCGCCCAAGCAGTGCAGAATTCCGGGAGAGCAGATGGATCTATAGCTCCTGCAGCCGAGGGTGGACGGGTCAGGGGAGGTGTTTGCAGCCCATGTGTGCTGGATCCCCACAGCAGCCTCCAGGGAGCTCGCCCAGAGCTGTGGAAGTGTGGCAGAAGCTGTTCTGCGGCTCAGGGCTGTCCCCAGGGCTCCCAGCACCCGGCACGGGACTGGGGCCGCAGCACAGACCGTTCATTGTTCTGCTTTTTCCAAGGAACAAACATTTCATTTCACGTCTTCCTTTGGCTCCCGCTTCCTTCTGCACAGTGCTCTGAATTTTCCAGCCGTGGCTGCGCATTTTAAACCAGAGGAACAGATTTAGAAAACGGCGTTAATTGTTCTGAAAGGCTGCAGAGCCCTCGGTGCAGAGGTGCCTCCAGACACGGCTCTGTGTCCGCTCTGCTCCTCTGCAGGAATAGCTGGTGTCTCACTGCCATCTGTTGTCAGCTCCATGGAACAAAAACCTGCTCCAGACTTTCATTTTTCTTTTTTCTGCTATTTCGTTTCCGTAGGAATTTAATTTCCTGTTTGTTTGTTGTTTGTTAGTTTGTTTGGTGTGGGTGGTTTGTTGTTTTTTTTTTTTCCCCTTGGTGGTGGTTGTTTTTTTTTTTGTTTTTTCCCTGAGTGTTTCTTTCCCGTAGGAATTTAATTCCAAGAAAACATAAATACTTGCAGGGTGTGAAAATCAGCAGAACGAAAGGCACGAGGTCAGTGTTGAACTGGCCTTTAACGGGGGACATCAGGGGTGTCCCATGGATGGACAGACCGGAGAGAGGGAAGGACAGATAATGAGCACAAAAGATTCCTGAAGGCAGAGTGGGAATTGTTATCTGCCCTTCCCATGACCACAAGCCCAAATTTCAAATGGCAAAACCTCGATGAAATTAAAAATGTTCCTTTATCCAAGTTCCTTCCTCCGTTAATCCCCCTGGAAGCTGAGCTTGGCAGTGGATCTCCTTGCTGCTGTCCTTTTTCTGTTCTACACATTCAGGTAGCTCCAGAAACGTGGAAACAAGGAAAACAAATAGTTTTGGTGTGCAGTGGAAGAGGTGTCTCAGGAATGCTCCCTGCTCCATCTGCCCATGGATTCATCCATCAAAACTCTCATTAAAATACCAACATTCTTATCTCTCTCACACCCTTGGCCTTCTGCTGCCTTTTGCGTCCTGGATATCGCAGTGCTGAGAACGGGAGCTCCCCTGGAATCCCGGGAAAATTCGGGATGTCACCAAAACCTCCTGGGCTGGGTGCTCGGTGCTGCAGGAGAGAGGAGAGGGTCAGCAGCATCCCAGCAAACTGGGAGAGGCCAGCAGGACGGGGGTGTCCCAGAGGAGGGGATCATCTGCTGCACGGCATTTGTAGCTTTTCCCAGAGCTTTTATTCCAGCAGTGTTTGGAGTGGGGAGGTTTGTGAGCCCAGAGGCTTCGGCTGCAAGAGGACTTTGATCTTTCAAGCAGCGCATAAAAGTGTCTTTGTGAGGATCTTAAAGAGCTGGTTGAGGTGAGAGCTTAGCAGATACTTGGTGTGAATCATCTTTTTTGTCTGTTTGTTTTTAACAGAATTGGTCCCCTCCAGGCTGTGAGAAGCTTGGGAAGTGCCTG
Organism: Hirundo rustica; assembly: GCF_015227805.2. Classification (NCBI taxonomy): domain Eukaryota; kingdom Metazoa; phylum Chordata; class Aves; order Passeriformes; family Hirundinidae; genus Hirundo; species Hirundo rustica. The sequence continues at coordinate 1,458,052 of NC_053460.1, forward strand.
AAAGCGCCCGAGTCTGATCCTAAGAAATGCTCTTGGCCTCACTGATGGCTGCAGCCCTCCAGAGCTTCCCAGAGGCGGCTGGACACGCAGCTTCCAATGCCTGCTCCTGTTGGCACTCCTGTTTACACGGGAAGGGTGTGATGGGTGCATGATATCATCACTTGCTCTCCCAAAAGGGCCAGTGTTTATATTCCTCGTGCTCAGGGTTTAGCCTCTACTCCTCTCTTCTCCCAGCTCCTTCCCTAAATGGTAACTCCAGAGAGGACTGGTGGGGCTGGAAAAGCTCTCTGGCCAGCCCCGGCTCTGCCATCAGCTCCGACATGCCGTGGGTCACCGCTGCTCCTTCCACCCAGCCTTGCTCAGCCGGGTGCCCCAGCAGGAGCCATGGGACGGGTCAGGAAACTCGGAGCTGCCAGGGAGCCCTGCCCAAACTGCCCGTGTTTTCTTTGCCTGTAACTTGTTGTTTTAACATTTGATTTCCGTTGTGAACTCTGGACATCAACTTGTTTTTCCTTTCTCCCGAAATTCGTGAGTTCTGGGTGCAAACAGGGGATCCCTCCTGCTCACAGCCGAGGGGTTTGGATCCAGGGACAATGCCCTGAATTCCTTCCACGTGCAGCTGCAAACATTCCCTAGGCTGTGGTTTAAGGAAGGGTGGGGATTGTGTTCAGGTAAGTGTTGGGTTGGGGTTACAGCCCCTGCCAGTGCCTGAAAGGGCTCCAGGAGAGCTGGAGAGGGACTTTGGAGAAGGGCCTGGAGCGCCAGGACACAGGGAATGCCTTCCCACTGCCAGAGGGCAGGGCTGGATGGGATATTGGGAAGCAATTCTTCCTTGTAGGAGTGGTGAGGCCCTGGCACAGGTGCCCAGAGCAGCTGTGGCTGCCCCTGGATCCCTGGCAGTGTCCAAGGCCAGGCTGGACACTGGAGCTTGGAGCAGCCTGCGACAGTGGAATTGGGGTTGCACTGAAGGAGCTTTCAGGTCTTTTCCAACCCAAACCATTCCAGGATTCTCTTGCCTGATTGTTGGTGCAGGACATTTATGGGGAGCTGGGGCTCAGGTGTTCATTTCAGGGCTTTCCCTAATTTCCAAAAATCTGCCTAGAGCTGGTCCAGGTCACTGTTCCCATCTCGTGCTCTGGGCCCAGCCGAGGGCAGGCTCAGCAATGTCCCTTTGCATCAGCCCTTAACTCCTGACCCCGTTTCCAGCACACATTCTCCGAGGAATTCTCCTTGTGCAAACTTTCCCCAGCCTGGCCGTAGCTCTCCTTTAGCCAGAGTTCCTGGGGAACACAGGGCTTTGCTCAGTTCCACAGGGCAGATCCCTGCCCTGCCTTGGAGCAGATCCCTGCCCTTCCCTGTCTGCAGCCATCCTGTCTGCAGCAAAACCAGGCTCCTCTGCGCCTTCAGGGCACAGCTGGGGGGAGCCCCGAGCATGTTTGGGGTCAGGCTGAAAGAGGGGCGGTTTAGGTTGGATATAGGGAAGGAATTGTTCCCTCTGAGGGTGGGGAGGCCCTGGAACAGGGTGCCCAGAGAAGTTTGGAGCAGCCTGGGATGGTGGAAGGCGTCCCTGCCCATGGCGGGGGGCGGGACAGGATGAGCTTTTAGAGCCCTTCTCACCCAAACCATTCCAGGATTCTCCACTCGTCCCACCAACAGCTCTGCTTCCACCCCTGCAGTGTTTTCCGCAGTACACGTGCCCTCTCGGTGTGGTGTTGTGCTGCCTTAGGAAAATCCAGGTGCTCTGTACCTGGGAACAGCTCAAATTCCTTCCCAAGCTGAGCTTGAGAGCTCTGCTTCTGTGCCAGCTGCTGTGCTCCCGCTGGCTCCGGGCTCTCAGCTGCTTGTTCCTACCCCCCTGTCATCCCAAACATCCCATTCTCCCCATTCCCATGGTTTATGGACCTGGAATCCCCTCCACGGTAACTCTTGATGTGAAACTGCATAATCCCATAAACCTGGAGTAAGAATTGAGTCGGCTCTTGCTGTTCCACCTCTCAGAAATCCCAGCCAGCATTTCAGGGATCCCTGCACTTCTGCAAGTGACATTTGTTTATAGCCCACATTTCTTAGGACGTTCCTAATTGTCCTTCAAGTATATCATGGCATTTCCAGCTCATCCATAACATTCCTCCTTGTTTAGACACAGCTCAAGGCTCGGGAGATCCGGCCAGCAGCTCGCTCGGAGCTGAGGTGAGGGCTGCGAGCGGTTGTGGGTCTGTCAGCACAGGGGACCGGGATAAAACCAGGAACTCCCCATTTGCTGAGGCTGCTCCACCTCTGCTTTAGGGCTTCTCCATGTCCAGGGCAGGGAACGGAGCTGGGAAGGGGCTGGAGAATCCTGAGGGAGCTGGGAAGGGGGCTCAGCTGGAGAAAATGGGGATCAGGAGGGAGCTTGTGGCTCTGCACAGCTCCTGACAGGAGGGGACAGCCGGGGGGAGCAGGGACAGGAGGAGAGATGTGCCAGGGGAGGGTTAGGTTGAATATCAGGGAATTTTATTCATGGAAAGGCTGAAAAGCATTGGCACAGGGCAGCGGTGATATCCCCATCCCTGGAAGTGTTGAGAACCCCGTGGATGTGGCGCTGAGGTGACCGTGGCGGTGGTGCTGAGGGTTGAACTCGATGATCTCAAAGGTCTTTTCCACCCTCAGCAACTTCAGTTGCACAGTTCTGTCACCTGGCGCTGTCAGAGCCCTGCATTCACTGCAAAACTCCCACCAGAGGAGGGAGTCCATGGCTGCAGCTCCCTGGCACTCCTGTCAGCCCTCAAATCCTTGTGAGGTGACACATCCTGGCGTTTCGTGCTGCTTGGGAAGAGTTCCCCAGGATCTGAGCTGGACCCTGGCCTGGCCACACTCCTCAGTCCCCAGAATTTGCCCTGGACACCTCCTCCCTTTCCCCTGCCTGCTGCTTCCTCCTTTTCTCCTTCACAGCTGCACTTTGGAAGATCCTGCTTTGCCCCTGGAACTCGCTCTGAGCAGTCACGGGGTTCATCCCCGCTCCAGCACAGCAAACCCTCATTCCTCCCTGGAATAATTTCAGGACACAGATCCTGGAAGGAAACTTTGCACTTGAAAGCAAGTTAAGTGAGGCCATGGAGTGTCTGTTTAGAATAAAAGGACACGAAGCAGATAATAAATAATCAGGGTTTAATGTGACAAAGCCTCTGCTTTAAATTTAAATAGGAGTAGTTGTTTTACAGCTGGATAATAGGAGGAATCTTAAATGAATGCCTTTCCTAAAAGCGTGCAGATTTAAAAGTTGTGAGGTGAAGAACCAACGAGGGAAAATAAATTTATCAGCAATGCAGTCTGTGATTTCACCTGTACGCCAAGGGATTGACAACACCTTGCCTTGGGGCACTCTCCCAGATTCGCCTCCTGGACCATGGGACTCACTGGGGTTAAAAATAACTTGCTTTGTTTTCCCGGAATTATTTTTACCATGGATCAATCTCCCAGCGCACAGAGCGCAGTTCAGAGGCTGGGGGGGAACCGGGGCCAGCACTGGGGCGGGGTCGGTGCCTGCAGCCCCTCTCAGGGCACAGCGTGGCCACAGCTGCCCTTAAAAACCATCCTGAGCCGCTGGCCTGAAGCTTCCCAGCTTGGGAACTGGGGCGGGAGTGGGGCTGGGGGCATTTCCTGCGCACTCAGGGCCCCGCAGCAGCCAGACTGCTCCGGTGGTGGCTCCTGTTCTCAAGCTGCGAGCCAGAAACGCCGAAGGGATGCCGGAGTTTGGGGCTGTGATGTTCCTTTCTTTATGTTTATTATGCTGAACGCTAAAAGCTTCATATCTTCCTGGCCTGAGAGTCCAAAGAATTTCTTTCTTGCCTTTAATTTCCAATTAGCTGAGCCTCTCAAGCCTCCCAGCTCTGCCCCTGAGGCTCTGTTATCATCCCACCCTCCACGCAGAAAAGCTTCCGAAATGGATGGAACTAATAATCGTGGAAAAAAACCACAAAAAACCAGCTGCATTTCCAAGCTCTGGCTGCAGAAGTGGAGCCTTGATTTCAAATCCTGCAGCGACAAATGGATTATTTCGGTGGCGAATTGATCCCTGGGGGACCAACGATTTGGGGAGCTGAACGCTGGAACTGGGAAGCAGAGGATCAATTCCCAACACTTCCAGCCAAGGTTAATGCCCTGCAAGCTGCCCTGAGTGCAGCAGTGCAGGAGAACACGGCTCTGCCTGTCCGAGGGGAGCCTCGGGAATGTGGGGAGCACCAAGGGAAGTCCCACGGGTTTGCTGCTAAAACCTGGGGGCTGGTTTTGGGCCCTGACAGTGGGATTTGACTAAAAGAAGCGGAACTGGCATCCCCAAGAAGGAGGCTGTGGGACTTGGGACCGGAGTGGAAGTGGCAGTTCCTGCTCCTGTCACCTCCAGCCCTTCCCAGACATCATGGACAGCGTCCCGAAATTCCAGGTTTCACATAAAGGATCTCCTCAAGGCTGGACACTCTTATTTTCCCCAGTGACAACAGCTTTGAAACATGAAAGGATTCCAGCAGCTGAGGAAGGATCTGTGGGAGGTGAGAACTGAAGGAAATCTGTGGGGCAGGAAGGTTTGGGGTGCTGGGAGGTGATTTTTGGCTGCAGAGTCCCCAGCAGCCTCTGGAGCAGAGCCAGCAGAGAAATCCCTCCCCAGGGATCCTGCCCTTGTCCTCAGCACTGGGAAACTTTAGAAACCAAACACTTTTATTCTCTCAAGAGTTTCTCTGCCTGTCCAGCCTCCAAATAGCTGCTCTGCAGTTAGAACGGCCTGTTTCCCATCTCTCTTGGCTGTTAGAATACTTGGAAATCAACTTTTCCTTTTGTTTTCTGGTAGCATTGGATGTTTTTCTGTGTTATCAGGAGGAAGCACTCCGGAGCCCCTTGAATTAAACTGTCAGGGGCTTTAACTTTTTAAGAACAGCTGGGAGGGAAGAACTGAAATCTCATTTTGGGTTCTTTTTTTCCCCTTTGGAAAATGGCTATTTTAAACACCAAGGCTCCATTTGCCTGTTTTCTTTATATCCCCTTCCACCGCTTAAAGTTTTGTTGTTGCTTGAAGTCTACTTGGGATTATATAAATCCTAAATAAAGGTGGATCCCTAGCCAGAAGCTTGTGGTCTTTCAGGAGGGAGGAAAAAAAACCTTCCAGCTTCTGGAGAGAGGCAATCTGGCAGCTCTCCGGGCCTTTGTCCCTCTTGGAGTCACTTAACACCCTCTGGGTGACTTGGTAGCGCAATTCCCAGCTGAAAAGGGAGAGCAGATAAAAGCCAAGGGCGAGGAATGCGAGCCAAATCCATTAGTTCTGGATCAGACACAAAATCCAGGCTGGCCAGAGGAGAGAGAGGAGTTTTGTGTCTTCCCCAAGGGCCTGATCCGACCTGGATCACGCCGGATCACGACGCTTCTCCCTCTTTTAGGGGGACAAAAGCAGCTCTGAGGCTTCTATCCCGAGCCCAGGGCTCTGGCTGGGGAGCTGCATTCTTCTGGTGTTGAAATAAGATATCTCAAATTTGGTTGTTGTTGTTTTTGGGGTGGTTTTTTTTTTTTTTTTTTTTTTTAAAGGGTTTAAAGTGCATGAGTTTCCTCAGCTGAGACCAAAATGAAACATTCCAGTGGATTTGCAGGGGAATTTTTTTTGTGCTCGTTTTCCCCTCGTGGAAGAGGGATGTTGAAATTCGGGGCATTTTGTTCCACTTCACGCTGAAGTGTTAAAATCCTGAAGGGAACACAAACTCCCAGGCACAGCACAGCTCTTTAATTGCCTGGTTAAGCTGATTAAAGTTTAGTCCCCAAGCTTTTCACATTCCCAGTTTCTGTGCTCCCTGGCTAAAAACACCTCTCCTATCAGGATCTCAAAGCACTTTTAAATCACCGATGGCCTCAGAAGAGAGGCAAACCCAGAGTCCCCCGGGGGAGTTTCAGCTGGTGATTCCTTTGCCAGGCCTGAAGCTCTCGGAGGCGCGGGCGGATGTGGAGCCACCTCCCGGGTGATATTCCAGAGCCCTTTGACATCACATTTGGAAAGGGGTCCTAGGAAAGTTCTCTGCAGATGGAAATTGCAGTAGGAGTCAGCGGTGTTGTTTGAGAGGTGGAACAATCACGGGGAAAACTGATTTCCTTGGGGTGTTCCAGCGCTGTCTGTGCCAGCTGGAATCCTGGAGATGGGGGATAGAGCAGCAGTTGAGACAGGAATCTCAGGAATGTCGTCTTTCAGTGGTGATTTCTGGCAGCTGGGTCACCGCAGGTCCAGTTTGGTGTAACCTTTGTGCCCCTCCAGGCAGCACTGATGGACGCGGACTGATCCCACATCCGAGGAGGAGACATCCCTGGCTGTGGGGTGGAGCACTGGGGGCACTCAGCAGCTCATCCTGGGGGAGCTTTGGGGGCTTGGCTGGGATGAGCGGCCTGGGAACCTCACTCAGCCTCCAGGAAAATGCGGTGGAGTCTCCTGCAGTAAGGGTGGGATGGTGGGGGGGGGTCACAAACGAGACAGGGGTGACACAGACCCCCCCCGTTCCAACCCCTCCGTTGGCGAGAGGCAGAGCTGCCTGGCAGGCTGAAAAGATCCTTTTTTATTATTATTATTTTCCCCAGGAAATAAGCTCCTGCTTATTTATTTCCACGAGTAGGCAGATAAAAATTCCATCAGCAATTCCATCTGCCAGGAAGAAGAGGAGTTGCTGGAATAACTCATTGTCCAGTGCTGCGCTTGTAAGGTCGCAGGAGAAGCCCGTGCAGCTGGTGGCAGGGAGCGCGGGGGCTGCACGGCCCTGCTCCCACCGCAGGGCTCCGCGCTGGCCTCCCTGGAACAGCTGCCAGAGGGGATCCTCGGGCTGCCAAAGAGAGAATGGGAGTGCAGGGAAAATCTTCCTGTGCGAGGGGATGGCTGCGAGGGGAGCACGGGGCTGTCCCTGGCAGGAGAGGGAGCTGACCTTCGCAGGAGCTGCGATTGTTCAGCCCGGGGAAGAGGAGGCTCCGGGGGGATCTTAGGGCTCTGTCCAGTGCCTGAAGGGGTTCTGAGAGCTGGGGAGGGACTCTGGACAAGGGTAAGGGGGAATGGCTTCCCCAAAGGGAAGGGTTAGATGGGATATCAGGGAGAAATTCCTCCCTGTCAGGATGTTGAGGCCCTGGCACAGGGAGGATTTTTTTTTTTTCCCCCCCCAAAGGGAAAAAAAGAACCCAACAATGGGATTTCAGTTCTTCCCTTCCAGCTGTTCTTGAAAAGTTAAACCCCCTGACAGTTTAATTCAAGGGGCACCGCAGAGCTGCCTCCTGATAACACAGAAGCTGTGGCTGCCCCTGGATCCCTGGAAGTGTCCCAGGCCGGGTTGGATGGGGTTTGGAGCAGCCTGGGACAGTGGAAGGTGTCCTTGCCACGGCAGGGGCTCTCCAGAGCGTGTGGGTGAAGTTTTCCTGGTCTCAGCTCTCAGCAGCAAACGCTGAGCTCAGCCAGGGGTGTTACAGGCTCAAACTGCTTCTGCTTTCCGCAGCGAGCCGTGCCTGGATGGGTTTGGAGCAGATCCAAGGTGTATTTGCTAATGGAAGAGGAGATCTGAACTCCTTTGGTGGATTTTGCATGGCCAAACAACACTCACCACCGGGAGCTGGGAGCTGTGGGAGCTCCCTGACCTGCCCAGGGCTCGGTGACACCAGGAGCTGTTGGTCCAGGACCCGGCGCTGTGTCCTCGTCCCTCATGGGTCTCACCCCAACCAAGGGGTTTAACGAACACACAACGACTCCAGGAGTTCACACGAGGTGATGAGGGATGGAAAAGCAGGGAGTAGTGAAGTCCTGAGGAGCTTGTTGTCTGAGGGAGGCTGGGCAGGGTGAGGGGGTGGAAATGGAACCCCCAGGCATGGAGCTCCTTCCTGGGAGCAGGCAGGGAAATCCTGCTCCATGGAGCAGGTACCTGGGAACCCTTCAGAGGGGAGCCTGGGGCTCCATCCATTGCTGTGCCCCGGCTCCACACACTGGGAATTGCAGCTCCATGTGCCAGGGCTCCATGCACAGGGAATTGCAGCTCCATGTGCCCAGGTGCCAGGGCTCCACGCACTGGGAATTTGGGGCTCTGTGCACGGGGATACCAGAGCTCCGTGTGCCGAGGGGCTGATGCTCCGTGCTCCAGCACACCGGAGCTCCAAATACCGGGGAAAGGATGCTCCATGCCCTGAGGTACCGGAGCTCCGTGCACTTGGGGAATGGATGCTCCATGCTCCAGGATACCGGAGCTCCAAACTCCAGGGTACCGGAGCTCCAAACACCGGGGAGACCGGGGCTCCAATGCACTGGGGGGGACTGATACTCAGTGCCTCAGGATACCGGAGCTCCGCGCACTGGGGTACGGATGCTCCATGCTCCAGCATAGCAGAGCTCCAAACACCGGCAGGACCGGGGCTCCAACGCCCCGAGGTCCCGGAGCTCCATGCACCGGGGGATGGACGCTAAGTGCTCCAGGATATCGGAGCTCTGCACTCCGGGCTACCGGAGCTCCAAACACCGGGAGAACAGATGCTCCATGCTCCAGGACACCGGAGCTCTGCACTCCGGGGTCCCGGAGCTCCAAACACCGGGGAGACCGGGGCTCCAATGCACTGGGGGGGACTGATACTCAGTGCCTCAGGATACCGGAACTCCACACTCCGGGGTCCTGGAGCTCCAAACACCGGGAGAACGGATGCTCCATGCTCCAGGACACCGGAGCTCTGCACTCCGGGGTCCTGGAGCTCCAAACACCGGGGAGACCGGGGCTCCAATGCACTGGGGGGGGACTGATAGTCAATGCCTCAGGATACCGGAACTCCATACTCCGGGGTCCCGGAGCTCCGCGCACCGGGGGACGGATGCTCCATGCCCTGAGGTCCCGGACCCCCGTGTCCCAGGGCCCGGCGGCTCCGTGTCCCAGGGCTCGGCGGCTCCGTGTCCCAGGGCTCGGCGGCTCCGTGCCCCAGGTGCCGGCCCGCTCCGGTGGGAGCCGCCCCGGGGCGGAGCCGCTGCCGCCGCCGCCCCCGTTCCGCCCGGCCCGGCCGAGCCGCGGCTGCGGCGGCTGCGCACGGCGGGGCCGCCATGAGCGAGGAGAGGCTGCGCAGGGTGCGCGATCGCGTCCGCTCCTTCCCCGACTTCCCGGAGCCCGGCGTGCTGTTCCGGTGCGGCCGGGATGGGCACCGGGATGGGCACGGGGATGGGCACCGGGATGGGCACGGGGATGGGCACCGGGATGGGCACCGGGATGGGCACGGAGCAGGGGCAGGGATGGGACCGGGGAGGGAAGCAGCGCCGAGAGCGGAGCCAGAACCGCGGGTGGAAGCAGGACAGGGCTGGGAATGGGGCCGGGAGCAGGGCTGGAGCCGGGCCGGGGACTCGCTCACAGCTCCTGTCCCCGGTGCCCGTCCCTGCCCTGGCTGGAGCCTTCCCCGGGCTCGGGAGCTGCGCTGATCCCTGCCCTCCCTCGCTGCAGCGATATCAGCCCCTTGCTGAAGGATCCCGTGGCCTTCGGGGCTCTGATTGATCTTCTGGAGGATCATGTGAGGGCATCTTTCCCTCAAATCGACTTCATTGCGGGTGAGTGTCGCTCGAGCGTCCCCGAGGCTGGGGCAGAGCAGCGCGTCCCGGCTGGGAAGTGTGGGGTGGCCCTTGGACACGAAAATCACCTGAGCGCTGGCCTCTGTCACGTTAAACGTAAACACCAGCACAGTTTATCCCCTTCACCTGCTCCCGTGATTCCCCGAAATTCTGCTTTGGCATGTGGCAGGTGCCCTCGGACGCTTCGGCGCCAGCTGCACGATTCATTGTTAAAAAGGAGGGAGCCCACAGGGTGCCCCCAGGGCAGGCAGGGCTCCTTTTCTTCTTCCTTTTCCTTTTCCTGTTGGCCACAACACCTCTCAGCTGACCTGGCAGCGTGCTGGGGAGGGCACTGCTTGGCCTGGGTTCAAGGAGCACGGACCAAACCTGGCCCAGGTGTTCTGCGATAAACAAAGTCTGCCCAGAGGTGCAGAGTTCCTGCTCGCGTGGCCGGACTGATACCGGGGCCCTGCTGCGTTTATCTCGAAGGAAAAGGGTCAGAGGGGAGGGAAAAGGGCTCTTGGGGCCCAGCAGCAGCAAGAACAGGAGCGTGGGCTGCGTTTTCTGCCCTCAGAAGGGACTTGAAGAGCAAATTGCTTTTAGAGCTCCCATGAATGGGGGGATAAAACTGGGACAGTCGTGCCAAGGCCTTTTCCCAGGGAAATGGCTCCGATCTGAGTGATGGGACAAGGGGAAAAGGCCTCAAGTTGCGCCTGGAGGAGTTTAGGCTGGATATGAGGGAAGATGAATTCACTGCCCAGGTACCAGAACAGGCTGCCCAGGGCGGTGGTGGAGTCACCATTCCCAAAAATACGTGGGTGGGGTCGTGGCTCAGCTGGGAATGGTGCTGGAGGCCTTTTCCAAGGTGGATGGTGGATCCCTGACTCCTGCTGTGCCCCCAGGCCTGGACTCCCGCGGGTTCCTCATCGGGCCGCCGCTGGCACAGCGCTTGGGCATCGGCTTCGTGCCCGTGCGGAAAAAGGGGAAACTGCCCGGTCCCACCGAGTCCGTCACCTACAACCTGGAGTACGGCAAGGTGAGGCCAGGGACGAGCAGGGGCTCCGCCTGGGGGGGCCCAGGGGTGCTAAAACCCGTGGGCAGGGGGCTCCCAGAGCGGGTTCTGATGGCGTGGGCGAGCCGCCGTCGCTCCCGTGGGTGCCGTGCCCCGATCCCTCGGCGGGCTGGGTGCTCAGTGCCTTTCTTTGGCTTGGATCCCGGCGCAGGGGCACGGAGGGCGCTGCCCGCTCTGGCAGTGGGGGCTGTGAGTCGGAGCCTCCCCACGGCTTCCCGCCCCTGACCCCGCTGCTCCCGCAGTCCGTGCTGGGAACCAACGGCAGCGCGGCCCCAAAGCCGGGCCTGGGCCGTGAGGATTGCTTGGGCCAGCTCCGCCAAGCTCGCGTGGCACGCCTCAGGTTGGAGCTGGCTCCAGGCAGAGCTCCCCAGGGCGTGACCGGGGATTGTCCTCGCCGGAGAGCTGCTCTGGGACGAGATTCCAGCGTAACTCGCACGCTGAGAGCTCAGGACCTTGGCCCAGCAATCCCCTCCCTGCTCTGTGTTCCTGTGGCGCTCCCCTGTAGCTGGAGTTCTTGGGGGTGTGAGGGGTTTCTCCCCGAGGCCGGCCTGAGACAAAGCCGCTCTTTGCTCCCTGCAGGCTGAGCTGGAAATCCAGAGCGATGCCGTGGAGCCTGGGCAGAAGGTGGTGATCGTGGATGACTTGCTGGCGACTGGAGGTGAGGGCAGCACCTGGCACCCGTGTGCCCGCGGAGCCCTGGAATGGCTGGGCTGGATAAATCCCGTCCGCTGCCACCCCTGCCGTGGGCAGGGACCCTTCCCACCTCCCCCAGGTCGCTCTAAGCCCCTTCCAGCCCGGCTTTGGACGCTCCCAGGGGCGTCCACCCCTCTGGTGTGCGCAGCCAGCGGCAGCCGGGGTGGCTGTGGGGCTGTGAGGATGTTTGTGCTCCCCTCACAGGTACCATGCGCGCTGCCTGCGAGCTGCTCCGGAGGCTGGAGGCTGAAATCCTGGAGTGCCTGGTGGTGATAGAGTTAAAAGCCCTGAAAGGGTCGGAAAAGCTCAGTTCCATCCCTTTCCACGCCCTGCTGCAGTATGACTGAGGAGGAGCGGGGAGAGGGCAGCGCTGGGAACAAATCTGGGGTTTTGTTTGGTGCCTCTGGACGTCACGAGGGGGTGGGCAGGGGGGTTAGACACAGCTTTTGAGCATGGCCAGGTGCTCTTCAATCCTGCATTTCCCAGGCACTGTGCTGAGTGCAGTGACCCCTTTTGGAGTTCATCCTTCTGGGAAGAAGGAACGGGCTGATGGACCGGGGTGGGGGTGGAGACCACCGCAGCTTCACTGAATCTGTGCTTTTTAGGAGACCAAAGTGACAAGATTGCTGCTGAGGCAGGAGAGCCCTGACCAGGGCACCAGCATTCCCTGAGCTGGGCCCGTCAGCCTCCAAGGAACCTGCTAGAAAATTCCCAAAGAAACACAGGGGGTGGGCAAAAAGCAGTTATCTCTGTAAGGGACAAATCCTGCTGTGTTTGACCACCTCGGGGGATGGCCTGGCTGCTCTGTGCTGTCACACACGCCAGAACAAGCTGCTCTCACACCAGGGCCGTGCCTGTCGAGGAGAAAGAAGCTCCTGCTGCGTCCTTAGGTCGGGGTGATGCTGCTGGGGGTGGGCTCAGTCAGCGTTTCCCTTCCCTGGGGGCCACAGGCACCTTCTGTGCAGCAGGAACTCCCCACGTGCCCCTCCCTGGGCTGCCCTGGGCGGGGGTTTGGTGTCAGGTGAGGCCGGGGGAGAGGTGCAGAGCTGGTCTCAGGTGTGTGATGGACCCTGGGCGTTCGGAGATGCTCCCTCCAGCACGGTTCCGTTGGGTCACGGCTAAACCCCCACGTGCCAAAACTTCCCAAAGCCTGAAAACATCGGGGACTGTGTCCCTGGCCCAGCAGGGACTGGACTCACGGGTAAAATAAACAGTGACGTGTTTTTATGTTTCCTAAACTGTCTCAGAGCTGTTCTTGCAGTGGCCGAAGCCGTCGGTGACCCTTGGCAGTGTCTCCCTGCAGCCCCAGGTGCTCAGGGGAGCCAGGCTGAGGGCTGAGCTCTCCCTTTATCCCCCAAACGCTTGGAATTGTTTTCCAGGGAGCTTTCAGGTTCCTTTTCCTTGCTTTGCACCAACCTCTGGCTGGAGGGGCTTGGTCAGCTCAGCTCCCCTTCCCCATCCAGCACCCGGATCCAGCTCCCACCCAGCCCCTCCACTTGGAAGGATTATTCCAGCTATTTTCATCCCCGTTTCCTGAAAAGCCTGCTTGGCGCTGCTCCCTTTGCACCGGGGAACAATTCCCCAGGGACCAGCAGAGCGCTTGGGGAGGCAGCGCCAGGGGAGGGTCCCTGCTGCGGGGGAGAAGGGAAAACCAATTCCGCCCCAGGGAGCCGCGGAGAGCAGCTGCGTGCCGGGGAAGCGGCGTCAGCCCCGCCAGTGCCAGCAGGTGACATCAGGGAACGTGGGGACGGTGCCCTGGCAGCGCTGCCAGCAGCCCCTGATGTCATTTGCTTGGAGAGACGAGGCCGGGCAGGGGCGGCTTCCAGGTGGGAGAAGGGTTTTTTATCCCGAGGAGCAGAACGGGAGCTGGCTGGGAGCTCTCCTGGGGGCGGCGTGGCTGCCGATTCCAGCTCCTTTCCAGTCCCGCTCCTGCGCTCCGGCTGCTGGACTGCGGCTCCTTTCCACTGCCGCGAGGTCCCTGAGCAGGGCTGAGAGCGCAGCCTGCCCCAGGAGCCCCCAGCCCCACACCCAGGAGCCCCCAGCCCCTGGATCGGTTTGATCCCTTCTCCTCCTCCCTGGAAACTGGGCACAGCAGCGCTGGCCTGCACAGGCAAGCCCGGGGGAGGAGGAGGAGGAGGA